>NC_090439.1:963935364-964568906 GCF_031143425.1 Pleurodeles waltl
TTTAAGTCACTAGTAAATGTTACTTTATGTACCCAGGGCCTGTAAATTAAATGCTACTGGGCCTGCAGCACTCATTGTGCCACCCACTAAAATAGCCTTTGAAAACATGTCTTGGGCCTGCCACTGCAGCCTGTGGTGCAGTTTTATTTTGCCAGGTCGAAATGGCAGTTAATCTTGTCAGACCTAAAATTTCTTTTTTAACACATTAGTTACCCCTAAGGCAGGCCCTGAGTGTTAATACGGCAGGGTGCATTGCGTTTTAAAAATAGGACATGTGGGTTTACGCTTTACATATCCTGGTAGTGAAAAACCATGTTTTCTTTTTCACTATTGCAAGGCCCATCTTTCCCATATGATAGCACGGAGCTACCCTACTATAATTAAGAGATAAGTATGGAGAACAAATAGGAAAGTCATGTTTACACTCAAATTGTAATTTAAAACACTCTTTAATGGTGAAGACAGATTTCAAGACACAATTCTGAAAATTGCACTTTTAGATGGTGGCATGTTCTTGTCCTAACTATTTGGTGTCTTCTGCCTGTGTCACACAACTAGGTGTAGTTGGCCTTTGTGTATTTTTCCCCAAACAGTGAGACAAAGGGGGGCTAGTCATTGGCAGGACGGGTCATCCTATCAGGATGGGAGGGTCCCCACATACGTTTCAAAGTGCTGTCTCCAGCACACTCTTAAAGAAAGTGTAACCAGTAAACTGTCACCTTAGACCACCTGGAGACTGGGCAGGGGAAAGAGTAACTTCTCTGAACCAGATGTGGGGAGTCACCCCAATGCATAAACATAACAAAATATGAGACCTCTTGATCCACTCATGAGATCACTTCTGTACTTGCATAAGTCTCAGAAGGGCTTCTTTGTGGACCATAAAAGGAAGTCTAGAACTGCCCCTTAAGCCCACGTCAACCAGAGAGACTCCAAGGGCTACATGACTGGCCTTCTGTTCTAAGCTATAGGGACACAACAAACTCCCTGCAACTACCCAACTGACCTGCTGCAACTGGACCTGCCGGAGCCCTACTGGCCTCTCCTAGACGGAGTAACTGATCCCCAAAATGTGCTTCCCCAGGTCCTGGACCCTTGGCTGACAGAGTGCACTCCTCTGAAAAAATAGAGGTATCCTGAGGGTTTGAACTATTCCTGACCCAGCTCGTTCACACCGAGACTGCCGCCAGTGACACCCACCAATTCGAAGAGATAGTGAATCACTCTTCACACTACAGCAACCGTCTGACAACGGTCACTGCAAGTACTGCACTTCAGGCTTCAGCAACGACAGCTAGTGATGTCTGCCAAGGTGAAGCTCCAGCAATGACTGTCTGCAATGCCCGACCATATCTTTGCCCTACAGTTATGACAGTGTGTTGCCCTGCCAGTTTGTCTGTGCTGAAGCGAAGACCACCCGCGATGCTCTACCTGCTACACACAGCATTTTCCACTGCAAACTGGAATATTCACACCAAGTGGCAACTTTTTCAGCTACCAGAGTTAAGCACTGCTTCATTTAGTGACTTTTGGGGTTCATCCCGACAGATTGTGGCAGTTGCTTGAAAAGGTTTCTCACCCCCCATGGAGTGCAATGGCTGTCAGAGTTCTGCAGCTGCTCAGGAAAAGCAGGAAATCATGAAATCACATACATGCCAACATTTAAGATGAAAGTGGAAGGTTAAAAAAAAAAAAAAAAAAAAAAAAAAAAAAGAAGAAAGAATTGTGAGAATGCATTTCTCTCATTGAGGCCGGAATCAGGTCTGGTCATGTGTGGGACTTGCAAATTTGGTGCTGCAGGATCCGATATCAAAAATCACAACATGCTTTTTTTTTTTGCCAGGAGCAAGAGGAAAGCGATATCGCAGAAAGAGCGTGACAAAAATGTTGTGCACTAGCCTGTAGAAGCAGGTTACTGGCAGTGCACACTCCAAGTCACTCAAGGCAAGTCCCCGTCGCATAAGCGCTTTATCGGCTTCATCCCAATTTTTTTCAGGGAGAAAAACTGAAGTGCTCCGGTGCCTTGACTTACATTCCCCACCCGTCACAGAGTGAGACAACGGGGAGGCGCAGCCAATGGCCAAAAGGTCAAGGGACCCGCAGGCTGAAAAAGTTTGGGAACCACTGGCATAAATCAATGCTGCGTAATAAGTCTTTCCAGTGTTTTTTTTTGTTTTTTTGGAGCTACAATAGATCTTGAAGCGACAGTGCATATGCACTGCCTCAGGAGAGACCTAAAAAGGGTACCAGAGCATGTAGGAAGCTAGGTAATAAAGCAGCCTTCGGCTCATTGCTTGGCTGGAGAGCTAGGCACTCGAAATGTTTTCAGAATATCACCCTCTTCTTCTAGAGAAGATGCCTAACCATAGATATATGATGGCAAAAAAAAAAATATTACCATGAGAGGCAAAGCCATGTACATATTACACAACACTAAAACAAGATAAACATACCCATAATAAAGACAATGAGATTAACATGCAGGCCAAGTCGATCCTGTTCATGACCTGCCAAGGCACAAGTGACTTGATTGGAGACCACAAACTCTGGGTTAGAACCATAGAGCTTCACTTATCTGTGCATCCATATTGTGCGCTCAGTGACCCAGTTCTAGTCCCAAAAAGGGGAGAAAAAAAATGAATAAGAGATAGTCCCACTTGTGGATTCCTCTGCAGAACTGAACACAGTTCCACACCATTTTGCATAAAGCATGTCACCAACACAAAAATGGACGTTCTCCTAAAACACTACACGTGTCAATAATACCCTAAACAAATTCAACATGGCTTTCTTTGAGGTATGGAAGGGCAGAATTTCATGAGTTTCGTTTTCACTCCTAACTCATAGATGCTCAGCAATGGTTTAGTTATAGAAAATATTTCATTTACCTCATGCCACTCTGCGCCTACATGTTTTGAAATGAATATCAGATCAAACACAAGGCAAATTGAGGCCAACCTTAGCATTTAAGGGAAGAACTGAAAAGAAACACAGACTTATGATTAATCATTACTCTCTCAGTATGTGAACCTTAAGTGCCTGAGCACTTCACAAATGCCTGAATAACAAGCTTACCTAAACTGAAAATTAACAGGCCTTAAGAATCTCTTGGCCCAGGAGGTGATAATGTTTTTACTGAAAACAAGGTTTTGGTCGAAAGCTGCTGCAGCCAAGTGATGCTGTGTTCCCCAGAACATGAACTATCAGATTTTTATATTAACTGCATAGAATATGTAACAAAGGCTTATTTTTTAAATTCAGACTATTAACTTTGCACCTTGCAACTGTGACTGAATACTGGATCAGTTCTGAGCTGGTCACACCTCGATGCCCAATCTGTCAATCTAATACAACAACGGGAGTATACTTTCTACTTTTGTGCCATGCCTTAGCTGCATCAAACTGTTTGTTGTTGGTACCCTGCCACCTCAGAGGGACTAGAAAGTGCTCCTAAAAACAGGCATGCCATGGGACTGCGTGTGCCATTAGGCAAATGATCCCCCTCACCCCCAGTATACTGACCTCTATTTTTTCCGACGAACAGTACGGAAGAGGACATGCTTCTTGCATGTACTTTTTGCACCAATTGTTTCCAGACAGCTCCATAACATTCAGAGTCGAACCCATATCACACCAGTCCTTTTTCCCCTACATTGGCTCCCAGTAAATGGAAAGATCACATTTAATCCCTGTGATTAGACAAATAGTCTTACAAGGAAAACTTCACTTCTATCGCCGAACAATCTCTGTGCTTGAGGCTGGCTCCATTATTGACTTCACAGTCGTTCATAAAGACTGAAACTGGCAGAATCACCTCCTCTGTCCAGACAGCCAAGCCTTAGAATTAAAATCTGGGCAGACTAAAGAGCATTGACAATCCCCACCAGATTCATAAACATTAACGGCCTAACTCTTTCCATCACTGGAAAATCTATTGGTTGCAATCTTTACAAACTGTAGGGATGCAACTCCTCAAACTCTACAAAAGTCCACAAATTTCCAGTGACGTAACTGCATCTTGTTTTGAGCATTTTTTCGAACCTTATACACCCCAACCAACATCTCCCCAATGTGATTTACATTTAACTACACCTCCCCAAAGAAGAGCCAAGTACCAATGACGATTGAAGCACTTTGCAGCTTCCTCAGCAGTATGAAGCACAGTACGAATGCTCCAAATAAAATGCAATACTAAAGATTTGCTGCAAGAAGATTGACAAAATCATACAAAAATACCAAATCAAATTTAAAAGTTTCTAAAGAACAGTGAATGTTATTAATGGTTTCATCATCGGGGAAAACAGAATGCATTTGAGCCCCTTAGTGACAAAATGGAGGATGGTCTGAGCAACCTCATAAACGGATCTCAAACTGATTAATGTAGCATTCAAGTTGAACGAGTGAAGCACATGAAGTTCTTACAAGGCGCCGAGAAGCCCGTAACATCTTTTGGCCAATCTATGATGATAAAGGCTCAATAAAACGGAGGCCTTGCCCTTCCTTAATTACCAGACATTGTTTTGGGAGAGATCGACCCGAATGACCAACTTAAGCTGGGATAAACAGGATTAGGTCCTTTTCAATCTACCTAATGCAATTGCTTTGAGAGGCTTAAGAGAGGGGCATTGCCAATCTTATCTGAATAACGGTTGTTTTTCCTCCCATCCAACCGCAACTATCACAGTGGACCAATTAAGGCAGCCAAAACCAAGGTCTTTGCCAATTATTACAAGAGTAGCATTCAGACAAGCAGCATCTTGTATTGATAATAACAACCACAAATCGCAATAGGTTTACAATGTATTGTTAATAGAAAAGATTCGGACAAAGAAATAAAAAGATCAAGCATTAAAAACACATGTATAATTTTTTTTAACAAATATTTGCTTATAGTTTAGCAATTCTCTTTTAATCTGTGGGATGTATGCCCACAGTAAAAATGAGTCAACTTCACATTAGAAATAAGTAGCAAAAGTACAAGTTAAAAAAAACAAAAACAAAAAACCTTATTTATATATTATAATAATAATAACAATAATAATCTTACAACCATACCTGGACGAAAAGCCATTTTGATCTTAATAAAAGCTTCATTACAATCAGCAAGAAGATATTTTGCTTTCCTGTGATAAATTCGTACTACTCCCAGTAAAAGATGTCCTGACGTCCGCAATGCCATCTTCACCTAAAAATCATTGTAAAGACCACACACATTTTATTAGAAAAGTATACCTTCAAGAGATAATAAAAAAAAAGTTTGAGATAAAGTTAACACCCCGTCAAAATGCGGTAAGGGTCGGTTCATACTGTATACAAAGTTACTAAAATAAAAGCACATCTTTATGTGTCACTTGTCTTTCCTTCAAAACTTAGGAATGCAAACTAATGTAAAGGTAGGAGTGGTGTTCTCATGTCGGATTGAGAAAGTGCAGTAAACGGTGGCTTTGAGTAGGACCGATTGGTCAAGCAAAGATCATTGCGGAAGTGAACATTGAAAGGGCATTGCCTAGATCAGGGAGGGGTCATTATCTGCTGGTTAGTGTCAGGCCACATTGCTAGATGGGAATCAATGAACAAGGGCAGGTGTGTCTATAAAGGTGATACTGCAGAGATGGTATCACAGCCCCGAGAAGGCAGAGGTGGGCAGGGCAGACAAAGTTAAAGGAGAAGACGTTTGTGGGAAACAAAATGGTTAAGATACGTTTCGGAAGGAAGGCAAAGCCGGTTGGTACTACCTGTTATGGGTGGGTCAATGGAATGAGGGAAGAAGTGCAGACCAGAAGGAGAATTGTCAGAGAGGGGCAGAACTGGCAAGAATATACAAAAGAAAATATAGTTAGAATGAAGATGTCTTCTGACACTGCTCTGGATTGACTCATTTACTTCACCCCTTCACTCCATTTAGTTACACACCCCTACTAATCTCAAATACGGAGAATCCCAAGGATAACGCCCACCCTATTCCGTGCTGGTCACTCTCCTGGAAACCTTGGTAAGTTCATTTGGATTGAATGTAGTGCCATAAGTGGATGATACACATCATTGTTTCCAGCAATAATAGTCCAGCACAAGTTCAGTCTAATTTTCCTTCATGTATAAGTGCAGTATCTTCCTGGATGAAAAAAACATTCTTACAATGAACAGTGAAAAAACTAATGTACTGCTTTTTTGGGCAACAATTAATTGACCGGAATCCCTCTTTGTGGTCCAATGACTTTGGCCCTCTACTTTCACTGGTTGAATCTGTAAAATAATTAAGGCTTTCCAATCGGTTATGATCTCTCTCAAAGCACTTTACTCAGGCCACTGGTCACGGTTTCTGTTAAAAATTACAAGAATTATTATTATTCATTTTTAAAATCACCCCTTTGTCCCTAGTCCCTTCCAGAAAAAACAAATGGATCAATCTTTCATAACTTTGCCTGGAGTTTGGCAATTCTTTGTACTTGGCATTTTGCAGCATCTTCTTCATCTCCAGGTTGCACAGTGCTCTGCACCTCGCCGGATCTTGAATGCCACATGCACGTTTTCCAGTTCAATAGCTTTATGCCAGACTCAACGGATTCCCATGAAGTGTGCACAATTTAAACCCATTAGTTATTGTTTCTGGGACAGTTTAACAGCAGCCATAATTTCCTCATGAACAAAAAACACACACACATATATATATGTGTGTACGTATATATACAGGGAGTGCAGAATTATTAGGCAAATGAGTATTTTGACCACATCATCCTCTTTATGCATGTTGTCTTACTCCAAGCTGTATAGGCTCGAAAGCCTACTACCAATTAAGCATATTAGGTGATGTGCATCTCTGTAATGAGAAGGGGTGTGGTCTAATGACATCAACACCCTATATCAGGTGTGCATAATTATTAGGCAACTTCCTTTCCTTTGGCAAAATGGGTCAAAAGAAGCACTTGACAGGCTCAGAAAAGTCAAAAATAGTGAGATATCTTGCAGAGGGATGCAGCACTCTTAAAATTGCAAAGCTTCTGAAGCGTGATCATCGAACAATCAAGCGTTTCATTCAAAATAGTCAACAGGGTCGCAAGAAGCGTGTGGAAAAACCAAGGCGCAAAATAACTGCCCATGAACTGAGAAAAGTCAAGCGTGCAGCTGCCACGATGCCACTTGCCACCAGTTTGGCCATATTTCAGAGCTGCAACATCACTGAAGTGCCCAAAAGCACAAGGTGTGCAATACTCAGAGACATGGCCAAGGTAAGAAAGGCTGAAAGACTACCACCACTGAACAAGACACACAAGCTGAAACGTCAAGACTGGGCCAAGAAATATCTCAAGACTGATTTTTCTAAGGTTTTATGGACTGATGAAATGAGTGAGTCTTGATGGGCCAGATGGATGGGCCCGTGGCTGGATTGGTAAAGGGCAGAGAGCTCCAGTCCGACTCAGACGCCAGCAAGGTGGAGGTGGAGTACTGGTTTGGTCTGGTATCATCAAAGATGAGCTTGTGGGGCCTTTTCGGGTTGAGGATGGAGTCAAGCTCAACTCCCAGTCCTACTGCCAGTTCCTGGAAGACACCTTCTTCAAGCAGTGGTACAGGAAGAAGTCTGCATCCTTCAAGAAAAACATGATTTTCATGCAGGACAATGCTCCATCACACGCGTCCAAGTACTCCACAGCGTGGCTGGCAAGAAAGGGTATAAAAGAAGGAAATCTAATGACATGGCCTCCTTGTTCACCTGATCTGAACCCCATTGAGAACCTGTGGTCCATCATCAAATGTGAGATTTACAAGGAGGGAAAACAGTACACCTCTCTGAACAGTGTCTGGGAGGCTGTGGTTGCTGCTGCACGCAATGTTGATGGTGAACAGATCAAAACACTGACAGCATCCATGGATGGCAGGCTTTTGAGTGTCCTTGCAAAGAAAGGTGGCTATATTGGTCACTGATTTGTTTTTGTTTTGTTTTTGAATGTCAGAAATGTATATTTGTGAATGTTGAGATGTTATATTGGTTTCACTGGTAATAATAAATAATTGAAATGGGTATATTTTTTTTTTTTGTTAAGTTGCCTAATAATTATGCACAGTAATAGTCACCTGCACACACAGATATCCCCCTAACATAGCTAAAACTAAAAACAAACTAAAAACTACTTCCAAAAATATTCAGCTTTGATATTAATGAGTTTTTTGGGTTCATTGAGAACATGGTTGTTGTTCAATAATAAAATTAATCCTCAAAAATACAACTTGCCTAATAATTCTGCACTCCCTGTATATATATACATACATACATATATATATATATACACACACACACACACACACATATATACACACACACATATATATATAGACATATACACACACACACACACACACACACACAACTTGCGCCTTCTGCACCTGCTAGCTTAGTTTGGTTCCAAACATTAAGAACGTTATATCAGGTGGACAATCCCTCTCCTACCGAAAGTCCAAATTCTGGAATATGCCCCATCCCACATAGTTTAACTTAACAGCCAAGTAAATTTTTTCCCTACAGTCCACATATTTCACCATACTTTTTTTCCTCTTACAGAGCAGGACATCGCACACTACTTAAACAAGTGAGAACAAGTTGGAGGGATGGAACGTTAAAACAGCTGTTTCATCGGACAGGAGCAGACAGCAGTGAGCGCTGCATTGGTTACCATCATTCCAAAAACTATATTTCACTTGAAGCTTGCTGTCCTTTCAGTCTTTCACTGGACACATGGAAAGACCTTTGAAAGGAGCAGTGGCTGAGGGGACCAGCCAGGATCAAGCTACTGTGAGTTAATAACAGTCATGTAAGACACTGCTCTAGGCTGAGAAGTCCCTGAACTCTGGTCTATGCTGGAGACTAACTACACTTATGCAGAAGGAAGATCTTCACTAGTGAGACTGTCACAGCTTTCCAGCTGCAGTGTCTGATATTAGAACATTATGAAAAACGAGCTGGCCATCCCTAAGCTCTGTGGACAATTACTTTAAAGTTATGAAAATGTGTGGAGCAAGAACCATCATTAAAGTCCTAAATGAAAATAAGACACATGTATGAATAGGTGCGCTGCACTGACATGCGGAGTTTGCTACACAAGTTAAACATCAACAGGAGCTAGATTTACCCTGACTTAATAATAAACTCTTTGCATTTGATTAATTATTTACCTTTGTATTTGTGAATAAGTGTACAATCTCTGCAAGGTTCACGCTTGGGGTAACAGATGTTTGAATTCTGGTCTGTACACAAATCATGTCCACAACAGCTTATCTTCCTCCTCCTAAGACGAGGATGCTGAAGCAAGGCACAGTCCCTTCTTGGAAAAGTACGCACTACCGGGCAGCCTCTGGAGACATCAGCATACAATGAGCTCTCAAACAATATCTATAAGAGCTACCTAATGTTCAATAAATATCCTGAGCACCTAACAAATTATCAGTGAGACAAATGTGACCACTTCAGACAAAACTCCATGCACTTTTACTGTACGACAACCCTTCCTGCTGGGTCGTCCCCAGGCATTCTTGCTGGCCACTGAACTCTGTGCATTTTACCAGTGCTAAAGCTTGACTTACACTTGAATAAGCTGTGTCCTGCCTCCAAGGGGCTGCACACACTCTGAAGTTAGTCTCGAGCCACCAGGGCAGGAAAAGACAAACCTGTGCACTTCAAGGGGAAAACTCTAGAAGCGTCTCCTACTTCAGAGGAAAGCCCAGGCAAGCCTCAGACACAAACTCTTCAGTACACTTATGAGCCTGTGGAAGACTGCCAGGAAGGACTGACACTCTGCTGACCTCTTGCCTCAGTAAGAGCGACTGGACTTGCAACCCCAGCTCCATCGTGGTTGGCACAAATAGATATCCACAGCTAGTGATTCGTGCTTCTTGGCACCATTTTCACCTAAAGCTTTAAAATTTCCTATCTCCGGTTCTACCAACTGGATTTTTTTTTATTCATTCTGCTCATGTAATTTATTAAAATCCACTCTATTTACTCAATTCCTTACAGTTACTACTAGTGACCATCTCAGTGCATCAGGCTAGATCACCAGCAATAGTGTTTTTTAAAACAAAATCAATGCTATTTTGAATGTATCTACATGCCATAGCAATCATATATGCAATGTCACTAGCACCGAAGGAAAAACAGTATTAAGACCCACCCCCCCAACATCGTAGGGGGGAACTAACTTTTAAAATTGAACCTTAAAGATATTTTATTCTTTTGCCACATTTAGTACACATAGGGGAGCTGGTAGCTGGAGAGCTACCAGCAGCCCCGAGCTTCTCAGTGAAGAACTCTGCCTCACACCAACCTTCAACAGTTCATCCACCACAGTACTGTTGGTTTCCATATCCATACCAGCCTCCACTATCCTATCTAACAAAACGTGCTTAGACTTGCAAAAAACAGAATAGCTGATGTGTGGGCTGGACATTATCCAGGCTGAGCATTACAAAAAAAAAAAAAAAAAAAAACCCGCATTTTTAAAATGGAAAAAATGGACTAACCCTCCACATAAATGGGTGATATGTTGTAGTAATTTGCCATTCTATTAAGACACTTTTTTTTTTTTTTTTTTTTTTAAAAGGTCGAGCCTAGACAGCACTGGCCCTGTCGCTTAGCGACCTGTTGGGTAGTTTGCGGAGTTAGAACCACCCACAGGCTTCTCACTTGCAGCCTCCATTGTCACGCTTTTATTCTCTCTCACTATTTGTTCATGGCATTTACTCCTCAGAGAGGGACCAAGTAGTAGATAAATCCGCTAGTCATTTTAAATGCTGCATCCCCGCTCGAGTTCAAGTTCGTGCATTGCAGAAATGTATTTTCGTTTCTATGTCAATCTTCATCTTTGTACACGAACATCTCATAATAGCTCGCAAAGACCAAGTTGTCTCACTTTTGAAACTCTAGTTTATCCTCGGGGCTTCAGGCAGGGGATCTCCTCCGCTCTGCGACGTGTGAGTGACCCTGGACGCCACTCGCGTTACATGTGGCACACGTAGCTGCGCAGCAGCCACAATGAGCTTTCAATCGGAGAAAGTTGCGGGGCCCCAGCAACAGGAAGTGGAGGTGGCTATTTTTGCCCACTCTTTGCATACACAAACTGATGGCGGCTGCTTACTGCGGACTGCTGCTTCAAGGACCTGTGGGGTGGAGAAATGTAGACAGCCACTGATGAATCATTGTCTGTGTACCTTGACTAATAGGACTGCCCCTCCTCCGGAAGCACATTCACGGGGTCATGGATGCGGCTGGACGACGCGGTTGATTGAAGAAAACAGAAATGCTTTGGCTCATGAAGTCGTCTCTAGCTACTATTTTATTTAATGAGGAAGAGAGCTGCCTTGCCCGTGGGCAATTTACTTGAGAGAGAGGGTGTTTAACTCGGGCAGAAGCACAGGGCACAGAGAGATAGGCTGACCCCTTCTGGAGCACCAGGTGAGAGCGAGCCAGTGGAAGTAGTCCACGTTCTCACTTTCTGGGGGCCCATCTAGCCGAAAATTAATAGCTGAGACACCCCGTGACTTCTATGTGCACTTAATGTACTTTGCAACATTGTCATTAAAAACCCTTACGTAAGGAAAGGAAGTGAGCACTTGTGAGCATGTGGAGAACTGTTATGGTGGAAGGGGGGCATTAATAAAGTAGTTTTTCCTGACCTGGCGGTGGCGGATAGCTTGCCACAGTATATGCACAATTCAGCTTAAGGTTGTCAATGCCAGTGCTGCCGCAATTAGTCAATCCACTCCGGCTCAGAAACTGAGACGAAAGGGTGGCCAATTAAGGCCCTCGCCAGATGATGCTCTATTAAAGCACGGTTAGTTATCTCAGCACGGGATAAGCTTACTCCTGGACCTCTATGGGCCCAACAGACTACATCAAAATGGTGTGGGACTAAGTCTCCCAGCCTGCATTGCTGCCTGGTCCCTCACCTGTTGATGCGCTATTAAACCACGGTTAGTTATCGCAGCGCGGAAGCTTCGTCCAGAAGAGGCTGGGTACCCCATTATTCAAATAAGAATTGAGGTTTATTAGTGGGTCAGGACTTGGATACGGCCATTTCTTACTACATTACTGGAAGATTATTTATGTTGTCACACTAGTGGTGATGGGGTAAGCACAAAGCTGCAGAAGTTCTTCAACATACCAGTGGTGTAGAAAAAAAAAAAATGTATGAAAAGTCTCAATAAAACCATTTTTTTGGGTTGTAAAGAGAGTAGCACCCTAAAGAACATAAGATACTTCGATTGAAGAAGTGGAGGTCGTTTTGAGCACAAATGCTACAACTTCTCTAAATAGTGGCAGTCAAGTCACAAAAATTCCGGATATGTTTAAGAAAAATTCCCAGCAGTCTGAGATCCAGAGCAAGGCTGGGCTAAAGGAAGCAGTTCAACTTACTACCGAAATACCACTCCCTGTGTTGGCTACCAATCAGTGTGAAGGCTCATTTGTGCTGCAGTATGACAAACGTCCTGGTGTGAAAGAGAAGGTTTCACGCTTTCCCCTAAGCGTTATTGTGGTCGGAATATTCTGTGCACTAATCGCTTTGGCCCTTTGGCGGAGAAGGTGGGAAACCTACGACGTTGCTGCTTCTGTATCTACTTGGTTGACCACTGATGAGCTCCCGGCCGCCAAATAGTTGGGACATGAATGCTTGATGAGGTCTCCTCCTAGTTTTGATCTGGCATCTGTGCACCAGAGACTGGACGAATTCAAGAGGCTGGTGCTTTGTGGTGGGTGTGTGTTTTTACATGCATAAGTACAGCCAAGATGTAACTGGGAGTATCGCCGATAGAACAGAGTGCCCCGATAGAGATCAATCCGCTCTTCTTCCATAGGCCCCACAAGTGGGGGCCTGTAATCAGGAGCTGGACAGAAATGTGGCACTGAGAATGCTGAAGGGCTCAGACTAGGCATCAGGTTTTCAGCAGCAATTGCTAGATGTAAGACCACCTTTACTAAAGCAACAGGTTCAGGGTGGGGAGGTCAGTAAGAACCATTTTTATAGTGGGGGAGCCTAAGCTATCACCAGGGTCATTTGAAAATCAGGATTCCCAAATAAGGTTATTTATTGGCTGAAAGTTTAGCGCAATTACCCCTATTACAGCATATATTGTAGAGACCGAATACAGTCCCGCAAGGGTCAAATTATTATTATATCTCAATTCTCCTCACTGGCAAGATGTTAGCGACCAACTTCACTGATTTTGAATTGCGGACCTGTTATTTCAGAAACCCTCGAGGCATGGGCACCAGGTTAAAACTATCTGCACCAGATAGTGCCACACCTACCACCCGTAAAGGGGTGTGGGAGGGGGCAGTTGTAAGTATGGTCCCAGTCAATCGGATGTCCCTGTATTGGATGCCAACAATTGTTCTTAGCTAAACAAAATTCACTACCTAATGAATTCAAAATAGCATCTATACCAGAGGGCTATGTTGGCGGGGATGGGGTGTTGGTTGAGCCAGTCAGGTTGGGAAAGGGGTTGAGCTGTCAGACCAGCTTTAAAGGTTACAGAGCTAAGTTACCGGTCTTGTCTTGGAACTTGGCTGGGCAGCAAAACTAACTAACCCCAAGGTGACCACTTACATAAATCAGCATGATAGATGCATTTTTCAGGAGACCTGGGCAACAGGCCAAGTCTTTTTGAACGGGTTTCTATCTCAATATGGGAGCCCAGCCCGCAGCAGGGAGTAGTGGTTGGGCTAAGGGAGGTCTCTTCTTATTGTTAAATAAGAACTTACAATCTACTCATACAGCCCTAAACATCAATTCATCTTGTAATTTAGGTATACAGCTTAAATTTAAGCAAGGCTTTCAGCTTGCAAAAATCAATGTCTAGATCAGTGTGGTGTAGAAGCTCAGACCTTGGCACAGTGGAGTGAATTCATAGACACATTGCATCATTCTCTTAATATAGTGGTTGCAGGTGATCTCAATTGTTCATTTGAACCTTCTTTTTAAGTAGCGATTTGACTGCGGATGAGGATGAATACTGGGGTATTCCACAACTGATGGGAAGGCGACTGCATACTTGTTCATGCTCTGCCCTTCAGTTAAGTTATCTTTCAAGCGTGGGCTTAGGGCTTGTAATGGCCGTACGCCCTCAGATCTAGGTAATGCCCCCACTTTCAAGGGCGGCCAGGCTACTAGTGTAATGGACTACCTATTAGTTGATGTTAGACTATGGCCTATGTTGGAAGACATGAGGGTCGATTCCCACCATAATTCTTTAAATATTACTCCTTGGTGATGTATTTTTGAGGTCACAGAACTACTGTTTTACCATGGTGCCGGTGCCATTATTGGAATTAATTCTAAACGAGTAACCTGGCCGAAGGTAATGTCAAATCCATACTTGTACAAGGAGATTTATAATTTATTTGTTGACGCTTTATCCAAGTAAGAGGAACATGAGGTAGGAGATAGTCCAATTCTCAGTATTCCTGCAACCCTGGTTCCTGAAGTACAAGACATTTTCTAGAGGAAGGCTACATCCATGAGGGTTAATTCCATTCACAAAAAAGTGGTTTAATGAAGATTGCTCAAGGGACAAATTGGCCTTAAGGCTAGCGGTTGCGACGTGTTCACAAGAGATGATCAAGACGGCCATTGTAAGGAAATGCCTCCTTGGCATGGTTATCCCCTGACTTTTTGCCTTTGCTGATGCTATGTTTTGATTTGAAAGTGTGCTGAGGCTTGCTAACCAGGCCCCAGCACCAGTGTTCTTTCCCTAACCTGTACTTTTGTTTTACACAATTGGCACACCCTGGCATCCAGGTAAGTCCCTTGTAACTGGTACCCCTGGTACCAAGGGCTCTGATGCCAGGGAAGGTCTCTAAGGGCTGCAGCATATCTTATGCCACCCTGGGGACCCCTCACTCAGCACAGACACACTGCTTGCCAGCTTGTGTGTGCTGGTGAGAACAAAACGAGTAAGTCGACATGGCACTCCCCTCAGGGTGCCATGTCAACCTCACACTGCCTATGAAGTATAGATAAGTCACCCCTCTAGCAGGCCTTACAGCCCTAAGGCAGGGTGCACTATACCATAGGTGAGGGCACCAGTGCATGAGCACTGTGCCCCTACAGTGTCTAAGCAAAACCTTAGACATTGTAAGTGCAGGGTAGCCATAAGAGTATATGGTCTGGGAGTCTGTCAAACACGAACTCCACAGCACCCTAATGGCTACACTGAAAACTGGGAAGTTTGGTTTCAAACTTCTCAGCACAATAAATGCACACTGATGCCAGTGTACATTTTATTGTAAAATACACCCCAGAGGGCACCTTAGAGGTGCCCCCTGAAACTTTAACCAACTACCTGTGTAGGCTGACTGGTTCTAGCAGCCTGCCACACTCGAGACATGTTGCTGGCCCCATGGGGAGAGTGCCTTTGTCACTCTGAGGCCAGTAACAAAGCCTGCACTGGGTGGAGATGCTAACACCTCCCCCAGGCAGGAGCTGTAACACCTGGCGGTGAGCCTCAAAGGCTCACCCCCTTTGTTCCAGCACCGCAGGGCACTCCAGCTAGTGGAGTTGCCCGCCCCCCTCCGGCCACAGCCCCACTTTTGGCGGCAAGGCCGGAGGAAATAATGAGAACAACAAGGAGGAGTCACTGGCCAGTCAGGACAGCCCCTAAGGTGTCCTGAGCTGAAGTGACTAACTTTTAGAAATCCTCCATCTTGCAGATGGAGGATTCCCCCAATAGGGATAGGATTGTGACCCCCTCCCCTTGGGAGGAGGCACAAAGAGGGTGTACCCACCCTCAGGGCTAGTAGCCATTGGCTACTAACCCCCCAGACCTAAACACGCCCTTAAATTTAGTATTTAAGGGCTCCCCTGAACCTAAGAATTTAGATTCCTGCAACTACAAGAAGAGGACTGCTGAGCTGAAAGACCCCTGCAGAAGAAGAAAAGACGACACCAACTGCTTTGGCCCCAGTCCTACCGGCCGGTCTCCTGCCTTCTAAAGAAACCTGCTCCAGCGACGCTTTCCCCAGGACCAGCGACCTCTGAATCCTCAGAGGACTGCCCTGCTTCAAGAGGAACAAGAAACTCCCGAGGACAGCGGCCCTGTTCCAAAAAGACTGCAACTTTGTTTCAGAGGAGCAGATTTAAAGACCCCTGCAATCCCCGCAAGAAGAGTGAGACTTGCAACACTGCACCCGGCGACCCGGACTCGACTGGTGGAGAACCAACACCTCAGGGAGGACCCTCCGGCAACTCCGAGACTGAGTAACCAAAGTTGTCCCCCCTGAGCCCCCACAGCGACGCCTGCAGAGGGAATCCAGAGGCTCCCCCTGACCGCAACTGCCTGACCCTAAAATCCCAACACCTGGAAAAGACCCTGCACCCGCAGCCCCCAGCACCTGAAGGATCGGAACTCCAGTGCAGGAGTGACCCCCAGGAGGCCATCTCCCTTGCCCAGGTGGTGGCTACCCTGAGGAGCCCCCCCCCTTGCCTGCACCGCTGAAGAGACCCCTTGGTCTCCCATTGACTCCCATTGGAAACCCGACGCTTGTTTGCACACTGCACCCGGCCGCCCCCGCGCTGCTGAGGGTGTACTTTTTGTGTGGACTTGTGTCCCCCCCGGTGCCCTACAAAACCCCCCTGGTCTGCCCTCCGAAGACGCGGGTACTTACCTGCTGGCAGACCGGAACCGGGGCACCCCCTTCTCTCCATTGAAGCCTATGCGTTTTGGGCACCACTTAGAACTCTGCACCTGACCGGCCCTGAGCTGCTGGTGTGGTGACTTTGGGGTTGCTCTGAACCCCCAACGGTGGGCTACCTTGGACCCCAATCTTAACCCCGTAGGTGGTGTACTTACCTGCAAAACCTAACAATACTTTACCTCCCCCAGGAACTGTGAAAATTGCACTAAGTGTCCACTTTTAAAACAGCTAAATGTGTTTTATGTAAAAAGTATATATGCTACTGTGATTATTCAAAGTTCCTAAAGTACTTACCTGCAATACCTTTCAAATGAGATATTACATGTAGAATTTGAACCTGTGGTTCTTAAAATAAACCAAGAAAATATATTTTTCTATAACAAAAACCTATTGGCCTGGAATTGTTTGAGTGTGTGTTCCTCATTTATTGCCTTTGTGTATGTACAACAAATGCTTAACACTACTCCTTTGATAAGCCTACTGCTCGACCACACTACCACAAAATAGAGCATTAGTATTATCTCTTTTTGCCACTATCTTACCTCTAAGGGGAACCCTTGGACTCTGTGCATACTATTCCTTACTTTGAAATAGTGCATACAGAGCCAACTTCCTACAGCCATGCATAAATATAATATGGCTATATTGCAGGCAAAGAAAACCTGGGAGGATACAGTTTGGCAGAATTTGCTTGAAGCAACTAGATTCAATGATAACTGGACCTTTTGGAAGGTACTTTTCCAGTCCACCAGTGATGGAGGGAGCTCCTATTATAATCATATTCAACTGGAGAGCTGGGTTTACCACTTTTCCAAAGTATATGCTCCACCTAGTGGCATATCTAATTATGACTCGTCTTCTCCGTGGCAGTCTGTACCCAACCCTTCGATAGGAGAGCATGGGGCGGGTAGTAACAGATGACCTAATCCTCTTTTCTTTGGGTGAAATTAGTGCTGCAATTGTCTCTCTGAAATCTTTTAAAGCTCCTGGTCCTAATAAAATACCAGACCTATTTAAATCTGAGCCGATAATCTGGACCAGCTACATAAATATGGTATCTAATGCTGTAGTAGCTGGCGACCCCATTCCTGACACCTGGAAGAGGGCCGAAATAATACCCGTTTATAGGAAAGGTGGCATGAGTTCTCCTACTAATTACAGACCAATCAGCCTTATTGACAGGTTCTTGATAGGCTGTTGGAGTGGGTTGACGCCAATCAGGTGTTGTCTCCCCTTCAAGCTGGCTTTCGACCAAAAACTAGTAGTGTGGATCAAGTCTTTCGGTTGCCTCAATTAAATTAGAAGCATGTATTTCTTGCCCAAAAAAATGTATATGTTGCTTTTGTGGACCTTGGGCCCGCTTTTGATCTAGTTCCTAGAGGGTATTTGTGGGAGGCCTTAGATATAGAGGGTGTACCTAGGAATATAATACATCTACTAGCGCAGTTACACGAAGGCACCTATGCTCAGGTGAGATGGGGTAATCAGGGAGAATTCACTGATCATATGCCCATACGAAGGGGGGGGTTAATCAAGGTTGCGTCCTGGGACCGACATTCACCCAATACATAAAGAGGGTGGAGCAAGTCTTATCTTCTTGCCAGAATGACGCACCCACTCTAAATGCGCAAACAAAATACCCATTTGTAAGGAAATGCCTCCTTGGCATGGTTACCCCCTGACTTTTTGCCTTTGCTGATGCTATGTTTTGAATTGAAAGTGTGCTGAGGCCTGCTAACCAGGCCCCAGCACCAGTGTTCTTTCCCTAACCTGTACGTTTGATTCCCCAATTGGCACACCCTGGCATCCAGATAAGTCCCTTGTAACTGGTACCTCTGGTACCAAGGGCCCTGATGCCAGGGAAGGTCTCCAAGGGCTGCAGCATGTATTATGCCACCCTAGAGACCCCTCACCCAGCACAGACACACTGCTTACCAGATTGTGTGTGCTAGTGAGAACAAAATGAGCAAGTCAACATGGCACTCCCCTCAGGGTGCCATGCCAGCCTCTCACTGCCTATGCAGTATAGGTAAGACACCCCTCTAGCAGGCCTTACAGCCCTAAGGCAGGGTGCACTATACCATAGGTGAGGGTACCAGTGCATGAGCACTGTGCCCCTACAGTGTCTAAGCAAAACCTTAGACATTGTAAGTGCAGGGTAGCCATAAGAGTATATGGTCTGGAAGTCTGTTTTACACGAACTCCACAGCACCATAATGGCTACACTGAAAACTGAGAAGTTTGGTATCAAACTTCTCAGCACAATAAATGCACACTGATGCCAGTGTACATTTTATTGTAAAATGCACCCCAGAGGGCACCTTAGAGGTGCCCCCTGAAACTTAGCCGACTATCTGTGTAGGCTAGTTCCAGCAGCCTGCCACACTAGAGACATGTTGCTGGCCCCATGGGGAGAGTGCCTTTGTCACTCTGAGGCCAGTAACAAAGCCTGCACTGGGTGGAGATGCTAACACCTCCCCCAGGCAGGAGCTGTAACACCTGGCGGTGAGCCTCAAAGGCCCACCCCTTTGTCACAGCACCGCAGGACACTCCAGCTAGTGGAGTTGCCCGCCCCCTCCGGCCCCGGCCCCCACTTTTGGCAGCAAGGCCGGAGAAAATAATGAGAACAACAAGGAGGAGTCACTGGCCAGTCAGGACAGCCCCTAAGGTGTCCTGAGCTGAGGTGACTAACTTTTAGAAATCCTCCATCTTGCAGATGGAGGATTCCCCCAATAGGATTAGGGATGTGACCCCCTCCCCTTGGGAGGAGGCACAAAGAGGGTGTATTCACCCTCAGGGCTAGTAGCCATTGGCTACTAACCCCCCAGACCTAAACACGCCCTTAAGTTTAGTATTTAAGGGCTCTCCCTGAACCTAGAAACTAGATTCCTGCAACAACAAGAAGAAGGACTGCCTAGCTGAAAACCCCTGCAGAGGAAGACCAGAAGACAACAACTGCCTTGGCTCCAGAAACTCACCGGCCTGTCTCCTGCCTTCCAAAGAACTCTGCTCCAGCTACGCCTTCCAAAGGGACCAGCGACCTCTGCATCCTCTGAGGACTGCCCTGCTTCGACGACAACAAGAAACTCCCGAGGACAGCGGACCTGCTCCAAAAAGACTGCAACTTTATCCAAAGGAGCAGCTTTAAAGAACCCTGCAATCTCCCCGCAAGAAGCGTGAGACTTGCAACACTGCACCCGGCGACCCCGACTCGGCTGGTGGAGAACCAACACCTCAGGGAGGACCCCCGGACTACTCTACGACTGTGAGTACCAAAACCTGTCCCCCCTGAGCCCCCACAGCACCGCCTGCAGAGGGAATCCCGAGGCTTCCCCTGACCGCGACTCTCTGAAACCTAAGTCCCGACGCCTGGAAAAGACCCTGCACCCGCAGCCCCCAGGACCTGAAGGACCGGACTTTCACTGCAGAAGTGACCCCCAGGAGTCCCTCTCCCTTGCCCAAGTGGAGGTTTCCCCGAGGAAGCCCCCCCTTGCCTGCCTGCAGCGCTGAAGAGATCCCTTGATCTCTCATTGACTTCCATTGCGAACCCAACGCTTGTGCTAACACTGCACCCGGCCGCCCCCGCGCCGCTGAGGGTGAAATTTCTGTGTGGGCTTGAATCCCCCCCCGGTGCCCTACAAAACCCCCCTGGTCTGCCCTCCGAAGACGCGGGTACTTACCTGCTGGCAGACTGGAACCGGGGCACCCCCTTCTCTCCATTGAAGCCTATGCGTTTTGGGCACCACTTTGAACTCTGCACCTGACCGGCCCTGAGCTGCTGGTGTGGTAACTTTGGGGTTGCTCTGAACCCCCAACGGTGGGCTACCTTGGACCAAGAACTGAACCCTGTAAGTGTCTTACTTACCTGGTAAAACTAACAAAAACTTACCTCCCCCAGGAACTGTGAAAATTGCACTAAGTGTCCACTTTTAAAATAGCTATTTGTGAATAACTTGAAAAGTATACATGCAATTGAACTGATTCAAAGTTCCTAATGTACTTACCTGCAATACCTTTCAAACAAGATATTACATGTTAAATTTGAACCTGTGGTTCTTAAAATAAACTAAGAAAAGATATTTTTCTCTAACAAAACCTATTGGCTGGATTTGTCTCTGAGTGTGTGTGTACCTCATTTATTGTCTATGTGTATGTACAACAAATGCTTAACACTACTCCTTGGATAAGCCTACTGCTCGACCACACTACCACAAAATAGAGCATTAGTATTATGTCTTTTTTACCACTATTTTACCTCTAAGGGGAACCCTTGGACTCTGTGCATGCTATTCCTTACTTTGAAATAGCACATACAGAGCCAACACCATTTTACTTTTTGTAGACTTCTCTCCTCATCTCCATGACACTGATGGGGCTTCAAATTCTTGTTGCTAGATTCCTAGCTTTTTGTGCAGACCATGGTCTGGAGCTGAATGTCAGCAAAACTAAACTGATGGTATTCAGTCCTAGGCCAGCTAAGAGATGCACTATCCTAGTCGATGGAGTCCCCTTGGACAGGGTAGGCTCCATATACTACCTTGGTGTTCGGATTTCAAAATAATTTAATTGGGCAGACCAGATTAGCAAAAGCTCCCTTTTCAACATAAGTCATGCGCCATCTAGCCTTTGTATAAAAGCACTAAAGCGAGAATTCTATCTGACTCTCAAGATCTATCAGGCAAAAAAAGCTAAATGCTGCTACTTGTGGTGCAGAGATGTGGGGCTACTGGAATGCTCACAAACTGTCTGAGAGAAAATTGTTTTGTTAGAGCGTTATTAGCTTGTCCAGTTAGTATCCTTCTGGTTCCTATTTATTTTGAGCTAGGCCTTAATCGAATTTCAGATATAGTAGAATTAAAACCTCTGTTATACTGGGTAAGGATATGGACTATTCCGGAACTCAGTATTTACAGGGATTCACACTCTTAACTTTTAAAAAAGCCGCCTAGCAATTTCCATCCCATGGTTTAAGTATTTGTCCAACTGGTTTCTTAAGTTGCATCTCTGGGGCTAATGGGAGAGCCCCCAGGACCTAAGGAAAGCCCAGATGCTCTCTGAAGTCAGACCACTGGGCATATGTTAGGGAGAATTATCTTCTTGATTCAAATCATGGGCGGCGGACTAACCAATTTTTTGAATTAAAGTGGAATCCCTGCTTTGAGTCTTGACATTATTCTGGAACTCCTTGCTAAGAGCTTGTACATCTGCTTTTGTTACGGGTGTTTGCCATTATTGTCTTTTACTAGTAGTTGGAGGAAAACATCTGAATCACATTTATGCCCAGCCTAAGGTCTAGTTCCAGAGTCTGCCAAACATTCAGTTTTTTTTTTTGCACAACAGATCTGATCTCCCAAAGTGGATTTACCCCATTTGCCGGAGTCTGGCCATCAGGCAGTACGCTACCGCTTGTGGGATTTTGAAAAGTGGCACTTCTATTATAATGGTGCTAACAGTAAGTTTTTAGTTGCCGCATGGCACATAGGTACCCGTTTTTAAAAAAGAATGTTAATCTCTATATTGTAGGGGTGGTTGTATTTTCTTAAGATATTTAGAGTTAAGTTATTTCGAGCAAATATGCATGACCTGTGGTACGGGCCCTACGGGGATTGTTTTTTCATTGCTGTTTGTGTTAATTTGATGCTTTAAAGTTTTAAAAACATATTTACATGGATATTTGTTTCTTTTATGTATGCTTTGGCGGTTCTTTTTAATGACAGAATAAAGCTTTGTTTCATTGATTGACTGATGTCAGCCTTCTTGAAGTCTGCTGATCTCTCCTCCTTCTTCGTGAAGTCCACAGTTGACTCACAGGTGTAGTTACAACCTGTGGCGGCATGCTAGCCATATGCAGAGTAGTATGGTTAAAATTCCCCTCCTTCTTGGAACCACTGAGTGCTTACAACAGTTAAGAGACTGATTGACAAGCCGGGGTTAACGAGTGGGAGGAGAGTTTCCCTAATGTCTAGGCTGGGGAAATCTATGCTACTTCCTTTGTAGAAATTACATAGAATGCTTAAAAATAAATTATGCATCATAACCTGAAATTAAGCCTTCTGCACCATTTCATTGAGAAATGACCCCACCTCCCCCCACTCCATCCATTTTTGGCACGAAGATGCAGATCATGCAAAAAAACAAAAAAAAACAAAAAAGTACAAAATAGTCCAGGATCTAAAAATTTGATACCCGTTAAAAGTGTAAGTGACAGAAATACTGCACTGTTAAAGGGTGACATGCATTGGTTTGCCAAAAAGGGAAAAAAATAATTAAATGAAAGCAGGGACTGGCCAACCAACCTTGGTACTAAAGTGGTTCATTTTTCGGTAAATGTGTACATGTGCACAAGTAAAACAGCATCACTCACACTGCAGCAAACGTGGGCTGAGTAATGCCCGAAAGAGGCAGAATGTGAATGACATGTCAACACAGCAATTAATAAAGAGCGCTGACCAAAAGCCTCTCAGATAGGCATTTTTATTGTAATTTTTGAGGGAAACAGTCTAGACTAGACGTAAAAAACAGTCTATGTAGGTTCTGTGGAGAGTAAGAGGGTGCAAGTCAGTTGTGGCTTGACTTCAAATCATTGTTTCCTAAGACATCAACGTGTCATGTTGACAAAGCACGTGACTGGGCGCTCGACAAGCAGGGCTAAAAGTCAGTCATCTCTTGCAAGGAAAGAAAGGGCAGAAAAACCTGGCACAGCCATGCTTATTATTTTCACTGGGAACATCAAGTTGATACCTACATTTTCTCCTCGCTTTCTATTACACCTCTGTTTCCTCCTCCTTAGATATGTCCCTTTCTTTGAAGTGCTGGCCAAGATGGGCTTTGGCCTGCGCTCCATGGTGTGGGTACGGCCCCTCTATACCGACCACCTAGCACAGGTGATAGTGAATGGAGGCACATCCAAAGTGTTTCGGTTCTAACATAGTCCCAGGGAGGAATGCCCAATGTCCCTTGAGTTTTACCCTGCTCCTGGAGCCCCTTTCGGACAGGCAGGCAATACATAGCCACTAGAACGAGGCCTAGAATGGTCAGGTCATTTGGTAGACAAGAACTCCATCTATGCTGAAGACATTTTACTCTGTCTCAGACAGTCTTTACTCTAGATAGGATCACGCAAATACTCACAATATATCTTCAATACTCAGGCTATACCATCAATTGGGATAAGCCCCCAATTTACCTCCTTCATGGAACTACCCTGTGACTCCCTGGGACTCTGCAGCCGGCATCGTCTTGGTATGGGTTTCGTTACCTGGGAATTTATTTGACCACTGACCCAACTCAGTTCTACACCAATAACTTAGAATTGCCACTGATGTGCCTACAATGGAACGTTCAACATTGGAGGACCCTGCCACTGTTGCTACTCGCCAGAGCAGCACTATTTAAAATGATGCCACTGCCCCGCTTTCTCTACCCAGTTCAATATGTGCTGTATCTAGTCCCAATCGCCTATTTCAGAGCAATAGAAAGTGAAGCCCGTACTTTACTCTGGAACGGTGATCCTGCAGGTATTGCCACAAAGAAACTCACGGTGGCTGGTACAATGGAGGAAATCACCCTAACAGATATCCAACGGCATGACAGATCGGCAGAGCTCACAATCATTAATCACTGGTTTAATCTACCATCTGAGAAACCAGCATATCATATGGACAACAAAGCTGTGCAGACGGGAAGATACTGCAGAGCCCTCCAAGGCAGATCACGCCTAAGTCCTTTCCCTATGCAACAGCAGTCACACTCACCCTCTGGCATACAACACTATCTGCTCTTGGCTGG
The DNA here is from genome assembly GCF_031143425.1 of Pleurodeles waltl. Classification (NCBI taxonomy): domain Eukaryota; kingdom Metazoa; phylum Chordata; class Amphibia; order Caudata; family Salamandridae; genus Pleurodeles; species Pleurodeles waltl. The sequence continues at coordinate 963,959,831 of NC_090439.1, forward strand.
CGCGACAAGGTTACACAAGCCACTCCCTTATGGGACATCATAAATGAGACCTTATTGTCCTCTCTACGGTGGGGGACGAATGGACTCGAGAGGGAGGGATCTTGTTTGCTGAACTGCAAAGTGGAGGGGAGAGGGGGGATACAATGTACTTTAAATCGTGTAGTGCTGTACTTTGTTTGGCTTAAATACAATAAAAATATTTCTTAAAAAAATAAATCTTAACGTTATTAGGAACATCAACTGATCTTTCTGCACAACAGTACCAAGTCACAATTTTGTAATGTTGCAGAGGTACTATTCACAGAATAGTTTAGGCAGGTGATGCAAGCCGCTGGGTGACATTGTGGGCCTAAAGAACACAAACACTCGAGAATCTTATTAGTCCAAAATGTTAACAGTGAAAGCAAAATTAAAATAAAACACAACACTATCAATGCCTGCTACTTTAGTACTTCAAAAACACCAAAGGGGTTTTACACTGAATGCTGAAGTATGCAATATGATGTTTTCAAACTACCCCTATATACTGAAGGTTCCAGTTACATTACAGAGAACAGGCACTACAAAGGTGTACATTTTTGGGGTATTCCCAACAAATGCAGTAACATTCTTTCACTCACTGGCATGGAAAACGGCCAAAGTCTAGCGTTACGTATGGGGAAAGTACTTCTATCAGAATTCTGTAAGGGGGTGGTGAAGTAGGCTAACTCAAACCTTCAGATTGAAAAATTGTTGCAAAATGAAGAAAAACTAAACTGAAAATGCAGTCATCTGCAACCATAACCCATGACACCAGTTGTTCTAGGATTGTTTGTGTGGAAACCACCAATTTCTAACCTGCAAAAACTGATTTCAGCGAAGGATCTTGCCTTTAAGTAAAAAGTTATGCAGGTGAGGATCTCGAATCTCAAGGTGTGAACCAGATACTTGAAATTTATAAAATCAATTTGTCAACACTTTTTTTTGCACCTTTGTATACATACCTTTGGCGAAATGATGCTTTCAACACTGCTCTCCAAATTGCATTCGAAAACATGGGCTTTGGTTAGCTTTTTATCCCAGTGGGCCGCTAGCCAGATTTTGGCTAGCGGCCCTCGCTTGCTCAGGACAAAGTGGGCGTAGAACATTGTCCCAGCAGCCTAGGAACACACAAGGAACACCTAGAAAATAAAATAAATTAAGCTAAAATTTAAGATGAACTTATGTTTAATTATCAGCAAAAATATATATGTGACAACAGTAAAATAATGCAGAATTTGACTTTCATTTCTTCAGGAACAAAACATTTTCCAACTTCAATACAGTTACCTTTGCAGGTCTTAAAGAGTAAAAACGCAGATAAATAAACTAGGCAACTGGAATATACTAAAAAGCAAGATATAAAAAAACATTGTCGGAAATTATGCTTTGGGCTTGTATCCTTTAAGAGTGAGTGATCTATGCACTTAGACAACGAAAAGAGGATAAGGTATTCAGTCACATAAGAGGACCAGGGTTTTCATATTACCAGTGAGAGAGCGTAGCTTATATAATCTATATTAGCATGAAATGTTTATGAATTAAGGTGTGATGCCGCATAGAAACTATAATAGCAATTTTGCTTAGACGTGCGCTTGAAAGCGGAGAGTGGCCACCAATGTATACGCAAAGTAATAATGATGATCAAAATATTTATTTTACGTTCAAATGAGCTTATACTAACATTTGCGTTATTAAATCTGTATTGAAAATCTCATAGGCCTTAAGTTAGCATGAGCTGCAGCTTAGCTGCTTGGCTCTCATATTAAATGCATTTTTCTATTTTTTCAGTGTACTGACTCACAAGGGGCCATGACCCGGCTTGTACTTTTTCTTCAAACTTGGAAGATGAATGTAACCATGTAAATCCGTTTCACACCTTCTCATCGTCTTGCAAAATAAATGTTATAAATGAATTGAAACAGTGTAGATTAATGTAATGTACAAGGTCATTCAAACCGGTGAAGACAATGGAACTGCTGACCAAAAGATGTATAAAGAATTACAAAAGGATGAAGTCACACCGGACGTGCCACTCCTGAAGACGTCAATTATAAGGACCATTCAAAAACTTGTAAAACAATATGGGGTGAAGATTAGGATTACATAATGCTTAATTTGATAGGTAGTGGGGTATAACAAACGACCAATAGAATTTAGGGGGAATGTACTACGAAAAAGGGATAAAAACCCATGTCACAAGAAGTCATTTGGAATTAGGTAGGGAATGCTATTGATTTTATCCAGAAACTCTGTCACTCTGTTTGGTGACTTTTTGGTTTACTTAAAACCATCCTCGCCCTTAGACTGCCCAGTTACACTTAACCTCCTTATGAGGGAAGTGCTCTTTTGCCCAGAGCCAAGTTCTGACTGATGGCGATTTGACTGATGTCCTGAAGACGAAGACTGAACCTCTGCACTGACCTAATTCTTGGAGGGTAATTATGACAATGCAATTGTAATTTGTCTGTTTGCTTTTCCTTTCTAGGTACCAACTGCTTGCTTTTGACAGAGACCTTAGCTAGATGTTTTCCAAATTGGTGTTCTAAATTGTTTTGCATGAAGCCCAACATGCGAATGCTAATCAGTGGTTAGGACAGGTGCTCACCAAAACTGACGCAAATAGACAAATGACCGAGACTATGCTTTGTTGAACTGATGTAATTTTGACACACTGCTAAACTTAATCTATGTTCACGCCGTGTTATGTTCTGATGTTTGTGATTCTTGCTTTAATGAAAGCTTATCAAAGTTGCCATATTGTGACTATGCTATTATGTTTCTTGTTGTTGAGATTAACGCAATTGCTATTAGACTGTAATTAATAGGGAATAAAACTTATAAAATTCCACTAAACAAGGTGTGGTTATTAATGGCTGAAAGGTCATGGTAATGACTTTGAATTGATTAATGACTTTGACTAAAGTGAAATGTATTGTTGTGATAAATACTCATGACATTGACGTACTGATTGACATATTGATTAGCTATCTCGCCCTAAGGTGTCTCTCAACTGGGTCAAAGATTCATCGGCCTAAAACGAGTCCTGATGTGTAATAAATTATCATAAAGGGACACGTTATCACCAGTAATACATACATGATGTACATTCAGATTCAGTTTTGTTATACGTTCCATAGATATGCTGAAAATCTGGCATGTTGGGAGCACGAGGACCTATGCTGGGCATACCCAGGTTGCAGTACATATTAAGTTAGTGTAATTGATGGGAAGTATTAGAATAAATGTCACAGTGATCCCAGGAAAGGGAGGTGGGATGTTTATGGGTTAAAAGAAAACAAAAACGCACACATGAGTGCAAGACAGACGAAGAGGGACTACACAGGGAAAAAAACATGGAGGTAGCCACAATGGGAAGAGAATGATTTATATGATGCATTTTATCTAAGACTGCCACTATCACATTTTTCCTGTTTTTTTTTTTACAGATAAATACAAACATAAATCCATGTACTTGTCGGTCAACCTTCATTTGTTTTTAAATATAGAAAATAGCTCTTCATTTGCTCTTCTAGCACCCTAGTAGGCAAAGAGCATTCAGCAGCCTGAAAGCCACACAGACGGGAAGACCGTCTTTCCAAAACACCCGTTTATCTGTTGAAGCAAAGGAGAATCTCCAGGGGTTGACCTTGCTGATGAAAGCTTGAACACCGAGCTCTCAGGAGAAGGAAGCTGGATCAACAAGGCAGGTCTACTAGGGGCAGGCCTATGAGACCTAGCTATAGGTTGACTTGCTGGAGAATTAGTATGGCTCAATATCTCTCTCAAGGCTTTGTTAAAGGACAGCAAGGGTTCTAATTTACCAGTATATAATGCTGTCAATCATAACGGACAGTCAAATCGCTGCAGACTGGCCATCAGGGGAGTGGAATAAAATAATAATAATAATAATAATAATAAAAGAAAGCTTTCCTAATGAGGCTGCCTGGAAGATGTCCAACATCAGAGCCCTCCTGGCCAGTGCCACTGTGGCAACCTCGTCTCTGATACAGTGGGCCTAACAGCCCTTAGGCTATTCCTGGCTAGACAAAGCACATTTGTATGCACAGAACATTTGGGTACACTTTTGGACTACCTACCTGCCTTAGCACCAGTAAACAAATAAGAAGCATTTGCAATGCAATAGGTCTCACATTTGCTTGAGTTAAAGCTATTGGCATTGTAAATGCATAACTGCCACATAACCCTGCTGCATAATATGGTCCTGCCACATAATTCCAGTAGCCCTTTATGTATTTAAAGCACTTCCGTTTACCTTCTTCCTCTATCTGCAGCAAAAAATGAAGATATCGTAATTTTTGTAATTATTTTAAACCCCCCCCCCCACCCAGTGTGGGGACCCAGAGAGTACATAGAAAGAAGAGCACATTGTGCAGTGAGTTATGGGCAAAAATGTTTTGCAAAAGGAATGCCCCGCAAAGCATTATGGGGTGAGTTTCACAGAGCAGAGAATATTGTAGTATCTTGACTGATATGCTCAGAACAGGCCCAAGAGGGTACCATTATAAAAATAACATTTGTACGAAACAGTCATGTAACAATACAATCAGCCCTTAGAGGGTATAACACGAAAACAGAATGGCAGAAAGTAATGCAGTGTAACCATATATGTAGCCCCTAAAGGGTGTAGGGCCCTACACATTTTCAGGCTTAACAAGGCCCTCAAAACACAACCCACTCCCAGCTGTAAAACAAAAGCTCCAGCCATGAGAGAGCTTAAAAAGACATTGAATGGTGGGAGAGGTTACTTACTGTTTTGAGGTTTCCAACAACCTAGTGTGGGGATGCAGTTCTGACCTAGAAAGAAAGAATGCTGCGCTGAACATTTTGATGCTGATCCCATTGTCTCAAGACCACCACACAGAGTTATGGACAAAAATGTGTTGTAAAAGGAATGCCCCGCAAAGCATTATGGGGCGAGTTCAGCTCTCCGACTGTGCCAAGAGAGCTGCATTGAGGATTACTGTTTTCTTTTCTGTTTTAAATGCTCAAGTTGTATATTTTTCAACGGCTAAACTTGTACGCAGCTGGTACTCATGTAAATCGCTCCTCAGATCAAGGTTGTGCTATATGAAACTTGCTGTAGTCTTGAAAAACGCTCCTCAATTCAAGTTTGCGCTATATAAAACTTCATGTCCTCGTGTGAAGCGACCCTCAGATCGAGTTTGCGCTGTATGATTCTTATTTTTTTATTATTATTAAACAAATAAAAAAAGAACCACCCCTACAGCTTGCATCTTGACACCACAAAGAAACAGCAGCAAGTCCACAAAGAAGAGGAAGAAACAACATACGGCCAACGCAGCACAAATCGGTGAGGTAAAAGAGTAAAGAAGTGCACCACAATAAGATATATGGCCGATCGTGCAATAATCCATGTAACAAGGTCAATCTCCAAGGTGGCAACAAGGCAGCCTCAAGGCCGGACAAACGTAAAACATTTACCTATGAAATACAGGGAATTTTGAAAGGCAGGCCAAGCAACAAATGCAAGTCATAGGCATGAGATGGGTGTAGTACAAGCCCACAGATGTATATCACATGTCAAGAGACCTCGCTTGGGCGCTGCCTAGGCTCTACCTAAAAAGTTAGTTATCCAGTCGGTAAGCCTTAACTCGCTCAGTATAAAAAAAATAAGTTTTTTTCTCGAGAGGGAGTCATCTCCTCCTCAGTGGGATGCGACCGTGGGGGGAAAAAAGTAGGGAGGGCAATGGACTGTCCTATGTTGAAGGATGACATTTCCTGCAGAAACGTAGCACCAACTTCTCAGGAACAAGGTGGTATATCCGGAAAGGCGGAGAATATGCATCTTTATACTGCATCTCACTGGCGGCCCAAAGAAGTAATCACAATGAAGAATGCTATATTATTGGTGAGCAATCTCAGTGAGCAATTGTGTAGAGGCTTTAAGCTTGTGCACATCAAGGATACAATGACTACGTTGAGAACCCACTGAAGCATATTAAGAGGCACATAAGGGAACATAAGAAGGCCCTTTTAAGAAACGCATCGCAACAGGTGACTAGATTAACAAAGATTGGTTGCATAAAGGCCAAAAAGGCTAACAAATAACATTTTAAAAACTACCCATAGCAAAGTCTTGTGAGGCCAGTGACAAATATTGAAACATCCAACAAATTGGTCTGGGCTAAACTCCATGGACTACTGTGAAGGGGCATGCTGTGTCTGCTGAACTTGTCCGCTACACTGTTCACCATCAGAGTGATACAATGAAGACCATGGGACCACCAGTCTTACCATACTGCACACAAACCCATACTATCCTGTTTGATGCAGTACCAAATGGCAACTGTGCTGTCAACTGGGCCTTGGAGCAGTTTCCATTTGGTGAATGGAAGAAAAGCTCTGAGGGCCAACAGACTAGCACAGATCTAAAAAATAATGAAATTGTGTTTCTGCTTTGCAAGGGACCAAAAGCCCACTGACTTCTACCTCTGCATGCAACCTTCGGGCCCTTATTAAGCGAATCCTCTGTGTTGGCTGCAGATGGAATTTTGATGGAAAATTCAAACGATAACAGCAGGGTGACTGTTGCCCATAGGTTTTCCATGCCTGACTAAAGTGAGCTAGCCTCAACAGCCAGTCAAGGTGACCTACAATGATGGGCTGCGACCTATGCCATTACCTTCATAAATACCAAAGGGGCTGAGGTAAAGGAGGAAGATCAAAATACTGACCCCCCCCCACTATGCATATAAGACACTGAAGGCTGTAGGGCTGGCACATGAAAGCATGTACCCTGCAAGTACAAGGCCACCATTCAGTCACCCCAAATCCAGGGCAACAAGGACCTGGGTCAATGCCCCAAAACAGCCCTCCCAAAAGGTGTTCAGGAACCCAAGGTCTAATATAAGCCTGGGTCCGCCAGCCTTTTTGGACACAAAAGTATGGTGATAAGACAACACTCCCCCCAACCCCCTCCTGCCATCTCAGGAACTTTCAATAGCCCCTTTCTAGACAAGGAAGGAGGAGACATGATCTGCTAACATCTGAACAAAATATGGAGAACAGGAAGAGAGAATTTAAAAGGTTGACTGAAAAACCTGCAGCACCTAATGGTCTGAGGCAATAGCACACTAACAGGGAAGGTAACTAAGAGACTTTTGATGACTGTAGCATCTGCAACCACATCCTCTGGAGTCATGAAAAGGCTGTGGAGAGAGAGACACAATGACAAAGGGTAGCCTCAGAATTTTCAGTATTGCTGGTGGATAGCAACCCTAAGAAGCGGGTTGAAAAATAGCTGATTGTACTATTCAGACAGCTGTATCTCCAAAACTCCAACAGACATCAAATGGTAAGGGATGTCTGCAAGTCAACATAAACAGTAGTATGCCTTCAGGAATGATGCTCAACCACTACACTGCTGCCCACTGTACCATAAACCTAGACTGGCTCTCAGAACAGTCACATTGTGAATCTTAAATGGTTTCAGGAAAAAACGTTATTTCTGAAAAACAGCAAGCATTTCAGGCTAGATCTGACAGCTGGTGACTTAGTTTCCAAAAAGTAAAGACTAAAATGTTTCTTTGCTTTTTTTGTCCGTGCAATTAGTCTGGCATAAAAAATTAAAAAGGTAAGCCAGAAATATTTAAGTACATATTGCTCTTACATATCGAGCAGAAATGATTTTAAACATTATCACTTATTTTCACACAGCAAACTACTAAATGTTTTTTCTGACACTCTTCTAGCTAGATGGGCTATGCTTCCAGTGTGGCACCTACCAGTTTGATAGGACTGAAAAACTATTGGGAGATCAGTAATATCACTGTATACCACGGGATCCTGTGCATGTAAAAGGATATTGATGTATAGACATTTTGGAGCTTGGCTCAAGTAGACCTTGTGAATGAAGAAGGCCTATGACTATGGGAAGCTGGTGTGAGGATTTCAGCCTTAGTTGTAGGTGTCTACTCCCATTTACGCACACTCTACCAGCTTGGTCTAAACCACATTATATTGCACCATACAGCAGCATTATCACCAAGGCTCTCATCGATGGCACCCACTGCTCCGCTAAGAGGAACAGTGTACTCCCAAGTAGAGAGGGTTGGAAAATTATGTTCTCTGCAACTGCTGAAAAAACAAAAAAAGAAAGGAAAAACCATCTCACTACTCACAAAAGCATATAAAAACCAGATCACAGCTGGCCTTCAAGAAATCATTATTTTGTTTGCCCACATGTAACAGACTTCAGTGTCAAGGATTTGTTTTTCAGGATTGGCTCAAGATGTTTTAGACTTTTAGTTGCGTACAGTATGAGGAGTCAAGTCTGTGTGCCAAATAGAGAAATAAATAATCCCTTGAAAAAGTCTGTGGTGCTATGTAGAACTAAACACATGCGAACTGGATGAACTGATGGACAAAATCATAATTTACAGATAACTTTAAAGTTGGATGGATTCTTACAAAAAATATTTGTTATGTAGACTTTCAAATAGTTTATTGCACTCTTAAAAAAATTATTATATACAATGCTATCCGAAAAACAGTTACATAAAAGTATATATGAAGAGTTTGCGAATGCAATTAAATGGCACTACCCATAGGTATTGTAGGTTTTGAAACGTTAGTAACTTGTCATTTTCCATAGGTAAATTACTTACAGCATTTTCAGACATTACGTAGTAATATCACAATGGATTATGCTTATGTTAATATATTATCAGTGAAAATGCTTTCACATTTGTGTATCTGAAATTTCATTACTGAAAATGTGAGCCAACAGTTTTCAGCAGAGCAAAATTAAGGTAACCCTCAAAGGGGATATCACTTACAACGAAGGCGATCCAATAAATACTACCAGTGTCATCAGTCTACATGCCATGCCTTGGGAAAAACATTAAAAGCTTAGGTCCTTAACATTACAGGCACTTAATTAGTCCGCCAGATATGGTAGCAAAAACCAAGGAGAGCACTGTTGGGACAATGTCAATCTCAAGGACAGTACCAATTACAATCTAAATAGCTGTTAAGCATATGAAAGTGAAAATATATTTAATAGGCAATGATACAGTGTATCTGTTACTTTACTTAATCAGGCACAGACCATACCAAAGTTGAAATTGCCTGTATTCACATGGCAGGAAAGCTGAAGGCAAAACAATTTGAATGGGAGGGGATGCTGCTGGATTCTGTATGGCTCCAGGACCCTGCACAATCTTAAAATATGCAAACATAGAAAAAAAGTCCACCAGGGGATTTTGATTATTTAATGTTAACCCAGGAGGGGAAGCTAAGAGATGATTCGCTTAGGAAAATTATTTAAAGATCTTCATGAGGCTATTATAAAACGCCACTGTACTCGTACCAATTTACAACTTCTTTGATAAACACAAGATCCTTAAGCATATGAGTGTATCAGTGAACAAGTATGCTATGGCAATTTTCATTCAAACATGGCTGTTCAAGCGCTCTGGAACATACACTATCCATCCCTTTCAGCTGCTCTGTTTTATGCAAAAACAGAAAAGGGCAATAGCCTTTAAAACCTGACACACTTTTGGGAACAATGTGTAGCATCATGCAACTGATGAATTTAATTTGGGCTTGTGTACTGACCTCCACTACCCTGCTACGTTTCTGAAGGAGGACTGGAACTAATAATGACCTTGGCTCTAGAAGAGAAGGGGATTATGCTGGAGACTTATTCCTAAGAATATTGAAAAGGATAAAATTGCAGCACAACCTGTACACGGCTAGTTGAATTTAGGCCTTATCGTGTCATAGCTGAACTCTTGCTTTAGGAAAGACTGCTGGCTTAGGGATGACGGCACTTGTTTGTAGTCAACTAGGTTACATCTCACAACAAGTCGCAACTGTCGGCTCAACCCTCCAGGCTCACAAGCAGTTCCTCACCAGAAACCCAACTAGTAAAAGGTGATTTGTGGCAGCCTTTACGCAGGGACACAAGAGTGTGACATCTCAGGGGAGTTGTGGTTAAACAGAGATTACCCTTTTCTCACATGAGCAACAAGTCTCGTTCGCACACAGGCAATGAAGGAGATGCAGTAAAGTTTAACATTTTATTAACAAGACTGCAATCTACTGTAAAATGCAAGGGCTGCAACGATTAGGATAATGAACACTGAAAGAAGGAGAATTGTAAAAACTAGAGTCATGAATATAAAGACCCACCCACCATCTTGCAACTATATGAGATGTGAAATAGGCCCTAATATCTTAGCATAATGAACCTAATCTAACTTAAAGAAAGCTAGGTGTGTTAAACCTAATCTGCCAGTACCATGTCCATGACAAGAGCCCCCCCCCCAACCCTCATTACCCTGAAATGAGGTCTCTAGATCAGACTCTGTGGGGACATGAAGGCTGGGTCTGCCTCAAGGCGATGTGTAGCATAGATAGCGGTGATGGCATCTGGTAGGAATCCCTCTGATAACCTTGTCTGCATGAGATGTATTTATACAGATCTTGTAGGACCACTGAAGCAGGTATGTTCCCATACAATAGTTAAGGGGCAGGCTTGTGGCTGCAATTATGTAAGCAATTCCCACCAAAAGTACATTATGTTCCTGCTACACATAAGTGGGAAAGGGACATGATGTGAATACCTATGTATATCACTTGTCTGACACGGATAGCGACGCCTTCACAGAGTGGCACTGATAACGTGAAATCAAAACATCTATAAACAGCAACAATTTTGGAAGAAATAATTAAATAAATGTGCTAAAACAGAGCAGGCAAAGTAGGTTAAAATAAAATAAAATAAATAAATCACGAGGCGACGGTGGCACAGGCCTGCAACTAAGCTCTCTCCTGATTCCCAATCAAACAAAATAAGATCCACTACAACAGAACTACAGGGCTGACCCATACTGCAAGAATATAATTGATAATATTCTTTGGTAGACTTTTCTATACAGAACAATGCGGCCCAATGATCTGACAGATCACTTATCAATCTTATTTGTAGCATGAACGCTGTTAATTTCTGGTTTGGCGCAAGACATGATATTAATAAGGCAGTGAGGCACTTCAGTAAATGTTGGGATACATCACAAACACCTAATACAGAAAGCCAATTGGGAAACCGGGAATAAACAGACAACCACTGGTTTACTGTGGATCTCTGGGATCAAAAGACTCCATATTAGAAGGCTAAAAGGATATGGCAAATAATGAGTAAAGGGCTTTCAAAAACATTAAGTCAAATGTTATGAAAGGCCATTATACAAGGCTAAAGCATGCTTTTTCTGCAAAGTTTTTCAATGGCAGAAATTGCTCAAACATTATGTTGTATGTTGCATGGAAATTTACTAAACAAGAATGCTTGGAACCTTCTGTGCTGGAAACAATAGTGCTGTGTGTCTGACAAGCTTGCCTCACAGTTCATGAAGAAATTATGGGTATCACTGCATTATTATCAAAATAAGTAAACATTAGAAACTATCCTGTTTCTCTCTATTCAGACAGGCATGAAAATTGAGATAGTTATACAGCCTTCTTCTGTTCTCTGAACTTGAAATAGAAACACTAACTAAAAACAAAAATTAGGCTCACCAACTGATATTGGTTCCATTAACATCTTGATAAAAATATATAAATTAAAATCGGACGTTTATGGATAAGTTATTGTCTCACAACTCTAGCACTGTACCAGTGTCATGCACACTACCACAAGAATCTGCATTGATGAAATCATATTTAAGATACATATAGATATATATGCACCCGCTAGCACAAATTGTCAATTATTTTTATACATAGATGACCAGATATTTTCACTGTTTGACAATTGAGTGAATGAAATTAAGGAGTCCATCAAAAATGGTTTGATGGCTGAGGCACTAGATGAATTCAAATTTTGTAAGAATGAACACCTTCGACAGAAGTGACTGCATTTGGGAAAAGTAATCCAGTGCCTGCTCGAAAAATCAGGGCATATTAAGTCAGAGTGGCTTGATACGTTGTGCATAGTTAGGAATGTATGTTCTGCCAAAATTGAAGAAACCAAGTAAAGACTGTCTTTGTCTTTTTTTTTTTCCAGTGTGTCAGATGGGTGGAGTGGAGCACATTTCTATAGAAAGTGCGGGACCAGGCTCTTCCCCTCATTTGATAGCTCGTATCCCAGTAACAGTATGCTGAGAAAGGCTATTTTAGTCTTCTTAAAATTGAATTTGTAGCCAAGGGCAGCGAACCCTAAAACGATCCAATCGACCCTGGCAAGATGAATGTTGAGGCCGTCATCTGTGAGATAAATATTCACATAAGACAACACCTCGGGATCAATATCATGCAATATTGATATTACTCAGGCTGAGAACAGCCCTGGGCTTGATACGTTGTGCATAGTTAGGAATGTATGTTCTGCCAAAATTGAAGAAACCAAGTAAAGACTGTCTTTGTCTTTTTTTTTTTTCCAGTGTGTCAGATGGGTGGAGTGGAGCACATTTCTATAGAAAGTGCGGGACCAGGCTCTTCCCCTCATTTGATAGCTCGTATCCCAGTAACAGTATGCTGAGAAAGGCTATTTTAGTCTTCTTAAAATTGAATTTGTAGCCAAGGGCAGCGAACCCTAAAACGATCCAATCGACCCTGGCAAGATGAATGTTGAGGCCGTCATCTGTGAGATAAATATTCACATAAGACAACACCTCGGGATCAATATCATGCAATATTGATATTACTCAGGCTGAGAACAGCCCTGGGCTGTTCTTGTAGCCTTGGGGCAAATTACAGTAGCATTTTTGTGAGCCAAATGAGAATGCACTGAGGTCCAGACTTTCAGGTGCTAAAGTCTGGCAGAAAAACTTGTTGGAAATGTCCAACGTTGTTATGCATTTGTTTACAACTATGTTAATAATTAGTGCTGTGCTATGTGAATTTTGTATAGCGTATGTACGTGTAGGACTGTTTAAGTGCCTATAATCTAAGACTATTCTATACAAATGGTCGGATTTTGCAACTGGGAACAACAAGTTATTTATTGCAGAGACACAGGGCTCGATTACTCCCTGGTATGCGAGCTGAGTGAGGATCTCCCTCACTGGAGCTTTTGCTTTGTGTTTAACAGGATATTGTGTCTGAGGTTGGGGTGTACACCTGATAGGTATTACTTGACGAGAAGAGTCCTTGTCCCAACCTACATGACTTCGGTACAACGCAGGTGCCTGCGCTAAGGCCCAATTGACAGTGTACGCTTCTTTTACCGCTTCTGGAACAAGATCAGTGAAAAAAAGCAAAATTACATCTTCCCTTCATGTGGGATCTTACGGATATGCTCGGATGGCCAGTCCCTTTCGGCCAGCAGGATGTCACAACTAAGTTCATCCAAAAATATCACACAAATGGTGCACTCCACGTCTCCCTCAATTTGGAAATCAAACCCTGTCGGGGGGAGAGCACACACCCGTCTGCAGCCTCAAATGAAATAAAATCGCTAGTTCCTGTCGCATCCAGATCTTTCACACTTGTGACATATCGTGACCTCTGCTGCGCTGACTAACAGTGTCACAGCCCACGTCTTGTTCTTCAGCAATGTTCTCAAATCTACTGATTTTTTAAATTTATTTTTATTGACAGTGCTGCCACCTTTTTCTTTTTAAACTGTGGCTTTTGTTGTGGGGACTTTTCTTTGTCTGAAGACTGGTGAGTCTTTCTTCTGTTTCACATATTCAGGACATCGATCAGGACGGCCCCCTCTCTCGCTACATCTATCCTGCATGTCCTGAAAGGAACGATAGGGACGTGGAATCAGTACATCTTTCAGGAGCTTTTATATTTGCTCTATTTCTGAGAGTGTATCGCCTGTCTGAGTTCACTGGGTGTGGAGAATCAGCTCTCCGATTTAGTCTATCTTTAAATTGTTTTTGTTTATCCTAGTGCTTCTTAGGGGTGGTACTCTGGGAGCCAAGTCGAAGAAGCTTGAATTACAAACTATCCAGTCCTATACTGGTATAGGTATCGGAAATAATTTTCAGTAGCTCTTTCTCCTGGTCCAAATGCTGAATCTGAGGCACTGGCATATAGCCAGTGCTACCGCTTCTCCTTTGATATTACTGAGTTTTATTGAGGAGACTGTGTCGAAGTTACGCATTAATTCAACCCCAAATCTAGGGCTGAAGCAGCCCAGTGATCTTTCTGAATTTGTTTTAACACTTCCAGTAAATTGGGAAGTGTTGGGGTACCAAGTGTGGTAGTATAAATTGCAGCAAAGACTGTACCCCATGTGGTGCAGTCATCCATCGATGGAACCATCCCGAAGGGTAAGCACATTGTGAGAATTCTATTTTTCTCCTGAGGTCCCATATGGGGAAAAAACAGCTTCCAGCGGATTTGTTTTCTGGGCTATCCAGAACGGTATATTCTCTTGTTCTGTGAGTACCTTACCCATGATAGTATGTACTGTTTGTGGATTAACACCAGAGGCCAACTGATATCCAGCAGGTGCTCGACGCACTGGTGTGGTGTTCAAAGTTCGCATTACGAGCTGAACAAGTTTGTAAAGTGTTACTAGCTCAATGTATAAGTTTTGCAGATCTGCTGCCTGCATATTTTGTATACCTGGGTGAGGTGTGTATGCGGCAAACATCGGCCACGTTGGTCCGTCATTACCTAAGGGTCCTAATCTCATGGGTTGTACTACATGTGGTAGTGCGCCTTCAAACCAGTTCTGATGCTTCTGATAAGTGAGCGGAATGTCATGATACTTGTATGCTTGGTACCATATTGGTACATTTGCAATTCTGTATGTGTGGAATGTGAATGTAGTATTGTCTTCCTTAGGAAAGTGAACCCAGGAATAAAATGTTTGTTTGGTAAACTTTACTAGCTTCCACTATGAATGCAAGATCCCCGTCCTCTTCTCTTAAGCCATGCGCTACTAGATGTAGAGTTAGAGCTTGTCTAGCATTCTCAGGAATCTCTATGGCATTAGCCATGTTGTGCAATGGGTAAAAGAGATGGAACACTAAATGGGAAGCAAAGTCCTTTTGTCTTCACCATGTCTTCAAAGCAAGCCCCATCAACGCCCCAAACTCCGTATGATTATCAATAGCTCCTTCGAGACCGCCACCTTCCCGGACAGTTGGAAGCACGCCAAAGTCAACGCCCTGCTAAAGAAACCCAAAGCGGACCCTGGAGACCTCAAGAATTACCGGCCCATCTCCCTCCTTCACTTCCCAGTGGAGGTCATCGAGAATATCGTCAACGGCCAACTGACCCACTTCCTGGAGAACACCACCACACTGGACATCTCCCAATCTGGATTGGGTAGGCACCACAGCACCAAGACCGCCCTCATCGCCGCAACCCATGACATCAGGACCATGCTCGACAAAGGCGAAACCGTGGCCCTCATCCTCCTGGACCTCTCGGCTGCCTTTGACACCGTTTCCACACCCTCTGCACTCGCCTCTACGATGCCAGGATCCGCCACAAGGCCCTGGACTGGATCACATCCTTCCTCTCTGACAGAACTCAGCGAGTCTGCCTCCCTCCCTTCCTGTCGTAAGCCACCAAGACCATCTGCGGCGGTCCCCAAGGATCTCTCTCAGCCCAACCCTTTTTAAACATCTACATGGCACCGCTCGCCAGCATCGCCTGATTTCACAGCCTCAACATCGTCTCCTACGCCGACGACACCCAGCTGATCCTCTCACTCACCAAGGAACCCGCCACCGCCAAAACCAACCTCCACAAAGGACTGCATGCCATCGCCAACTGTATGGAGAAGAGCCACCTCAAACTTAACTCAGACAGGACAGAGATCCCCCATCCTCGGCTCCAACCACTCTGCATGGGACGACTCCTGGTGGCCAGCCACTCTAGGAACCGCACCAACACCCACCACCCATGCGCGCAATCTAGGGTTCATCCTAGACTCATTGCTCACCATGACCCAGCAAGTCAACGCAGTCTCATCTTCCTGCTTCAACACCCTCCGCAGGCTTCGCAAGATCTTCAGATGGATCCCCACTTAAACCAGAAGGACGGTCACCCACACCCTCTGCAGCAGCAGACTGGACTACGGCAACACGCTCTACGTGGGAACCACGGCCAAGCTCCAAAAGAAACTACAACGTATACAGAACACCTTCGCACGCCTCATCCTCAACATCCCATGCCACGACCACATCTCAGCCCACGTCAGAGACCTACACTGGCTTCCCGTCATCAAGAGGATCACCTTCAAACTTCTCATCCACATCCACAAAGTTCTCCACAACGCAGGCCCTGCCTATCTCAACAAGCGACTCACCTTCCACACTCCCACCCGCCAACTCCGCTCCACCAACCTCACCCTCGCCTCTGTCCATCGCATCCATCGAACTACAGCCGGCAGCAGATCCTTTTCCAACCTTGCCACCAAGACCTGGAACACCCTCCCCGCCAACCTACAACAGACCCAGGACCTCCGGACCTTCAGGAAATGCCTCAAGACCTATTATTCGAGCAGTAGCAATCCTCCCCCCCACAACCCTCTTCAGCACCTTGAGACCCTAGCAGGTGAGTAGCGTGCTTTACAAATGATATTGATGTGAGTTGAAGCTTGAACAACCTGCAGCCTAATTAGGTAGTCCCTGTTCAGTTGAGGATGACCACGGACGCCTCCGTATAATGGTACTTAGGGTACCTGAAGTATGCGAGACAGTGATAGTCAGGGTCTCTGTAAATAAGTGCCTAAACACCATCGTTGGTGGTGCCATGTCGTAGTTGGACTCCTGCTCTAGGCAAGACTGCTGGTTTAAGGATCACACCACTAATGTTTGTAGGCGACTATGCCAATCCTACAACAAATCGCAACTGTCATCCTAACCTCCCAGCTCACAAGCAGCACCTCACCAAAAACCCAAACAGTAAAAGGTGATTTGTGGTACACTATACGCATGGACTCAAGAGTATGATATGTTGTGGTTAAACAGAGATTACCCCTTTCTCACATAAGCAATGGGTTTTATTTAACACAACTGCAATAGGTTGCATGGGCTGCGATGATTAGGATAATGAACAGTGCACGAAACAGAATGGTAAAGACAAAAGAGTCATTAATACAATAAGATGTAATGACAGTGTGAAATCTGTCCTAATACCCTAATGTCATGTACCTAATCTCTAAAATAGAAGAGAGATGGGCGTGGTAAACCTAATCTGCCAATGCACCAAGTCCATGAGAAGAGCCCTCCAACCCTTGTTACCTTGGAATGAGGTCTCTAGCTCAGACTCCGTGGGGACATGAAGACTGGGTCAGTGTCAAGGCGACGTGGAGGATCGATAGCGGGATTCCGACCAGATGCCATAGTTGCTATCTGTTTAAGTGAGGAGTATTTATACAGATCAGCTTGGACCCCTGATGTAGGTCTGTTCCCAAACAATAGGTAAGACATGCTTGGGATGGTAATTTATATAAACAATTCCCTTGAAAGCGTAAAGAGGGAAGTACCTAATGTGAACACCTACAGTATGTTTATCTTTGTTGCTTGATATTGATGCCTTAGTGCGGTGGCACTGATAACGCAAACTAAAACATGGGCCTAACTAAAAAGAAGGCAGCTATCTTAAAAGATTTAATAAAAATAAATGTGCTAAAACAGAGCAAGCTAAGTAGAGTAAAAGTCTCTAGGTGACGGGGGCACAAGTCTGCAAGCCAAAGGCTAAGCTAACTCCTGTATCCCATTAAAATAAACTAGGATTCACTACAAATCCTTGGTCCCCTTGTTGTGGCAGAGAAGGTTAAGAGATTAGGCTTTACTCTGGACATTGAGCTGTGCGTTCCTTCATCTTGCTTTTTTTATTTTTTAAACATCTTATTAAGAGCAATTTAAGAGCAGCAATGGCCTGTGTAGCGTTAACTGACACCTGGACAAAACAAATACATGCTGCTCTTGATTTGCCAGACAAAGCAACCCAGTAGCTTCAGGCTATTCAAAGTTTCGCACAGCAGGAAATTTTCAAGCTGTGCAACTTTGGTTCTGTCTCTTAAGGCATTGAAATCCCATCATTAGCGTCCTATAGACCGAGAGATCAAGTTGTGCATAAGGGAGTTTTTTTTATTTTTTCCTAAAAAGTCCTGCAACAGATCAGAGTAATCTGGTGAAAAAGACTAAAATCAAGTGGTAGAGCACTCTCCCTTATGGCCTCTATACTGTGGATTGTCCAACCTAATGCCTCAAGTCAAATGAGCAACTTGCTTTTCTTTACCGTTTTTGTATCACCAAGAGAACATTGTGAATGAGTTGGCAAAGGCGGTGGGCTAGTGGGTGATGGTGAAAAAGAAAGTTGTGGTGAATGAGGGGGGAGAAGTATGGATAGGTAATGGCTTCTCCTTACGTTTGAAAATCTTTGCTAGTGGTGGAGCAGTATCTAAAATGTTCTTGGAAAGCCAACTTTCTCTTGATCTGTTCAGGAGATGTAATTATTCTGCCAGTCTCTTTATGGATATGAATCCTTGATGGTCTCTCATCCAGGATTTGAAGGATGGGTTGAATCTCGGTGTCATCAGAAACATGATCAGATGGTCTATATGACTGTTCATCAGGTGATTTTGAGCTCTGCTTAAGATGGCTCAAAAGTCCTTGTTCTTCCAATTAAGAAGAATATTTCGGCTCCGAAGATGTTTTTTTTTTTGGGCCCGAAAATACAGCCGGTTGTTTCGGCTCCGAAGCAGGACGCCGAAACTTCAACTCCAAAGAGTGGAGACGCAGATGTGGTTTGGAAGTTGAGCTTTTGATGGACTTGGTAGACTCCAGGATCGACTGAGGTGTTGCCTTTTTCGACGCTGAACCCGGAGGTCGGTCGACTAGAATCTTCTTTTAGGTCGAACTATGGCTCTCTGGCAGTGGTGCACCCAAGGCCTTCAAGGATTTTTTATGCGTGGGAGTAGGGGCAGTGGTACTCACGTGCTGACCAGCAGTGATGGGTCTATCTCCTCAGAGTCTTCTTCGGAGTCAATGTCTCTGATGTAAAGTGCCGTCTGCACCTGTTCTTCCTCCATGGTGTCGATATGTTCGGTACTCTTCAACGCCATTTCCAGTTTCCTGGCTCCCCGATTATGCAGGGTCTTTTTAGATCGAAACGATCGACAGGCCTCGCAATCCTCTTTGCGATCGGGGGAAGACACAGATTACGTACAAGGTATTAGTCTGTGTATGAAAATTTCGTGTGACATCGGGGACAAAACTGAAATGGAGTCCGATCCATCAGGGTTCAACGTGGTAGGCCCGAACAGGACCAAGGTGGGCGCACGTGCCCAGAAGGGCAAAATTTAGTTTGGCGGTACTATTGGTTCGAGTCTGGGGGAAACGTGATCGAAACAATACCGACTGTGAAAGAAGTTTTATAAAGTTTCCGATTTGAAATCTCATAGCAAGAGGTGTCCGAACCCAACAGCGGAAAAAAGCCAATCTAACAGAGTTGATGCCCATGCGCAGTATGACCGAGAGAAGTCACTCGATCCCGTGACTCCGAAAAGACTTCCAAGAAAAACAACTTGTAACACTCCGAGCCCAACACTAGATGGCGGAATAATGCACAGCATGTGTATCTGCAGGTACACATGCCATTGAATATATAAATATTTGTATCTTTGCATGTATATATTTACTGTTTATAGATTGAAGATTCTTTGTACACGTTCACTTTATTGTTGTGCACATTTTGAAGGTGCACTTTCAGTTGTACTGACCTTCCTTCACTAGCCTTGCAGAGTGATTTAATAAATGTCTTCTTTAGACTAAGTGCATTCCAGAGATTCCTTTTAACTCTTCAGTGTGTGTATTTTGGCTTGGTCAGCAGTAAAGCAAAACAATATGCCAAAGAAAACACCACAAACTAGCCATGAAGAGGAAAATTCCATCAAAAATAAAGCCATTAATTGGATACAGTCAGGGATGACACTAGAAGGGCCAAAAGGTTGACTTCATCTAATCACTTGACAAATTGCATAGAAATTACTATGTTGGTTGAGCGCTTGGTTGACATCCTAGTAGCACTAAATGAAAGCACTAGCCCTCCTCCGGGGTCTGGCACCCAGTTTAAGTACCACCCCACAGGCATTAGCATGTCCAACACCACTCGGCATTTCACCTCAGTAGGGGTGGGTGGCTGCTTTGGGGGAGCTACTGACTGGATTCCCAGAGTCCCACGAGAATCTCCTCCTGTTCCATTTCTCACTCCCCTTTTTGCACCCTTAAGGGCTCCCAGGTAGATCTTTATCTGCACAAGAATCTCTCTTGATATTGCTTTGGGACCTGTAAATGGTGTTCATGTCTCTCCCAAAATGCAGGATGTTGTCCTTCAATCTAACGCTTTGGGAAGGGCTCAATTGCGTGTCAAAACACGTGGCAAATGTACATTCTTCCATTGTTACATGCACACAAGTCCATAATCCAAGCCCAGCAGCACACTACTGACACAATGACAGACACTTAAGTTTCATGAAATGTGTCAGAACTCCGTCCCAAACTATCTTTACCGGAGCAACTTTATAAATGGCTTTGACTTCTGCCTATTCCAGGAAACTTGTTGTACGGAACCAATTCATAAGGTAGGATATTCATGTTATTGCATCCCCGCCACCAGTAACCCTATAGGGCAGCCAATAAGTGGTTCATAAATCTAGGCCAGGATCTCACTTTAGTGTTTTCTAAGTAAGTTGCCCATAAACAGCTGGGACACTTTAGGAATCAGAGTAAAAAGTAGTTTTAACACACCTGGTATTTATAACTTCTATGCGAGAGGAGTCAAGGGAGGCTTAGCCAGCCATACTACAAAGCCTTGAGGGCCATCTGGATTAGAGGCCATCTCACTATCATTTAACTCTAGCAGGTGATTTTAATACTACTTTTGAGCCCCTGGATAGGGATGATGTTAGCCTGGCTGATGAGGAAGACTGACTGTGGGCCACCCCTTTAATGGACATAGCACTGGTTAAAAATTGGATGCAGGTAGCATTCCAAATAAAAAAGGCCTTTAAGTTAGAATATGGGCTGAAGGCTACTAATGGAAGAACCAAAGGCAACAAGCACAAAGCTGCTACGTCTGATAGATATAACAGTACAAGCCGAATTGATTACATATTAATCAACCTTAGAACGCGGCATTTCGTGGAGCATATGGAAGTCAAGAAGACCCTAGAGAATGACCATAAGCCACTGTGTCACTTTACGATCTCTGTGAATCTTGGTCTAGTAGCTCACGCTCATATTGTCAAATGCAAAATGCTATCCTCACTAACAGGCGTTGGTTAAGTGGCATCATGTAGCTCTCCAAATGGACACTCTTTCCCAAATAAAATTAGACTTACAATTAGCTATAACTAAGTTAGAAGCTATTCAAACTAGGGATGGCGAATGACATGTGATTACCAGTGCCCACTCACATTTCTTTGGGCTTATTGTTCAGCACTTCAGAGTTCCCTCCACAAACTCAAAAAAGGAAACTTTGCAGTTCTTATTAAACCATTGATAGAGTTTACAAACAGGCCAGAACTATGCTGACCCTGGCCATAAAGCAAAAGGATCAGAGTTCCATAAATACACAGCGGACAATTTACAGACAAACTCAAAATAGAGCAAAAAGAAAAAAGAATGGGATAAAAAAAAAAAAGGCGGCGAGATATTAAAGCCACCTATGAAGGGAAAGGGTCCTACAAATTCTGTCCTTTGGTTACTGGAGGTGGAAGTGGGTCAGCATTACAACCAAACAACTCTTTTCCACCCGTCTGGGTTATTCATTTTATAATTCTTTACACAGATAATTCACTCCTAGAGCCTCTGGAATTCCCACTTCCAATTGGTCATTCATGTAGGACACCAAGATCTGTTAAAGCTCGGTGAAATTTGCATTCCATTGACGCTATAGTTTGTGGAAAACCACCCGGCCCGGATGGTATTCCGGTGACAAATATGAAAAAGAAAACTGGGCAAAATACATCTTAGCATTGGTAATGCGATAACTAGGGTAGCATTCTGTCGTGTGGTCTTGGCTAAAGTAGGACTGGATAGATGAAAACGGAAAACTATCAGGCAGGCTTTAGAATTAATACCAGGCACTGTAGACCAGGTCTATTGTTTTATGCTCTTGTACTGGATAACAGTTTTAATTAGCAAGGGCAGCCTTTACGTTGCTTTTGTTGATATAAAATCTGCTTTCAATCAGGTCCCGCGTCACAAACTGTGGCATGTATTGCACGACATGGGAATGTAGTTGGTTATTCTTTCCATAATTATTTGGCTGTATGAGGACAACCTTGCAACAATTCAGTGGGGTGAACAAGGGCAGCAGACTGATCCAACTAAAATGAACAAAGTGGTCTGACAGGACTGTGTACTAGCCCCTACACTAGTTTTATTACATTTGAATGAGGTAGTGCACTTAATTTCCATCCATCCTGCTGACATTCCTTCTATTGGTCAGTCAAAAACGTCAATGCTTCTCTTTGCGGACGACACTATTGGTGACAAACTCCTGGAGGTCTCAAATTACTACTAAATCATTATGCGATAAGTGGGTTGGAGATGAATGCTACCAAAACTAAGTATGTGTCAATAAATCTGTAAAAGTCATATAGGTGGAAGCTTTTTTCAGATGGGTCTTGAGAGTGGATACCTTTGAGTATTTAGGAATCAAATGTCAGTAAATATGGCATGCCACTCTCACAAAGATAAAATGGTTATGAAGCATAGGGCAAATCATTGGTGCTCGATGAAAGAGCATAGTGCTTCTTCCAGCAAGCAAGTGGCTGCTGAACTTCAGATTTATGATGCAAAGGCTGTGCGGACAGCCCTATATGGGGCCGCGCTTTGGGGCTTCAAGGATTGCAACGATGTGTAGGACTGAAAACAAGTTTTTAAGGTATCTAGTGCATTTGCCGCCTAGCAATCCACTCTACAATTTAAAGCTTGATATGGGTAGAAAATCCAACGAGGATAAAGCTAGGCCACGTCCACTATTAAACTGGAGGAGGCTGATGTATACCCAAGAACTTGTTTCCTATGCAGAAGCATTTCTGGAAGTAATTAAAATCAATAGCTTCCACAAATTATCTTGGTCTAATAATGTCAGAAAGCTGCTAACTTCTTTGGGTGTGCAAGCAGCATGAAACACTATTCTCCTGGAGTCCATTAACTCGAAGGCCCAACTGAAGAAATGCCAGGGGCCAGGGTAGCGCAGATTGAGATAGCATGTTCCCGACTAATTTGTTTTTAGATTTTAAGTCTGTCAACGTACTTGAGCCCCATTTGGACTTTATTACAGTTCCTAGGGACTGGTAACTGTACATCCAATTTAGATTTGGCTCACTCCCCTTTAATCCATTCTCTGTAAAATTGTCAATGAGTTGTGCAGCATCCTTTCTTTGCCCCGGATGTAAATCTGTAAATGAAACAGTACCACACGTTCTATTTGCTTGTCATGCATACTCAGGCCTGCGCTCAAGGTGGATTAAGCTGGTCTGTAGGCAATTGGGTAAGGGTTGCCACACATTTGCATTAAGGATATTAAAAAGCTGACCCTAGTCCCCTTTGCGTATGCTCGGTTGCCAAGTTCTTGTGGTGCATGTGGATTATCTGAAGTAAGGCCCCAAAAAGGTTGGATGATGAATGTGTAAGTGTAGGAAGTTGGCTCTGTAAGCACTATTTCAAAGTAAGGAATAGTATGCACAGAGTCCAAGGGTTCCCCTTAGAGGTAAGATAGTGGCAAAAAGAGAATACTAATGCTCTATTTTGTGGTAGTGTGGTCGAGCAGTAGGCTTATCAAAGGAGTAGTGTTAAGCATTTGTTGTACATACACACAGACAATAAATGAGGAACACACACTCAGAGACAAATCCAGCCAATAGGTTTTTGTATAGAAAAATATATTTTCTTAGTTTATTTTAAGAACCACAGGTTCAAGATTTACATGTAATACTTCAAATGAAAGGTATTGCTGGTAAGTACTTTAGGAACTTTGAATAATCACAATAGCATATATACTTTTCAAATAAAACACACATAGCTATTTTAAAACTAGACAGTGCAATTTTCACAGTTCCTAGGGGAGGTAAGTAATTGTTAGTTCCTGCAGGTAAGTAAACCACCTACGGGGTTCAAGTTTGGGTCCAAGGTAGCCCACCGTTGGGGGTTCAGAGCAACCCCAAAGTTACCACACCAGCAGCTCAGGGCCGGTCAGGTGCAGAGTTCAAAGTGGTGCCCAAAACACATAAACTTCAATGGAGAAGGGGGTGCCCCGGTTCCAGTCTGCCAGCAGGTAAGTACCAGCGTCTTCGGAGGGCAGACCAGGGGGGTTTTGTAGGGCACCAGGGGGGACACAAGTTAGCACAGAAAGTACACCCTCAGCAGCACGGGGGCAGCTGGGTGCAGTGTGCAAACACGTCAGGTTTTCAATAGGTTTCAATGGGAGACCAAGGGGTCTCTTCAGCGATGCAGGCAGGCAAGGGGGGGGGGGCTCCTCGGGGTAGCCACCACCTGGGCAAGGCAGAGGGCCTCCTGGGGGTCACTCCTGCAATGGAGTTCCGATCCTTCAGGTCCTGGGGGCTGCGGGGGTAGAGTCTTTTCCAGGCGTCAGGATCTGGGAGTCATGCAGTCGCGGTCAGGGGGAGCCTCGGGATTCCCTCTGCGGCGTCGCTGTGGGGGCAACTCTGGCTACTCACGGTCTTGTAGTCGACGGGGAGTCCTCCCTGAAGTGTTGTTTCTCCACAAGTCGAGCCGGGGGCGTCAGGTGCAGAGTTGCAAGTCTCACGCTTCTGGCGGGACACGCAGTTGTCTTTAAGTTGCTTCTTTGGAAACAAAGTTGCAGTCTTGGGTGAACAGGGCCCCTGTTGTCGGGTGTTTCTTGGTCCTTTTAGAGCAGGGCAGTCCTCTGAGGATTCAGAGGTCGCTGGTCCTGGGGAAAGCGTCGCTGGAGCAGTTTTTTCAGAAGGGGGCGGGGGGGGAGAGAGAGAGACAGGCCGGTAGAGCTGGGGCCAAAGCAGTTGGTGTCTCCGTCTTCTCTGCAGGGTTTTTCAGCTCAGCAGTCCTCTTCTTAGGTTGCAGGAATCTGAGTTCCTAGGTTCAGAGGAGCCCCTAAATACAGAATTTAGGGGTGTGTTTAGGTCAGGGAGGGCAGTAGCCAATGGCTACTAGCCCGGAGGGTGGCTACACCCTCTTTGTGCCTCCTCCCAAGGGGAGGGGGTCACATTCCTATCCCTATTGGGGGGGATCCTCCATCTGCAAGATGGAGGATTCCTAAAAGTCAGAGTCACTTCAGCTCAGGTTGCCTTAGGGGCTGTCCTGACTGGTCAGTGACTCCTCCTTGTTTTTGTCATTATCTCCTCCGGCCTTGCCGCCAAAAGTGGGGCCGTGGCCGGAGGGGGCGGGCAACTCAACTAGCTGGAATGCCCTGTGGTGCTGTAACAAAGGGGGTGAGCATTTGAGGCTCACCGCCAGGTGTTACAGCTCCTGCAAGGGGGAAGTGATAAGCATCTCCACCCAGTGCAGGCTTTGTTACTAGCCACAGAGTGACAAAGGCACTCTCCCCCATGTGGCCAACAACATGTCTGGTGTGTGGAAGGCTGCTAAAACCAGTCAGCCTACACAGGTAGTTGGTTAAGGTTTCAGAAATTGCTCTAAACTCACTATGTCCTCTAGACCTGCCAGGATTGCCTGATCTGCGACTGCATATTGCAAATTTTACACACTAGGATTTATAATCATAAATAAATGTATTTTTAATCTTTAATGCAAAGTAACATCTATAGTTCAGAGCTAGGCCAGTATTGTTAGCATTTGTATTTAAGAACGAAGAATTGCCACTCGGTTTGTAATAATCTGACCAAAATGCAATTTGAGCTGAAATTAGAAGTGCAATTAGTATATCGATAAGCAATATTATAATGATCATATGTTCGATTCATTTTTTTAAACTATCATATTTATATGTGTGTGTATATATATCTATATATCTATACATATACACACACATATATACATACATATATATATATACACACATACATACACACACAAATGCTTTTATGGCACTTTTCATCGAAATAAAAGTATGACTGACTGGCTAGAAAAATACTCAGGTTATTAAAAAAGAAAACTGCCCATTTATGTCAAATTGCATTACCCTTCGCTTGTTTGATCAGATTAAATACATATCACATTTTCTTTTGGGACACTTGCAAACGGGTTCTAGACTATTAAAAAAAAAAAAATGTAAATGGGTGTTTCTGCAGCCAACTTTCAAAACAGCAGACTAGAACCGCAAATACATCTATATGTAGAGTTCTCATTTAAATATCATACAGACTGGTAGTAGTAGTTTACAATTGCACCTCGGACTCCTATTTAAGTGGCTGTAGTATATAGTACATAAAACACTAGAAGTTAATAGAAATTGGTGCTTTGTGGGTATCAAAACACCCTACTACAGGGTGGGGCTAAATTCACACTGAATCACAAGAACAAACGCGCTAAGTCAAACAACAAAAAGATACCCCAGCACTGAATAGGAGTCCAAACAAATATGAAAGTCCATAAAGTATGGATTTGTATGGATGATTCAGTTGAATGGTGTATTGTTATTTTATTGTTAGATTTCTCATCTATTTTACTGATCAAAGCAGAATGAGTCCTCATCCAGTGACTAGACTGTAGTGTTCTGCAACACTGAAGGGTGGAACTGAAGAAAAAGAAAATGGAAAGTTGTGTGTGTTTGCCAGGCAGCGATTAAGAAATTAATAAGACTCTTGCCAGTTAGTGCTTCAGACTTGCCAGGGTCCTTCATTTCTATGTCAGGACCAGAGGCTTTGGATTATGCTTCTCTTTCTTTACAGAAGAACAAACTGCAGCCAATCACAAAAACACAAAACCATGTATCCCAAGATCCGCTGTAGCCCATAGGGGCATCCAATCATATGCCTTCCCCACACATATATATGCCCAAAACTACACAGTCCTTCCTCTTGCTTTGCTGTTTGCAGCCAGAGATAAGTGCCCCCGTATTACTTATAAAGGCATTCTATTTATTGTGAATTTTAACACTCTTGCAACGTGGATTTGAACCTGGCGAGTCACTGTCCGAAGCGGTGCACTGTCCAAAGCCACGTGACCCGATTGGAGCATTTTGCAGTCTGCTCAGGCCATCGGCATCAGCTACCTTATTAATGTAAGTCTTTTTTTTTTTTACTTCAAAGCCATTTCTAATGGCCGCTTGGGCGTTTCTTGCAACGGGGCATTGCCTTTATATATTTATTGCACTGCACCCACGGAGACGCCTTACCGCAAATGCTGGTTGTCGACGGCTCAGTCCTTTATTTTCATTCTAGAGAACGTGCACGCTGCTGTTTTTCCAACTCTCATGCAGATCGGCTCATTAGCGGCGAAAGACTATTATAAATTACTTATTGATTCCCCTAGAACGCCCGATGGGGAGCTTAATCGTTGGAAGGCTCTGCAAGGGGCTGTTTGGAGGGTGCTCTCTCCACATCTCATTCTGCTGCTTTGAAAGGGTATCTGAACAACTTTAGTGATTTAATAATTATCATCCTTCACTCCTCCTATTACACTGTTATGGTGCACTTTGCCAAAGAGGAAGAGTATTTCCAAAAGAACATCAGATGGAGGTGAGATTAGCAGAGGCCCTGGGATACCATGTTCAGGACTCTGTCAGCCCGACTCTTATTAAGGTTTTGAAGCCTTTTACTCAACCTCCGAGTCTTGGCCATTGTGAATTAAGAATGGTCTGGAACGTGCATGGAAAGAATGTCATGATAAGCTCCTGGACATTTCTGTTCCCATTACGAAGATTCTGGAACTCTCAAATCAAGCCAAAGAAACTAATTCCCTGTTGGATCCGGACACTGTGCTGCAATGGGCTCAACAACCAGGCTGACTCTTAGGTAGTGCCAACTGCACAATGTGTACTGAGTGTAGACGATCATTACTGATGCACATTGACCCGAAGTTGGCTGACTTAGCCCCTAATGAGCCGGGATCCCTGGAGAATGGAATGCTATTTGTCAAAAACAAAGGGAAGTGTGTTGTCACCTTTTCAGCTTTAGACAAGGCCCGGACATCGATGAAAAAGATGTTTAGTGGGGGCATTTTTGTCAGGGCCGGATGCTACAGATGCCAGGGATTTTATCAGCCCTCTGAAGATATCCCAAACGAGGACCAAGTAATTCCTACGTCACATCCAGGTTCTACCCTACCTGATCCCAAAGAGGTTGGGCCGTGACTTTAGAGGCTCCAATTGAGGAGGTTTCATTGCTCCAGATGGCATAACCACAGATGAGAGCGATTCCCTTTTAGAGGTGATTCTGGGAAGAAGGCTAAAGTGGCATATTACAGCTTGGGAATGCATTCCTCAAGATTTCATAGACAATTAAGTCAAGACACTTCTTTGCAAGCAAGCAACAGTCACTACAACCCCGCATCCCTCAGGGTTTGTCAGCACAATCTTCTAGGTGCAGAAAAAAGGCAGGGGCTCATGACTAGTTCTCAACCTGACAAAGTTCAACTCTTGAACTATCTACAGTCACTTTAAGATGGAAGCGATCTTTCGCAATAGGGAGATTTCCTAGTGCGGCTAGACCTCAGATGCGTATCTTAACTTTCCAGTTTACAGTCTGCACAGACTTCAGCTCAGTTGGCAAGGCCAATGGTACGAGTTCACTGTGCTCCCTTTTGGACTATCAGCCTCTTGGTGCTTTACTAAGCTTTTGCGGCTGGTAGTGCAGTTCCTCAGGGAAAGAGGCGTCCGACTTGATACTTATCTCAACAACATTCTGATCACGGCTCAGAGCGAAGAGTTAGTCCTGTGGTATCTGTTGTGGAAAACGCAGCTTCGTCAGAACCTGGGCTTCCTCAAACTCAGACAAGTTGATCCTTATCCAGTCTTGAACTACAGAATCTTTAGGTTTCCAAGTACATTCTATCAAAACCCATTTACTGCTTCCCCTGATGAAGTGGAACTTTATCAAGAAAGAGTTGAGGAGAGCCCATGCCTCTCCAACTAGATCACTAAAAACGCTGGCTCGTCTGGCAGGGTCTCTTGGCCTCCTCTATCCAGGTGATATTTCTGTGCCCTCTTCATTACTCTTCAGCGATTGAATATTTTGCATCTTCACAAAGGGCTCTCCTATTCAGAACAAATTCTGCTGCCTGATGAGGCCAGAGCGGAGCTAACCTGGTGGTTGGACCACATGAATGCGTGAAACGGCAAGGCCATATTGGATTCCTTTCCGGAAGCGGTAATAGAATTAGATGCCAGCCAGTGGGTCTGGGGAGTGAGATGCTAATCAGTGGAGATTGGGGGCTGCTGGTCCCCAGAGGAGCTGAAGCTCCATATCAATTGTCTGGAGCTCCTAGCTGGAGCGCTTGCAATTTGATCTCTGCTTCCATGCAAACCAAGTTGTTGTATCCCGCTTCTCATGGACAACATTTCAGCTGTGCAATATATCAATCACCTGGGTGGTACCAGATCACAGATTCTTGTGGAGATAGCCAAGGAATTCTGGCAATTTTGTCTAACAACGTATTTTGGTGAGGGCAGAGTATTTCCTGGGACACACAAATCTGGTGGTGGACTGAAACTCTTGCTTCCTGAAGGACAGAAGCGATTGGAAACTCAATCTGCATATTTTTCACAGCCTGGACCATCTTCAGGAGACCTATTTGTGTTGAGACTGAATACCGGGTTGCCAGAGTTTTTCAGTTGGAGACCAGATCTCCCTGCAGTGGGATCAGTAGCCTTTCTCCAATCGTGGGGGGACGGGCTGCTATATGCATTTCTCCCATTTTCCATGATTGAGAGTGTACTCAGGTGAAGAGACAGGGAGCAAAATCACTTAGGTGATGTCGCTTTGGAAGGCTCAGCCGTGGTTTCCTGTGGCAATAGCAATGTTGTGTGCACAACCAATTTGCATCCCTTATGATCCATCTCTGCTTCTCGATCTCTGCCTCATCCTTTGATAATGGCAGGGCAGTTGTCTCTCATGGCATGAATACTTTCCAGCAAAGATGGCAAGTGCCAGGAGTTTCACACAACGCAATGTTTTTCTTGTCCCAATCATGGTCCCCTTCCACACATGATATGAATCATCTTGGAAGAGATGGGTCTGTTGGTGTGGTGAACAACTTATTGATCCTATGAGAGCCAACATTAATAGGATTGTTAACTTTTTCAGAATTAGGTTCCCAGGGTCTGGTTTATTGAACAATTAACTTCAGGTCTGCAGTTTCTGTGGGACACCGTCATTTGGAGGTTAAGTCTGTAGGAGAAAATTGAATAGTATGCAAGTTGCTAAGGGGAAATCAAGATTGTTAAGCCTCCTCAGCCTAGATATTCTTCTTTATGGAACTTCGATGTGGTCTTAAATTTTTTGAGAGCCTGGCCGGTATTGAGGACTTCTCTCCTAAACAGTTGTCTGCAAAGCTTACTTCACTTCTTTAATTTCTTGTCGTAGTCTCTCGAGTGTTCGTGTACTAGACTTAGCAGGTAGAGCATTTACTCTTTCTGGAGCTTTTTTCCCACTGTTTCCAGACATACGAAAACAGCATCTAAATATATTTCCTATCAGGCCTTTCCTCATAATCAAACTATGTGTCGTCAAGTGTTTGAGGGCTTATGAGGATTATAATTGCGAGATTCGTCGAGATGTCCAGGGACAAGTATTGATTTCACTAAAGAGTCCCTTTGCCCAGTATCTGCAGCTATGTTAGTCAGATGGTTGTTAGGGGAGGCTGGGATTAACATTTTCAAGTTCAGAGCACATTCTGTCAGTAGAGCTATGGCCTCAAAGGCATTTTGTACAGGTTCTCTTTTCGAGGACATGGCAGCGGCAGAATAGTTGTTTGATTCTACCTTCAAGGTATGTTATCATTAACCT
Organism: Pleurodeles waltl; assembly: GCF_031143425.1. NCBI lineage: Eukaryota > Metazoa > Chordata > Amphibia > Caudata > Salamandridae > Pleurodeles > Pleurodeles waltl. Next base: position 963,990,732 of record NC_090439.1, read on the forward strand.
ATTGTTGATGTGGCATCTCCTGTAGTGGAGTAGGTTTGAACTAGCATAATCCAAAGCCTCCAGTCCTGAGATAGAATACATTTTTTTCTAGCTTACGCGTCAATTTTTCAGTTTTATTAAGGAGACAGAGGTGGGGGTTATCCTGCCCGCAAAATGAAAGACATTGTATGTTGCTATGAATAAATGTTGGTATTTATACATTAAACTGTAATGAGCTTTTGATATACCTACCAGTTGAGCCATTGAGTCAGAAGAACGAGTTACTTACCTTCGGTAACGACTTTTCTGGTGGATACATTAGCTACCTGTGGATTCCTCACCTCATGAATACTCCCATGGCGCCAGCATTCTACGGAAATCTTCTTACTAGTCTCTGCACGTCGACGAGGACGTCACTGTCTCGCACGCGACGCCGTCTGACATCATACAGGCAATAAGAGGTCCTCGACGACGTGCGGACGTCAGTACCAATCATTTTTTACGTGCATGAGAACAACCAGGCAATGCAATGAAAGAACAAAGCAACATCCATTATATTGTAAAAATACACCACATTGTATGAATAACTGTAAATCTTTTTTATGTACATATATATATATATATATATATATAAAACTCTTTCTTTTTTAAAAATATATACACACACCAAGTATATACATAAAGATATATACACCTATACCCATATATATATATAAATATATTGTATATATACACATCTATTGCACCCTCAAAGATCAAGAGGAGCGCACTCAAGGATTACTTGGCAAGACCATAAAGGCAACGGGGAGGCGGGTGGGACCGTGAGGAATCCACAGGTAGCTAATGTATCCACCAGAAAAGTCGTTACCGAAGGTAAGTAACTCGTTCTTCTGATGGATACAACTACCTGTGGATTCCTCACCTCATGAATAGAGTCCCAAAGCAGTACCACGCCCGGCGGTGGGTGCCTAAATGGTCAAACCAAGAAATCCTGCAGCACTGACCGTGCAAAATGGCCGTCCCTTCTAACCTCAGAATCTAAACAGTAATGTTTTGCAAAAGTGTGAAGGGACGACCAAGTTGCGGCCTTGCAGATGTCGACCACAGGAACACCTCTGGCTAAGGCCGAAGTGGCCGACTTAGCTCTGGTGGAATGAGCTCTAATGCCCTCAGGAGGATCCTTCTTTGCCAAAGAGTAACATATTTTAATGCAAAGAACAACCCACCTGGATAGTGTTCTCTTGTGGACTGCCTTTCCTCTCCTCTTGCCCACGTATCCAATAAACAGCTGATCCTCCAGCCTGAAATCCTTTGTTCTATTGATAAAGAAGCTCAACGCTCTCTTTGGATCCAGACGGTGCAGTCTTTCTTCCTCTTTGGAAGGATGAGGCGGAGGATAGAACGTGGACAAAGTAATTGCCTGAGCCAAATGGAAGGGTGAAACAACCTTCGGGAGGAAAGCAGCCTTGGTCCTCAACACCACCTTATCCCCATAAAAAGTTGTATAAGGGGGTTTTACTGATAAGGCCTGCAACTCACTCACTCTCCTTGCTGATGTTATAGCTATCAGGAAGACTGTTTTTAAAAACAAATACCTTAAGGGGCAAGAATGCATAGGTTCAAAAGGGGACCCCATAAGGAAAGTCAGGACTAAGGACAAATCCCATTGCGGCATAACGAATGGCTTTGGAGGATATTGATTTAGAAGACCTTTCAAGAATCTGATAACAATAGGGGATTTAAATAAAGATGGTTGGTCTGGAAGACATATGAAGGCTGACAAGGCCGATAAATAACCTTTAATGGTAGCCACTGCACAACCTTTCTGCGCCAGAGATAGAGCAAAAGACAAAACGTCCGATAGATGAGCTTGTAAAGGATCAATCTGCCTCTCTCCACACCACGCAACAAATTTAGACCACCTATTAGCGTAGATAGATTTAGTGGAGTGTCGCCTGGCCGCTAATATAACATCCACTACCTCAGGCGGGAGAGAGAAGGAACTCAGGTTGCCCCGTTCAATCTCCAGGCATGTAGGTGCAGACTCTGGAGGTTGGGGTGTAGAACCTGCCCCTGCGACTGCGAGAGGAGGTCTGCCCTGAAAGGGAGACGGAGCGGCGGGCACGTTGAGAGTTGGAGAAGGTCGGAGTACCACACCCTCCTTGGCCAATCCGGAGCTATTACGATTACTAGAGCCCGGTCTTGGCGAATCTTCCTCAATACTCGAGGAATCAAGGGTATGGGAGGAAACGCGTAAAGCAACTGGCCGCACCAGGTCATTTGAAACGCGTCCCCCAATGCTTCCTGCATCGGATACTGAAGGCTGCAGAACAACGGACAATGCGCGTTCTCTCGAGTGGCGAACAGATCTACCCGAGGAAACCCCCACTTCTGGAAGATTAAACGGACTTGATCTGGATGGAGACGCCACTCGTGGTCTGCCGAGAAGTGGCGACTGAGACTGTCCGCACGCACGTTCAAGACTCCGGCCAGATGGTTTGCTATCAAGCAAATCCGATGGTCCTTTGCCCAGGACCATAGTCGAAGAGCTTCTCTGCAGAGAAGGTACGACCCCACTCCTCCCTGCTTGTTTATGTACCACATCGTGGTAGTATTGTCCGTTAGGACCTGTACCGACTGACCACGAAGGGAAGGGAGGAAGGCCTTGAGAGCCAGACGTACAGCCCGTAACTCTAACAGATTGATGTGAAAAATCTGTTCCTCTGGAGACCAAAGACCTTTGATCTCCAGATCCCCCAGATGAGCTCCCCACCCTAGAGTGGAAGCATCCGTTATGACTGTGGCCACTGGTGGCGACTGCTGGAACGGTTTTCCTTGTGAAAGATTGTTGCTTGCAATCCACCACTTCAAATCCACAGCAGCATCTCTGGAGATCTTGACAGTACCCTCTAGATCCCCTCTGTGTTGAGACCACTGCCTTCGGAGGCACCACTGAAGAGCCCTCATGTGCCAGCGAGCATGCGTGACCAACAGAATGCAGGAGGCAAAAAGACCGAGCAGACGAAGGACCTTGAGGACTGGAACTACCGCTCCGTTTCGAAACATTGGAACCAAATCCTGAATATCTTGAATCCGCTGAGGCGGAGGAAAGGCCCGACCCAATGTCGTATCCAGTACTGCCCCTATGAACAGGAGGCGCTGAGAGGGCTCCAGGTGAGATTTGGGCTCGTTCACCGAAAAGCCCAGGTCGAACAACAACTGGGTTGTTGACTGCAGATGACGCAACACAAGCTCCGGGGACTTGGCTTTGATCAACCAATCGTCCAAGTAAGGGAATACTGCTATCCCCTTCCTTCTGAGCTCTGCCGCAACCACCGACATCACCTTCGTGAAGACTCGAGGTGCTGAAGTAAGACCAAACGGAAGGACCGCAAACTGGTAGTGTTGCGATCCCACCACAAACCGGAGATACTTCCTGTGTGACTTGAGTATCGGGATATGAAAGTAAGCATCCTGCAAGTCGACAGACACCATCCAGTCTTCCATGTTCAACGCCAAAAGCACCTGTGCTAGGGTCAGCATCTTGAACTTTTCCTGCTTGAGGAACCAATTCAAGATCCTCAGGTCCAGAATTGGTCTCAAACGACCATCCTTCTTGGGAATCAGGAAATACCTTGAGTAAACTCCTTGACCCCTTTCCTGCTCCGGGACCAACTCCACCGCGCCCTTTAAAAGGAGGACTTCCACCTCCTGTTCTAGCAACAGGAGGTGTTCTTGTGAACAATACGAAGGGCGGGGCGGGATGAGGGGCGGAAACTCCCGAAAGGGAAGGGTGTAGCCTTTTCCCACAACACTGAGAACCCAAGTGTCCGACGTAACAGTCTCCCATTTGGTGAGAAAATGCTGTAATCTTCCCCCTACAGGAGAGGAGTGAGTGGGAAATGGTGGAAGCCTAAGGCTGCTTCCCCTGCTGCACCCCGCCAGAGGATGAGGAAGAGGCAGAGTGCTGCTGAGAGGCTCCCCTGGTGCGGACCCTACCCCTCCCCCTAAAAGATCTATAGGGGTGGGAAGAGGCAGGTTGCTGATATCTTCCCCGAAAGGAAGAGGAGGAAGAGCCACGCCCAAATCCACGAAACCTCCTGAAGAATCTGGAAGAGGCCGTGGAAGAAGGAGCTTGGAGTCCCAACGACTTAGCCGTGGCCCTGCTCTCCTTAAAACGTTCCAAGGCCGAATCAGCCTTAGCCCCAAACAGTTTGTCCCCATCAAACGGGAGATCCAACAATGTGGACTGTACATCTGCCGAAAAGCCCGAGTTACGTAGCCAGGCCTGTCTCCTTTCCACCACAGTTGTGCCCATTGCTCTGGCTACCGAGTCGGTGGTATCCAGTCCCGTCTGGATAATTTGGGTCGCAGCAGCCTGGGCATCAGAGACAAGATCCAAAAGACCCTGGGGAAGCTCTGTAAACGAAGAGGAGATGTCATCCATCAGAGCATGAATATACCTCCCCAGGATACAGGTCGCATTAGTGGCTTTTAACGCCAGACTGCAGGACGAAAAAATCTTCTTCGACTGCGCCTCTAGCTTTTTTGAGTCTCTGTCCCCAGGCACCGTCGGGAAAGAACCAGGCGCTGATTTGGACGAACAGGAGGCCTGCACAACCAAGCTCTCCGGCGTAGGGTGCCTAGATAGGAAACCAGGATCAGTTGGAGCCGTCCGATACCTCCTGGCCACGGCTCTGTGAACTGCTGGGGAAGATGCCGGCTTCTTCCACACCTCTAAAACCGGATCCAGCAGAGCGTCATTAAAAGGTAATAGAGGCTCCGCCGCGGCTGAGGCCGGATGCAACACCTCTGTCAAAAGGTTTTGTTTCGCCTCCACCACCGGCAAAGGCAGGTCCAAAAAACTAGCTGCCTTCCGTACCACTGTATGAAAGGAAGCAGCTTCCTCGGTATATTCCCCCGGGGACGAAAGGTCCCACTCAGGGGAAGTGTCCAGCCCACTGGCCGACTCCAGTCCACGCAGCCCATCACCCGAGTCCTCTAGCTCTCCTTCCTCTAGGGCTCGTTGGTACTCCTGCTCCTCTAGTACCCGGAGAGCACGCCTCCTTGAATGCAGTCGTTGCTCAATCCGCGGAGTCGACAACACCTCCGCCGAAGTCGGAGATCGGCGCCGATCTTCCGAAGCCACCGACGCCGCATCCGGCGCCACAGGTAACTTCGGCGCCGACTGAAGAGCAGATGAAACGGATGGACCCACCGGAGTCACAGGCCGAAATCTCGACGTCGACGGGATGGAAATCCCTGGGGCCAATCCCTCCGAAGCCATCGGAGCGGCCACCGGCGCCGACACTGGCGCCGAGCCCACGTTCCCAAACGGGAGAAAGGGCATAAAGGGTGCCGGCCGAAGAGGCGCAGGATCACCCAAAGAAAAGGCCAAAGGCCCAGCCGGAGCACCCCCTGGAGCCATCTGTTGGAAGATGGCATACATCGCATTCAAGAATGCGGAACTATCGGCTCCAGGGGTGGGAAAAGCCGGATACTGGGGTGCCTGACTCGGAGGCGACCCCGACGCCGGCCTCGGCGTCTGCGCCGGAGAAAACACCTGAGGCTCCAATACCTCAATCACCGACGCCTGTCCAGGCGAAGTTGGAGACGTCGGAGAGAGCAACGGCGTCGAAGGATGCGGCGTCACCGTGGGGCTGACCTCCCATGTCCTCCGCCGCCGATCCGGAGACCTGGAACGAGCCTCCCTTGAATGACGCCGAGATTCTCTACGGCGCCGGGAGTCTCGATGACGCCGATGTCTTGGAGAAGACTTTTTCTTGTGATGCTTCTCCTTTGACTTGGCCATAAACAGCTTCGCCTCGCGTTCTTTAATGGCCTTCGGATTCATGTGCTGACACGAATCACAAGTCGAGACGTCGTGGTCGGAGCTCAAACACCAAAGGCAATCGGAATGAGGATCCGTCACCGACATCTTGCCTCCACACTCACGACAAGGCTTAAATCCAGACTTTCTCTGCGACATTATTTCCACAGAGAAAGAGTACGCAGCAAGATATACACTGTAACCGCAAGAGTAACAGTTGCTCCCTCGAAGATAACCGTTTCGAATGCACGGAAAAAAGGGAACTGACGTCCGCACGTCGTCGAGGACCTCTTATTGCCTGTATGATGTCAGACGGCGTCGCGTGCGAGACAGTGACGTCCTCGTCGACGTGCAGAGACTAGTAAGAAGATTTCCGTAGAATGCTGGCGCCATGGGAGTATTCATGAGGTGAGGAATCCACAGGTAGTTGTATCCATCAGAATGAGTATATGTATGTTTTTTGTTTATCCTGGGTTCCATGAATGATTGAAATTTCAGAGACGTTTTCAGCTATTGAACTGGATCCTGTTGGCAGAACTCGGTTGGAGAAGTCTTCGTGTGGATTCCAGTTCTGAGAAGTCAGGTTGATATGTTTTGGCTGATCGCAAATAAAGAGTAAGGACTGTAGTTTTGGACATATATGTGGGGCAGGCATATGATTGGGTGCCAGTATGGACATGAGAGGATCCTGGGATAAGTAGTTTTGTGTTTAATATTTCTGATTTGCTGCTGTCTATTTTTCAGTAAAGAAAGAAGCATAAGCCTCCCCTCCATTTCCTTAATAGAACTGAAAACTCTGAACACGTAAGCTAGAATTGTTTTATTCATATCTGTGGTGAAATGTATTTTTCTCTTGTAAGAATTTGCTGTAGAGTCTAAATGTGCTATTTCTAGCATTAAAGCTTTTGCCTGCGCAGTTCTACTGTATGTAACAAATGATGTTCCCTCACTGCAAATAAACTGTACTCCCCTTTGGTACTATGTTCATGAAACAATCGTTCTGCACTTCGCCTTAAAAACTGGTGGCAGATGCATTTAGAACGCTGTCCACACTTTTGCAGTTTTATTGTGCTCCTGTTAAAAGTGGCCTTTCAAAAGTAAAATTTGGAATGGCTTAGAATGTTATATTTTCTGGAATTTACACAAACAATGTGTATGAGAAAACCGAAGACAAAACTCTTTTTGCTCCAAATGCCATCACATCATTTAGCATCTTCCCCCAATGGAAACTGAGGCGCACACCTCCTGTGGGGGAGGCATGGAGTCTTCTGAAAGGAGGGCCGCAGCTCCCAAAGCTCTACGTGAGTCCCACAAGAAACACACTCAGTTAACATCTAAATAAGTGAATAGCCTTTACCAGTCTTTGTGCATTCTTTGGACTTATTTTTGAACTCACATGTTCTTCTCATACAAATGCTACCTCTCAACTAGAGCCAGCCCATGTAGGAACGCTAGAAACTAGACAAGGAAGTGACATTGAGAAGGGAAACTTGCGAAGTGCTGTCTAGCACAATGCTATTTTTTCAGCAGTCGTTAGACTATAGCCCAATTGCTAGTTTAAAAAACAACGCATTTTATCAACTTCCTCTGCAGAAGAATGTTCTAATATTTAACCTATAACTAGCAGTTTTCCATCATTTACTGACATTTTATCCAACAAAAACATCTTATGTTTTGCCCAACTTTGTTTTGACGTACAGCTTGCTCAGTTCAATTCTAGCTGCCAATGCATGCATCAGTTCCGATTCAGTATTAGAGTAGAAGAGGAGAAACATTAGTAAATGTGTTATTTGAAGTCAGCCCTCTATAACAGTATGTGCTGCCACTCACATTAGGTCAATGTGTACATTCTGTGTCTTTTCTTTGGCACATTCATGGACGTGCCTACAATGCTAATGGCCAAATATGCTCTATGAAAATACCAAATAAATGGTAAAACCTTCATACCATTAAAAGCGAAGTAATTATATTTCATCTTTATCTCAGAATTATGGACTTAGTTTCTAGAGGATTCTGTCCAAACTTAATTCTATTAAAAAAACTTTTTTTTAATTTTTTTTAAAGTTAGCTTTTATTTTTTATTCTGTTATTAAAAGCTCGGTTCAGGGGTTAAAGTTTGTTTCTACCATACTTGACTCTGGAGCCCCTCTTTCAGGAATGTTACTTCAGCAGTGCCTGACATTGTTCGGTGCTTGATTATTTACTTTATCTGTAGTTTATGCTCCAGAAGTCTCTGTAACGTCAAGGCAGGTGCACAGGTAATAGGAAGTTATGAATTATGGGTTACTCTGAGAAAGCATGTTTTCAGACATTTGTCACACTTTCCAAAGTCCATCTTGTCCTCAAACCAATGGCTGATCCATCTAAAGCCCTTATTTATTTCCATGAAGATAATCTTAAATTTAAAAATACTTTTCAAATTGCTCTTTCCATTTTAAGGCTGTGCTGCTATTTTTAAGCTTAATGAAAGTTTTAACATAAGACATCAGCATGCCAATAACAGTTTGACGCCCAGTTATCTGCAGAATTTTGCACCATATTTTGTTTTGTAAGTGAGCCTTAAACTGCACCCTAATTTGGGTGTTTGTGATTCTGCGCGTTAAAGACTGTTTTAATTGAGGTTACTGTGGGGAACAATTGCTTTTTGTGTGTGAGCGGAGAGCCTGGTAGAGTTTGTACTCACCGAGAACAGCGTTCTAATTTAGAGCGGGGAAACTTGTGACGGCCATTTTGGCTGGGCTATGTGGATTTAGGTCATCGCTTCAGTGTGGGGGTGGATCCTGCTATGTGCTGAATCCTCTATACAATAGGGCCAATATGCAGATGCACCAAAGGAGCATCCAAGGCAAGCCCATCTGTGCCCGGACATCGCCAGACCCCCCCCTGTGTGTTTGGATTCTACCCCCATACAATTTACTACTGGGGAGTTGAGACTGGACCCATCTACATTAAGTGAAAGTCATAACTCACTTGATTTAGCCAAAGAGAATCTCCTCTGTGGGAAGTGTGGATTGACCCCAGGTATCATTGGTAAGGAATGCTGATATAAGTGAGTGTTTACAACCCTCTCTGGGTTAAGCACAAACTTGCCTGATGCAATCTTATCAGTGATATGACCTGAAAGCTCAGCACCTGATATTCTGCTGTTCCCCAAAGTTATGCAACTTTTGGGGGTGGATGGTGTCCGTTCCGGAAGACTGCAATCTTCTCAATGAACTCACTGAAGTTAAAATTGCAGGGAGTGAGGCAGCTTTTTTCTCTTACCCTGTCTAGTAATCTTATCTGGGTTCTTGACCTACCTCCAAGTTTATGTCTTCTCTAGCAGATACCTTGCCACCTTTCATCTTATGTTTCTAGTCATCAGAGATCTCAATCTTCACTTTGAGGACGTTGCATGTTCGAGCGTAGCTGCATTGGTTTCAGAATTGGAGGCTCTTCAGTTAGTTCAACTTGTTAATGCTCCCACTCATAAATAGACATTCTGGACCCTATTTTTTCTAATGATACTGGTCTAGTAGTGGATTCCCCCTTCTCTGGTCAGACCATCTTGCTATACCTTTACAGATCCCTTTGACAACATCTGCAGGTGTACACACCTTTGGGCAGCCGGTTAGGACATGGAAATGGGCCAAAGTGACTTCTGCTGCTCTTACATAAGCCCTGGCGACGAATCGTCCCATTTTAAAAGTGTGTGGATTCAGATAGTTCTCAAATAGAGGGTTTTGGGACGGGGGGGGGGGGGGAACCTGGATAACATGGCAGACGCTTGAATCGTGCCAGCCCGACAAATATTCTGCACTAACTACCCCCATCGGGGCCTGGAATATGGCCCCAAGAAAGCATACGTGCCTTGGAGGTGAGGAGATGGGCCTGCCCCCCTTCCGAGGGTCACCAGTGAGATAGCCTGGTTAGGAGCAACGAGCAGAAAGCATCGCCCGGTGTACGGAACTGCCCCCTGTCGCCGCTAGCAGAGTGGTCGTGGGCGCTGCGGAGAGCTTATGCCCTGCCCAGCACACAAGAGAGCCACGCAGAGCAGTAGCCCCGGTGTGGCAGACTACCGAGGTGACAGCAGAATAGGAGTTTCACCTGTGACCTTACTACATGCCATGCGTGCCCTGAATGCAGCCTAGGGGATTGAGAGACGCCCTTAAGACTAGCAGGGCACGGACAGGGACACCCTCCCCTCCACCATCCCCCCATATCCCAAACACACGGTGGTGGCCAAACTGTTACACTATAGGGATGTACTGTTGCAGTGTGCCAGAGAGTCTGGGTCTTACACACTGAAGAACAGCATGGTGAATATTCCCAGACTTATCAGCTGAGGTGCAATCCATGAGGGTCTCATATGCAGCAGTGAAACGAGCGCTCAGGGAGAAGGGCATTCAGTACTCGCTTTTGTTCCCAGCCAGATTGCGGGTAATAATGGAAGGGCACACAAACTTCTACCAAACACCGGAAGCGTGGACTTGGCTGGAAACCCACAAAGCAAGAATTGACACCAAATGTGGGAGGTCCCGGAGGCCAAGAGACCTCCCCAGACAGAGACCTGGTCCTACCCCGGCACAAAGCCAAATGGGCAGGAGAGCAGCACTGGACACAGCAGCATCATTCCAGGACACCAAAAAGGCAGGAGACACCAGTGAGGCGGACACTGACAGACGAGCACTCTCCACCGATTCAAAATCACATCAGACAGATGAGACCCCAATAGTGACCCCCCAAACTGCAGGATAATTGGGCTAAAGTATTACCATCATAGACCTCACGGATGGCCCCTGATGGGGTATTCCCCCTACTTGTCAAGCTGTGGTGGCCACGTACACCCTCAGATTCTTGTCCAACGTTCTGCTGATGGCAAGATCACTAATTGACTTGATTCAATGGTTAAGTTTAGTTTACATGATATGGGCAATTTATAGTTGCAGGATTGCCCAGGGGAATGGGAGTTGGTGTTTGTTGTTATTTTACCAAAAAGCACCAATGAGAACACGCATTCATGTTTTGATAAGGACCCAGGTGTGCAGGAGATGGGTGGGGCAGACAGTGGAATACGTCCACAGATAGGGACATACATTCTACACTGAACCTAAACCACCACCATGGTGGAATACAAAGTAGTAACATGGAATATTTGGGGTATGGGGACCATTTCTAGGCGTTACAAGATCGTAGCGTACTTGAAAAGAAGAGGATTTCACATAGCATTACTCCCCCCAAAAAAATACATTGTCGCACAGAAGGTCAAAAGGCTGCGACGTAGATGGAGGGTACAGGTGCAAGCAACCACATACTCTGCTTCTGCAAGGGGCGCTCTGATATGGGTGAGGACTGGAGTTCTCTTCAAGCTCACAACCACGGACGTCAACCAGGATGGCCATTCTGGTGGAGGGCTGATTAGACGGGAGACATATTACCTTGGGATGGATTTATGCACCCAACCAGGACTAGGTCCCGTTTCTACACACCCTCCGAGACCGGTTAGCTATGCTCTTGGGGGGGGGGGGCAAGGCAAATACTGATGGGAGGAGACTAATTGTACCACTAACACAGACCTAGACTGCTCTCACCCTCTATTATCTTGGGCTGTGGCCCACAAGACGGTGAAGGGACTGAACAACTGGGTAACCCACTGCGGAGTGGAGGATATCTGGCGGACCCAGCACCCACAGGATAGAGACTATTCACATTATTTGGGCCTACACCACCTACATACCAGAATAGACTGTGTGGTGTGCAGCAAGACTCAGCCCTGAGATTGCGCACACTGAATACCCAGACAAAGCCCACTGTTGCTTACATGGCGTTGTGCAAGCGACAGACCCCCAGTCCCTATGTGGAGGCTACAGCCTCAGGCGCTAGAAGAGACGACCTATAGCGACTCCCTACGGACTTAATTTATTGAACACATTACTGCTAATAAGGGATCCATCAAGGCCCGATGTACAGAATGGGAGACCCTGAAGGTGTGCCAATCAGTAGGGATTCGGCGACCCCCAGGGAGAGATCTAAACAGACTAGAGAGGGAAATACATGATAGACGTAATGAACAAGGCGCAAGCCAGGAGACGCGACAGCACCTAATCAATGCGCACGAGGCATATAACAAGACCTTGGAAAAGCTGAGCTGCTAGAGATACCTGGCTTCAGTCCATGAGGAGGAGGGTAAACACTAGAATGCTAGCCTGGTTGGTGTGCCCTGGGAATGAGGGTACTCAGAATACAAGCCTCCGCACAGCAGACAGGCATGTGTATATTCCCAGAGGGTATAAATGATGCATTTAAAACCTACTTTATATCACTTTACAGACAGCCTGAAGATGGACTGCAATCAACGTTGGGACACCACTTGCAGACCCTGCCGCTACAAACACTCGCGCAGGCCGACTGTGACACCCTCCCTCCCCCCCTGGTTGATCCAACACCACTAGGAGGAGGTTGGGACCGCCATTAAATAACTGGTAGCAGGCAAAACACCGGGCAGAGATGGACTCCCTATTCACGGAGATCCTGGTGCCCCAACTGGTTGAACTATACTCTGAGGCGTACGAAAAAGGCATTCTTCTGACGACAATGACGGAGGCGCTAGTGATCCCCCCCAACCCAAAACCAAGACCAAAGAGGCCCTGGTGTCCGACTTCTGTCCACTAGCCATGCTGAACTGTGACTTCAAGATATTGAGCAGAGCCATGGCCAATCGACTACTCCCCCACGTTTCCCACATAATACACAATGAGGAAAATGGTTTCATATACACACACACAATACCTTCCTGAACCTTAGGCGCCTGTACTCATTATTGCTAATCCCCCACAACATGCAACATCCCGAAGCTATGCTCATCTCTATTGACTAGAAGAAAGGCTTTGACGTCCAGAGATGGGATTACTTGAGAGCGGTGATGATGGGTGAAATGGGTAAAGTGCATAATATAGTTTCCCAATGGCAAGAGTGAAGAACCAGACAAGGTTGTCACCTCTCCCCCTTACTGTCGGTAAAGCCACTGAACCCCTGGCAGCTCAATTCTACATGCAGGGAAGGGATAGAGGAGTGAAGTGGGGCACTAACAACCACATTATCTCATTGTATGCAGGTAACCTCTTTATGTGCGAGATGGCACAACTGGGATCCCATGGGCTTTAAACAAACTGTAGGAATTTGCAGGCCCATCAGGCCTTGAAATGAATAGGAAAAAAAAACTGTGTTTCCGCTGCTTGCAGGCGTGGCACACCCAATCACCTGTCCCCCGACATCCCCGTGCGTTCAAATATCTGGGGATACAAATATTCCACGACCTCCAAGACCTTAGCGATGGAAACCTAGGCAAAGTGCTTCGATCCTTGCTTTCTTGTGTAACGTTTTGGCGCTCCACTAGACTCTCCATAATGGCACCAGTGTCATTATCCTAAATGATTGATACCCCACCTATTGTACTTCTTTATCAATCATCCAGTAAACATACCAACCTGCTGGTCCAGGAATTTGGACACCCTTCTTAGGGAACTCCTCTGGGACGGGGGCAGACAGCAGACTTCCCTCTCTACACTCTGCCGACTCCCTGACGAAGGGGGTCTCGGAGTGCCAGATTTCGAGTTATACTACCTGGCTAGACAACTGCAATGGATAACAAAATGGCTTGCGGGCAGGAGCCGCCTAGATTTAGAGACATCCCAGTGGAGGATTAGCCAGGGTCTGTTATTAGTCAAGATGTTCTACCCAAGGGTTCCCCTTCTGGCCCAGAATATCCTCCTAACAACAGCTCTAACCTGTTGGCACCGGAGCCTGAAGGGCACTGGCGTGAAGGTGCCGTATGCCCCTGAGCTACACTTGACAAGCATACCTCTTGGGACCCCATTTCACTCCTTTATGACACAACAAACACGGCCTTGGAAGGAGGGGGGAGTGAGGACACTGGGGGACTGCTTTCGGACTGGTGTTTTAATACCATTCAAAGACCTTGCTGTGGAGACTGGACTACCCACTGAGTGCTAACGGGCGCTGTAAGGGACTTAAGGGTTACTGTGAAAGCAAACGCAGATGTGCACAAACTCTTTCAGCTCTTGCTGACAATAGAAGGTACTCACCTAATCACCTGGCTCTACAGAGTCCTCAATGAGATGACTGAAATCACTGCAGTTGCTAAGAATCAAATTGGAGGCGACACTGGAAGGGAGGTAGCGGACATGGAATGGCAGAAAGCACTGGCCTCCCCCAAAAGGTTGTCCTGCAACACTCTATTCAAATACACTCAATACAATTAAGTCCATAGAACATACCTAACCCCACACAGACTTGAAGCAATCTACAGGGGACCCAGATGTAATGCAGATGAAACAAACCTTGACCACATTACTTGGGAATGCCCCAGGGAGCAGCAGTTTTGGAACCAGACCATGAGTACAGTGGGGAGTTATGAACCAGCCTCTAACACCAAGCCCTGCTCTGCATCTGTTGGGCCTAGTCCCTAGTTCGGCCCCTAGGAAAATTGGTAATAAATTATTTGATTCAGCCTTCATCCTGGCTAGACGCAGAATAGCTATAGCCTGGAAATCCCCCACAGGCCTGACCCTGATAGGCTGCAAGCACGATGTAAAGAGATGGGCACGGGTGGAGTTGAGCGCGATGAAACGGGAGGAGGCATGCGGAGTGCATGTGCGCCCCATCGCCCCCCTATGGTAGGAGTCGCAGGAGCGGGAGGGTGACCAGGACACAAAGTTTGAGTGAGATCCTCCTCACCCTCGTGGGCAGGGAACACAGGGAAATGGGCACCACCAGCAAGCCCTCTACACATAGCCTGCACGAGCACCAACATAAGTGGACGGGTAGGATAAGATGGTAGCACACTGCTATGAATAGGGCTAATTCAGAATGCAAATGCTGAACCCACACCCCACCTAAATGGTCAGAACTCCCTCTGCTACCGGAGACCATATTACTGAGTCAGCAGCCCCATCTATTGGGAACCCCCATCCCGCTGTCATCACCATGCACCTTCACAGGGAGTTGTTCCTTAGGCGCTATGTTTACTGCTTATAGTTTTATTCATAGTTGTGATTGATGCCAGCAATACAGTGTGAAATAATAGATACAGGATGTGACATCCCCCTGGAAATGATCCAAGTGTTAATAAATGCTAAATGTCTAGACTGAGCTCAATGTATGAAACTGCTACAGGCACGGCCCGCTGTAACACTTGATTGAAGATAATATCACTAAAGCTTGCAGATGAACCTTCTACTTTTGCAATACCTCTACTGTTACCGAGATATAATGCTGTTTTGTATTTTTTCATTACCTCTTAAGAAAAAAAAAACATACAACAAAAAAAAAAGTAGAGGGATACACCTGATCAAATCGCCTCATTGAGTGTCCATACCATCAGAAGAACCAAACCGCTGGCGGAGTTGTTTAATGAGTTACGTGCCTTGGGGAAAAAAAAAAAAAGAGCAAACGGCTGGAACATATTTGGTATAAGAATTGAAATCCTACTGACAAAGCTAATTGTCGAGTGGCTTTAGAGGCTTATCAGACAGATCAGGACCACCAGTCAATTATTTTATGTAAGGAAAATCAAGATGTCTCAGAATTCCCACAAACTTCTCACTTGTAAAGTCATTATCATCCCTAGAGCGTATACCACACCCACATTCCCCTCATCTGAGGAACAATGCAATGATATTGCTCAGTTTTTCTTTGACGAAGTAGCCTCCATCTGCTCCCCCTTTCCTGAGAAAGTTAGAGATACCCCTCACCTTGGGGGATGCTTTGAATTTTCTGCCAGCAACTCTAGACTTCCCATTGGCAGTCCAGTTACCATCAAGGAACTGCTTTCCAGAGTTCCAGCTGTCAAATCAGGTGTCCCGCTTGACCCTGCAGTCTTGGAACAAGGGATGACTGCTATACTACCGGTCCTATGTGACCATCTTAATAGCTCCTTTGAAACTGGCTGGGTTCCTCAGGGCTGGAAAGATGTCACCATTGTCCTATCAAAAAAGAAAAGGAAAAAAAAAAAAAGGAAGAAGAAACTCATCTCTGTATCCTACTATGCCAGCAAATTACAGGCCCATTTCACTGTTGCCTTTTTCCCTTAAAGTAGCTGAGAAATATATCAATCAACAGCTGTCGGCTCCTATTGAGGCAAAAGAACTCCTTCATAGGACTCATTCCGGTTTACGCCCTCAGTACAGCACAGAGTCTGCGTTACTGTTCGCCTCTGAATCTATCAGTCAGGTTGCAGATGGAGACAAAACTGTGGTGGTGGTGCTGCTAGATCTCAGTGCAGCTTTCGACAATTTCTCACAGTCTTCTAGAGCGGCTGAGGATACGGGGGTCAGATTTAAGGCTCTGCGGTGGCTTGCCTCCTTTCTGCAGAACCGCACCTTTCAGGTAACCTTGAAACTATTTACATCTTAGGGGTTTTCCTCTGCATCAGAGAGTGCCTCAGGGCTCCTCGCTGAGCCCCACCTTAATTTATATATGCATCCACTAGTTGGCGGCTTTAATATGGTGTTGTGCGCTGATGATACCTAACTTACCATTGTTATCTCAGGGTGATGTCAATACTGCAGCCCCATTAAGATTGCGTCTGACAGAAGTAGCGGAGTGGAAAGCTCTCAGCTGCATGAAGCTGAAAGAGGGGGAAAACTAAGGTGGGCTCGGACTCAAACATTTTTCTCAGGGGTGCCCAGTGTCACAAAGTTTGAAGACTACTGACCTATCTGAATGCAGTGGGCCAACTAGTGCAGACATGCCGATTATATGCTCCCTCTAACCTTGTTACTTAGCCAATGTTCTACCTTTGGCTTGTTACTGCTGAAATTTCTCAAAAGGCCTTTCCTTAAACAGGTATTCCAATGTTTTAACATATCTTCCCTGGACTGGCAGAATACACAAGGTATGACCAAGTATCAGCAACAGTGGTGCTGTTGTGGAGGCAAGACCAGTGTGAGAACGAGAATGCATGTTCTCACTACATACACTGCTAAAGTGTGCTCGAGTCTCCTCTCACTGAGCCTAAACTACTCTACTTGTATAACTGGTGTAACCACTAACCCCATGAGTAGCTGGACTGCCCAATGCTATCCTGCCCATCTTGCAGCACAACTTGCACATGAATGTCAATGCTTTAAAAGGGTCAGCTAATGCCATTCACGCACACTCTGCAGCCAGACAAACAGACACTGCACAGGTGGCCCCAAAAGCATCTTCTAAAACAGTTACTGCAACAAGGAGGGGGCACACAGGTGAATAGGCAGGGGATACAAAAGAACTATAACTAGTATTAGATCACCAGCAGGAGCTGTGTTCACACTGCCATCTTCGTTGCAATTTTATTTAAACTGGTGTTTGTAGGAAGATGGCTCTGTATGTGCTATTTCAAAGTAAGGAATAACATGCACAGAGTCCAAGGTTTCCCCTTAGAGGTAAGATAGTGGCAAAAAGAGAATACTAATGCTCTATTTTGTGGTAGTGTGGTCGAGCAGTAGGCTTATCAAAGGAGTAGTGTTAAGCATTTGTTGTACATACACACAGGCAATAAATGAGGAACACACACTCAGAGACAATTCCAGGCCAATAGGTTTTTGTATAGAAAAATATATTGTCTTAGTTTATTTTAAGAACCACAGGTTCATATTCTACATGTAATATCTCATTTGAAAGGTATTGCAGGTAAGTACTTTAGGAACTTTGAATAATCACAATAGCATATATACTTTTTACATAGAACACATATAGCTATTTTAAAAGTGGACACAGTGCAATTTTCAACAGTTCCTGGGGGGAGGTAAGTTATTGTTAGTTCTTGCAGGTAAGTAAACCACCTACGGGGTTTAAATTGGGGTCCAAGGTAGCCCACCGTTGGGGGTTCAGAGCAACCCCAAAGTCACCACACCAGCAGCTCAGGGCCGGTCAGGTGCAGAGGTCAAAGAGGTGCCCAAAACACATAGGCTTCAAAGGAGAAGGTGGTGCCCCGGTTCCAGTCTGCCAGCAGGTAAGTACCTGCGTCTTCGGAGGGCAGACCAGGGGGGTTTTGTAGGGCACCAGGGGGACACAAGTCAGCACAAAAAGTACACCCTCAGCAGCACAGGGGTGGCCGGGTGCAGTGTGCAAACAAGCGTCGGGTTTTCAATAGGTTTCAATGAGAGACCAAGGGGTCTCTTCAGCGTTGCAGGCAGGCAAGGGAGGGGGGGGGGGATCCCGGGGTAGCCACCACCTGGGCAAGGGAGAGGGCCTCCTGGGGGTCACTCCTGCACTGGAGTTCCGATCCTTCAGGTCCTGGGGGCTGCGGGTGCAGGGTCTTTTCCAGGTGTCGGGATTTCAGAGTCAGGCAGTCGCGGTCAGGGGGAGCCACGGGATTCCCTCTGCAGGCATCGCTGTGGGGGCTCAGGGGGGGGGGGGGGACAACTTTGGTTACTCACAGTCTTGGAGTCGCCGGGGGGTCCTCCCTGTAGCATTGTTTCTTCACCAGTCGAGTCGGGGTCGCCGGGTGCAGTGTTGCAAGTCTCACGCTTCTTGCGGGGATTGCAGGGGTCTTTAAATCTGCTCCTCTGGAAACAAAGTTGCAGTCTTTGCTGAACAGGGCCGCTGTCCTCTGGAGTTTCTTGGCCTTTTGGAAGCAGGGCAGTCCTCTGAGGATTCAGAGGTCGCTGGTCCTGGGGAAAGCGTCGCTGAAGCAGTTTTCTTCTGAAGGAGGGAGACAGGCCGGTAGGGCTGGGGCCAAAGCAGTTGGTGTCTCCGTCTTCTCTGCAGGGGTTTTTCAGCTCAGCAGTCCTCTTCTTCGTAAGTTGCAGGAATCTAAATTCTTAGGTTCAGGGGAACCCTTAAATACTAAATTTAAGGGTGTGTTTAGGTCTGGGGGGTTAGTAGCCAATGGCTACTAGCCCTGAGGGTGGGTACACCCTCTTTGTGCCTCCTCCCAAGGGGAGGGGGTCACATTCCTATCGGGGGAATCCTCCATCTGCAAGATAGAGGATTTCTAAAAGTTAGAGTCACTTCAGCTCAGGACACCTTAGGGGCTGTCCTGACTGGCCAGTGACTCCTTGTTATTCTCATTATTTCCTCCGGCCTTGCCGCCAAAAGTGGGGCCGTGGCCGGAGGGGGCGGGCAACTCCACTAGCTGGAGTGCCCTGTGGTGCTGGAACAAAGGGGGTGAGCCTTTGAGGCTCACCGCCAGGTGTTACAGCTCCTGCCTGGGGGAGGTGTTAGCATCTCCACCCAGTGCAGGCTTTGTTACTGGCCACAGAGTGACAAAGGCACTCTCCCCATGTGGCCAGCAACATGTCTCGAGTGTGGCAGGCTGCTAAAACCAGTCAGCCTACACAGGTAGTTGGTTAAGGTTTCATTGGGGCACCTCTAAGGTGCCCTCTGGGGTGTATTTTACAATAAAATGCACACTGGTATCAGTGTGCATTTATTGTGCCGAGAAGTTTGATACCAAACTTTCCAGTTTTCAGTGTAGCCATTATGGTGCTGTGGAGTTCGTGTTTGACAGACTCCCAGACCATATACTCTTATGGCTACCCTAC
Source organism: Pleurodeles waltl (assembly GCF_031143425.1). Taxonomy (NCBI): domain Eukaryota; kingdom Metazoa; phylum Chordata; class Amphibia; order Caudata; family Salamandridae; genus Pleurodeles; species Pleurodeles waltl. The sequence goes on from NC_090439.1 coordinate 964,010,067, forward strand.
ACTTACAATGTCTACGGTTTTGCTTAGACACTGTAGGGGCACAGTGCTCATGCACTGGTGCCCTCACCTATGGTATAGTGCACCCTGCCTTAGGGCTGTAAGGCCTGCTAGAGGGGTGACTTATCTATACTGCATAGGCAGTGTGAGGTTGGCATGGCACCCTGAGGGGAGTGCCATGTCGACTTACTCGTTTTGTCCTCACCAGCACACACAAGCTGGCAAGCAGTGTGTCTGTGCTGAGTGAGTGGTCCCCAGGGTGGCATAAGATATGCTGCAGCCCTTAGAGACCTTCCCTGGCATCAGGGCCCTTGGTACCAGGGGTACCAGTTACAAGGGACTTACCTGGATGTCAGGGTGTGCCAATTGTGAAAACAAAAGTACAGGTTAGGGAAAGAACACTGGTGCTGGGGCCTGGTTAACAGGCCTCAGCACACTTTCAATTCAAAACATAGCATCAGCAAAGGCAAAAAGTCAGGGGGTAACCATGCCAAGGAGGCATTTCCTTACAGTGTTCAAATGAGAACATATACAAACACATCCTGTAATTTACTGGTAGCCCTAGAAATCATCAAACGTGAATATTGCTGTGAAGTACACTAGTAAGAGGGGAGATGCCAGCAATGCAGGATTATGTGAAATCTCTGAAAGAAAATGTTAAACAGAGCTAAATACTGCAGGTGACTACTGGAAGACTGAGGCAAGAGTGTGGCTCAAGAAACTCAGTAACACCTGGCTTGACAAACAAGCACTAGAAATTCAAATAGGTTTCACCTAAGAGCAATTTGCTTTGTCATCTCTTTAAGCAGTTCAATAGAGAAGCAAGTCTGAAAGAAAAAAAAAAGAAAAACCCAAACACACTATGACATGGCCAGTACTGGTCTGCTGTACAAAGGCAATAGCTCTCTTTTAAGCAAGACCTAACTGCTTTGCCAGTGCTCGCTTAGAATAGTCACTTGATGGGAATGACATTTATTTGAACTATATAAAAGATTTGATACCTTCGTTTTCAAGACCCTGCAGATCATGTTTAGTTATTAAAGAGAAGGTTTCTTTTTCTATTACTACAAATAAAAGGATATATATTCTGTGTTTTTCTAAATCTGAAGCTAAATTGTGTCATGGTGACATTTTATTCTACTGACTTTTAAAGTTAAAGCTGGTCAACTCGGCTGGTGTTTTATGAATTGTGAAGCCGCAACTGAAGGGACTTTGTTGCAGACTTTTCCGAGATGTAGGTCTTTGCTGAGCAGTGCATCCAGACCGTAAAAATGCATTTATCATCACTAAATCCTGTGTTACTTTACTTAAAAATTATTTGAGTTCCAGATGTTGATACTAGAACCAGGGACCTATGGTCTCAAAAGCAAATGATCTATTCTGTCGTTGTTGTGGTTATCTGATGAGACGTGATAATGGGGGCCAGTTAGTCAAGCAAATCTGAAAATTCAGAATGGGCATAACGCCCGCTCCCCCCCATTAAAACACCAAGTATTTTCAAAACCCAACTAAAAGGTAAGGGGCTCATTACAAGTCTAGTTCATTCCAAATACAGATGGGGTAAAAGCTGCATCAAGTGAATGTAACAGTGAATTTTAATTATCCATGGAAACGCCATGGGACAACATTGCACATACACATGTTGACCTGTGAATGCCGTTTGAGCGAATTTATTTGAAACCCAGGCGCCCCTTCTTCCTAGAGCAAGATTAAAAAAAGCTTTTCTGGATACCACACATTGGAGACATTTCCTAACTGAGAGAAACAGGCTGTCTGAATAAAGTAAATGATAACCTAATTACTTTGCCACTTAACAAAAAGAACAACATTTTCTTGACAGTCATCCAAAGTGACCGCGGAACCGATAAAATTATTGGAAACCAGACAGCAAATTAGATTATGAACTCCCAATCACCACATTGAAAAAAAAATGCATAACCCCGCCTCCAGGTATGTAAAGAATCATGACCTGGACACTCCACTCTGGTTCACACACAGACAGCCTTGCAATAGCCCAAGTATACATATTCAACTTCAAATTTCTGCACAAGATATCACAGTACATTTGCTCTGCTCACACAGAGGCTATAGAAGATCCCTGGTGCACTAGCTGTAGGGCCAAATGCGCTGGTTTTTACATCTTGAATGGCCATGCATGCATACATACTTTTTGTTGAAAGAGCCTGAAGGTACCAACGACCATTGAAATACATATACTTTATAGAATATGATAATTGAGTCCTAGTGAAAGACATCCCATCAAATGCAATAAGAGTTACAGCAATAGCTTTGCTACTCGATAAAATACGGATTGCCATGCATTGGGTAAGGGCTGCATACCCATACATGACTACTGGCTCATGGATTTCATATACTCTAATGAGCGAATGGAGGCTTATGCATAACATGCTGCCCACCCCTCCTTCTGCCCCAAGACTATATGGCTGCTATTAAAACAAATACTGAACTGCTTGCTCAGCTGGGATGGGGCTGTGGGATCACTGGGAATTGTAGCACAGGATGTGGCAACTCAGACAGCTAACCACCTGGGCAGCTTCCATAAAAACACCCAGGACTTGCACAAATGTTCTCTAAGACTACAGCTGCTTCATGATTCACGGACATGTCCGGGCCACAAAAACACTCTTCTTCGTATGAGACTAGAATAAGACACAAGTTTAGGCCCATTTATAAATGAAGCTACTTGATGCTTCTAGAGCTAGTAATATACAAACACTTATGTGCTGACCCCAGTTGGGCAATATGACTTAACCAACATTTAGCAGTTGACTCATTAAATGGTTGTAACAACAGGTATGCAACAGTATTAACTAAGCTGAAGTACTGATGCTGTCCTTAGCTTTGTCACTTGGTGTATCGTACTTGATAATTAAGGTTATATATGGCTTCACACTTTTAGAGAAAGCAAAGTGCAGTATTGTGCATCAACAATCTTTACAATGCAGATTCAGTAAGCCCAAAAAAGATTCTTCTGATGGTCAGTAATATCAAAACAAGGGATCTCAAGACTCTTCACAAACAAATGCAAAAGTTTAGCTGGTTACGCCATTAACAAAAGAACCTAGCAAACTGAACCTCAATGTACACATGCCTTCGTTAAATAAGGCTGATCTTATGGGAAAGGCAGCCGAAACAATGCTACTTGTTGAGAATAGCCAAAATACGATGATGGTTGGGAAAATGTATAAATTCTGAACGCCTCAATAGTGAAGACCCTAACACCAAATTAGCCAACTACAGGATGCAAGAATCTGTTAAAATTCTACATTTAATTTACAGGTGCCACTACTATAGGGAGCCATTACGTACTGGAGAGAATTATAAGACACTCCTGCAAGGCCTAGATATGATCTCTATCTTACAACGATCCTAAAGACCTGCTTGTTCTGAATAGAACGGTGGTTTTCTGCAATAGACCATTTTGTAAAAAAAAAAAAAAAAAAAAAAAAATGAAATGTCATTACAATAATATTACAAATATAAACCTATATTCATGAGATTACAGTAAGTTATAACCTATTGTTTGACTCCGCAGGACCAGGGACGCTGTTGTTGCCGCCAGTTAATGTCAATTGGGGCTTCAAGACCAGTAGCCCAAAGTCTGCTTAAGGGGCAGAAGTAAGCCCAGTGCCGCTTTACAGGACCGCTAAATAACACACTAAGGATCCCTGTGTCACGAGACATGCATAGGTCACGCTCGGGCCCATCTTACGCCTGTCATCACCTGGAAGAGGCTGGGCCACCCTCCCAACATCCTCACTAAGGCACTTTTGTGATATTTACTACTGTAGGTCTTGCTGCGGGAAAGGCACAGACTGTTCAAAGCGGAGTTAAAATGGTGAAGCGGTGAACAAATGTTAATACTCCTTTACCTGCGGCGCAAGGAACCACACTGGATGGATGAATACAGCGGGTGGTGGGGGTGATTAGCAGTGAGATTGAACTGGCTATAAGACAGTTGTCTCTCACTCTCCCCTCGCCCACCGGTATGGGGTTCATGACCAAACCCTTTCAGTCAAATGCAGTTTTGTCCACTTGCACATTGGAGGGCAACAAGGAATTGGGGGCAAGTTCTCCTACTCCGGGCTCTAAAGCTGGTTTTAACCCCCCAGGAAACACTGATAAGGCCCATGGTGACACCTTGGGGCTTCGGAGGGTGGAGAAAACCATAAAGAAAGTGTGCCTAATGGGGTTGAGACAAGAGAATAATTAGCAGCGGGGAAGAGAGATGGGTGGGAGCTGTTCAGGTAGGTTCAATCTGAAAGGCAGTGTCAAGGCCCATCGTCCCACTTGCTCTCCCAATCGTTTCAAGCGTCTGGCCCAGACACTGGGGAAGGGAGAGTTGGGGCTGTGGCTCTTGTGGAGAATGTGGGCACTCATGTTGTGTCGGCTATAGTACAGCAGGCTTGCTTACCCTGTTTGTTCTACTAGAAACCACTAAAGTAGCTACCGAAACTGAACTGTGCTGCAGTAATGCACGAGCCTGTAAAGGCAGTCTCTAATCGCTAGATTTCCTTTTGAAGTTCTTCTACTTCCTTGGCTGGGACCTAGGCCCAATCCAAATGTTCCCCCTATGCCACTTTTTTCGACAACAGGCTTGTTTCCATTTATCAAGCCAAAGGAGTTCCTATCAGTAGGAGGGTGATTGCCAAGAATATAGGGGCATATTTATACTCCGTTTGCGCCGGAATTGCGTTTTTTCCCCCCGCAATTCCGACGCAAAACTAACTCCATATTTATACTTTGGCGTTAGACGCGTCTAGCGCCAAAGTCCATGGAGTTTGCGTAATTTTTTAGCGTGGACACCTACTTTGCGTTAATGAGATGCAAGGTAGGCGTTCACGTCTAAAAAATTGACTCCGAGGCATGTGCGTCGTATTTATACTCCCGGGCAAAATTCACGCCCGGGAGTGGGCGGGTCAAAAAAAATGACGTGCGGCCGCTTTTGCGCCGTTTTTTAGCGCCTGCAAAAGGCAGGCGTTAAAGGACCTGTGGGCTCTGAAGGAGCCCAGAGGTGCCCTCCCATGCCCCCAGGGACACCCCCTGTCACCCTTGCCCACCCCAGGAGGACACCCAAGGCTGGAGGGACCCATCCCAGGGACAATAAGGTAAGTTCTGGTAAGTATTTTTTTTTAATTTTTTTGTGGCATAGGGGGGCCTGATTCGTGCCCCCCTACATGCCACTATGCCCAATGACCATGCCCAGGGGACATAAGTTCCCTGGGCATGGCCATTGGGCAAGGGGGCATGACTCCCGTCTTTGCTAAGACAGGAGTCATTTCTATGGGGGTTGGGAGTGGAAAAAAATGGCGCAAATCGTGTTGAGGCGAAAAATTTGCCTCAGCCTGACTTGCCCCATTTTTTCACGCCCAAGCCCCATATCCCCCTACGCCGGCGCTGCCTGGTGTACGTCGTATTTTTCAACGCACACCAGACTAACGTCATTGCTTAAATACGGCGCCCGCATGGCGCTTCAGAATGCCGTTAGCCGGCGCTAATTTTTTTGACGCAAAACTGCGTTAGCGCAGTTTTGCGTCAAAAAGTATAAATATGGGCCTTAGTGTCAAAGTCTGAAATTCATTTGCGCCACTTGCACCCCTTGATGATCAGAACTGACCTGCAATTAATCAGGAGGAAGATATTCAGTCGGGTAATTACAGGAAAATGGAGGGGGCGGGGGGGCCACAGGGGTAACATGAACACCTCCCCAAGAATGATTATGCACTCCTCATTTTCAGCTTATTCTCAACCAGACCCCTTCCTCTTTTGAAAACAATATAATCAATGTAAGAGGAACAGGGGTGTTAGGAGAATTGGAGTCTGCTCTCTCAGATGCTCAGTCTGGGCGGGTAATTTTAATATCAAGCTCTGTTGTGCCAATAAACGTGTGCATTGTGGAGCAAAAGACAAGCATGGTGGGGTATCTACACATTTGCAGCATTCTCCCATTGGGGGCTTTATAAATAGGCTTATGATAGCAGGAAGCCTGATTTTTGTCAAAGAATTCATGGAGGGTGCTTCGCCTACCCCTACCTATACGGGGTCCTCTAAGGTAAGTGAGATTGACTTCTTCATCCTTTCAACTATCATACAAAGCCTAGGGAACAAGGAATTGAGATGGGTTACCCTGCTGGTACCAAATTCATAGAATAAGGGCTTAAGGGTTAAATGGGATTCACTGGACAAGAGGGCTTCCCTGGTCAATTTGGTTAAGGATAACTTGCATGGTTTCACATTAATGACCTCGTTAAGGAAACCTCAACGGTGATTAATGATGCCTTCATGTGTGGCAGTTAACAGTGGCTTGAGGAGGAATAGAGCAGCAAAACCACCACCACCTCCCCTTAGTTGGTTTAATCATGAGTGTACCACAGCACACATAAAGCTAAAAAAAGAATTTCACTCTAAAAATCCCCGTTAAAGAATAGGTAGTGCAAGTACGAAGGGCGTATAAAGTTATTTTGGAAGGCAAAAAATCCAAACCGAGGGGGGCCTGCATTAAGGAGCTGAATAAGGCATCTAAGCTGAGGGACAGTGCCTCTTTCTCCAAGATGGGAAATCAACCCTTCTTTACAGATCATGATAAGTCGACACTTGATTCTGTCATACCTGCAGAAGCCTGGTTAGAGCATGTTGGTAATATTTTGAATCCCAGAAACAAAAACCTTATTAAATCTACCCCCCCTCAAAGCAGAGACAGTTACAGTGTAGTAACATATGAGGCATAGAGTGACATGACTGACAAAGATATTAGGCGTAGCCCGGCAGGGAAAGCTCCTGGGCCAGATGGAGTCCCTTTGGACTTCAAGGAAAACGAAAAGCGCCAAGATCCTATTTTAACTAATGTTTTTAAAAAATAAAAGGGAGACCTAATCCCTTCTTAGTCCAAAGCCAGTGTCATTCCAATATTTAAGGAGGATCAGAACTCTCCAGCTTTCTATCGCTCCATATCACTTCTGGAAAGCTCCCTAAAAAATGTGGGAAGGGTGTCTGCTGAAAAACTCGAAGCTTGGCTTAAGGAGAATCAGTTTCTCTCCAGCGCCCAGTACAGTTTCGGTCCAGGAGTAGTGCCTCAACCTGAAATTGAGGAAAATACATCAAGGCTAGGATGGGTTCCAGCCATCTTGCGTCTTCATGCGCCTCTCCTCTACCTTTTACATGGTAAATAGGAGAAAGTTGTGGGACTGTATGTCCAGGATGGGGATTGAATCCGGTCTAATTGGGCTATTTTAACTGTACTTCCCTGAATCTTTATTTGAACCGTGAGATGTTGTTATATTTATGAAATATGTTTATCACTCTACTTTTATTTCTGTGTTTGGCCAAATAAAAAAGTTTTGTGACTGACTCAGCAGGCAGAGTTCAGTAGGCATATTTCATTGCCGGCTTTTATTGTTTTATTTATTCAGTTAAGCATCTAAAGGGCACTATAGGTGCGCCATAAAAGAACAAAATATTAATAAATAAAAGTTATGCCACTCTTAGAATCGTGCAGGGTTTTAGATCCATTGTGCAACATTAACAATAATATTCAGTGATCCCTCCATGCAACATAAAAAGTAGAACTAGAAGCCCTAAATTGAGCAGATGCTCTGAACTTCCTTTACAACTGCTTTCTCACGATCACTGATCTCTTTAAATGAATGTCCCAATGAACTTCTGCTCTGCACTACTGTTGCTTCAATTTCACTTCTGATGTGTTGGTCTACCTCTTTTCCTCCGTTCCACCTATAATCCTCATCCAACTGTCCCTCAATATCTTGAGATGTTCCAGCCATCTCACATATGTCATCTTCCTCTATTATCCTCAACTTTTCCTTGTCTCAATGCCATCTTGTTGTCACATACAATTTACCCATAGTCTGCCTCCCTCTAAATTCACGATTAAGGGTGCCAACCTAACATGTTGATATACATCTCATTATAACAATCGGGATTTCTAAGGATCTAAGCTTCCACCTACCCTTTGCTTAAACTTAACCACTCAAATTAACTTATAAAATAAAGCTGGCATGGATATGAATCTGGTTGGTCCTTGACTAAAATGTGAGAATTGCACACTTTATAGTTGCGAAGGACAGGCCAATATCTGAACACCTCTTCCCAAAGCTTTTGCACTATCCTGTTGCAAATATGAGATATGGATTGCAAGTGAGTTTTTAGAATTATTATTACAGCACCTTGCGTCTCTAATCTACCTGGTAATTATGTGCACTACATGGAACCACTGCAATGTTCGGAAAAAAATAGTATTCTCTATTTTAACTTCAATGTGAAAAATCAGTTTAAAACTGAACACCATGATGATGTCATTCCAAAATCTTGGATTGGGAGATTAATTGTTTCTCTGCATCAAAAGGGTCCCCATAATTTGTCTAATAATTATAGGCAGACTGCTTTATTTGACGGTCAGTAAGTTATTTGCTAGAAGTATTCTGGAACATCTTAGGTGTTGGATTGACAAAGAAAAGAATCCCAATAGAAGAAACAGCCTTTAGGGAAAACTGACGTACACTAGATTATGTTGCTGTGCTACAACTGATTCTAGAAAAATGTATCACCATCCATTGAAAACCTGCTTTTACAGCTTTCCTACACAGCGTTTGACCGTGTTTACAAATGCACGCTCTGGAGGAAGCTATTTGCATTAGGCTTCCTTGTAAACCTTTTGCGTTTAATTATTGCCTTATACTCTTCAATTTGGTGTCATGTTGTCTTTGGTAGAGGCCCAAGCCCTGTCATCTAGCATTTACACAATAATAGACTTAAACACGGCTGTCTGTTGGCTGCTTTGGTTTTTATATGCTTATGATTTGTCCCATGACTGATGTGCTTAGGAGGGATCTGCCGAGAATAGTGGGGACAGAGTGCAGTCTTGTTTATAATGCAGATGATGTTGTCTACAACCTGGATACAGAAAATGCCTGATTGCCAAGGGGAAATGAGTAAATAAAAGTTTATACATGCAGCAGCAAAGGCTAATAAACTGGGCAGAGTGAATGTTCTTTGCTATACAAGCATGCATAGTGAGTTCAAAGTTGGAAAACAAACAAATGGCAGTTCGGACTACCCATAAAGAAGCCATACCAATGGCAAAAATTATTGACCACGAGTGGCCAAGGAATAGTAATGAGGTCTATGTCCTACTTGAAAAAATAGGAATTAAAAGCACAAGGTCTGATGCGACCACAGACTTAATCCTTAATATACATGCAACCTGACAGACTTAACTAAACGTCACCTGTATATTCATTAAGGAAGCTAGCACACCTAACAAGAAAAATAAATACTGACACAATAAAACATTAGAAGGCAACAAATGGGATTTGGGACTTCGCTTCCACATTAATGACTAAATGCCAAGACATGCAATTCCATTTAGGTATGTTGATGTGCAAAATATGTATTTTCACACAGAAATACACAAGACGGGTGCTGCTTAACAGTGTCGGTTACCTTCCCATAAGAGAGAAGTCCTGAATAGTATGTCTACATTTTATTCGGGGGATATTTATGTACCATACAGAATGTACGCAGCATACTAGCAAGTTAACAGTACAATTTCAAAGAGTTTGCCCACATATTGGAAAGAGTCCAGATATAATCTGCATTAACAATTAAGCTTTAAAATATACACGACAGCCGTAAGAGACCCAACGAATGGTAACAGTAGTTTCTGCAATGAAACAGCGAGTTTTTTGGTTATGGTGCGGAATAAAATCCAAATATTAACTCGTGATATTTTATTTATCAACAAATGGGTACCTTCAATTGCTCATGTTACTTTGACAGAGCAAGCATTCTTAGTACTCAAGTCAATACAATAATAAACTCCACGGTAAGAACATTGGGTGCGTTGAAACATTCTGCAAGAGAATGTTTCTGTGTTGGAAAGGATTTTACTGTGTCACAGATCAGGTTAAATCAATTAGTATTTTAAACGTGAGGAAAACATGGGTGCAAAAGTTAAAAGCAGGGCCCAATAAAGGCCACCCTTTGTAGTCCCTGCACAGAACGATTATAACATCAGGAGTCTAAACTGGAGAAACGTCTGCATAGAAATCGCAGAATAGGATTGTGACAAATGTGGTTGACAACAAAGAAAAACGGACAATCAAAATAGACCCTGAACGTAACGATACCGTGAAGGAATTCAGACACAGGAGGGAAAAACACGGGAAAGTAACTTTAATTTTAGAACGGGGTTATTTCCATGTAACAGAGAACTAGGCAGAGTTGCCACCCTTTAACAACGGCAGCCGTTATCCTCTTTATGGGAAGAGTGACAGCAGCTTTAGCTCCCGAGAAGCCACAGTAACAGGATAAAAAGTTAGTGAAGCCTGTGCACACTGCCAGCCTGGATTGTAGAGGTCGGGATAGAACCACTAATTACATTTGAGACATTAGACCGAACCCAGGGAGACGACGAAGAGCATGGCCTTTAAGTCTTCGTACAGCGCGGTGCAGCAGGTACAGTGGAGAGCTGTCACACTCCACCCCTCTTTAAACACGCAGCTGATAAACTCCTGCAGAACAAAAAAAAGTGCCTAGAAGCGGACTACTTCCACACTAACTACCCTTAATTGTAGAGAGCGTCGGTTTCCAAATGCAAGCGGTGGCTGTCACCAACTCGGGGCCTGACTGCTGACGCAGGACCAGTGCGGGGATCCACCAGCTTACTCTAAAGCCCACGCCCACTCCAAAACAACCAAGAGCACCGGGCGCTACCAGCAGGACACGCCAGGTGGGGAGCAGCAAGGACTCCGGGGGGTCTAATTCACTCCTTGAACACAGCCTACCTTTAAAACATGCACTCGTGAGCCCAGCCCGCCTACCTCTCCCGGATGAGGCTCCTGGCAACCACCCCTCACCGTACTACTCCATCGTAGTTCTTACCTTATTCTCCGCCGGTCTGCCCTCGGTTCCAAAAAAAGAAAGAAATGCAATAATCCACCGGCGTGAAAGCTGTTTGTGCGATGCCCCCCACCGTAATCCCTCCGCCTCCCAGTGACTACAACAAACAAGATGGCGGAAGCACCTCTTCCTGCCGCCCAAACTCCGTGTTCAAATCTCGCCAGGATGTTTACTGGCAACCCAGAGGCCGCGTCAGCGTGAACGCGCACACTTCGACCCACGAGCCTGCGCGTGTAGGGGGAGCATTGTCCGCGTCGTCCACCATTTTTGGGTCAGGGTGAACCTTTAATTTTCAGGCAGACTCCATGACCTAATTAGCAAGAGGGCGTGACGTTATGCCTGATTTTAAAATGGCCCGGGCTCGGGCGGAAGACTTGCCTTCTCACTTCCGTAATGGGTACTGAAAAATACATATATACACATAAAAAATAAGGAAGCGCCTGAGAGCTTTCGGCCATCTTTGGTGAGGATTCAAGTGGGTGACAGCTGTAGTAGTTGTTTATGGTTCGTGGCACTTGAAAAAAGTGCTTCCGAGATTCCCATGTGTTTCCAAATGCTCCCTTAATGGCAAACCGAAGAGGAAACCTTTCGGTGCGACGTCGGCCGCGTGAACTAAATACTCTTCATCCAACTCGTCCTTCTCATATTCATTATTTTTGTAATTAATATGGTGGAGCAGGGACTTGATTAATGGCATAGATTTTACCATCTTATCCGTACGAAAGCATAGCTTCCAAGTGTGGCATTTTCATGTTTTCACTGTACTTATGAGTGACGTTCAAAGTCAAACGTAACAGAGTGACAATTTTCATGAGTAAAACCGAGCAATGAAGTCCATGGAAAGGGATACAAATCAGAAATGACACAATTTTGAGCAACGAGAAACTCTCTAAACAGTTTTAAAAACTGCTGCAAAACATTTGAAATGGAAGATCAATAATTTCTGCCAGTGGTATGGCTTCTTTATGGGTAGTCCGAACTGCCAGTTGTTTGTTTTCCAACTTTGAATTCACTACGCATGCTTGTATAGCAAAGGACATTCACTCTGCCCATTTTATTAGCCTTTGCTGCTGCATGTATAAACTTTTACTAACTCATTTCCCCTTAGAACTTGTAGTTTCTCACATCAGTGGCGGAAGCTGTGTTGCGTGGCCTTATGTCTTTTACTCTTGTGTCCATTCCACTCCATTCAGCACAATACCCATCAAGGACCCTAAAAAGGGCATTGACCGATCCTGGAAGGCTTGCTAGGACAAGCTCCTTGATGTGTTAGTACCCCTAACACAAATTATACAGCTGGCTGAGCACGCAAGGCGCACGGACACACCTCTGCCCAAGGATATCGTGGCCGGGTGGGCCCAGAGGGCTATTTGCTTTTTGGGCAATGCCAATTGCGCCATTTCGGCTGAAAGATGACGATCTTTACTCTTAAAGATTGACCCCAAGTTGAGGGAGTTGTCGAATTCGGAGGCAGGGGCGATCGCACAGGGCAATCTATTTGGTGACCCCTTTGTTAAAGAATTGGGCATATTTGTCACCACCTTTTCGGCGTTAGATAAAGCCCAATCTTCTATCAAGAAGATTTTTCCGGGCAAGGTTTTTGCCATGGCTGGAAGAGGTAGGGGGTCGCTCCTCCGGCCGCCTCCCCCAGCAAGACCCCAACTCAAACTATAGATTCAGGAACAATGGCTGGCAGGATGGTCGCCAAGGCGCTTTTTTTCCCCAATCGAGGCAGAGGGAGGTCTTGATCCAACAGGAACGCCTGCAGAAGGGCAAACGCCCCAGGAGGCCCTTCGGGTAAGGCTTACCCTTTCTTCTCCGTTTTTTCAGGCACAATTGGGCATGCATCACTTCAGACTTTTGGGTATTACATACCGTATCAGGGTTCCACATAGAATTCTGGGGAACACCAACCCATGAAAGAGCACGAGACCCCTGACTTTTTCAGCATCGGAGTCCACTCTCATCAATGCAGAGGTGCACAACCTTCTTCGGAAAAGGGCCATCTTTCGGTCTGTCCTTCACCCCACGGGTTTCCTGAGCAATCTCTCTCTAGTCCAGAAGAAGGACAAAGGGTTTTGCCCAGTCATAAACCTCAGGGAATTCAACAAATGGCCACTTCAAGATGGAAGGTATTCATATGCTCAGAGACCTTCTTCTTCAGGGCGATTGGATGATCCGTCTGGACCTCAAGGATGCTTACTTGATGGTCCTGATGGTCCCCCCGTCACAGATTTCTTCAATTCGCGTAGAGGGGGTCAGGTATTCGAGTTGACTTCCCTCCCGTTCGGTCTCTCTTCGGCACTGTGGTGTTTTCACCAAACTACTCAAACCAGTGGTGGAATACCTGCGGTCTCTGGGGATTCGTTTAATAATTTACCTGGACGACAACTTGCTCATGGGCAAAATCTTGGTCACAACTCTAATCCAACGCGAGCATGACTATTGCGCTTCTGCTGGATCTGGGGTTTGTGATAAATCACCAGAAACCGGAACTTCTCCCTGCGCAAGCGATGATCTTTCTGGGTTTTCGCATAGATTCCCAGTCAGCCTCTCTCAGCCTCCCATCCTCGAACATCTCCAAGATCAAGAAGGAACTGTCGAAGGTTCTGAGGTGCGACAAGATCTCTCTCAGGCAGCTAGCTCGAGTAGTGGGTCTTCTCTCTTCCTCGATACAGGCCATTTTTACAGGCCCTCTTCATTACCGAGCGCTGCAACGTTTGAAGACACATCATCTCCGTCGGGGTCTCACCTAATCCCAACTCACCTCCCTTACTCAGGAGGCGAGGACTGAGATCAATTGGTGGTTGGAGCACATGGGGGCATGTTCGTGCCTCGCCGGACCTTCTCATACTCCTGACAGCCGTCAAGGTTGGGGAGCCCGTTGCGGAGATGTCTCCTTCGGGGGACGTTGGACTCTGCAGGAGCTCAACCTGCACATCAATTGCCTAGCACTCCTGGCGGGTTCATTTGTGATTCGCTCTTTGACTCGGGACAGGGTTTCTTGCGTCGTTCTTCTGAGGATGGACAATGTATAGGCGGTACAGTAAATAAATCGCCTAGGGGTCACGCGTTCGAAGGCCCTCGCGGAATTGGTGAGAGATTTTTGGCATTTTTGCCTTCAGCATCAGATCTCGGTGACGGCGGAATATCTCTCTTTTTAAAAAAAATATTTATTTATAATTTTATGTAAACAACATACAACAAAAATATAAAATGCCACCTTGGCCCTTACAATAATAAATCAATCAGTTACTTTTAATCTATCTTCGGCTCTCTAAGCGTTTGTCATGTCTCCGTAACTCTTGTAGATCAAGCAGAGGGAGCCCCAAAACATTGCCGAATGTCCATATAGCAATATGCCCCTGCTGGAAAGACCTAACAGGTCATGGAGTCCAAGGGCAGGACCAAACATACGTGGCAGAAAAAAGAAAAAAAAAAGGAAACAGAAACCTCAAAATAAAAGGAGAGAGAGGGCCGGGAGGAACAAGCATCACTCTCAGCAAGACGGCAGAGTATCTTCCGGGTTCTCAGAATGTTCTAGCGGACTAGAATTCCAGGTTTCTGGGAGAGTCCGGCGACTGGCAACTGGACAGAGCTGTTTTTCAGTCCGTGTTCAGTGGACCTCTTCGCTTCCAGATGGAACGCCCAGTTACCAACGTACTTCAGTTGGCACCCGGATCCGGGTGCAACAGCAGTGGATGCGTTCCTGCAGGATTGGGAGACCCATTTGGGGTACTCATTTCCCCCTTTTCTTCTAATCCCAAGGGTCTCGGCCCAGGTACGTCGTCAGAGAGCTACAGTGGTTCTGATAACCCCACTTTGGAGATCACAGGTGTGGTTCCCATCTCTACTGGAACTCTCTTGCGAGTTACCCATCCCCCTTCTGATTTAGCCAGTGATTCTCAGGGATCCTACAGAACAGTTTTACCCATTGGCCCTTCGGGGTCAACTCGCTCTGGTTGCTCGGAAAATTTCTGGGCTTGTTGGGAGGACAGCTGACTTTCACAGGAGGCTGAAAGATTCATCAGACAGGCCTGGGCTCCGGGCACTTGTAAGCGTTACAAGTCCGTGTGGCATCGATGGGCTCATTGGTGTTTGGGAAAACAAATTGATCCCATCGGGGCCCAGATTACTGATATCATAAATTTCATCGGCTAGTTAGCGGAAACAGGCTTGTCTTATTGTTCCATAAATTCCTTTAGATCAGCCATTTCTGCTGGTCACCCCCCTCTTCATAATCGTCCTGTGGGGGAACATCCTTGGGTGTGCAAGCTACTTAAGGGCATAAGGATTTCCAGGCCTCCGGAACCTAGGTATTCGGAGTTATGGGATGTCAACAAGGTCCTCCACTTATTTTCTTCCTGGTAGGATAACCAGTACCTTTCTAGGAAAGAACTGTCAGCTAAACTAGCTATTCTTCTGTGCCTCATTTCCTGCAAGAGGGTGTCGGATGTCAGAGCACTGGATGTCTCAGCAAGGGTTTTTACACCAGGGGGGGTTACCTTCATGGTATCCAGAAGAACTAAGTGTAATACCAGGTCGGTAACCTATCCAGCTTTTCTTCAAACGCCAAAGCTTTGGGTGGTAAGATGCCTCAAAACCTATGAGGAAGTGACAGCCGAGTTGCGGCCTCCAGGAGAACGCCAATTGATGATCTCAATAAAGAAACCATTTAAGGCACTCTCCTCCCCGTCCATAGCTAGATGGGTCATATGGATCTTGGCGGAGGCAGGTATCAATGTACGAGTATTCGGGGCAAATTCTGCTAGCGGTGCCATGGATTCAAAGGCTATTCAACTAGGTGGCTGCTTAGAAGACATCATGAACGCCCCAAATTGTTCATCCGAATCAACTTTTAAAAGGCTCTGTTTCAAACCTATTCATGAAGCAGCCTCATTGGTGGTAAGTAAGCTTTGAACAAGCATAATCCTCGCCTCCGGTCCTGTCATAGAATGAGAAATGTCCTAGCTATTGAGAAGGAAAGTTTCAATTCTATTAAGGACACGGAGGCAAAGATAATCCCTCTAGACACAAGGAATGTGTCTCCCTCCCGGGAACTGTATTTACTTTCTACGTTTTTGGTAGTATATTTATGTGCATATAGTGTTATGGGAATGTTCAATATTTATTCCAATTATGTTTTAATGCCTTGGACGTTTACATGATTTGGAAAAGTTGTTATACTATCCAATGTTGATTTATTGCTGGTGTTCAGTTTTGGTTTTGTCACTTCATTGGTTGAATATGATATTGTTCTCGTAGGTTCAGAGGTGACAACTACCTGAGAATGCTGGTTTCCCTTTGCAGCGAAGTCGAGGAAGAACGGAGGCGACCGGAGATAATTATGCTCGGAGTCGAAGACGGAGTTGATTGGACTGTGGTTACCATGGGAGCATGACCTATGGGATTTGTAGTTTGCTGTTTTTTTTCCTTTTAAGCTTTGAACTTGCTGTAATAATAAAAAGTGAAGAAAGTTGAGCATAATCCTCGACTCCATGTCCTTAATAGAATTGAAACTTTCCTTCTCAATAGCTAAGAAATTTCTCATTTATACACAGAACGATGGAACTCTTTTACATGCACTTATTCCAACTTAGATGCACACATTACCCCCCTTTTACATTTATTTATTAATTAATTGAGCACATGGGATGCTATTGCATGCACTTATTTCAACATAAAATGCACGCATTATGACTACAAGTAAATGGTTGCTACCACTATTAAAAAAACAAACATAATGTCACCCTTCTTAACAAGCCGAGGGAGTCAAGCAAATCAACTATCATAAAAGTAAAAAAAAATCTGAAGTATTTGGTGCAGGTTCTCTAAAACTAAAGCCCTTTGGAGATACCAGCACATAAGGTCCTGTAATGTCACACCAGTGACGCAACTGGTGGGACTATTGGGACATACCCATTGAGTGAGGGGGTGTGCACCTTCATACCCTGTATTCTGTTGTGGTCTGGTGCGATCCCATACTACGTGAGTAGGAGACAATAAGAGTTCTGGGGCAGTCAAGCGTGGTTAGAGACGGTTCACCTGAACTGTGACAGAGTACATAATAATTGAGTCTCACAAGTGTGTTTTTCTATGGCCTTAGACCTTGCACATTTCATCCACCTGTGTCGGCACACCCTGCCACTGTAACCCTGAGCTAGCACTAACGTGTTCAGCGGCCTCATACTCCAAGCCTGGAGTGTGGAGGATGTGCCGCTTGGCACTGCATGCTGAATTCAACAATCGAGTAGTCTGGCCCAAAAATGCACGTGCTGTCAACCAGGAGAGTGCCCAAAAGCTGGCATGACGTTGGAGCCACAGTGAAGGTGGGTGCCTTCCAGGATTGCCCGCACTGTTCTGTAAGCGAGTTTTCATGGCAAGGCTACCCATATGGTACACCATGTGGAGTCTTGAAGAGGAAGGAGTGTGACTCTCCTCCGCGTAAGCTGTGAGACCGATAAAAGGGGATACCCATCACACACACTGGAGTGGAGGAAACACCAACCAGCCTGTACAATATATAAAAAGAAACATACCACAATAAATACTAGAAGGTCACTTACCTGGCTACATAAAGAGAAAGTACAGCAACGGTGAGCCAGTTATCAAGTCACCATATAAGAACAACAATTCCCAAGGACACATATTCACCTTAGCAGTCTGCTGAACAGAGCAACATCGTTGCCATGGAGCAGATACCCGCAATTCGCCAACATCTGTCGTTCAGGAAATAACTGAACGCCCCGCAAGACCATCAATGCACTACCCAAAAACAAAAGGAGGCTCCAGCAATATGGATGGCGATGGCGAAGCAGAACAAACGATACACTCTGTGTTCACTGTTGGAATTGCAGCCAAGACACAAAAAAACCTACCTCAATGCCAAATACAAGTTGGAGTCCACCAAATCACTGCCATTGTGGATGCTGGTGAATCCATCAATATCATGTCCGCAGCCGTGTTCAAAGATATCACTCCCACTCCACCCTTGCAAGCTACAGCAGTTAGGGTATTCACATATGGGCAAGACACCCTTCTGCCGATACGGTGAAAATTCTAAATGTCCATTACTCATTCATCACAGGCAACAGACGTCTATGTAGCTGAAGGAGGTAATGGCATGCTAGTAGGTCATATAGCTGAGACTCTGGGAATTGTGACTTTCATCTTTGGAATGTGCTTGGAAGGCGTAATTCCTATAGCTGTCCAATAGCATTGGATGCCTAAAAGCAAAGACGGTGAAACTCCACATTGACCACTGTCCAACCCGTGGCATTACAACATAGGCACATCACTTTCCACCTGAGACCTCAGGTAGAGAAAAAAATTGGAGGAACTGGAGGTGGCTGGAATTATAGAAAAGGTATCAGGTCCCATTCCCTGGGTGTCCCCCTTTGTCGTGACTTGGAAACCGAAACAGCTGTGGGAAGGTCGCATTTGTGTCAACGTGCGACTCCCCAATGTTGCATAAAGAGGGAATGCCATCTGACCCCCCACCTCAGTATTGATGACCTGATCGGTGAACTGAGTAGAGCATGCTGGTTCTCGAAAGTAGGCCTGCAACCTAGATACCTCCAACTCACAACAGACGAAGAGTCACAATATATCACCACCTTCTCCGCACTTAGGCCTGCGGAGGTATAAGATGCTCGATTTTGGAATCTCAAGCGCTGCTGAAGTATTTCAGCACACCATTCAAGAACTGTTAGCAAGCCTACGAAGGGTGATCAACGTCAGTGATGACGTCCTCTTGTATGCCCAGTCGGTATTGGAACACAACGCCAGGCTCAGGGGTCCTTCAAAGGCTACAAGACCCATGACTCACATTACATCAGAGTAAGCACAAGTTCCTGAAACAAAAGATACAATTCTTTGGATACACCTTCTCCGTCGAAGGAATTACGCTGGATCCTGACAAAGTGAAGGATATTAAAGAAGCACCTCCGCTCTCAACTGTGTCTGAAGTTCGCAGCTCTTTAGGGATGGTGAACTACTGCAGCATTTTCATCAAAGATCTGACCTCCCCGACCCAAACACTCTGTGACCTGACCAAGTCTTCTGCTCTATGGGTGTGGGGTGACAAGGAACAAAAATCGTTTTAAGTCCTCAAAGACGCACTGCCGCCAGACACCACCTTAGCTTACGTTGACTTGAGGAAGGACATAACCATTGATGTGGATGCTAGCCCAAAATGACTGTGAGCAGTACTAATGCAAAGACCTGAAAATGGTGAGTGGGAACCAGTAGCTTATGCCATTAGATCCCTCAACCCAACGGAACAGAGATACTCGCAAATTGAGAAAAAGATGATCACCATACACGGGGTTGCCCTCATTTTCATTTGTGTGTGTATACAGTCGCCCTCTCATAGTCACTAGTTGCCACAAACTTCTCATCCCTCTCTTTTGAGGGACTGCATCGAAACCACCCATGCATTGAAAAATGGATGTTATAGTTGCAAGAGTACAATTGTGAGGTAGAATATCGACCAGGGACTACCAATCTGGCAGATTATCTGTTATGCCACCCATGAGCTGTGACTCCAGAAGACGAAGAAGAAGTGGACGAGGCAGAAGAATATGTCTGGTATGCGGCAGACCGGTCTTGCCCATACCCATGTCTCTCGACGCCATTGTTCAAGCCACTTCTCAGGATGAGTGCCTCCAAAGAGCCTTAGAAGAAGTAGTCCAAACCGGCAAATGGCATGCACTCTAGACTCACTGGGCGCAACGCAAGCCTGAGGCACAACTCATCCTAGACAGCCTTCACCATGTCCACAATGAGCTGGCAGCTGATTTGAGTGGCTGCCTTCTGCGCAGTGACTGAATCGTCATCCAGAGCAGCCTCACCAACCAACTAGTACAAATCACGCACACAGGCCTTCAAGGGATGGTCAAAACAAAGAGCTGTCTCCGCATCAAGGTGTGGTTTCCACTTATGGATGAGCTGGTAGAGACTAATGCGCTTGTGTCCAAGGTGGCAAGCTTCAGGATGACCCCCATCTGCTCCTGTGTTAACAGAGCATGGGCCACAACAGCCTTCTTTATGCGCTAGTTTAGAATTTGGAAGCATCCCAGATGGCAGATATATACTAGTCCTCTACCACAATTAATCCAAATACCCAGAAGTAGAAATCCTCAAAAAGTACTTCCCAAACTAGAGAAAATGATGGCCACCCACAGCCTTTTGAAAGAATTGAGGACCTACAATAGCTTGCCCTTCCAAGTCCAAGAGATGGCCGCATACATAAAGTCCCTGAACATACATCACAAGAAAATCATGCCTTGCTGGCTGAAAGTCAATGGGGAGGTAGAAAGGTTCATGAGGACACTGAGCAAAGTCATCAGAATTGCACATGCTAACCAACAACTGTTAGAGGGTCTATATACTTGTTCCGGCGAGAATACTGCCAAACACCACATTCTGCCATGAACCAGGCACCAGGTCATCTCTTCATGGAACGGGTCATCCAAGACTTCATCCAACATCATCCAGAGTGGGTTCTTGACCCCTCTAACGATCACCATACCTGGAGAAAATGTTGTGCCACAACAGCAAGGCCAGAAGCGTCAGAGAGCCATTTAATCTTCTCTAGAAGTTGGGGACAAGTTACTCATCAAGGAGAGTTGTCCCCACAGCAACATTCAACTCCCTTTTGAGCCCCACCCCTGGGTAATTACTGACAGACGATGTCCCAAAATAACTGCCAGAAGAAGAGATGAGGTAATCTCAAGAAACATTTTTCACTTCAAACGGTTTCATCAGCAAACACTTCAATATAGAAATTAGGGAAGAGCAGAAGAAAATTCTAGCAACTTGGACAGCATTTCAATGAGTAGCGAAACTCCTTAGGACGACATGAGGCCAGCAAATGGAGACCTCAGTGACGACTCCCCAGGAGGAACTCTGAGAGGGTACCATGAACCAGCTCAGCAGCATATGGCCATGAGGCGGACTACTTGCACAGGGTATCGGCAGAGGGGTAATCCGGCCTTTCCTTCTGACTGTGAGACCACATGATGTGTTATACAGATAATGGGCTGCACTGGCAGTCAGAAAAGGTAATTGTGCATGACTGAAAAAAAACAACTTTTGTTTGACTTCTCCCAGCTAGTTTGGTGCACAAAATACTCAGGGGCAGTAATGGGAGTGAAGAAGTGAAGTGAAGCAAAGTTTGGACAATCAATGTTGAAGTTTTGTTTTGGTATTTAAGTTTTGTTTTTCTTGGCTGAAATAAAGGAGTAATGTAATGTCCCACCAGTGAGGCAACTGGTGGGACGATCAGGGCATACCCATGAGTAAGAGGTGTTTGCTCGCATCCGCCATATTCTGTTGTGGCGCGGTGCGATCCAGTACCATGTGAGTAGGAGGCAATAAAAGTTCTGAGGCAGTCAGGAATGGTTAGATATAGCCCACCTACACTTTTACAGATTATATAATAATTTAGGCTTACAGGTGTTTTTTTCTGAGGCTTTGGACCATGCACATTTCATCCTGCTGTGTCAGCGCACCGAGGTAGTTCCAGCGCGACCGGCACCACAGGTCCCAAGCTCCCCAACCTAGAGAACCAACAAGACATCACATTACACTGGTGGCAAGGTCAGGGTTCAGCCGCAGCTGCTAACACCACAGGTCATTATTAGACATGTCCCTGTGCCATAAATTACTGATAATTCATTCAAATAACTTGTGGCAGGTTGTTACTGTTAGACCTGACAGCCTTTGGGGTGGTCACCACCAACTTATTGCCTGCCTCCCTCCACTTCGTGACACTGTTTTTGCTGGTTTTAGGACTCTGCACACTTTACCACTGCTAACCAGTGCTAAAGTGTATATGCTGTCTCCCTTAAAACACTGTAACATTGGTTCATACCCAATTGGCATATTTGATCTACTTGTAAGTCCCTAGTAAAGTGCACTGCATGTGCCCAAGGCCTGTAGATTGAATGCTACTAGTGGGCCTGCAGCACTGGTTGTGCCACTCACATACGTAGCCCCTTAACCATGCCTCAGGCCTGCCACTGCAAGGCCTGTGTGTGCATTGTTACTGCCACTTCGACTTGGCAGTTCTAAATATTTGCCAAGCCTTAAACTCCCCTTTTTCTACATATAGTCACTTCTAAGGTACACTCTAGGTAACCCAGAGGGCAGGACATATATCTGTGTGTTTTATGTGTACTGGTAGTGGAAAACTCCTAAATTCATTTTCCACTGCTGTGAGGCCTGCTCCTTTCATAGGCTAACATTAGGGCTACCCTTATAAACTGTTTGAGTGGTAGATTCCGATTAGAAAGGGGTAAACAGGTCATATTTAGCATGGCCAGAATCGTAATACAAAATCCTGCTGACTGGTGAGGTTGGATTTTATATTACGATTTTAGAAATGCTACTTTTAGAAAGTTAGAATTTCTCTGCACTTAAATCCTTCTGTGCCTTACAGCCTGTCTCCAATCCATGTCTGGGCTGGGCTGGTTGACAACTCCCTTGTGCATTTCACCCAGACAAATACAGGATTCTCAGTCACACCCGCACACATCTGCATACTGAGTCGGTCTTCCTGGGCTGGAAGGGTGGAGGGCCTGACACATTTCAAAGGACAGTGGCCTGCCTTCACAAAAAGGACTACCAAACCCCCTACTGGCACCCTGGCAGACAGAGTTGTACTGAAAGGGGACCTTGTGCACTTCAAAACCACTCTTTGAAGTCTCCCCCACTTCAAAGGTACTTTTGGGTATATAAACTGGGTTCCTGACCCTACCAAGACAGACACTTCTTGGGACAGACACTCTGCACCAGAACCTGCAACCTGCCGAGAGAAGCTGTCTGGCTGCCAAAAGGACTCACCTGGACTGCTTTACTGTAAAGGACTGCTGTCTTGCTGCCTTGCTGGCCTTTGGCTCTGCTGAGAAGTGCTCTTCAAGGGCTTGGATTGAGCTTGCCTCCCGTTCCTGAAGTCTCTGGGCCAAAAAGACTTAGGCCCTCATTATGACCCCAGCGGTGGGCGGAACACTGGCGGTAACACCGCCAACAGGCTGGTGGTGTTCCGCCAGCATATTATGACCGTGGCGCATTTGCCACGGTCATACCGCCGGTCCCTCCACTATACAGTTAGGCTTCCGCCGGGCGGTCATAATCCCCAGGGCAGCGCTACCCTGGGGCTTATGAGTCCACCAATGCCAGCCTGTCCATGGCAGTAAAGACTGCCATGAAAAGGCTGGCGGTAAGGGGGACTCAGGGTGCCCCTGGGGGCCCCTACACTGCTCATAGACTTGGCATGGGCAGTGCACGGGCCACCAGGCACAGCCCCATCGTGCATTTCACTGCCCAAATTACGGGCAGTGAAATGTGCAACGGGTGCTGCTGCACCTGCTGCACATCAACATTGCCGCCGGCTCTATTATGAGATGGTTTCAATGTTGATGTGACTTTTCCACTGGGCAAACGGACGGAATGGATGTTTCCATCTGCTGGCCCAGCGGAAAAGTCATTATAGGGGGCCACGCATACTGCCAGCACTGGCGGTATGTTGACTCCCGCGGCTTTGGCTGCCTTTTTCAAAGACCGCCAAAGTCGTAATGAATGCCTTAATCTCTGCAAGGAAACTCCTTGTGTGGCGAAAATCGACGTACAGCCTGCCGGAGCCCAGCGGTGAGAAAATCACTGCATTTCCGAACTAGAACGACGCAGCCCGACTTCCTGCGAGAGGAATCAATGCAGCGTCAGCCGCGTGACAGAAATTCCGCTGCATCACCCACTGGATCGACGCAACAGCTGTGACATTGTCCCGCACGCCCAGGATTTTCACACATCGTCTTTGAGCATCGAAAGGCCTCACATCGCAAAGAGGAGTCAAGCCTGCGTGCCGTAATTCGACGCAAAGCTCTTGCCGCATGGAAAAGAATAGACGCATTGTCTGTGTGCACCTGGAAAACCAACCCATTCCTACCTTTTTCATGCATCTCCGCCTCTGCGGTCTTCGTGCGTGTAATTTTGACGCAAACCAGGCACTTTGTGCTTGCAAGAGACAATTGTTGGTTTTAAGAACTAAAGACTCTTCTTAGCATTACAAAAGTGATATTTCAACTTGCGATGATCAAATCTTGATTGTTTTGACCTTAATTTAATCAGATAAATATCTTATATTTTTTCTAGACCTGTGTGGTGTCTTTTTGTAGTGTTATCACTGTATTATTGCATGATTTATTGCACAAATACTTTACACATTGCCTTCTAAGTTAAGCCTGACTGCTCAGTGCTAAGCTACCAGAGGGTGGGCACAGGATAATTTGGATTGTGTGTGACTTACCTTGGCTAGGATTGTGGTCCCTACTTGGACAAGGGTGTATAGCTCTGCCAACTAGAGATCCCATTTGTAACAGTTACTATGTGCACTTGAGCATGAAAAGAAAACCAGCCTGTTACAAACAGATCGGAACACACTTCTCTGCAGATTAAATATTGCACAAGGCATCGTAGCAATGTGAAGGAATCCTCCCATGTTGCAGAGCATTTGGAATTCTGTACCAGGCACACAGCATCTATAATAGTAAGCATTGTTTTGGGCTCAGAAAATCAACTATTCAAAAGGACACACCCTTTAACAGAACTAGGTGCTAAGACCATTTAGTCAGCTCATTGTGAAAGAAAACAAGCAGGCCTCATGTTCACTATGCCACTAGGCTGAAGCTTTATCTCAATGACTAAGTAAGCTAAAACCGGTCTTAGATTGCTTGTCATGCAATTTAGAGTGTGCCTGGCAGTTCAGGCAGCACTGGTCCTTTTCAAGGAGAACTACTCTGCTCTGCATGTGGCTGGTCTCAAGCTGAAGTGCCAAAGTGAGCAAGTACGATGGAATGGAATGTGGCCAGAAGTGGCTGGCGTTCGCAAGAGTTCCACCCACAACATGTGTGTCATTGACACTGACGATATACAAATATTGCACATCATTAACAATTTACTACGATGGTGGGGCAGCTTAGAGGCAGGCCACAACAAAGCACAGACTTAAATGTATCCACTATTTACATTCCACATAATTCAGGAGAAATCCAAACAAAGAACAGCATTGGAGCGAGGAGGTGATGGGTGGCATGATAAGGGCAGGGGAAGAACTATAATGCCAAGAGAAGCCTGATACTGTCAATATCAACATGATGAGGTCAGGAAAAGTGTGGTGAGTCCAGGAAAACATTGATGAGGTGAGAATAATGTCTTGGTATCCTTCAGGACTCATGTAGTACACTTAAACTCAACTCTAACAGATAATGCTTCAACCAACAAACTTCTCCCATCCGCGTACTACAGAAGTAGTTACTGCTCGTTCAACCATTGCTTTGGGGTCGGACAGGAAGCAGGAAAGTGCTAGAGAAATGCTACCGTGTGATCCAAAGAGATCAGGAGCTGAGCTGTTGGATCGCAGGGGGGTCCATTACATGAAAAACATTCTTCTCCTACCAGACTCTTACTTTCATCTGTTGCCCTCCGTAGTATCCCAGTTCGTCTCCGATATTAGAGTTTTTTTTGGATTGCATGGCACAGCTGCTCAAAGGAATTTAAAGCTATTCAACTAAGTAAAAGAGGGCCATGTACACTGCAATACCATAAAAGCAGAGCCATGCAAGCAAATAGTTCCAGATTAAGATGCATATGGGGGAGTTACACTAAATGAAGGAATAACTACATCTCAAGACTGGGTGATAAGTAAGGAGAACAGTCATTGGACCTACAGACTTATCACATCATAGGATTTTAAATCGCCACAAGCTATTCAGCAAGCTGCACAACCTGGAGCCTGGTCAGAACCACATAGGTCCTACACTCCCCCAATACCTGAGGCAGTGCCACAGAGACTCATGCACACACTCAGCACTATGCACAGGATCATTTCTGGAACAAGCTGAAACATCCAGAACACAGTCACACTACAGAATTCTAATAACTAGAGTGGTAACACAATACCAAGAATGCACGGCCCCAGGCCACTGTACTGGTGAACTAGGCATTTAAAATAACCAGCTCGGGTAAGCACGGCCTGTTGTGTTGCCATTTTAGCTGTAGCTACATGCACGTTATTTTAGCACACTAGGCCTGCCACTGTGCACCTTAACTTAGATATATTTTATTCAGCTTTGTTGATTATTTTAACAATAGCCACATTTGCGGTCTTGTTTTATTTCTCTCTATCTAGCTGTTCTTTGCCTAGGCCAGCACTGCGTTCTTAAACAAGACATTTCTTTCACTCTGTGCTTCTCTCAAGGCTGTAGTAAGATAGGTTGCTGGTGAACATGGTAAATCTTTGTCTCTGGTATTCATAGAAACATACACATCCTTATGTAGGGACATTTTCTCAGATCAGCTGTTTTATTATAAAAACATTTTCCTGTCCCATACACGTTAGATGGAGATTCCAGCCAGCTGACCAAGACTGTATGCTGATTGCTGAATGCTTTGCTACAGCTGCCTCTGCAGACTTCACGCCTTTGCTCAGGTATGGGGGATGAAGTCTTCCCAGGGGAACCTGAAGGGCAGAAATAGAGCTTAACATGCTGTGCTCTAACATAGCCTAGGTAGGAATTAGTATATTGATTCTAGTGACAATATGGGAGCGATATTTCTATGCTTCACTCTCCTTGTCACAATTTTAATCATGTCATGCTTTGTCGTCATGGTTATTGCAGTACATGCTTTATTATCTAAGATGCAGTTGCTTCATTAAAACCTTGTTGAAACATATACTGCCTCTGCTTGTCCTTGTATATGTGAGACCAATGTAACTGAGAGAAATGGATGCGATCTGAGTGACCACGATTTCCCTGAGGAGTCAATTGTGTCATGCGCTCGGCTGCCCAATCATTCCTGCTATTGAGTAGAGATGAGGCACTGCTGGTTAGCCGGAGCAAAACCCGTAGGAGGCCCACAGGTTTCACCTGTAGTGGGTTAGACTCAGTCCCCCACCCCACAGGAGATGCTGCTGCCGAAATCCAGTAGTCTCATTAGGATAATGAGAGCCTACGAGAACAGGCCCACTCATGCTTGCGTTATAAACATTTCTTCCTACTATAGTTTTTAGAATGCCTGTAGTCCGTCTTCAGGTCTTTCTGGATTTTCACCAGTGCAGGTGGCCATCTTGGGTGGGTGCTGCAGCACGCTTGCTGCTTAAATGCAGCTCCTCATAGAATGTGCCTCGGGGTAGTCAGTGGGTGCTATAAATGCATGACTTATGTATTTTAGTGCGGTGATGCTGGGACAGCACTAAAATGCGTTAGTCTGTCCCCTGATGCTTGGTGCTTGGCAGGGCTGCAAAAGTCCCTGCTCTTACTGGGCCCATGGTCGATAGACCTTTGCCGTAGGGGGAAACTGTAAATCAAAATTAACTTATTCATCACAGTTTTGATTTCAATCTTTGGTAACGCAAGCATGAGTGGGCCTCTTCTGGTATAAGCAGAGTCAGTCTGAGTTTCAAGGCTTTATTTAAAATCGTTCAGGAAGTACATCTTCATTGATCATGATCAAAGTCAATTAATAACTACAAATCATTAATATCAGAACAAGTCCAAAAAGAGCTTTCCATCAATGGAAAGTCCCTATTCTAAGCTATAGAGAATAAGAGAAAAGCATCAGTCAGAACCCAAAGAAGATCACTAAATTCAAGAACTGAAAGCATGACATTTAGGGGGTCATTACGACCCGGCGGTCGGCGATAATGTGGCCGGCCAACAGGCTGGTGGTACTTACAGCCACATTATAACATTGGCTGGAGCCAACCCTCCAATGCACCACTCTGACTGTGACACCATCAGGATTATGACCCTGCCTACCGCCATGGTTTTCATGGCATTCATAACGCCACGAAAACCATGGCGGTAGGCCATATCAGTGACAGGGAATTCTTTCCCTGTCACTGATAGGGGTCTCCCCCTACCTCTCCAGATACCCCCCTACCCACCCCTACCTCTCGAAACCCCCCACCATCTACATCCATGCCCCCCCTTCAAACACCATACACACACGCATACACACTCATTCAGACACATACAGGCATGCATACATCCAGTCACAGACACATCCGCACACACTTCCAAACATACATGCAGACACGCATTCACATTTCACAACATACGCGCAGTCACACGTCCGTACATGCACACACGCATTCAACACTAAACACACACTGGCATACACGCACACACACCCCACTCCAATCCCCTGTCGGAGACCGACTTACCTGGATCCAGGGGTCTTCCGGCAGGAGACGGGATGGGGCGCTGCTACCGCCAGCAGCGCCCGCCAGCAGAACACTGCCAGGCCATATTATTTGTCATAATACGACTGGTAGCAGTCTACTGGGTTTGCGCTGCTAGTGGTAACTGCACCACCTTACAGCCATCCGCTAGTACGGCCACAGCCGGATTTCCACCATTCTTGTGGCGGTAATCCGGCTGTGGTCATAATATGGCGGACAGCTGGTAGCCGCGGTGTCAGTCTTTTGGCGGCCGTCTCTGAGGCGGTAGGTGGTTTTTACCGCCGTTCTTATAATGAGGGCCTTAGTATTCAATCTCAAATCATAAAGAAGAACTTCCCATAAAGAGAGCTTCAAGAAACTCAGTAGAGTCTCAGGACAGCATAGATTCAAGTCAGGGAAATCAAGGGTCTCTCTGAATGGATCTGAGAGGCATCTACAAAGGGCTCGGCAGAGAGTCTAGAAAGGGGAAAACATCGCTCCCCTGGGTCTACCCAGGGAGATGCATTTTCACATTTCATATCAACTGTTCTCAACAAGTTGTATCCATGTTCAGTCAGTCCATCCAATCAACACACAGTGTCATCATCGATACAGGAAAGCTTTCATCTAAGCAGTGTAAAGACAATGACTTACAGAAATTAAACTTTTAGAAAGAAACCTTTTATGTACATTTAGCATGTTGGGATATGAATCCGACCATTCACTGATAGGAGGACAAAAACAGCTCATGGTTAGACCTGTCATTACCCTATGATCACATACGGTTCCCATCCATTCTAACCTAATTGTACTATTGTTCATATGAAGCATTCTACGGAAATTAAACGAAACATTTTAATATATTATGATTTACGAAAACTATGCATTTGGGAAGGTCGAAGTATAACAATTTTCTATTAAATCTTTCTATCTCGGTACATTTGCGTCATTAAAAGTTTAACATCTCATATTCCCTACCTAGGTCAGGGTTTGTTAAAAGAAGAGAAATATGCATTGTAGAGTTTTTTGTTATTTTTCTTATTTATGATGATTTTCAATAACAAAAAATATACATAGTCATTAAATTATCAATTGTCACAGGTATTCAGTAGAATGTGGTTTCAGTACAGCATGGATAACGAGTACATATATCAATTCACACATCCTAATCAGTTGCAGTGCCAGCGACCCATTTACACAGTAGATTATATTATGGAGTAGTTGGTAGTGACAACAGGTAAGCTGATAGTGGGCTCCATATATCTGGAGGTTGTGATATTTGTGGCAGTTCATCAGCATAGATTTGTAATTGCTCATTACGATACTGCATATCTAACAGCCATTGAGTTGGTTTTGTTGCTGATTTTTTTGCCCTAGTACATGGCTACCCTCCGTTTTGCCATTAACAGTGCAATCACCACAAACCTGTGTTACACCGGCGGGAGTTGTTTAACTAGCCCAAGTAGACACAGTTGTGGCATACAGGGTAGTTGTCCCATGGTCATAGCTTCTAGGTCTGCAGCCACTTTGACCCAAAACTGACTGGGCCACACTGCCATGCCAGGTGGAGAAAGTCATTGTATAGCCTTTTAAACTTAACATTGATAGCTATGAAAGCCTATTTCTCTCACTTCTGTTTAATATACATCTTTTCTTCTGAGGCCTTCATGTTATTTCTACATGTTAATTGCATTAAATTTCCTTATTAAAAACACCCCAACAACCTCCCAATCTGATGTTTTCTGATCATCACAAAATTTAATTCACAGCTGATTTCAAAGCTCACTCTCTTCTTCAGTCAAGTCTTTTGTCTTTCTTTTCAGATTTTCTTTTTTCAGTCCATTGTATTTTTTGTTAATGCCGTAATTTCATTCTAAATCTTTCTTCATCTGTTTATTTATTGCTCTGTTTTTCTTCTTTTGCAGTAATATTTTGATAGCTTTGTATACTCATAAAGTAGTCATAGAGAGTTGGGGCGATTTTCCAGTTGTTATTGGGGTATCAATTCGGCCCTGTTCCATGCTAACACACAAATTACCGGAAGAAAGTCTTGTTTGGGATGCCTTCACTTCTTCCAGTAATTCTGAAAGTATCCTTGGGACTGTGGCAAGAGTCTCCATGGTAGTGGAGCGTTGACAAATGTAATAGGCAGTGGCTGGATCATGCTTTACCTTTCTAATTGTTGTATTTAACTCCTTTAGTTTGAGATCAATACCCTGGACATGCACAGCAAATGCATTGAGTAAATCAACTTGAGTATTCAACTTGTCTGTGTGATATGTTAGTGCTAGTGAAATCACCTCAATGATGCTCAATAGCTGAGGCCAAAAGGATGGGCCTGAAGGCTGGCTTGTAGTGGCTGTGGATAACCATTCCATCTGACCCCATGAGGTGGCGGTTAAGTCATGTTGGGCCTGTTTGTATTCAAAAGCAAACGCAGAGGGATCAGTTCGTCCTCTCATCTACTCCTCAATTATTCTCCTTCCATGGGGGCCTTCCTCCTCGGAGGTGTGGGCCCCTAATGATAATCTGACCAGAAAGAGCAACAAGTTACAGCTGTGTTTTAAGGCAAGGGAGGAAGAAGGCAGAGCTGGTCTGTTAGTGATACATGTGACTGTTCAACAGGGCTTAGGAGCATCTCATGCCAAACTGAGGAGTCTTCATTTGCCCCCTCCAATACGGTGTTATTTAAATCATTGTGAGCCTGATTTGGGAGGGACAACTCAGGTATGCGCTGATATGCGTATTGAGGGCTGGTGTGGGTTAGACCACCCAGTTTGAGATCCTGGTCAAATGTATGTTGAGGTGCTGCACAGGCCATCTGGGAGCTTAGGCTATGAGACCATTGATTTGTTTTGTGTACTTGGACCTCCACTAGTAGCGGAGCCCTGGCCCAGCTGTCTGGTTGTTCCGTTATGGGGACAGCATAGTGTGATTGAGAGGGTGGCTCCAAGACCTTTCTTGGAGTTCCTGTGTTCTCTGTTGGGCGTGGCACTGGCTGTTTGCTTTTTATCCTTGACTGCGGGGGATGGTAACTCCTTCGCTAAGGGTGGTACACTGTCACAACCAGTCCCTTGGTCTACCTGGGCAGTAGGTCTTGGAGTTTTACAGGTGGTTGTTAAAAAGTCTGTTATCTTGGCTCTTCCTGGGTCAGGTAGCTTTAAACAAGGCACATATGTTTTTTCTCCCTGCAGGCCACCTCTAAGTCGGGAAATGTAGCTGGGGCCAATAAGTTGGGGTTGAACGTTAGCTTCTCCTTCACCCGCCACTGTGTTTCTATTGTCCTGGGGCTTGGGTACCCTGCATACCTTTCCTGATATCATGCTATCTGGCAGTGAGGTGACCTAGTTGGTCGAGGTTCAGCAGCCCTAATTTGTTGGGCTAAGAATGAGCTAGAGAGGTATGCAGCTGAAGTTGAGGCAGGGGAGCTTCTCAGGAGGTGCAAGCCACACCTGAACCTAGTCAGACTGCTTCCGTATCAATCAGGCTCTACCCTTGACTACAGCATCTAAAGCTGTGTCATGCTATCTGAAAGCATTCGGAGTGGTATGTCCTTCTTGTTAGCCTCTCTTGTTAGCCTCTTGTTAGCCTCTCACTTTTACTCTAGCTCATCTACACTTTCTGCACTTCCACCCTGCTTTGTTCTGCGCTGCTACATGCTCCCTTGACTTCTTTGGCCCCTAGTGGTTCTTGCTGGCCCCCGCTGGATCCTGGGGGGAGGACTGCATCTAGAAGCTAGAGGCTATGAGCTGTGAGCCGAGGGCTTCACTGAGGACTTGGGAGTGTGGCGTTGACGCTGGTGAAGAAAGACCACTGAATGGAAGAATCCCCAACACTCACCACTTGTTCACAACTTGCTCGTCCAGTGGCCACAGACTCTCAGACTGTAACAGCAATTAGCAGATCCTTGGATCACTGGGTGACTGGTGTGGCTTCCAAGGGCAGTGCTGGTACAGTCCAGGATATCAAACTGCTGCCAAATCTGAGCAGACCAAATAGACCACGGCATACCACAGCACAAAAGGAGGTCGCCGCTGTTGCCGATGGCAGCTTCCTTCTACTATATTGGGCTCCCCTTGCCAAAGTCTATAATGCCCATGGGCCATGGGCTTACACGGGCCTCACTCAGCCCTACTTGGGCCCTCGGGGCTGCACCACTGATCCTCTGATCACCGTTCTTGCTAATGTATGCAACATAAAATAACAATCTTTGCCTGCCCCTTCTAAAGAAAACAAAAGAGCAACTCAACAACCGGAACATTGAGATTTTTACTCCCTTCAACTTTTCTCAATCAAAAACAGTTTGACTCATACCAATGAAATCACGACCAGCGGGAAATTACCTAATCAATGCAGTGTCATCTTTGCGCATCAGGTTCCACTAACCTTAATCAATATTAGTGCAATCACAACAAATTGTTACTGTCCCCATCTCAAAAGTGCAATCGACGACTTCTCACAACCTGCACCACAAATCATTAGCAGATAAGAATACAATAAATCAACACACTATTTATCTATCCCGCGAACTTGGACTACTTCTTAGTCTGATAACCTCCTTATCTTTTTCAACAAAGAACATAAGCATCAGCAGGATATAAGCATAATTCAAAAGCTTCAATAATCCATTCAACACACATACCACCAATACCAGCACTTGAATAAAACCAAAATAAATAATAATCAATTTTGATGTATAACCCTATTGATACACCTCCAATTCAGCAAACTGCCTTAGAAAAACGCACTCCGTCAATCTTCAACCTTGGGCTTTGGGCAATGGGACATTGGCATTTATCTATGTTGGGGCAAATTTTAATTACTTCAGCTCCTCTTTTTCATCATTATGTAAATCATACTCTGCTACCAACTTCGGTGGAGCAGGGACTTTAAATAAATATTTGGCTCACGGCGTAAATGTTACCAACTCATCCAGAAAAAAGTCCCCAATCTTTCTGGGCCCAAGGTTGATAGACCTATGCCATAAGTGGGAATTAATCAGGAACTGTAAATCAAATTCAAGTATTCATCACAGATTCAATTTCAATCTTTGCAAGTCAATGATGAGAGCTGCTGTGAGTTTCAAAGCTTTATTTAAAATCTTTTAGCAAGTAAATCTTTATTGATCATCATCAGAGGAAATGAGTCAATAAAGCAATACAAATCATTAATATCAGAACAAATGCATAAAGCGAGTTTTATAAAATGAAAGTCCCTATTTTAAGTAATAGAGAATGAAAGAAAAGCATCAGTCAGAACACATTTTCCCATAGACACCGAATGGGTAAAAGCCTTTGCTACATCTGGCCCTAAATTCGAAAGATGAAAGCATGAAGCTTTAGCATTTAATCTCAAATCATAAAGCAGAACTTACCATAAAGACAGGTTCAAGAAATTTAGTAGAGTCACAGAGCAGCATAGATTCAGGCAAAGGAAAGAAAGGGTCCCTCAGAATGAATCTGAGAGGCATCTGCAAAACGCTCTGCAGAGAGGCTGGAAAGGGAAACTCATCAGTCTCCTCGGTCTACTCTGGGAACATGCATTTTAATAACATTTCATATCAACAGTTCTCAATAAGTTGTATCCTCTTCAGTCAGTCCATGCAATCAACACACGGTGTCATGATGGCAATAGGCAAGCTTCTGTCATCTAAGTGTCTAAAGACAATGACATACAGAAATTAAGCTTTTGGAAAGAAACATTTTATGTACATTTAACAAGTTGAGGTATGATGCCACCATTCACTAACTACAAGACAAAACAGTTCATGGTTAGGCCTCTACATTACACTATGTTCTCATATGGTTCCCACCTATTCCAAACTAAATGTACTATTGGTCATATTAAACATTCTATGGAAATTAAACATTTTAATACTTTCTTAAATTGTATTAAATGTATACATGTGGGAAGGTCAAAGTATAACAATTTTCAATTTCATCATGCTATCTCAGCACCTTTGCATCACTAAAAAGCTTAACATCTCACATTCCCAACCTAGGTCATGATTTTGAAAAAGAAGAGAAAATGCATTTCACAGCATTTTAAACTTAGCATTGAAATCTATAATAGCCTACTGCTCTCACTTGCATTTAAAATACAGCTTTTCGTCTGAGGCCTGCACATTATTTCTACATGTTAATTACATCCATATTAATTGTTTTAAATGCCCTAACTAATCTAACCATTTCTAAGCCCAGCAGAAAATAAATGCTATCTAAAACATACATGGCAACATTTTAGAAGAGGAAAATAGGACATTTTAAAATAATAGCCTTGAAAATGCATTTCCCCCATTGACCTCAATCGAAGCAGAGGCAATTTAAGGAGGGGCCGTCAGCCGAAATAAAGCCATTTTTGGATGCACAAATCGTGAGTCTGCTACCTGAATCATGTCTATTTGCATGTAAGCTATAACCTCACCCACCCTTATTCGAGTACCATAAACGGGTTAGTATCCACCAGCACTCCCTGTGATCCAAAGCTTAGTCAAATGCTTGCACCAGGGATGGTGGCTGAATCATTATGACTGGGAGCTGGAAGAGTTGAACGTCGTAATAATCATTATCCCTACGTCCCATGTCCTCGACCCAGTTATTACTTTTGAGGTGAACTACACCTCAACTAGGAGAGAAAAACAGGAAGTGGTGGGGTAAACCCCACCACCCTAGGCAGACACGAGATGGCCTTCTCAAAAACTTGCAGTTCAGATCCTTCTCAGCGCTGGCCTTTCATTGGAGCCCATTTGTGGACACATTTGAGCATGATTTTTCTTCTAGAAGAGAGGGCAGAGAGATTGAGAGAAACTTTCACTTATTTACTATCTCAGATGAAGGCAAGACTGTGCTTGAAAGTCCGGAGACACATGGCTTCTTGTGTGTTTCTAGTCCCATGGGCAAGACTGCATATAAGACCTCTGCTCGCTCATCTGGTGAAATACTGGAGACCGTTTTTTATGGACAGAGAGAAGAGTATTCCGGTGATGAATATGATCAGGGGTCAACTACAATGGTGCAGCCCAGCCACATGCCACGTATCAGGGGTTAGATTAACACATTTTAGTGCTAGTGTCTTCACCATACTAAAATCCTTTTGTCACCCATTTACAACTCTGCGGGGATCATGAGCCGCTCTGCTGAATATTAAAAGCAGCACCGATGCTCTAAATGGGCAGGTACTCAGTCAGTACCTGCACTTCTTTAATTTGAAAGGGAGAGTACCTGCATTTTTTAGCTCTGTTGCAATATATTTAATAGGAGAGTACCAGCACTTTTCAGGAGGAAACAGGTACTCTGAACAGTGAGTACATGCACTTTTCCATTTCCGTTTAGAGCACTGATAGCAGCCCATGCACTGCTGAAGTGTTCTGCGTCCCAGGCAAACATTTACAGCTTAATCCTCTGCTGCCAGCCTGGGACTTTCTCTGTGAGACCTTGCTATGTTGATCCGGCGAGGTCTTCAAGTTGGATATGTTTCCAGCCAGGTGACAAAACAAATTGTGCTCTGCTGACCCGCCTCCTTGGGAGGCATGGCACTGTATCTTCAGGCCATGGGCGGCCAGTCGACTTATAACAAGAGAGAAAACGTGAGTGTTAGTAATACTGCAAACAGCCATTGTTTACCCCACTAAAAAAGCACTACATGCACTGGTAAGGTGCTTCTTGTAGTATAAGTGGTGTTTTGAACAAACAGACCCAAGAATAATAAAAGCAATTTGTGAACTTAGAAAAAACAACATTAGCACAGGCATGGTATTGACTACAGAGGCACTTTTTTGCAGGGTGTGGCTAAATGCCACACCGTGTGCCCAGGTGCTGCTGCACAGGACAAAAGAGCGTGTACCGACTGTACACTCTCTCTATAGACACTGCTCCTGCTGCATGGCAAGAATAGCCGGCTGTATGCAAAAGATCGGTGGCCCCAGGATATATCCCTGGATGCAGCCTGGGCCATCCCTTTGCTAAGGCTTTGCACTGCGGGCTCTGAGCAGTGGCCTGCAGGCACTGAATTGCCTTTGGCAATGCCATGCGCATAAGCCTGGCTGTGCAAGGCATCACGCCAACGGAAGCAGGCAGAGGGTGTAGGAAAGTTACTACTTTCTCAGTAATGCAGAACTGTAGAGTTGGTACATGTTCTGCTTCAGAGTATGTTTTATGAATAGAAATGCCCCAGGAAGCATATTCTCCGTTTGTGCAGCGTCAAACTGTGAGTGAGAAGGGCTGCCCTTTTTCAGGAAGGAGTAGTTAACAACGGCCGGGGTTGGGGCAGGCGAATCTGGTAGAGTCTGTTCACAATGCCAGTCCTCTTTATCTCACCTCTGTTCCCCTCTTTAAATGTTGGGCCAGCGTATGATCTTCGGGTAGTGACTGGAGTCCCCAGAGGAACAGGAGCGTGGGCTGCTACACACGTCTTTTTCCACTGCGCGTCTTTCAGCCATGGATACGTTCTGCCTGTTTCATGTTTTAATTTTACTAATAGCATGGAAATAAAAATGATTAAAAGATCAACAGTGTGATAAGAAAGAGAGTCACAGAAAACATAGTGCTCCCCTCATCTGAGCAAGCAATGCACCTTTGGCTTTCTATTGTGTAATGTAAGCGCTGCTGACAGATATTTTTCAGAATACAAAGGGTCAGCCATACTTTTCAGTGGTTCTGATCCTTTCCCTCGTGGTAACGTATTTCCTCAATGTTTTTTTATTTTATGCATGAAATACTTTATCTATGCCTAAGCTGATTAGAAAACGCATTTTGGTAAATGTATAATATTTATGTATGCGCTTTTAGGAAGATTTTTGCATAAGTCTTCTTGCCACAAGCACTTGGTGATTCACAGCAAGCTTATTGCAGATGTATACAATTTACAAGGTAGATGCCCCTATCTTATTTTTTTCTTGAGAACAAGGAAAGCGGTCCGAAAAAGAGTATAAGTGGAGTTTGGAAATGAGTAGATGGAGACTATAACTGAATCAAAGTTCTTGATAACTGGGAGACCCGTCCTGCCTTTGAAGGAAGCCAATTACACCTTTCTAAAATAAACACACGCATACACAAAACTGTCCTGTGTCAAGTAGGATTGGGTAATTTCTTCTACGTACTGTAATACATTTAAGATTTGCTGTTTGTCCCATACATATTTTCTTGCTAACTGCTCCTGATAATGTGTTACTGGAAATGTCACACACGATATACTTAAGTGTCACTCATAGCCACAATGAAAACATTGAAAACATAGAAGCGTCGCTCATATGCATACTGAAAACATGGCAGCTATTCTGAAGGAGGAGTTTTTGAGTAGGGGATTTCCTCTTCATTCTCCACCAGCGATTGTCATAACAACATATGCCAGTCCCTTAGGCCAGGGAACAACATTTCATACCAAGGAGTCTCAAGGGACATGGTCTGTAAAGGCCAAGACAAAAAACTCAAATTAGACGGAATTGTCTGCAGTTTTCCAAGCATTGTTATGCTTCAGGAGGAACATTCTAAATCAGGGTGTGCTGATCAGGTCGGACAACACAACAGCAGTATCAGATGTGAACAGGCAGGGGGAACAAAATCTGCTTCTCTCAATCTGAAGGCCTTGAAAATCGGGGTCTGGGCAGAGAGCCACCTGCTTTCCCTGATGGCAGCTAACATCAGGGGGAGGACAATACAGTAGCAGACAAGCTAAGCAGGGCCTTCTTCTTCTCTCAAACCCTATCCATCTCTCATCTGGTATTTTTCCAGCTCTGTCAGAAGTTTGCGGAATCAGTTCTGGATCTGTTTGCCGTCAGAGGGGACACTCAACTTCCGAGGTTCTCTCGATATCGGGATGCAGAAGCATGCGAGGGGGGTAAATGGATTGCCATCACTTTGACCTCCCCAGCTGATTTACGCATTCCCAACTATTCCTCTCATACCTTGCCTTCCCTCAAGGGTCTAGAGAGAGAATGTGGAAATTATAGTAAGGGCCCCTTTCTGGCAGAGAGGCTTTAGTTTGCTCTCCTAGAGAGCCTGGCTGTTCTCCCTCCTTGGAAAATTCTGTTGTCCCCCTTCCTTCTCAGATCAGCGGGGTGCCTAACTCTTCAGAGACTGACTCTGTCAGTCTTGAGATTTAGAGGATTTGCTTCAGAGAAGAGGGTTACCTAAGCACTTAGCTGAGATTGGTCAGGGTTCTAGACATCCCTCCACTCTAAAGTCCTATTCAAAGCACTGACACTTTTTTAAGTGTGGCGTGCTTTTAAATCTCTTTCAGTGTATGCATGTGACATTTCCACTGTTTGTTCATTTAGGTAGATCTTAAAAACAGTTTGCTGTAAGTACACTAAGGGCCCATTGAGCTGCAATAAGCACCTGCAGGGAGCTTTGGTCCAATTACAGCAATGATTTTGATTTGGTGTTCAAAGAACTACAGACTATACCTTTTGAACCTCTTATTTCTGTTCATTTTAAACACTTATACTTTTAAGTGGCATTCCTAGTGGCTATTACTGTTGGTAGGAAGATTGGGAACTGGGGTGTGAACCCTGGTCAAGCAGCAACCACAATCCGTGTCAGGCTAAGACACAAACAAACCCCAAATTAACCTGTGTTCAACCCCTTGGGAACTTGGAGCAGAACATTCAGGCTTAACTTAGAGGCGATGTGTAAAGTATTTGTGCAACAATTCAAAGAGTAACACAGTGAAAACACACTACAAAAGCAGCCCACAATAAAGTTAGGAAAATAAGAGTAGATTTTCATAAATAAAACAAGACTAAGACAAAAAAAAATCAAATTAGAACCAGAGATATGCAATTTTCAAGTTTTCAGTAAAAAATAGCACCAAAAAGCACACATCGCTATTGGGGGTATCTGGTCACACCGGACTGGCACAAAGTTCAGACCGACTGTGATGGAGTGCAGGATGGCTAGAAGGACCAATTTAGTTTAAGTCCGCCGAACAAAGTACCTTAAGTCCTAGTTGAGGAGCGATGCATGGATCCGTGTAGGAGATGTGTCATGCAGCCGAGGCGATGCGTCTGTTCCGAGTTGCATCGACAACGAGGATCCTGTTGATGGGGCTTGCGATATGAGGAATGGTGTCAGGGATGCATTGCACAGTCAAGGTAATGCACTGATTCTGAAAATCGGTGAGTGTGATGCAGAGCTTCGGCATCGTGATTGAGGTTGCCATCAACAATAAATGCGAGGATCTGATCGGGTAAAGCCTTGTGCAGCGGCAGTTCTGAAGGCAATGCGTCAAACCCAAGATGCGGGATGTGACAGTGATGCAAGTCTTTTGCGACCAGTCCAACCAATGCAGCAATGACTATGTGGCGGTTCTGCTCAAGGATGTGCTGCTCAGCTCAGGAGATAAGTTGGTTCTGCTTGGGGATGCGCCCCTCGGCAGAGAGGATGTGTTGGTTCCACTGGCAAGCAACTTAGACCTACTTCCAAGGGTCCAGGTCTGGGGTTGCACCACTTGGCAATGTAGACTCACAGATAACAGAGTCTAGGTGCAGAAGCAGGGTGGTTGGAAGTCTTTTATGTCCAGAGACTTCAAATGAGGAGGCCAGCCAACTAGCCCTTGCATTCACTCTGGGCTCTGAGTTAAGGAGATGCTGGTCCAGTCCTTCTCATCCAGACAAGAGGGCAGCAGGTAGCAGGTCAGCACAGCAAGTCAGGAGTCCAGCAGAGTCCAATCCAGCAGAGTGGCAGTCCTTTAGCAGCACAGCAGGCCTTCTTCTTGGCAGAGTATCCACAGGTCCAGAAGTGTACTGAAGTGGTGGTGTCTGTGGTCCAGTATTTCTACCTTGGGGCCCTAATTCTGGAAGGTGGGAGAAACTTCTATGCAGTGGCTTTGAATTGCAAGGAATTCCCTGCCTCCCCTGCCTTGGCTCCAAGTTGGCTGGAGTGACAATACAGGGTCGTTAGACCCTTTATGGGTAAACAGAACACAGCCTATTTAGCCTGTGTCCAGCTCCTCCCTCCCATTCTGCCCTATATGACCACTAAGGCAAACCTAAGCTCCCATTGTGTGTGACTGTCTAGGAGAAATACACAAATCCCAATGGCCAAATATACCCAGTCATATGAACAGAGACAGGCTGCAGACACCAAGGGCCTGATTTAGAGTTTAGCGGACAGGTGACTTTGTCTCAAAAGTGATGGATAGCCCGTCCACCATATTATGATTTCCATAGGATATAATGGAATTGTAATACGGCGGATGGGATATGTGTCATGTTTGTGAAGGAGGAACCCCGACCGCAAAACTCTAAATCAGGCCCTTAATGGCTGAGGCAAGAAAATGTCAACTTTTTCAAAGTGGCATTTTCAGAATTGCAATTAAAAATCTGATTTCACCATAAGTTAGGATTTTAAATTGTGATTCCAGAGACTCAAAACATGACGGAATTATCTCTTCCCTTTTGGAAATTTCACTTCTAAAATGTAATAAGGCAATTCCAATGTTATCATATGGGAGAGATAAGCCTTGCAGTAGTGAAAAATGAACGTTTAGAGTTTTTCACTACCAGGACATGTAAAAGTCAAAAGTACTTGTCCTACTTTTGTCCAGGGCCTGCTCTATGATGAGCTTTATTGGTGTAATGTATTTTTCTTCTATGTTAGGAGAGTGATTAGTGGTGTAGGCCAGCTCTTTCTTAGGTAAAACGCAAAAGAAATGACTTGGACAAAGGCTTGGGACCTAGAGATAATGTCTAGTTACTTACTGTTAAAACTCATTATACTTAGTCCCTTTTGTCCTTGTCACAGTATTACAACCCACCTTGCCAACCCTGCCAGCTGGCCTTCACGTGGCTTGGTATGAGTGGGTAAAAGGGCAGTTTATACTACCTCACCTCTTCCTGTTTTTCTCTCCTAGTTGAGGTGGAGTTCACTTCAAAGGTAATGACTGTGATGAAACAAAAAAGTAGTAAGGATAATGAGATTTACTAGTAAGGGGTCGGACATTCATATCATTACTGACTGTAATATTCCAAACCAAAGTTCATGGTACCCCTTGTACATTTTGAAGTCTATAATGTCTTATAAAGATGTGGTCTGAGGCCCAGGCATATGTGCCAGCAGGCCTGATTCAGACAGGGGACTCCAACATATTGAAGCCAAAAATGGCTATTTTTGAGCTACGTCCTCCGAAAATTGTCTCCGCTTCAGTAGAAGTCAATTGGGAAAATACAGAAAGAAAACACGGTTTTTGTATGGAGTTATGTGTTACAGATTTAGGTCAGATGTACATATTGGCAGTAAATTAAGTTATTCAGTACAAGGTAAAAAGTGCAGCAAGCACGAACACAATTCAATTAATGCATTTTTGCAAGAGTAGTAATTTTGAAAGAGTTAATTGTCTTCAATAAACCGATGTTCATGTGGAAGTGCTACTTAGAAAGGACCCTATTATTGGGTGAATATTGGTAAAGTGGAATTAAAATGTATTGCTGTTTCTGGATTGACTGTGACAATGCTGTCTGAAGCCACTTTTAAGTCTTGTTAGTCAGATACTATGCTAAAAAAGACTAATATTACAGCAGTCGATTATGGTGATTCTGAAAGTGAGAGCTTTGGATTTTTTGAGGATCTGCTGAACTTTTCAGGAAAAACTATATTAACAAAAATATATGTGCCAACAAATAGCAAACCTATCAGGGGATGGATTCATGAAAGGAGGTTGTGTATTACACTAAAACCAGACACAAGACTCCTGTCATGCTAGTGCAACAAGAAGATCACATACACTGTAATTGAACTAAGTAGCTTGTGTTTTGTTGAGATAAGAAAGGAGTTATAAAATGATTCAAACACCACATAATGATAAGGGACAATATAGTACCTGTCACTTATAAAGTGGGAGATGTGCCTTAGTGTGTGAGGGATGATTTAAAGAAGCATTTGAAGGAATTATTGAACCTTTTAACATTGCAGAATGGGTTACTGTGGTGGTTATCACTTAAAAGAAAGAAGGCAGATCAGATTATGTGCTGACCTTCATTCATTGAATAAGAATGTTGTCATGGATTGTTATCCATTACTTGCAATCCAGGAATTATTAGCAATGATTGGGGGGGAGATACAGATTTTAGTAAAATTGAATTAAGAGCCTCTTGTTACCAAGTTGCTTTAGAAAAAAAATCTGAAATGTTGACTACATTTATAACTCCTTTTAGGATTTTAAATATTTAACTGCAACATTTGACTAAGCTTCTGCACCTAGTGTTTGCCATAAGCTTATATGTTGTCTATTTAAATATGTGCTGGGAGAACTACCATTCCAGGATGATATGCTGATTTATGGTAAAACTGTGAAAGAACACAATGTCATTCTGGATAAGATACTCTGTATAAACTTTTAACCAACTCTGTTGACTATCTAGGTAACAGAACAATCTCAGAGAGTATAAAACCTAAAATAGACCTAACTAAACCAATTAGAAAAGTACCCTCACCTAAAGATAAATTAAAAATGTTTAAATCATTTATTGGTTTGAGTGATTATTATTCAAGGTTTGTTGAGAGTTACAGCACCATAATGAAATCTGTTATAAAAATGTTGCCAAAAAAATGAAAATATATGGACTGATAAAGAGCAACACGTGTTTAATGGTACGAACATATGTAAAAATGTACCTGCCTTAAAAACGTTTATGAGTGGATTTCTATGTACCATAACAGTTGTTGCTAGTGCTGTAGGCATTGGTGCTACGTTATGACAAAGAGAGAATAAAGCTGTCTATTCAATAGTATTTACATATAGCGGTGTTATGGTATGATAATACAATTGAAAGAGAAGGTTGTCATATACTTGGGGGTATAAAGTTTAAAACATGTGTGGGGTAAACATTTCATCTTGTGTATGGATCATAAGCCTCTGACATGCTTGGTTGGTGAGA
Organism: Pleurodeles waltl; assembly: GCF_031143425.1. Lineage (NCBI taxonomy): Eukaryota > Metazoa > Chordata > Amphibia > Caudata > Salamandridae > Pleurodeles > Pleurodeles waltl. The sequence continues at coordinate 964,053,095 of NC_090439.1, forward strand.
AAGGAATGCCCGAGGCATCATCAATTTAAATACTTTCTAAGTTACAAGAATATAATTGTGAGGTGTATTACATTTCAGGTTCTGCTAAATACCGTGCTGATTGCTTATCTTAGCTTCCAACTGAGAGTAAATTGCAGGATGTTGATTTCTTTTTTGAGGAGTGTGTTGTTGCAGGGGTGGATGTAGTTAAACAGTGTTAAGATATCATAGAGGTAAAGGAGTTGTTTGAAGCCTGTGATTATCATCTTTATTGATGAAGGTTTTGGAGTTTGTGCAAAATGGATGGTGACTTATTATGCATCTTAAATGAAATTTCATGTGTTTTTTCCAGGTGACAACATAACTTACATTTGGTCAAGTGTCTTATTAAGAGGTGACAAATTTGATCCACCTAATAGTTTGAGATCCAAGATAATATTATTAACTCATTCTGTTAATTAAGGTCCACGTCTACTAAGAAAATCCTTCAAAAACCATTTTGGGGGATGGGCATAGATAAGGATGTTCAGATAATTGTGAATAAATGTGAGAAGTGTTTGTTGGCCAACAAACATTGGAAATTGTGTGACATACGTTTCATTCCTGTGCCTTTGCCAGAGAGATCATAAGGCAAGCTTGCTCTGTATTTTGCAGGACCTTCAACCTCTGTATCATATAATTGGCAGTATTTGATTGTACTCTGTGGTTATTTTTCTAGGTGGTGAATATCATGATTTCATAGAAGAAATGAATATGGTGGGTCGCTATTGAGTTTTTGTCAAATATTATTGCCATTGAAGGTTCTCCAATAGAATTGATCTCTGATAACGAAGTTCAATTGGTATCTGATTGAAAGGAGTCTTCTTTGAAAGATAGGGACATTAAACACTACACAGCTTCTTTGTATAGTCCCAATCTAATGGTGCAATTGAGAGGGTAGATAAACCATTAAAAGAAGGTGTACAGACTTCATTAACTTGTGGTGTGGATGTTGTAGAGTTTAGCAAAGAGAAGATGTAAACCCAATACCCAGAATACCACCACTGATGTATCTCACTTTGTTTTATTGAGAGGGAGAACGCAGGATCAAAGTCGTAAAAGAGAAAATGAAATTTTCCCATGAAAACAAGCGCAGATTGTTTAATGCCAAATTGAAAGTTGGTTCATGGGTTATGTAGTATGTTATGATGTCAATAAAGTATAAAATGTACTTCAATTACTATGTTCTTAAAAACTGGTGGACAGTAGAGAGTGGCTTAAATGGTTCCTCTGAATAAAGTTTAGAAAAATATTATTTAGAACAAATTGCATATACATGCAAATTATTTTTTTTATCACATGCACTTGGGGGGGGAGGGAGTGGGGTCAAAGTAGAATACTAGTTTGATGTGTTACTATTCGGGTTGAACAAGTTACCACCTCATATTTTGTGCTGAATTAACCTAGGAGATTCCAGCAGAGAACTTGGAGATGATGGCTTTCTCCGAAAGTTTAAGTCATATTGATTACTAAACATTAACATGTTTCCAGAATCCTCACTATTTGCAGGATTTCTTCAGTTGGTTATGTATTTCTTTTGTATTTTCTTTGAAAAGGGAAGTGAAATAGGCAAACGTTGAGGGTGTTGGGTTCAGGATTGCTATGGTTTAAAATTATGGGCTTCAATGAGCACTGAATAGTTTGCATAGAAGAGTATTAGATGGCTGCATGTCCTGTAAACTGTTGTTTGGCTATGTGTATTCTTGACCTAGAAGGCAGGCAGAGAGAAAATATGATTTGGCAGATGCCATCTCGCAGAGACCGCAAAGTCTTCAAGAAATTCAAGACATTACAAACTAGCTTTCCAGCATAAACACTCTGTGTAAGAAATTAGGTTGTTGGTTGACTGGGGTGTGAGCCCTGGTCAAGCAGCAACCACTTTCCTTGTCAAGATGAGGCACAAGCAAACCCTAAAATAATCTGTACTCATCCCTTTGGTAGCTTGGCACAGAGCAGTCAGGCTAAACTTAGAGGCAATGTGTAAATTATTTGTACAACACTTTAAAAAGTAATAAAGGGAAAGGGAAAGGGAAAGGAAAAGACACCACACAAAAGGGGTCCCACGCCAAGTGCGAAAATAGAGTGATTTTTAATAAATAAAACTAGACCAAAATGACAAAGTTTCAATTAGCAGACCCAGAGATATGTAATGCTAAAGATTTCAGTGAAAATAGCACCAAACAGCTAAAAGGCCAACTGTGGTGATCTGGTTTCACGGACCAGGTGCAGGGGGCCTGATTTAGATATTGCTGAACGGGTTACTCCATCACAACAGTGAGGGATATCTTGTTCGCCGAAATCTAAATCCCATAGAATATAAGGGGATTTAGATTATTGTGGATGGGATATCCATCGCAGTTGTGAAGGAGCAACCCATCCACCAATATCTAAAAGAGGCCCAGAGTCACAAGTTCAGGCCGACCTCAATGAAGCACAGGCTGAGTACTGGGACCCAGTTAGGCCTGCTGACCAAAATACCTTTAATCCTTGTTTGGGGTGTATTGTGAGTATCCATGTCAAAAATGTGATGCCCAGCCGAGGTGATGCATCGATTCCGAGGTGCGGCAAGGCCTGTGATGTAAGGTCCTGTGTCATCATTGAGGATTCCATTGATGAGGACTTGCGATGCGAAGTCTGGTTTCAAGAATGCGTCATGCATTTGGGGTGATGCGTTGGTTCTGAGGAGCTGTGAGGCTACGATGTGGAGTCCAGCATTGTTGTCGAGAAAGCCATCGATGAGGGATGCAACTGCCTGCACCGAGGATGTGTTGTGCAGCGACGGCTCCGAAAAGGTCACAGACTGCAAAGGCAATGCAGGTCCTTACAATGGGTCAGATCCACCCAGCAGCAGTTATGTTTCTATTCTGCTCGGGGTTGCACCACGCAGTAGAGGAGCAGAACACCTCTAAAGACCCATTCCTAAGGGCCCAGGATTGGGCTAGCACCACCTGGCAGGGTAGACTCATCGATGACAGAGTAGACTCATCGATGACAGAGTTCAGGTGCTGGGTTCACGGTTGTTGATGCTGTCTGTTCCTGAGGTTCAAGACAGGAGGCCAGCCAACTAACCCTTTGAATCACTGAGTTCAACAGATGCAGGTCCAGTCCTTCTCACCCAGGCAAGAGGGCAGCAGGTAGCATAGCAGGGCAGCAGTCCTTCAGACCAGCAGTCCAGGAGAGTGGCAGTCCTTTCAACAGAACAGCAGTCCTTTTTCCTGGGACAGTATCCACAGATCCAGAACTATACTGAAGAGTAGGTGTCAGAGGTCCAATATTTATACCCAGTTCTGCTTTTGAAGGGGACAAGCTTATAGAGGTATGTCTTTAAAGTGCACATGTGCCCTGCCTTCCTTGCCCTGGCTCCAGACTAACTACAGGGGGTGTGCAGCCCTTTGTGTGCAGGCAGAACACAGCCTACTTAAGTGTAAGTGGGGGTGTTCCCAGCTCTTCCCTCCCATCTTGCCAGTGACGGTCCATCCAGGCATACCTAAGCCCCACACTTGAGCTTCCTATTGTGTGTGGCTGTGTAGTAGGAATACACAAAGCCCACTTGTCAACTACACACTGTCAGGTGAGCCAAAGACAGGCTATAGACACTAAGGGGGTCATTATGAACACGGAGGTAAACACCACGGTGTTCATGCTGGCGGTCTTTCCATAGACCGCCAGCCCCCCTGAGACCCCGCCGGCTGCATTACAAACATTCTGCTGGGCCGGGACATTGCCGATGGCTCAATGCCTCAGTGTGGTGGGTGCAGTAGCACCCGTCGTGCAGATCACTGCCCGTAAATCGGGCAGTGACCTGCGTGAGGGGGCATTGCACGGAGGCCCCTGCACTGCCCATGCCAAGTGCATGGGCAGTGCAGGGGCCCCCAGAGGGGCCCTGGAGCACCCCTTCTGCCAGCCTTTCCCTGGCGGGATTGGCTGGGGGACGCAGGGTTCATTATCTGGAGGCGGCGCTCCTTGCACTGCTGCCCTGTCGGATAATGAAATCCGCCATCGTCAGGCTGCCTGTCGGCGGTAGCCTGGTGGTGGCAGAGGGCCGCCACAGGGAGCCCTCCCCGTGTTTGTAATATGGCGGTTCAGACCGCCATGCCGGTGGCGGTCTCTTCCGCCGCTGCCAGCATGGCGGTCTGAACCGCCGGGTTCATAAAGAACCCCTAAATGGCTAAGGCAGGAAAATGCCAACTTTCTAAAAGTGCCATTTTCTAAATTGTAATTCAAAATCTGACTTTCCCATAAGTTAGGATTTTTCATTATAATTCCAAAGACACCAAACATGAACTGGTTACCTGTACCCATTTGGAAATTACAGATTATTAAATGTAATAAGGTAACTCCGGTGTTATCCAATGGGAGAGGTACACCTTGCAGTACTGAAAAATGCATTTAAGGGTTTTTCAGTAGCAGGACAAGCAAAATTTAAAAGTACATGTCCAACATTTTGAATACACTGCACCCTGCCTTCTGGTCTGTCCACAACCTACCCAGGGTGACTATTAAAGTGGAAGGTTTGGGTTGGGCAAAAGGTTTAATTTTTCAGATCAAAATGGAAGTTTAAAACTGTACTCACAGGCTGCAATTGCAGGCATGAGGTATGTTTAAAGTGCTACTTCAGTGGGTGGCAAAATCAGTGCTGCAGGTTCACTGGTAGCATTTAATTCAGAGGCCCTGGGTACACCCTCTGGTAGCTTGGTACTGAGCAGTCAGGCTTAACTTAGAAGGCAATACGTAAAGTATTTGTGCAATAAAACATATAGTAACACAGTGAAAACACCACAAAAATACACCACATAGGTTTAGAATAATTGATAATATTATATTAGTCAGAACTACAAAGATCCAATAAGCACAAGTTGAGTTTAAAAGAGTCTCAATCCTTAGAAATCAATAATTGTTTCTTTGTAACACACAGTACCTGGGATGCATCAAAAATAACGATGCACGGAGACCGCAGAGGAGGAGATGCGTGGGAAAATAAGGTGTTGCATAGGATTTTCCGGGGCGGCACAGACAATGCATTGTTTCTTTTCACGCTGCAAGGGTTTGCGTTCTTTTTCCGGCGCGCAGTCTTTGTTCCTCACTGCGATGTGGGGGTATTTTGACACCCAGGGACGATGGGTTGAAAATCCTTGATGTGCTGGTAGAAGGAGCAGGAGCTTCGTCAATCTGGTAGGCGATGCGTCAAATGTTCCGTCACAAGGGAGGCGCTGGGCTTTGTTTCGATTTCTGCAGGCATGGCATTGATTTTCGCTGCACAAGGAGTTTATTTGAAGAGGTGAAGTCTTTGTTGGCCCTGAGACTTCAGAAACAGGAGGCAAGCTCAATCCAAGCCCTTACAGAGCACTTCAAGGGGAAGGCAGAGTCCTTCTAGCAGGGTCAGAGTCCAGCAGGGCAGAAGGGCAACAAGCGGGGCAGCAGTCCTTCTCAGCAAAGCAGCCCAGATTAGTCCTTTGGGCAGCCAGTCAGTTCCTCTGACAGAGTGCAGGTGTAGTTCCAGAAGTGTCTGATTTGGTGAGGTCGGAGACCCCGTTTATATACCCAAAAATGCCTTTGAAGTGAGGAAAACTTCAAAGAGTGGTTTTGAAGTTCACAAGTTCACCTTTCAGCCCAGTCCTGTCTGCCAGGATACCTGTGGGGGGGTATCAGTCCTTTGTGTGAGGGCAGGACAATGGCCTCTGAAATGTAAGTGTGAGCCCCCCACCCTTCCTGCCCAGGAAGACCCATTCAGTATGCAGATGAATGCAGATGTGACTGAGTTCCTGTGTGTATGGTTGTCTGGGTGGAATGCACAATGGGAGCTATCATCCAGCCAGAACAGACGTGGTTTGGAGATAGGCTGTAAGGTACAGATGGCAGTAAGTACAGAGAAATTCCCACTGTCTAAAAGTGGCATCTCTAAAATAGTAATTTTAAATACAACTTCACCAGTAAGCAGACATTTCAATTACTGATCTGGCAATACCAAACAAGACATGTCTACTTCTTCCAGATCAGAATATACCACTTAAGAGTATATGAGGGCAGTTCAAATGCTAGACTATGAGAGGAGTAGGTCTCACAGTAGTGGAAAATGAATTTAAGAGTTTGGCAGTACCAGGACATGTAAAACACATATGTACATGTCCTGCCTTTTACCTCCATAGCACTCTGCCCTATGGGTTACCTAGGGCCTACCATAGGGGTGACTTATATGTAGGAAAAAGGGGGTTTAAGGCTTGGAAAGTAGTTGTAAATGCCAAGTCTAAGTGGCAGTGAAGCAGCACACTCCGGCCTTGCAATGGCAGGCCTGAGACATGGTTAAAGGGCTACTTATGTGGGTGGCACAATCAGTGCTGCAGGCCCACTAGTAGCATTGAATTTACTGGCCCTAGACACAGGTAGTGCACTTTACTAGGGCTTACAGATAAATTAAATATGCCAGTTGGGTAGGAACCAATGTTACCATGTTTAGGGGAGAGTCCATATGCACTTTAGCACTGGACAGCAGTGGTAAAGTGTGCAGAGTCCTAAAACCAGCAAAAACTGTGTAAGAAAAGTGGAGAGAGGTAGGCAAAAAGTTGGGCGATGACCACCCTAAGGCGGACAGGTCTAACATCAGTTAACTGTCCAAACTATTATTTCAGCCCCTAGATCTCTGTCCTGCCAGACTTGGTCACCCAACTCGGGCCAGAGTTGTCAAATTAACTTTTACAAACTTTTCAAAGGTTTTCAAACTTTTTGTTGCACAATGCTTGTTTGCAGTTGATATAGAAGGTATTTATTGCCTTTAAAATTTGCATCCCCCAGAACCCTCAAGGGGATTTTGATGCTGAAGGTCTCTAAAAATTAACAAAAATCCAATCTATTTTTATAAATTGGTGTCTTGTTTCTTTCATGCGTGTAACTTTCTTATTCTGTTGTTTGGTTCTGTTGAATGCTTTACAAATTGTTCCTTTGCTTTACCTTACTGCTCGCAGCCACAGCTACCCAGGGTTGAGCCTAAGGTCAAGAACAAATACCAGACAGGACCCAAGATGGAATTTGTGAGTGTACTGCAAGGTACAGACTCCCAGCAATGTCATATAGGACACCCAAATCCTCACAAACAACGTATGGACAATTTGAAATTAAATGTCTTGTTAGACAATGAAGATCCTTAACAAAGATACTTAACAAGCTGCCGCCAATTATAAAGTTATTCTGTTTTCATCATACGGACATCATTTCATTCACCATGAACTACCCCAAAAAAATAATTAATTTTACATGGTGGGAAAATTGCAAGGCCCTGCCCACTTATATTCCTAGATCATTTAAAAGTGTTTTATTTCAGTTGTATTGATCACTCAGATACAACTGCATATTATTATTCACACGAATATGAAAAGTTTAAAAAAAGTGTTTGTTACCTGTCATAAAGATAAAAACTCCTTAAAGTTCCTAGAATGGTTTACCTAACATTGGTAATAAATGTTGATGAAAGAGTGCTTGGAGTTGCAAATTCAAAGGTCATAAACCTTGTTCTTTGCCTGTGCAAGTTTATATTTTTGAATCATTTTGTAGGAGCCAACATGCACCCGTTTAGTTTCCCTTTGAGATTTGAAGACACCATCTATCAGAAATTAATTTGATAGATTTTGTGGACTGGAGATGGAAAGGAGGTATCATTAGTGAGGAATTAGGTATAATTATAACCAGTTCTTCCAATGTATCATTTGTTTGTCAGATACAGTTACCTTATGGTCAACGGATACAAATGTGTGCATATAGGGATTTCAGTTTAATACTATTGGCCCTTTGGCAAAGAGACTAGATATTAGATATGAAGCACATTCTCCAAAGACATTTACTGCATACAGAGTAGATGAACTGTATCCAAAGTGACTAGCACAGCATAGTGTTGATGGTGTGAAGAAACATGTTAAAGCAAGTGATTATTTGAATTCAAATGGTTTTCTTCTGGGACCTAATCTGTTCAAAAGTAAAAAAGTTCATAGCTATAAAAATGAATGCAGCTAAAAAGAAGAGCAGGTCTACTCAGAAAGGGGAAATTGTGCAAACCACTTTCAATGTTATTGACAGTAGGTTTCAAACTCTAAGCGCATCAATGCTATCTGCTTCACTTCTCCCACTTTAAATCTTTCTGAGGGAGGCTTGACTTCTCTGCAGCAGAGACATGCTCAAGTAGCATGCCCTAACAGAATTACGTTGGTCAGTACAAATTCTCAGGCTTCATAAAGTTCCTCAGCCTTTAATTAACGAAAGCGCTATTTTATTCCTTATAATCTTTTGTAAGGAAATGCATTTTTTGCATGTTCATCCCCACTTTTTGGGATTGATGCTGCTAATCAGACCTCAGTACCAGTGTTTTAACCTTATACAAAAGTATGTTTAATTGGCTATTCCCAATTGGCAAGCACTACCTTACTTATAAGTCCCTAGTATATGGTGCCCAGGGCATGTAAGGCAGTGTCCACACAGGAGTGCAGCACTGTTTGTGCCATCCTGTGTGTACAAAACGTGAAAGACACCTCAGCCTGCCTTTGATGACTAAAAAGGCAGTGTGCCACACTGCTAACTCAACTTTGCCAGTTCCCCTAATGGCAATGGGACCACTTCCCTTAAGTGTATATGTCAGACTCCCCTAAAGCAGGCCTACCAGGTCCTATGGCATAAGTCAATCAATCAATCAGTCAATCAAGTTGTTTCAAAATCGAGCAGCTTATCACCCACAAGAGTATCCAGGCGCTTTGCTGTTTGTCTCATTCAAAGAGACAGGTCTTTAAACCCTTTTTGAAGTCGGTCAAGGAGGGCGAGGTGTGGAAGTGGAGGGGAATGGTGTTCCAGGTTTTGGCAGCGAGATGGGAAAAAGAGTGTCATCCAGTGTGGCAGTGGCATACGCGGGATCTCTGCGAGGCCCCAGTGTGCAGAGTGGAGGTTCCTAGAGGGATGGTGGAAGAATAGTTGGTGTTTCAGGTAGGCAGGTCGGTGCTTAGTTTAAACAGTTGTCCCCTCATTCATGCTGGGACGTCCGTCATGCGGTTGTGGAAGTTAGCCTCCATTGTGGAGAGATCGCCAGAAAGCGATAGGACTAGCTGAGTGTTGTCAGTGTTGGAGATTATGTCAATGTCATGCAGTCTGACGATGTCAGCGACAGGGGCCATGTAGATGTTGAAAAGTGTAGGGCTGAGGGATGAGCCATGGGGCACGTTGCATGTGATGTGCTTGGCTTGCAATGTGAAAGGGGTGAAGCGGACTTTGTGTTGGCAGGGAGCAATATATTCTTAAGTTAGGCATATGTTTCAATATGTCTTTCTAGCAACACTTCCAAATTGTCATTTTGCTGGGGAAGATTAGAAGCCCCATTGGCTAACACAGGGTTAAATGGTTTACACTTAAAGTTGTCTAACTTCTGAATGGAACCTCCTAACCAGGTCAAGTAAGGTATCAAATTAATAGGAAATTTAAACCTGACCTGATGGTCATATTGAATTGAATGTCCCTATTCATTTTAATCAACTTTTTGAAAGTTGCTATCTTGCACTCCAGCTAATAAGATGGACTTATAAAGGCCATTAACACATAGATGGGTATCTGACCACCTGGGGAGACTTGTCTACAACTCTCATGCCCGGGAACAAAGCCATTATCCCAGGAACGAGGTGTGACCTCCTCCCCTAGGAAGGCTGCAAAGGGTGTTGGCCCAAAAGGCGAGCATCAAAGGTGAAGCCACCTTTAAAAGGCCACTGACACCAACACTCCTGAGCAGGATGCCTTTTGTTCCTGCAGACATCTAGGAGACAGGACCAAGAGGATGAAACCTGTTCATCTTGTTGATAAGGTATTGGTGAACCAATTTATGGCTTTTGATCTACGTACCCGCCAGTATAGAGAGTCGAGCGGGGGGGATTAGTCTTGGATTGAAGCCACTTGGTGCTTGTTTGACTGCCATCCATGGAAGTTCAAATTATTCCCTGGGAAGTGATTTACCTATGGCAACTGAAACTCCTTGTTCGCCGCCAAACCCTGTATGACTAATTATTGCTCAGGAAGCAACTATGGGGATCTGTTCTGAGGTTTTGCACATGAACAAGAGCAACAGGGTGGTGTCATCTGGGTTTTGTAATGAGGAGATGGACATGAAGGAGGCTGGATGCCCAATCCATGGAATCGAGTTAGACAATTATGAATTAACAATAATGACCTGGAATTTAGCTGGCCTTGATAGGAAGTTGGCCGACCCAGAATGGATTACGTATATTAATAATCAGGACATTTGTTTGTTTCAGGAAACTTGGGTTGAGGACAAAATTGATATAGATGGGTTTCTTTCATTTAGTATTTCTGCCCAACCTTTAGAGAATGGTTTAGGCTGTGCCAAAGGAGGTCTGCTAGTCCTTTTAAATAATAAGAAATAAGAAACTGCAATGCGACCATATGATATTAGATTGTGACTCTGTTGATTTAATGGGCATGCAAATTTCGTTTCAGCAGAATTTTAAAATTATTTTTATTAATGTTTACGCCCGGTCTGTCTCACGAGGTTCTGAGTCTCAGACCTTAGTTTTATTGTCAGAATTTTTAGATACTCTACAACCTTCGACTTTTTTAATCATAGCAGGTGATTTGAATTGTACTTTTGAACCTTCTGCTCTGCTCAGTGGATTAATGGTTGAAGAGGATGAATTCTGGGGAATTCCACAGATAACTAACTTTCGGCATTGTACTCACTCTTGTGTGGCTTCTCAGCTGGCCTCTTTATGTTTAAAGTATGGCCTCAGGGCTTGCAATGGTCGTACGCCCTCTGACTTAAACATCACACCTACATTTAAACGATGTATGTCCACAAGTGTCATTGATTATTTTTTGGTGGACGTTAGGTTGTGGCCTCTGCTGCGGGATATGAGTGTGGATTTGAGATGTGACAGCGATCACTACCCCCTGGTTCTCACTCTTTCTGGGGATGTGTTTAGGAGGACACTTAATAATCAACACACAGTGGTTCCATCCCCATGTTTGAACAATAATTCTACAAGGGTTGGTCGGCCAAAGGTGATGTCTAACCCCCACTTGATAGGTGGGATTTATCAATTGTTTATAGACAACTTGGCTGCTTATGAAGAATAGGATGCTAATAATATTCCTATACTTAGTGTACATGATAGTATGCCCATAAAATTGCAGAACTTCTTTTATAAAAAGGTTGGTTTTAGGCCCCGTGGTGGGAAATTGGTTAGTAATGGATGGTTTGATGAAGTCTGCTCCAGGGTGAAGTTTGGGTTAAAAACAGCTATTACGACTGGTCTCCTGGGGGAGATTCAACAAGCCAGACGTATATATAAGGAGACTATATCACAATCAAAAAGATCATGGGAAAACTCTATCTGGCGGGAATTATTGGATGCTTCAAAATCAAACAATAATATGCTGTTTTGGGAATTGTTGTCCAAAAGACAAAGAGGGGGTAGGAGTAATATCAGGAATAACATACAACCAGAAAGTTGGGTGGATCATTTCTCCCGTCTTTATGCTATACCTGATAATGTCTTGGCATTCGATTCACAAGATGGAGATCATGCCCTCTCATTGAGGTCAAATGTAAATCCTAGTTTTGATTCACCAGGGGGAGCTTGCCAACGCCGCTGAGGATTATATATTTTTCTCTATGGAGGAAACCCTTGATGCAATTAATTCACTAAAACCAGGCAAAGCTCCTGGGCCGGACAAGCTTCCGGGAGATCTTTATAGATCAGAGCCAATTATATGGTCCTGGTATGTAAATTTGATCTTGAATAAAATTGCTGCAGGGGGTCAAATTCTGAGCACGTGGACAGGGGCTGAAATTATCCCCATTTAGAAAAAGGGTAGTGCAAATCTCCCAATCAACTATAGACCAATCAGCCTCATTGATAACTTACAAAAGTTTTTTGCTAAACAACTTTTAGGGAGGCTAATTAGTTGGGTCCAAGACCATCAGATCCTTTCTCCACTTCAGGCTGGGTTCCGCCCAAACACCAGCACAGTAAATCAGGTTTTTAGGCTGGCCGTTCTATATTGGAAATATGTAGCCTTTGCCAAGCAACATTTATATGTTGTTTTCGTAGACCTACGATCCACTTTTGATTTGGTCCCAAGAGAAAAACTGTGGGAAGTGTTGCACAGATTTGGAACCTCAGCTCATATGATTCAAATGCTAAAGCGGCTGCACGAAAACACATATGCGCAAGTGCGATGGGGTAATCAAGGTGAGCTGACTGAAAAAATCCCTATTCAAAGGGGAGTTCGCCAGGGCTGTGTGATGGCTCCGTTATTATTCACCTTATTTATTAATGAAGTGGTGCAGGCCCTGATTTCCTGTCAGAACGATGCCCCTTCCTTGAATGCACAGAAAATTCCCATTCTTCTTTTTGCCAATGATTCACTTCTTATTTCAAAGACACCAATGGGTCTACAAATTCTTGTTGACAGATTTAAAGGGATTATGGGCTGGAGCTGAATATCAGTAAAACTAAACTGATGGTGTTCAATTCTGGACCTTGAAAGAGATGCATTATTAAACTGGATGGTGTCCCTTTAAGCAAGGTTAGCTCAATAGACTATCTGGGCGTGAGGGTAACAAGTAAATTACACTGGGAGGACCAGATTAGTAAAAGTGTGGGGCTTTTACAGCATAGAGCAGCATGCATCCTGCGCTTTTACAAAAGTTCTATAATAAAAGCTGTATCTCCAGCTATTAAGATTTATCTGACTAAGGCGCAGGGAGTTGCTGTCTATGGTGCGGAGGTATGGGGATCCTCCAACAGTAATAGGTTAACTGTGGGCTAAAACAATTTTGCGAGGGCTTTGATTGCGTGCTCTCCCAGTATACCACTGATGCCAATCTTTCTTGACTTAGGGCCTTATTACAACTTTTGAGGACGGTGTTAATCCGTCCCAAATGTGACGGATATACCACCTACCGTATTACGAGTTCCATAGGATATAATGGACTCGTAATACGGTAGGTGGTATATCCGTCACATTTGGGACGGATTAACACCGTCCTCCAAAGTTGTAATAAGGCTCTTAGGGTTAAATCGAATAGCTGATTTAATTGCTTTAAGACCTGTATTATATTGGATAAGGATTTGGACTGTCCCTGAATTGGATATATATAAGATCTCATTGCTTGATTTATTAAAGAGAACAAATGCTGCTACTATTCCTTGGGTCAGACATGTGTCCAACTGGTTCCGCACCTTGGGTTTTGGAGATTATTGGGAGAATCCTCATAAATTAGTGAAATCCCATAAAATTGTTCTGCAATCTGCATACTGGTCCCATGTAAGGAATGATTATATTTGTCGTAAATCTCACGGTCGATTGACTAATCTTTTTATTGATTTTAAGTGGTACCCGCAGTATGAACCTTATTTAGATACTATACCCGACTTACTGGGCAAAGGCTTATATGCTAGATTTCGTTTTGGGACCTTACCGCTGATGTCTTCAACTAGCAGTTGGGGGTCAACTGCTACTTCTGACATATGCCCAGTATGTGGTGGTGCCCCGGAAACAGTCGAACATTTTATGTTCTTCTGTCCTGTTTATTCTTCTCCACAGTCAAAATGGATTCGTAAAACTTGTCGAGAAATGGGGCTGAAAAAATTTATTATAGCAATAAGGGTTTTAAAAAGCCACAGTTCTAATGAGTTAATTCTTGCAGTTAGTAAGTTTTTAGTGGCAGCATGGCATATACGTAACTGTTTTGTACATAAGCACTCATGAAGATTGACTAGGTGGGATTTTAGATATGAGTAGCTTGAGATTTATATGTATATATTTATTTATCAGTTTTTTATTCAATGATTGTATAGGTTACAAAATGAGTTTTTAATGTATTGTGATACTTTGATGGTTAATTGACCGAATAAAGCTTTTTTTGATGATGAACAGGGGACATATCTTGACAAAATAATAGAAAAGAGGAACAGATAGAGTTATACAGCTATGACTGATCAGCTGGTCTGTAAATAAATCTATCATGTAAGGCAGCAGACTCCATGTCCTGTAACCAATCAGCATGAATAAGCGGGTGACACTGTTTCTATTTTCATAAAATACACATCTTCGCCACTGCCAATGCCGTATCTGCGCATCTTTTTATTTTTAGGTGTGTCAAGAATGTCTAATGTGTCATGTACTAGGTCAGTGCAGGGTAAAAGTCCAATGTGTTATCACTTGAAGTTGCAATAGAATTGGCTATATCCTGCCAAAAGTGTTGCAAAGATCCGCAAGACCATAATAAGTGTAGATGTCCCCTTTGGCACTCTAAGATCTGCAGCAGTCGGAGGTCTGAGACACTGGCCTGTCTCAGTCAATCTGAGGACGAGTGCCAATCACAGAACACACTGAATTAACACAATTTCAGTTGTGCCTAATGCAGTCCCTGACCATGAGTCTCTAGCAGAGGGTTCCAGTCTGTCACGGAGTGATTACTTCACTTGCCAACTGTCTCGTAAGAGGTCCTTAGGGATTAGGAATGTACTTTTTCAATGAGGGCATTTTATAGACCAGATATTACACCACTGAAATCACTCCATTGCCGGAGTTACAATAGAACCTGAGGTTGTGATAAATAATCCAGGAAAATAGACCATAAACAGTGTCTCTGTTGCATGGATCTCCACCTCTGTCTGCCGTTCAATTGCAATTTTAGCTGGCGTTTTTCAAAGGTTTTCATGCATTTACCCGCAAGACCATGACCTATACAGTCTATTCCATTTACTGACCATTCTGCCCAATATATCGGGAAGAAGTCTATTTTCAGTGCCACTTACGCCAAAGGGGCCTGTGTTTGTGCAGGTAGCAGTGTACCTTTAAATGTTTTTGAGTATATTTCAACACAGTTAGGGCCTGATTTATCAAAAGTTAGTGCCGCCTTAATGTTAAGGCGACACTAACTTTTGATAAATCCAGCCCTTAGTCTTCCACGTAACATGGAATTCATGGGTTCTGAAGAGGCATGTAAGTCTCCTTGTAACAGATCTAGCCCTGAATCTATAATAATAATCTGTTTCTCGAGGTGGGCTCAGTTATGCGTCTCTTTTGTAGAGGAGAAAAGAGGAGCTGCTGGGCAGATGACAAACCCTACTATATAGGCCCACATGCAGCAATCATCGCCCAATTGGTGTTGTAGCCTCATGTAGCTCTGAAATCTGTAATCGGAGCCGCTGTACCCCTAGACCTACTTAGTTCTCATTTTATCTACCTGACTTATGGATGATTTTGGGAATGATAGTGGTAGTACGCCAGAGAGATAATTAAATCTTGGTGCAGTAACTATGTTGATTGTTTGCACTCAGCCCCACAGTGTCAGCCGAGACCGGACCACTTACCAAAATCTGTTAAGTTTTGATAAGGGTCACCAGATTTTTCCAGTCTCATCCAAAATAGATTTTCTGTTACTTAATAAATTGTGTTGATGATTTAAATTGAAGGTTGGCATTTGCTGAAAAATCCATATATGCGTTTAAAGATACAACCCTGCTTTTAGACCAATCAATGTTGTATCCAGAAAATATGCCAAACAACGATACTACTTCAAGAACTTCTGGTAGGCAATGTTCCAGTGGCTGCCGGTAATTTTAGGATGGGGTGGGTGGGCTAGACACACAAGCACACATGCACACTCGCATTCATTCATTCACACATGCGCGCACACACATCCATTCACAGCATTCATTATCAAATATTCAAACATACATGCAGGCACAAATCAAATATTCATTTAAATAAACACAGACACACATTTACCCTAAGCTCTAGGTTTTGGACTGGTGCCTTCCCTCACTGGCCAATCTGTGGTCAGCCAATGAAGGAAGGCAGCAGTCCCAACTCGTCACAGAGGGGGATGGGGTTAGTGAGACTGCTGACCTCACCCCACCCCACCCCACTTTGTGACAAGGTGTCACTGATTGACATTCAGCCATGGGCGCTTCATGGCTTAAAACTGAAGCGCCCATGGCTGAAGCAACCAGTGACGTCCCCCTCATCATGAGGGGGAGCGCCTCAAGTTACCTTTGCTAGGCTGAAGAGTTCATGCCCACAGGGCTATGACTTCTTCAGCCCAGCAAAGTGCACCTCAGGCAGCCGGGAGCCTGCACAAATAGCGTATGTCTAGCCCCGGGTGCCTGCCTGAAAATGAAGAGTGTCTGTCAGGCTGACCTTTGCTCAACCTGACAGACACTCTTCTCGAGGGGCAAAAGGTGTGTGGGGGGGTGGCCTTTCAGCCCCCAAAGGATGGACTGCAGCTGCAATCTTCCAGTATACTTATTGTTAAGCCATTGGCAGTCAGACACAGACGAGCAAAGTCTCTTGTTACAGGGCTGTATAAAAAAGGTGAATTGAAAATAGTGCTTTTCACACTAACTTTGGTTGGTGGGCAACATATTTTAGGGTTGTCTCTTTTGGCAGGATAAATATGCGTAAGTAATAGCTAGTCTTTCAGTAGGGAAGTGGGCATTGGGCGGGGCGGTATTCAATGTGCTGAGCTGGTGGCTTTGTCCTTCAAAGGCTATCGTGATTTATCTCCATTCCAGATGATCCCAACTGCTTTCTAGAAATACCTCTCCCACCCACCCACACACACTTAGCTCTGTCTGGGAAAAGGTTGCTGCTTGGGTTTTTCAGTGCCTGTCCGGACCTTCAGTACGAGGATGTAGTGAAAAGCTATTACAATTACTGTCACTGGCTTGTATAGGCCGTTACATCCATAGACTGTGTCTCCAGTAGGTCTAGTAAGTTGGCAGTCAGGTTGCCCTCTGTCCAAGCAAGAACCCTCACTCTAGTCAGGGTAAGTCACACACAATCCAAAATCAGCCTGTGCTCACCCTCCGGTAGCTTGGCACGAGCAGTCAGGCTTAACTTAGAAGGCAATGTGTAAAGCATTTGTGCAATAAATCATACAATACCATAATATAACACCACAAAAATACACCACACAGTGCGTAGAAAAATATATAATATTTATCTGGGTATTTGCAGGTCAAAACGATCAACGTTGCAATATGAATTTGTAAAGATATCACTGAAAAGTGATATAAAGTGTCTTAAGTCTTTAAAAAGCAAATAAAGGGGGTCATTCTGACCCTGGCGGTCACCGACCACGGGAGCACCGCCAACAGGCTGGCGGTGCTCCGTCGAGCATTCTGACCGCGGCGGTTCAGCTGCGGTCAGAAACGGAAAGTCGGCGGTCTCCCGCCGACTTTCCGCTGCTCGGGAGAATCCTCCATGGCGGCGGAGCACGCTCCGCCGCCATGGGGATTCTGACACCCCCTACCGCCATCCTGTTCCTGGCGGGTCTCCCGCCAGGAACAGGATGGCGGTAGGGGGTGCCGCGGGGCCCCTGCAGTGCCCATGCCAATGGCATGGGCACTGCAGGGGCCCCCGTAAGAGGGCCCCACAAAGTATTTCAGTGTCTGCAAAGCAGACACTGAAATACGCGACGGATGCAACTGCACCCGTCGCACCTTCCCACTACGCCGGCTCCATTCGGAGCCGGCGTCCTCGTGGGTAGGTAGATTTGCCCTGGGCTGGCGGGCGGCCTTTTGGCGGCCGCCCGCCAGCCCAGGGCAAATCTCAAAATACCCTCAGCGGTCTTGCGACCGCAGAGCGGTATTTTGTCGGGGGAAGACTGGCGGGCGGCCTCCGCCGCCCGCCACTCTCAGAATCACCCCCAAAGTGTCTTTCAAGCGCAAAGTACCTGGTTTCTGGTGGGAAATCTCCTCAGAGGGCCACAGGAGAAGAGATACGTGGAAAATTGGTGTGTGCGTCGATTTCTCCCCAGCACACACAGACTTGCGTCGATATTTTCCACGCGGGGAAGTCGTGCGTCGTTTTCCGGCGCGCGGACAGTCTCTTTCTGTGGATCGTGGGGATTACCAGATGGCCCGGGTCTGTGCGTGGATTTTCCTGCTTGTTTTCCGGCTGCGCGTCGTTCTGCGGGGCTGCGCGTCGAAGTTTCGATCTCACGGCAGGCGTTGCGTCGATTTCTCCTTGGAAGTCGTGCGGCGTTGTCCTTGCGAGCCCGTGCATCAAAGTTTCGAGCTCACGGTAGGCGTCGCGTCAATTTCTTCTTAGAAGTCGGGCGGCGTTGTCCTTGCGAGGCCGTGCGTCAAAGATTCGGTCGTCCCGAAGGCGTCGCGTCGGTCAGCGTCGGTGTGCGGTGTTTTTCTTGCAACGGAGCAAACTGTGCATCGAAAATTTCGTCGCACGGAGCGTCCAAGTGAAAGCGAGAAGTCTTTTTGGTCCTGAGACTTCAGGGAACAGGAGGCAAGCTCTATCCAAGCCCTTGGAGAGCACTTTTACAGCCAGACAAGAGTTCAGCAAGGCAGCAGGCCAACAGCAAGGCAGCAGTCCTTTGTAGAAAAGCAGACAGGTGAGTCCTTTGAGCAGCCAGGCAGTTCTTCTTGGCAGGATGTAGTTTCTGGTTCAGGTTTCTTCTCCAGCAAGTGTCTCATGAGGTAGGGCAGGGGCCCTGTTTTATACCCAAATGTGCCTTTGAAGTGGGGGAGACTTCAAAGAGTGGCTAAGAAGTGCACCAGGTCCCCTTTTAGTTCAATCCTGTCTGCCAGGGTCCCAGTAGGGGGTGTGGCAGTCCTTTGTGTGAGAGCAGGCCCTCCACCCTCCCAGCCCAGGAAGACCCATTCAAAATGCAGATGTATGCAAGTGAGGCTGAGTACTCTGTGTTTGGGGTGTGTCTGAGTGAATGCACAAGGAGCTGTCAACCAAGCCCAGCCAGACGTGGATTGTAAGGCACAGAAGGATTTAAGTGCAAAGAAATGCTCACTTTCAAAAAGTGGCATCTCTAGAATAGTAATATTAAATCCGACTTCACCAGTCAGCAGGATTTTGTATTATCATTCTGGCCATACTAAATATGACCTTCCTGCTCCTTTCAGATCAGAAGCTGCCACTTCAACAGTGTATGAGGGCAGCCCCAATGTTAGCCTATGAAGGGAGCAGGCCTCACAGTAGTTTAAAAACGAATTTAGGAGTTTTACACTACCAGGACGTATAACTACACAGGTACATGTCCTGCCTTTTACCTACACAGCACCCTGCTCTAGGGGTTACCTAGGGCACACATTAAGGGTGACTTATATGTAGAAAAAGGGGAGTTCTAGGCTTGGCAAGTACTTTTAAATGCCAAGTCGAGGTGGCAGTGAAACTGCACACACAGGCCTTGCAATGGCAAGCCTGAGACAAGGTTAAGGGGGCTACTTAAGTGGGTGGCACAACCAGTGCTGCAGATCCACTAGTAGCAATTAATCTACAGGCCCTAGGCACATGTAGTGCACATTACTAGGGACTTATAAGTCGATTAAATAGTCCAATCAGGTATGATCCAAAGTTACCATGTTTAAAGGGAGAGAGCATATGTACTTTAGCACTGGTTAGCAGTGGTAAAGTGCGCAGAGTCTAAAAACCAGCAAAAATGAGGTCAGAAAAAGAAAAGGAGGAAGGCAAAAAGTTTGGGGATGACCCTGTCAAAAAGCCAGGTCCAACAATAAATATGCGTAAGTAATAGCTAGTCTTTCAGTAGGGAAGTGGGCATTGGGCGGGGCGGTATTCAATGTGCTGAGCTGGTGGCTTTGTCCTTCAAAGGCGATCGTGATTTATCTCCATTCCAGATGATCCCAACTGCTTTCTAGAAACACCTCTCCCACCCACCCACACACACTTAGCTCTGTCTGGGAAAAAGGTTGCTGCTTGGGTTTTTCAGTGCCTGTGCGGACCTTCAGTACGAGGATGTAGTGAAAAACTATTACAATTACTGTCACTGGCTTGTATAGGCCGTTACATCCATAGACTGTGTCTCTAGTAGGTTTAGTAAGTTTTCCAGTTCCCCGGGTCGTGATATTCCTTAGTTTTGCTGTCCATTATGATGAACATAAGTGCCTTGTCAAGCAGACCATATCTGACATCCTTATTTTTCAAGATAAGACGGAGAACTAAAAATGTATTTAGCAGTTTCTCAGTTTCCTATGAAAAGTCTGCAGGAATAGATATTTTCCATCCCTAACCGTGGAGTTTAGCTGTTTAATGTATCTGTCATACCTGACCATGAGGTAGAAGGCCTGCTATGATTGATCTTGGTGGTCTTGGATTATAAGCAGAATGAGAGCACAGTCTATGCACCTGCTGAAATTCCAATAGCCTGTCAAATTTGCCACATACATAAAAAATCCTGCACATTGTCTCCTTCCTTTTCTGTCAGCCCAAAAATTCAAATAGTATTCCTCCTGTACTTCCAATTCAGTTACCTTTTTTAAAGGTACCAAATCTCACTTCTTCAGTGAGGTATCAAGTACATCTCCTTCTTAAGTTCAGGCATTCTGCGTTCTTTTGAGTCTGTTTTCGTTCTGAAGATAGCCATCTCCATCTGTTTGCACTGATAATTTGATCGTTTTGAGTTCTGCCAGAGGGAGAGGCATAAGTAGTAGTTGATTGATGCCTAGTGTCATTCTGTTTCGCTTGAAAAGCTTCAGACAAAAGAAGCTGCCTACAAGGTTTACATATAGACATGGAGGGTTTGAAGTACTTGTGTGATAATTATATAGAGTGAAACTGACATCCTTCACATTACTTTACTTGCACTTTCTCTATGTTTATGTCTCTTTGGAATGCGATGTTGGAGTGGCTTGATGAGATCTCCTTGTCTCTTGATAAAGCATTTCTTCCCAAGGTTATGCTTTAAATGAGGTCAATAAGTCTTTTCACTCAGCATGAAGGGGTAGAGAAAGATTTCAATCAAAATCTCTTCAAACAACACAATTTAAAATGACAGTATGACCCCATGTGGACACACCAGGGAAACTCCAGTCTGAAATAAAGTAGACAATTCTCAAAACAAAGTTTTAAAGATACAGAATCACCATGGGTTGAACAAGGAGATGAAAAAGATTCAAACAAACTAACATAAAAAATCTAAGCATTCAACAATGAAAACACAAAGCAGCAACAAGATAAACTCATGCGTTGAAAACAAATGCTGTTTAGTTCTCTTAAGCATTAAGGCAATTTAAAAGTCATCTAATCTTAGCTAGCTAGGCCAAAGGAAAACCCTACAGATTAGCAAGTCAAAAGTTAACATGTAGCGGGCTAAACACATATGAGCAAAAAGTAAAAGGACAAAAAGAATTTGGAAAAATTACATCTGGGGCAAAAGGTGACTAACCAAGTTTTGCAAAAAGTAGGTAAAAAGAGGAGGCATCAGCATATCAGAAGCTCGGCCAAGAGTCTTCTTCCTGGGGTTAGGGAAAAGCATTGGAAAGAATAAGGGTAGAGAAGTCTGCACCTCTCAGAGTTCAAGGGGATCCAGAAAGGAGTGAAGAAGGGTGAAGAGCAAAATGCTTAAGTGGGGTCTGGAGAGAGACTGCCATTGATCCAAGTGGGGAACGGTATATTAAAGTCCATTGTGCAAGATGATTCACTCATCCATCACTCCACATAACTCGGAAGTTGTAAATGTCTGATGAAAGTTCATTGCATGACATGGAAATACAACATGGGGACATTTTCCCAGGTCCATAATGAGAAAAGCTTCAATCTTAGCTCATCTGTACGGGTTGAAACAATTGCATAGAATCCTTTTCCACAGTTCTTCAATGTACTGGACTCACGATTAGTTTTTCAAACTCATTATATATAAAACAATAGGGCATCTATTACCAGGCTAACCTTTCAGTTGAATGAAATCTGAAAGAAAAGTCATGTTAGCAAGAAAGACTAAACATTTTTCTGCAGTTTGAAAACCGGGGCTTGCAGGCTTCACTTAAGCTAAGTATATTGAATTAAAATGACACATGCATTTATATCAAGCAAGGCACATATAACATTCAAAATTATAAAGTCATCTTTAGTAATCTTTGTCAGTGTTCATGTTACAGTAGATTTTTAATGAAATACATTGCTTTAATTACAGTACAGTGGTGCAATCTTCAACTTTTGCATGTAACATTTAAAACATTTCCCCTCAGAAAATCATTATCATTTTAGTGCAAACTATTAACATCATAAAGAAGCACATGGAATTAATTGGTTATGCATAACATTTTGTGGCTATACCACCACACTTTACGTTTCTTAACCTATAGTGAATGCACATTAATATAGCTTTCAGTGCACCACTTTACAACTAGCTTATTAAGACTTCAAAAAACAAAATGCAAACTATGCCACATATTAGATGATTACTGTAACGTCAAAGTTAGTAATAACATTTCTATTACGTCAATCTGCTCTCTGATGGTGTAGGAAGCTGGTGTGTGGTTGTACTAAAGGTACTTACACCTTATACCAGGTCCAGGTATCCCCTCTTAGTGAAGTGTAGACAATGTCTAGAAGTCAGGCTCTCTAGAGGTAGCTGTGGAGGAGCAGCCAAGACTTACCTAGGAGACATGCAAAGCTCATGCAAAACCACTGTAGTCACACAGCACTTACACATGTGAAAGAAAACACTCAGTTGTACAAAAATAAAGATACTTTATTTTTGGAACACAATACCACAAAATACTAGAAGAGCAACCCTCCAATGGTAGGTAAGTAATACACTAAATATATACAATAGTAAACAGTAATAGGCATAGGAAAGGTTAGAAAACAGTGCAAATAGCAATAACCAATAGTGACCCTAGGGGGAGCCTAAACCATATTAAAAGAAATTGAATGCGAACACAGGACCCCACCTAGGTAAGTGGAATATGTAGGAGAGTTGGGAGTACTAGAAGACCACAGAGGTAAGTAACCAGTACCCACCAGTGACAAGGAAAGCAGGAGTACATCACTGGAATTTCCAAAACCACCCAAAAGGAGTCAAAATTAAGAAAATAAGACACCCAGACAAGACTGCAAGAAACCTGTAGAAGAAGTCCTGTGGAAAGAGGGGTCCAAGTCCAAAAGTGTCAGTGGAGTCCAGGAGGAGTTGGAGCTACTACCCACCCAGCTGTACTTGCAGGAGTTGGTCGACGGTGAGGAAGAACAGGTCAGCACTGCAGCCCTGGAGCTGGAGAAGAGTTCCTGATGGATGCAGAAGATGTCCCACGCTGGAGTGAAGATTAAAGACAGGTGTCGGTGCAGGAATTTCACCAACAAGCCTTGGTAAAGGCAAACTTGAGATTAGTGGAAAAGTTGTGCTGCCAGGGACCAGCAATGCTCAGGAGGACTAAACCCAGGAGGGGGAGTCACAGGGGACCCTCAGCGATATAGAGGGCCCACAAAAGCAGAGGCAGCACCCACAGGAGTCCCACAGGATGGGGACACAGACGTTGCAGAAGGAGCCCACGCAGCACTGCAGAACCACGCAGAAGGCTGTGCGTCGCAAGAAGGAGTGCTGGGGGCTGGAGTCTGAAGTTCCCTTGGATAGATGCAAACAAGCCTTGGCAGCTGCAAGATACGCGGTGCGCAGAGGTACTGTCCTGCATGGGAAGGCAAGGGCTTACCTCCACCAAAGTTGGACAGCTGGCAGAGAGGACCAAGAGGACTAATCAGGACCTCCACTCATGATGCAGGATCCTCGCAGCTCAGTATGAGAGGAGATCCACGCAGCCGGTCATCACTGCAGTAGGTGCCCGCAGATGCAGGGAAGTGACTCCTTCACTCCAAGGGAGAGTCCTTCTTTCTTCTTGTGCAGACTGAAGACTTCCTGCCCTCAGAGGATGCTCAGCTGGGGAAATGTTGCAGAAGCTTGAAAGAGCCGTGGAAACAATGGTGCAAGGAGAGTCTGCTTTGTGGATGCAGATTGTAGGTTCCTGGAGGGTCCAGTCATGGTTGCAGTGGAAAGAAGTGGAGGTTGCAGAGGAGTCCTGATGGAATCTTGCAAGCCAAATCTGAGAACCCACCCAAGAGAGAGACCCTAAATAGCCCTGAAAGGGGGATTGTCACCTAGCCAGGTAAGCAGAAGGGGGCTCTGACTTCACCTGCCTGGACTGGCCACTCAGACGCTCCCAGAGTTCCCTCCCAACCTTGGAAACAAGATGGCAGAACCCAGGGACCCTCTGGTGGAGCTCTGAGCACCACCCTTGCGGTAGTGATGGACAGGGGAGTGGTCAAACCCCTTTCCATTGTCCAGTTTCATGCCAGAGCAGAGACTGGGGGTCCCTGAATTGATGTGGACTGGTTTATGAATGGAGGGCACCAAATGTGCCCTTCAAAGATTACCAGTGGCTTGGGGAAGCTAACCCTCCCAGGTCAGTTACACCTATCTCCAAAGGGATAGGGTGTTACCGCCCTCTCCCAAAGGAAATCCTTTGTTCTGCCTTCCTGGGCTTGATCAGATCAAGAGGGCAGAAACCTGTCTGGGGGCTGGCAGCAGGTGGGGCTGACCAGAAAACCCTGTAAGACTGGTGGTAGCAATGCTGGGGGTCCTCTTAGGAGCCCCCAGAGTGCATGGAATCATACATCCAATACTTGCAACAGTATTGGGGTATGATTCCGACATGTTTGATACAAACATGCCTGGTTCAGAGTTACGATTATGGAGCCGGATATGGGTAGTGACCTATGTCCAGTACACACGTAAAATGGCATCCCTGGACTCACAAAGTTTATCCTCTGCTAGGGCAGGGGTACCCTCACACAAAGGTACCCACACCCTGCCCTCTGGGCTGAGAGGGCCTACCATAGGGTTGACTTATAGTGGCCTGGTGCAGTGACCTGTAGTTGAAACGGGTGCATGCGCCCATTTCACGCTGACTGCAATGGCAGGTCTGCAGAACCCTTTGCATGGGCTCCCTATGGGTGACAGAATAATTGCTGCAGCCCATAGGGATGCCCTGGTACCCCAATGCCCTGGGTACCTGGGTACCATATACTAGAGACTTACATGGGGGGACCAGTATGCCAACTATGGGCAGAAAAAGGTATAGTTACCAAGTTAGAAGGGAGAGAGCATAATCACTGTGCTTGTGGTGAGCAGGATCCTAGTGAACACAGTCAAACACACCGACAACAGGTAGATTATGGGGGTAACCATGCCAAGAAAGAGGACACTTTCCTACAGATGTAGAATCAAGCCATCACATCAGATTACCATCTCTCATTTCAATGAGACAGGTTGTTCCAGGAAAGATTTTCTGGACTCCTTTAACTGCTTAATGTCACTGTAATGTATACTCCTTCTAGTCACCAGCTCAATTTCTTCCTTTCTTTTTCCTCTTCTTGCTCTCATCTCTTCAAGCTTCTTGTATAACTTGTAGAGACCAACTGCAACTAAGGCGCACAAAGCTATTATGACTATAGGTCTCTAAATACTACCAACAATGCATTTCCCTAAGCTTCCAAACCACTTTCCAGCTAGTGACAAACCACTACCTATAGCCTCCCAGGCACCTGTTGTCTCAAACTCCTTCAGGTCTTTTTTCAGGCTTGTTATATTTGCAATATACTTTCTCAGCTCCTTACTGTTGTCCGGAATGTAAGTGCAGCACTGTGGAACCTGCAACATCTTGGAAACTCTGCCCTCTTTCACAAGAAGGATGTCTAACACAAGACAATTTTGGTAAAACCATTGATCTTACAGCAACCATTTCTGTGTCTGCTAACAGGAAGGCATCTGATGTATCTGTAGATAGCTTATCTACAATTGTTGACAACTTCCTTATCTTGTGACTATTGAGGACCACTCCCACAGTTGGAATTAGGGCACCAAAAATATCTCCTACAATCTCTGTAGCACTTGCACCTCTTTTAACTTTTAACTCAGGTATTTGACTTCTCCTCCCAAACAGGATCATCAAAATGCTCAGCATGAATCTTTGGAAATACATCTTCTAAATAACATTTTCCATACCATCCTTTAGGTAGGTTATAATGAGCATTTTTCCCACAGATGAGAAAAACACCTGATATGGCGGGGTCTTGTCCAGCTAATATAAATGTCCAAACACTCTTAAACAGAAACACATGTCTACATTCACTAGTCCCTACAAGTTTTGTGTCTGTTATCGATTTAGGTCTATATGCACACACAGCTTCTCTATATGTTGCCAATCTAACTTGACTTACTGGTAATGAATGAGTTTCTCTTTCTTTACCCCAACTATGTAGCACTACTCCTTTTCATGATGGGGACAATTGAGAAAACAAGGTCATAATTTGAGTAACAATACTGAAGATACTCTTGCTGATACAAAAAAGTCAGCAACAAACTACAGTAAATTCCATAAATCAAAGGGATACTGTGACAAGTGATTACCTCACTAAATGATGAAGGTTAATCGATGAATAGAGGTTGCAGACGTACCAGTCTTTAACTTCCATGGTATTTACATATTCATGCAAAAGTTTATAATAATCATTTGTAGACAGATCACCTCAAGAACCTTCTGCATGTAAATCATTCTCATTGAACAAGGACTTTTTGTTTGCTATAGGGCTTGTAGAACTCAGGGCACTTGTGGATTTACATTTCTCTGAACTACTAGGTGTGGGTAAACTCAATCCAATAAGCAACAGTATAATAATTATAACTGTCACAACTAATAGAACCACACAACAGTACTTACGCTAACTACTCTTATTTCTATTTGACTCCATGAGTTCTCTAATTTCAGGCCAAAAATTCAAAAAATCAAAATTCAGAAATGTAACATACAAAATGCAAATTGTGGCAGCAAAAATATTAATTGTCTCTTTCAGTAATGTTTTATTTGTAGCAAAGCAAATAGCAAACTTTTATTTAGCAAAATTCAATATTAGGTGCAAAACTCTTCTTGATCTTCTAGAAAGTCCATCACGTTTTTCTAGCAAAAGTTCAAAAAGCACCTACTTAATGTTCAGATCAAAAATCACAAATAAATGCGTCCAGGATATAATATCTCAATTCATCAAGTGGCAATAAAATTTCAAAGTTCAGCTCTGCCACAGGAACAAATTTTGGAATGCTCAACTGGATCAGTATTGTTAAAACAAAAGGCTGCAAATTTCTTCTTCCATTCAGTTGCTGCAAAATATGTCCAGTCAGGTGCTGCGTACTTTTAACTAGGAACTTTCTTTCCCTTTGATCTTCGAGCTTCTGGTTTATCTGTATCACTGTCGCTCTGATTAGACTCATCAAATCATTGGGGGCACTTGCACTACTGCCACAGTTTTCTCATTTGGCCATTTGTCTGCGGGTAAAACTCCTTCGTCAGCGTCTGAGCTTTGTGGAGCCCACTGTTTCTGTTTCGACCCTTTTGTACCAAACACTGCTGTTGACTCACTCAGACCCCCCTTAGACCGCAATTGTGCTGTATCAGTCACTTTCACATCCCCAACAGCTTTACTAACCTGATCTATCCGACTCACTGTAACCGACCCTTCAGGGACAGGTGCTGTATCATCAAGCAGACCAGGAGCTTTGAGAATGTGTGATGCATGTACCCAGTTAGGAAGACCAGCACATTTCACAGCGGTTGTAGTCACAAGCACGACCTGGTGTGGCCAATTCCAACGTGGTTCTAAGTACGCTTGCCTCCCTTGCTTTCTGACCAAAACCCAGACGCCTGAACACGCCATGCTGCGGCTGGATGGTAGCTTCTCCAATCTGATGAGACACAGAATGAACCACGTCAGCTAGTCCTTTGCAATAATCTAGTACCAAATCATCTGTGATGTTCACAGATGCATTTGCAGGCACAGCTGGCAATCTCACAGCACGCCCCATGATAATTTCACATGGAGACAATCCAGTCTTTTTGTCTGGAGTTCTACACAAATTCATCAAAACAAGAGGCAATGCATCAGACCATTTCAGAGAAGTGGAGGCACATACGTTTGCCAATCTGGACTTCAGAGTTCCATTAACCTGCTCCACCAGTCCAGAAGCCTCTTGCCTGTAACTGCAATGTAATCTTTGCTCAACTTCTAATGCTGCACATAGTAATTTTAGGACTTCACCTTTGAAGTGTGTCACTCAGTCTGGTTCTAGAGAAATTGGGAAGTCAAATCTCGGGATCAATTCCCTAAGCACCAGCTTTGCTTCTGTGGGACTATCTTTTCTCCTGGTTCGGTAAGCCACCACCCGAGAGGAAATGCATACAATGACCAAGACATAGCTCAGTCCATTGCACGTGGAAAGCTCAATAAAATCAAGCAGCATCCTATTGAAAGTTCCTCCTGGTCTGCCTATGACTCAATGTGACTGCCAAACGTTTACCTACATTCATCTGCTGACATGTGACACATCTATGACATAGGGACATAGGGGTTCTGCCATCAATCTGAATCTGGGGTTCAACCAAGTTTGCTTGAAGGTCCTAACCATAGCATCACTACCAACATGAGGCGGACCATGGTAATGCCTAGCCAAGGGTGGTAACAAACTATTAGGCATCACAACTCTTCCATCACTTGAAAACTAAACATCATCTTTATCTCTTTTGACACAACCTGCTCTTACCCAACCTTGCTGTTCTTCCTCTGACACTTCTGCCTGCAACCTCTTAACTTCTTCCCAGGTATCCATAGCAGTCAACAGAAAACTGTGACATGTCTCATCATGTGAATCATTGGAGTACTCTCCATTAAAGGCAGTACAATTCAAGGCACAGTATCTAGCCACCACATTGGCGTATCTGTGGCAGAGAGTTACATAATCAGTTGCTTTGCAGTGTGCATGCAGAGCACTTGACAACTGCAATTTGGACAGGCACCTGTAATTCATTCAAAAGATTATATACTTTGTCTCCATTGCAAATTGGTGAGCCCATGAACAACACCAAAGCCATACTGATTATCGGTGAAAAGTGTCACCTTCAGCTGTTCAGAGACACAGCATGCTTTCGTAAGAGCAACCAATTTGGCTACTTGGGCAGAAAAGGCACCTTGATGCCAGGAAGCTTAGAATAAAGCCTGATACTGTACAGACTGCATGACCAGCTCTCAGGGTTCCATCATTGTCTCTTAAACAGGAGCCATCAACAAACATCACATAATCATTTTTGAATAAGGGAATAGCTTGAATGTCAGGTCTTGGCTTGGTGCACAGTTTAGTGACATCTAGACAGTCATGCTCAACTTCATTAGTAAAATCATCATTTACATCTTTATCACTCACAGGAACTGGCAAAAGAGTAGCTGGATTCAAAGTATTGAACCCCTGAGATTGACATTCTGAGCAGCCAAGAATGTTTGCTTATAACGGGCAAGATGCTGAGTTTTGGTGTGGGTTAAAATATTTCCATTGAGTGGGGGACAAAAACATTCAAAGGGTGACCACCCATAACAATGCTTACACAGTGTTCTATGCTGATGCTCACAGCTGCAACTGACTTAAGATAGCCAGGCAATGCTGACGCCACAGGCTAAGAGTGGCAGAAAAATATGGTCTGTTGGCATTTCCATGGATTTGAGTCAAAACTGAGAGAGTGCATCCCTCCCTGTCGCAGCAGTACACAGTTAAGCATTTATTGTAATCAGGCATTCCCAGAGCAGGGGCATAACAGAGATTTTCCCTCAGCTCTGTGAAGGTACGTTTGCCCTTGTCATCCAATGGTATCGGAACAGACACATATTTGTGTGTCAACCTCTGTAAAGGCTTGGCCAAAAGGGAAAGGTTTAGAATCCACTAGCGAGAGTAGTCAACTATTCCCCAAGACATCCTGACTACTTTCTGCGTCTTTGGGGATTCATTTTCAGGATTTGCTGAGATTCTTTCTTGTGACACCTTCCTTGCACCTTTCTCAATGTGGTGAGCTGAGTTCAAGACTTCTTTCTTAGAGTTGTGCAATTTAGTTGGGGAAATTTTGGCCTTCATTATGACATTGGTGATAAATCCAAATTACCACCACGCTGACTGCCGCCAACATACCGTGGCGGCAGCGGATATCCGTTTACCATATTATGACACACACACAACAATCTGTCACTATTCAGCCACAGACACAAGTCCGCCTCACCAAAGGTCAGTGATAAACTGGCAGTATCCAAACCTACACCGTTACTCCAACAGAACAACGCCCATCACATTATGACCCACAAATCACCACGGCAGACATTTAATGGCGGTAAACCATGGGCAGTATATACTGCTGCGCTCAAAATACACACACACATACAAAACAACACCACACTGGCCAATTCTAACTACACACACACCTGACACCGATACACACACCACATCCACACACCCACACCACTATAAAACACCCCCCCTCATTACCCACAACCCTTTACCATTACAAACCATTGGTACGAGACAGACACCTCGACTACAGACAAAACCAGAGCCACATACCACCTACACCAATATACCACCCGCGCACACCACATCACACATCCAAACACATCACCCTACACACTCTCAATTACACAACTCACACAACACTCATGGCACCACAAAGACACCCCAGATTCTCAGAGGTGGAGCTAAGGGTCATGGTGGAGGAAATCATCAGGGTAGAGCCACAGCTATTTAGAGCACAGGTGCAGCAGATAACCCTTGCTAGGAAGATAGAGCTATGGCGGAGGACCTTGGACAGGGTCTACACCGTGGGACAGCACCCAAGAACAAAGGACGACATCAGGAAGAGGTGGAACGACCTACGGGGGAAGGCACGTTCCTAGCAGCAAGACACCAGCTCGCTATCTAGAGGACTGGCGGTGGACCCCCACTTCCTCCCCCACAACTAACAACAAGTCTTGGCAATCATGCATCCTGAGGGCCTGGCCGGAGTCGGAGGAGGGCTGGACTCTGGTAAGTCAACTCTATACTACTATCACACCCCCCACCTGCAGGCCATCACATACCCTCACTCTCACTCCCATCACTCCACCACCTCCCACACACCCCACCATCACATCCCACCCATCCCAATGGCAAGCTCTGCATGCACTACCAATGCATGGACATCACTCACAGCCCTGCATGGACACCTATCACCAAAGCATGAACACTAGGGAGAATCAGCTAGCCCACCACATACCAACCTACTCAAGTTAAAGCTGCCAGGGCAAATACAAACAAATAGGGCAACCCACTGATGTACAATATGTCACACACAGAAACAATAACACAGCATTTACATCCCCACAGGTATCCCAGCCAATATCAGCGGAGAAAAGGCACCAGCACTATCCAGTCCCCCAACTGAAGAGGCCCACAGTGATGACAGCAACTCTGGTCGCCTGGATCTGGATGACCAACCTGGCCCATCAGGGACCTCTGGACAGTCGGTTACCCAGGCCCAGTCACACACCACCACAAAGCCTCCCCCCTCAGGAGACACCACCACAGCACCCACCCAGCGTACCCATACCTCTGTCCCCAGGACACATCAATCAATAGTGTGTCCACCACTACAGGGACCCCAGGACACACCTTACCCAAGACAATCTTGGACCTGGGGTCAGTGGCAGAAGGCACACGGTTCGGGGAACAGAGGCACAGGACAACAGGGAAACTGGGAGGAGTGCTGTGCGCCGGGGGGGGACAGGCCCAGGGAACCGACTCTTCAGGAGGCACTTCCAGAGATCCTGGGAGCCTTCCAACATTCCCAGGATACGCTGGGCCAGATGCTGGACAACGTGCAGGAGAACAGGCGGCTGCATAAGGGACAGTACCAGGGGATCAGGGAGGACTTACAGGCCATCAACACCACCCTGGTCCCCATTGCAGGGGTGCTGGCTTACATGGCAAACATTATTAGGGAGGCAGTCTCACACCAGCGGGCCCCTGCCACTAGCCAGACATCTAAACTGCCTACCACCTCCGCTGCCGCTAGTGGACAGGAGGCCCTGCCACAGGACCAACAGGCCACCAGCACCCCTCCCCCTGCAGTAGGTGAAGCACCCCACAAACGTTCTCTGCGATCCAGGCAGAAGCCAGATAGACTTGCCAAGACCCCCACCACAAAATGAGACTCTCCTGATTGTCACCCTGGTGTCCCACCCTGTCACCCTGTCCACCTTGAACTGCCATTGCTCCCCTTCCTATGTCCCCTTGGACAATGCACCTGTGCTACAAACAGACTGGAACAATACCCTGGACTTTCCACCATCATCACCCCATCCCAATGCACTTGCCCCTCTTCTTCTTAGCACTTCAATAAACACCCCTTGAAAAAATATAAATATGGAGTATGTACAAATTTTTAAGTATGTATTTGTTTAACTAGGTACAAACATTGCAATCAAACTGTACAGTAATGCCTACATAGGAAAGACCTGTAGTTTCCTGCAGTGATCACACCAGGAGCGATAGAGGGGCACCAACATCTGTAAAATGAAGTCCCAAAGGGTACAGTGAGTGGGCATAGAAGTGGGAAATAACAGCATGCCAGTGCCAAAGATAATCCAAATAATGACAATGAAATGTGAAGTAACACTCTCTTACCTGTGTGTCACTGGAAGTATTGTCGTACCACTGCTGTTCTGTTGTCCTCATCCTCATTCTCTGCCTCCTCATCCTCACTGTCCACAGGGTCCACTGCTGCCACACGGGCATCTCCAGCCTTCTCCTTCTGCAGAAAAGGCACATGGCGTCTCAAGGCAAGGTTGTGCAACATGCAGCATGCCACGATTATCTGGCAGACCTTCTTGGGTGAGTAGCACAGGGATCCACCTGTTAGATGGAGGCACTTGACCCTGGCCTTCAGGAGGCCAAAGGTTTGTTCGATTATACTTCTTGTTCGCCCATGTGCCTCATTGTAACGTTCTTCTGCCCTTGTCCTGGCATTCCTCACAGGGGTCAGTAGCCATGATAGGTTGGGGTAGCCAGAGTCACCTGCAAATATCGAGGACAACATTTAGCCACACACTATCCTATATGGCCCACACCATACCCATACACCAACATATACTGGGTGGGAACCAGGCCTCAACTATTAGCCACACCTGGTGCCTCTGTAGTTGGGCCATTACATCTTGGATGCTGCTTTTCTTTAGGATAAAGGCATCATGCACAGACCCAGGATACTTTGCATTGACATGGGAGATGTACTGGTCCACCAAGCACACCATCTGGACATTCATGGAGTGGAAACTCTTACGATTTCTGAACACCTGTTCATTTATACGGGGGACAAATGCAATAGGAGTCCCATCAATCACCCCAATGATGTTGGGGATATGTCACATTGCATAGAAGTCAGTCTTCACTGTGGCCAAATCCTCCACTTGGGGGAAAACAATATAGCTGCACATGGGTTTAATCAAGGCAGACAACACTCTGGTCAGCACTATTGAGAACATTGGCTGTGACGTTCCTGCTGCCAAGCCCAATGTCACTTGGAAAGAACCAGTTGCCAAGAAATGGAGCTTAGATAGGACTTGCACAAGAGGGGGGATCCCAGTGGGGTGACGAATAGCACATATCAGGTCAGGCTCCAGTTGGACACACAGATATGTGATTGTGGCCTTGTCAAGTCTGTAGGTGAGGATAATGTGCCTGTCCTCCATTGTAGCCATGTCCACCAGGGGGCTGTACACGGGGGTATGTCGCCATCTCCTATTCATCCGCAGCGGTTGCAGTCTAAGGGACAAAGGAGTGAGGATCCGGTCACAAACTGAACATTGGAGCCACAACAGTACAATGCATGATGTTAAATTGTAATGGTTAAGTGAGATTGTCCTGTATATCCAATTTTAACTGTGACGCAGTTATTATCCAGGGCCTGCCCCCGCCCCCCGAAATGGCATCCGCCTGTCCTGTGTGGAGGGACAGGTGGAAGTGAGGTAATTCCACTGACGTTGTGCGCCGTTGCGGTAGGCGGTCAGGAACCGCCATGCAACTCCTCCTTGGTTAACATTGGGCCGAATGGGGTACAGTGGCCAACGGTGATGTACATCGGCGGTGACAGTATGCACCACTGCGGACGTGACCACCATTTTCTAATTGATCACTCACTTGCTACCTGACCTTCAACAGGAGAGGACCTATACTGCATGTGCTGCCGTGACCTGTGTCGGGAACCTCCAGTGGCCCGTGTGACTGGGGAAAGGGCCCCTACCTTCACCTCAGCAGAGTTGGAGCGACTGGTGGATGGGGTCCTACCCCAGTACGGACTGCTTTATGGGACCTCAGACCAACAGGTGAGTACACTGTGGGCACAATGCATATGGCATGAATGCATTGGGTGGTGTGTGTGAAGGCCTTGTGTAGGGAGGGTGGTTGGATGTCCCCTGGGCAGCGTACAGCTTGTGTGCTGGGTCATGTATATGTAAATGGTGATGTGAAGGGGTATGGTGGGCCGGTCTGACTGATACTATTTCCTGTGTGTATTGCCTCTGCAGGTCAGCGCCCATCAAAAGAAGGGTATATGGCGTGCCATCGCCAAGGACATGCGGACCCTGGGGGTCTACGGCAGGCGGAGCACCCACTGTCGGAAACGGTGGGAGGACCTGAGACACTGGGCATGGAAGACCGTAGAGGCCAACCTGGGGATGGCCTCCCAATGAGGAAGGGGTGCCCGTCAAACCCTGACCCCTCTGATGGCCGCATACTGGCAGTGGCCTATCCGGAGCTGGATGGGCACTTGAGGGCATCACAGCAGCAACAAGGGGGTGATTACGGTCCCCATCATTACAACTTACGCATGGTAGGGTGGTATCCGGGTGGGGGATGTGGGTCAGTGGGTGCCCCTAGGCCAGGCCTGACATTACAGAGTAGGTCCCCTGGTGGCAAGGGTCCTGAAGGGATAGTCCTGCTACCTAGCTTGTAGGCATCCAATACAGGTCAGTGCTGCGTGGGTCCCAGGTGTGCTGCATTTGATGGTGTGTTCCCCTCCCCATGCCTTGGTGGCTAGCAATATCACTGGTAGTGCAATGCATAGTGTGTAGGGCTGTTCCCTGTGTGTGAGTGTGCTGTGTACGCCAACGGTGGTGTTGGTGCAGCCATTGACCAAGTGTATCCTTTGTCTCTTCCCCCCTTTTTGTTTTGTCACCCTGTTCTTATGTGCATTAGCATCATCTGGCGGAGAAGCAGAGGCACCTGCGATGGAGGGAGCTGCATCCCACAGGACCCAGGAGGCAGTGTTCACCGACGCTGAGGGCACCAGTGGGACAGAGGGCCAGAAGAGCACCACGGCGGAGACTGGAGGGGACAGTTCGGACACAGATACCTCCTCCGATGGAAGCTCCCTGGTGGTGGTGGACACCTCTGTGACCACCCCAGCTACAGGTACAGCCACCACACCCCATACCAGCACTGCCCTCCCAGCAGCCCCTCAGCGAGTTTCCCGTGCCTGCTCACCCAGGAGGGAGGGCATCTCCTTTGCCCCAGGCACCTCAGGCCCTGCCCCAGTGAGCCCTGCTGCCCTCAGTGAGGAGGTTATTGACCTCCTGCGATCCATCTCTGTAGGGCAGTCAACCATTGTGAATACCATCCAGGGGCTGGCAGCCCAGATGCAACAGACTAATGCATTCTCGGAGGGCATTCACACTGGCTTGGCAGCCCAACAGAGATCAATCCAGGCTCTGGCCTCCTCTCTGATTGCAGCCATTGTCCCTGTTTCCACCCTCCCCCTCCAACATCCTCTACCCAATCCCATTCCCCTCAACCCCAACCTATCCCAACCACACAGGCAAACCACCATGCATACAAGACAACACACAAGAGTGGCACAGGCAAGCACTACACATCATCCCACAGGCACTCACACAAACACCATCCAGATGCAGACATATCAACATTCACTATTTCCACTGTGTCCCCCTCCTCCTCTACCTCTCTCCCAGTTCTGTCTACACTCACACCTGCATGCACTACATCCACATCCGCTACCAGCATCACCACCACACCTAGCAGAAAACACACCTCACTGGCAGACACCTCCACAACAGCCATGCACACGTCCCCTGTGTCCTCTCCCACTGTGTCTGTCACCCTCCTCCCAAGGTACACAAACGCAAGCACTCAGACACCCAACAACCATTCACCTCACAACAGCATCCAGCCCATGCACCTGCACCCAAACACAGCAGACAGACACCTCCTACAACCACTTCCTCTGCCTCCACTCCCAAACCTTCTCCCTCTTCCCACCCCAAAGTCCCTAAGAAGCTTTTCCTCTCCACCATTGACCTCTTCCCTACCACTCCCCCCGTCCTTCACATCTGGCCAGGGTGGCAAAAACCCAGGCAAGCACCTCAGCCACCCAGTCCACAGGCCCAGTAGTCTCCACACCCACTCATGGTGGGAAAGGATCCAGGGCACATGTCCAGAGGTTGAAGGAGCCTGCACCAGGCAGCCACAATGAAAGGTTGCCTGCCCCGACTGCAAGCTGGAAGACCAATGAGCCAGCTCCAGCAGCTGCCAGGAAGGGAAAGGAGCCAGCCCCACGTGCTGCTAGGAAGGGCAAGGAGCCAGCCCCAGCTGCTGCCAGGAAGGGCAAGGATCTAGCCTCCGCTGCTGCCAGGAAGGGAAAGGAGTCAGCACCAGCAGGCAGGAAGGACAAGGTGCCTGGTGCAGGGACTCAGACGGAGCCCCTACCACCAACCATGGTTGTGCAGCCATCCGAGGCTCCAGGGGATGGGGTGGAGCCTCCCCCCACCACCAGCAGCAGCACCACCACCAACACCAGTGGGCAGCCATCCGAGGCTGCAGGGGATGGGCTGGAGCCTCTCCCCGCCACCACCTGCAGCAGCAGCAGCACCACCACCAGTGGGAAGCAGTCCGAGGCTGCAGGGGATAGGCTGGAACCTCCCCCCACCACCACCAGCAGCAGCAGTACCAGTGGGCAGCCATCCGAGGCTGCAGGGGATGGGTAGGAGCCTCCCCCCCACCACCAGCAGCACCACCACCACTACCAGTGGGCAGCCGTCCGAGGATGCATGGGATTGGCTGGAGCCTCCCCCCACCACCACCAGCAGCAGCACCACCAGCGGGCAGCCATCTGAGGCTGCAGGGGATGTGCTGGAGCTTCCCCCCACCAGTGGCTGCAGCACCACTACCACCACTGAGCAGCCGTCACTGCCGGCGGGCGGTATGTAGTCCTGCGTCCATGGGCTGCTGTGCGGCCTGCCCCCTGCAAATCCAGGGGGTATGACACCCACCTGAGAGACTGTGACCTTGCACTCCGCAGGATCGCCAGCCTGTTGACGGTATTACCGCCGCATTATCACCGACCGCCAGGGTTGTAATGAGGGCCCTTATGTCCATTCTCAGCTAAGTGGTTCAACAGGGCAATAGTATCTCTCCTACAGGCTTCTTGAATACTTGATGCCACTAGTAGGTCATCAATGTATTGAACTAAGACTAAATGATAGGGCATGTTGTGACTCCAGTTTCTTTGTCAAGGCCTGTTTAAAAACTGAAGGGCTCTCAGTATACCCTTATAGGACTCAGCACCATGCCAAAACATGACTGCCAAACCAAAACTCAAAGTGAAACTGGCTCTCTTTATGCAACGGAATGGAGAAGAACGCTTGGCACAAGTCAATCACAGTGAACCACTCTGCTTCATATGGAACTCAGAATAAAATCACTGCTGGATTTGGTACCACTGGAAAACATGGAACAATGTTATTCACTTTTCTCAGGTGTTGGGCAATATTGGGAGAATTACATGGACTTCTCATTATCAGTCTTAGGATTCCCTGTTCTATCAATTAATCTGTCATAGGGGTAATTCCAGCAATCATTTCAGTTGTCTTGTTATATGGGGAGTTCTTGGATACATATCATTCTGTTTCACAGTTACCTTGAAGGACTGAACTCCTTTAATGAGACCTATCGCTTTTCCGGAAAAGTCCCAAACTTCAGAGGACACAGTATTGTTTAAATCATCAGGTAAATCATTGCATGTCAACACTGGGTACAATGTGACACTGAAAGTTCGATTCACAATTTTAAATGCTGCATCTTCATAATTTGCGTGGATCTCAATTCAACATGCTGTACAGCTGATGGAACAATTTAACTTGAATAGCAAGTCATGTCCAAGCAAGCTTACTGGACTTGAGTCACATTCAACAAATTGATGCTCATCTTCAAATAAACCTATTTTTACGAGGTCAGAATTTGTTACTGGGTTGGACAATTGTTTATTTGCCACGCCTATAATCTGAACTTTCTTTCCTAAAAGTGGCAAGTTTGGTACTTCTGCCATTCTTACACCAGAATGTGTGGCACCTTTGTCTACTAAAAAGGACACATGGTGACCATTTATATCACCATCCACATATGGACCACGCTGATCCACTTCTAAGAAAGCACCTAGCATGCATTCCTCTTTTTCCATTGGGCATCTTAACTGAAAGATGTCGGAAAAATCATCAATTAAAGGAAACTCTGATGTGAACTGATTTGCATCTACATTGGTAACCTGATTTAAATTCTGTCAGAAACATTTCTCTTTTTTTGGGACATTGGTAGTTGTGGAGCATGCATCTGCTGTCTCTGGGACATATTGAAATTCTGCATTCAGGGTCTCTGAACTTGACCGGATTATTGCCTTGCGCTTGTACAATTCCATAACTCTGTACCTGATTATTGACACTATTAAAGGGACACTCCCTTCTCGAATGGACCAACTAGACACAACCGTGACATGAATTTGTTCTTTTCAAGGCCTGTACATCAACATCTCCATTATGATCTACAGGAGCACCACGTCAGCTGCTTTGCGGAAAATGACTAACTCCTTGTTCTTGCACTCCTTGAATACCACCAGTATTCCCTGCAAACTTTTGGATCTGACTGGTGTTCTGTGCAGCTTTCAATTGCTTCACCATAACTTTTTCCTTCAACTTTTTCTGCTTCAATTCCAATTTTGCATACCACAGGATCTCATCAATCGGTTTGTTCTGCCAACAAATCAAATGCTGCTGAATCATGTTACTTATATCTGGCTTCAATCCCTGCACAAATCTAAATACAAAACGACCCATATCTTTTGCTTCTACGGCTTCAGTACCACTGAAATGCTTGAAAGCCTGCAACAATCTCTCATAATAGTAATGATTAAATTCCTTAGTCTCTTGAGTTGTCCTGTAAATTCTCAGCTAATCAATGTCTTTAGGGGACACTTTGGGGGTGATTCTAACCCCGGCGGTCTTAGACCGCCGGGGCCAGGGTCGGCGGGAGCACCGCCGACAGACCGGCGGTGCCCCGCAGGGCATTCTGACCGCGGCGCTTTGGCCGCGGTCAGTGCAGGAAAACCGGCGGTCTCCCGCCGGTTTTCCGCTGCCCCTTGGAATCCTCCAAGGCGGAGCAGCTTGCTGCGCCGCCGAGGGGATTCCGACCCCCCCTACCGCCATCCAGTTCCCGGCGGTCCGCCCGCCGGGAACCGGATGGCGGTAGGGGGGGTCGCGGGGCCCCTGGGGGCCCCTGCAGTGCCCATGCCACTGGCATGGGCACTGCAGGGGCCCCCGTAAGAGGGCCCCTAAATGTATTTCACTGTCTGCTGCGCAGACAGTGAAATACGCGACGGGTGCAA
This sequence comes from Pleurodeles waltl, assembly GCF_031143425.1. Lineage (NCBI taxonomy): Eukaryota > Metazoa > Chordata > Amphibia > Caudata > Salamandridae > Pleurodeles > Pleurodeles waltl. The sequence continues at coordinate 964,092,490 of NC_090439.1, forward strand.
CTGCACCCGTCGCACAGCTTCCACTCCGCCGGCTCGATTCCGAGCCGGCTTCATCGTGGAAGCCTCTTTCCCGCTGGGCTGGCGGGCGGCCTGAAGGCGGTCGCCCGCCAGCCCAGCGGGAATGTCAGAATTACCGCCGCGGTCTTTCGACTGCGGAACGGTAACCTGACGGCGGGACTTTGGCGGGCGGCCTCCGCCGCCCGCCAAGGTCAGGATGAGGGCCTTTGTTTTTTAAAAAGTCTGATACTTTTTCATCGCAGCTTCAGATGGCACATTTGTCACAAGATCTCTTGGAGGTTCACTATCAGGCCAATCAACAGCAACATTACACTCAGTCCACAAATCACTCAGAACCACAATGTCAAACAATGTATTCAAATCTTCCTGCAGACATTTAGAAAGTTTTGCAAATCCTTCTCTCTGCTTATACTATTCCACTGGTTTCGCTCTCAATTTCGGCTAATCATATGTGAAGGACAAGATATCACTCCTACTCCAAGGTACATGAACATATCCACCACCTGCAATTTCTGCCATGGGAAGCATTTTCACATTTCCCTCACTCTGACTTGCTCCTGCTGGAGGCAAATCTCTTCTTGTTTTCCTCTGATCTCTTTTCTTTATCCATGTTCTTTCCCTCTTGTCTAAAGCTCCCCATTTCTGGATGTAGGTCATCAATGCCCTAATCTTCAGTCTCATTCTAGGTGGTCTCATGTTCAATATATCCTTCTTACTAAAGTCTACTCTGTAAATTCATTTCAAGGGTTTTGATTTCTCCAAATCAACATCAGATCTCTGGCCTAATTCAGCTAATCTGTTATAGGCTTGACCTGCATGTTTTGTAATGTCTTTGCACACAAACCGCAACTCATCTTCAGTGTAAATCTCTAAGAGAACTGTGTCCACATTTACCGGTATCATTTCATTTAATTCTAATTTTAATCTAGGCATATCCAATGGTCTATCTCTGTCTGGGGTGTTTTCTGCTCTTGCACTGCAACTCAATCCTCCAGTTGCACCTTTAGGACTCAGAATATTTAGCCAATCAGCTAATTGCTGAGCAGTTAAGCCTTGCAAATTTATTGGATTATTCTGTAATATTTCTGTTCTTGGATGACCTGCAATTGATTGATTTGGGGTACTTGCAATAGACAGATCTTCTGAAGTGTTAAAGGGTAATGCTCTTTTCAAGCTCTGCAACCAAAGTTCAGTGTCTGTTCTGGGCACAAATTAGGTGAGAATCTCTGAGAAAACCTCACATCAGGAGTAAATTCTATCTGACTTGTCCGTGAAGTTGAATCTGAAATGCGTGTAGAGGTCATTGGTCTCAGAAAATAATTCATTCTTTCCATCTCTGAACAACTCAGGCTTACAAATCCGTGTGCACTGTTTGATGCAACTGGGGTATTTGGGATGTTCTGAACATTCAGGACTTTTAATGTGTGTGAATTACTCCCAGTCATGCATGTAGCATGACTGGGAACTGTCAATGCATCTGGATTCAAGTAATTCACTGGATTCTGTGGAACTGCCATTCCTACACTCTGTCCTGTAAAAACAGTAATTAAGCATTTTCCTAGTTGATTCAGGGTACAATTCTGCAGAGGCTGATTTCAAAATGAAATTTTGGCACAGGCTGACTCAAATCGAAATTCCAAACTGGTGGATTTACATTTGAAGTCTGTCTTACTGGAATCACGTTTGAAACTGGCACTATTTGATTTGTGGTCAGTTCAACTGGTGCAAAAGGCACATCAAAGGTCACATTTCTCAGTGTCTCACTTGACACTATCATCTGTTCAGAATGGTATGGAGGTGAACGATTTAACAATAGCTGATTTATAAAGTCATCATCTGAATCACTCTCATAAGCTTCAGCTTTCTTTTCAGTATCTTTTTTCTGTTCATCTTTTGCTTAGTCTTTAGTACAGTGCTTTCTCCTTCTTCATTTGAAATGGCTGGATACTGCTCAACTCCCTCAATAATATCTGTTCTCCTAGCTTGTTGCTTCTGCAACTGCTCTTATTGTTTTTTTCATTCTACTCTTGTAGTTATGTTTCTGATGAGCCATATGTTCCAAAGTATTAAGAGTTCAAATTGTGTGGGTCTCGAAGGCGGTTTCATCTCATAAAGTACTTGCGGTGTCGTGATAGTGTGGGTGTATTTCTGTTGGCGTGACGGTGGAGGTTTTGTTTTCGCCAGTTTATCACTGACCTTTGGTGTGGCGGACTTGTGTGGGTGTCAAGATTTTGGCTGATTCCGAACTGTGGATCATATTAGCTGTGGCGGAATTTCGCGGCCGCGGCGGTGTGTTGGCGGTCTTCTGCACGGCGGAAAGCGGCTTTTGCCGCCAATGTTGTAATGAGGGACAGAGTGTGCATTTTGTTATTTGAAGTCTTAATAAGCTAGTTATAAAGTGGTTCACAGAAACTATATTAATGTGCATTCACTGTATGTTACTAAAACTAAAGTGTGATGGTATAGCCCGAAAAATGTATGCATAACTAATTAATTCAATTCCATGTGATTCTTTATGATGTAAATGAATAGTTTGCACTAAAAACATAATAATTTTCTAAAGGGAAATGTTTTAAATGTTACATGCACAATTTGAAGATTGCAGTACTGCACTATAGTTAAAGCAGTGTATTAACAGAGTTATTTAATTTAAAATATACTGTGACATGAACACTGACCATGATCACTAATGATCAATTTATAACCTTGAGTGTTATATGTGCCTTGCTTGATATAAATGAATGTGTCATTTTAATTCACTTTACTTAGCCTAAGGGAGGCCTGCAAAGTACTGTTTTCTGACTGTGTAGAAAAATGTTTAGTAATTCTTGCTAACGTGACTTTTTTTTCAGACTTTGGCCCACATTATGAACATGGCGCTGTGGGCCGCCATGCCGGCGGTGGCGGGAAACCCCGCCAGCCGGCATGGCGGCCCACACCGCCATATAATGAAGCCATGGAGTGCCTCCATAGGCGGCCCTCACCCACCGCCAGGCGGCCTCCGTCAGGCAACCTGGCGGTGGACGGCATCATTATCCGACAGGGCAGCACTGCTGCCCCTCGGATAATGATCCCTATGCCTCCAGCCTTTCCAGGGAAAGGCTGGCGGAAGGGGTTCACTGGGGCACCCCTGGGGGCCCCTGCACTGCCCATGCACTTGGCATGGGCAGTGCAGGGGCCCCTGTGCAGTGACCCATCGCGCAGGTCACTGCCCGATTTATGGGCAGTGATCTGCGCGATGGGTGCAGCTGCACCCGCTGCACAGAGACATTGACGGCGGCTCCATGTGGAGCCGCCGGCAATGTCCCGGCCAGGCATTCCTCTGGGCCGGTTGTTTTTGCCCACTGGCCCAGAGGAATGTTCATTATACAGCAGGCGGGGTTCCTGGGGAGCGGGCGGTCACTGGAAAGACCGACAGCATGAACATGGCAGTGTATACCGCCGTGTTCATAATGAGGGCCTTTGTTCCCATGAAATGTTAGCTTGGTAATAGATGCCCTATTTTTTCTGCATAGTGAGCCTGAGAAACTAGCCTTGAGCCCAGTACATTGAGGAACTGTGAGAATGCATTCTATACAATTGTTTCAACTGGTACGGATGAGTTAAGATGGATGCTTTCCTCATGAGGGACTTGGAAAAATGTCCCCATGTTGCAGCTCCATGTCATAAAGCGATGAACTGTGATTGGGCAGTTATACCTTTCGAGTCATGTGGAGTGATGGATGAGTGAATCATCTTGCACTATGGACTTCAATGCGGTTTCCCACTTGGATCCGTGGCAGTCTCTCTCCAGACCTCACTTAGGCATTCAGCTCCTCACCCTTTTTCACTCCTTTCTGGATCCCCTTCGATTCTAAGGGGTAGACCTCTCTACCCTTATTTTTTCCAGTGCTTTGCTGAGACTTAGGCTTTTCCCTCCTAACCCAGGAGAAGACTCTTGACCGAACTTCTGACATGCTGATGCGTTCTCTTTTTAAGTACTTTTTACTTTTTGTCCACATGTGTTTAGCCCAGCACGTGTTAACTTTTGACTTGCTAACCTGTCCATTTTTTCCTTGCCCTAACTAGCTACGGTTAGATGACATTTAAATTGCCTTAATGTTTAAGAGAACTGAACAGCATTGTTTTCTACCCATCAGATTCTCTTTTTGCTGTTTTGTATTTTCATTTTCGAATGCTTGATTCTTTTGATGTTAGTTTGCTTGAATCTTTTTCGCCGCCTTAATCACCCCAAAGTGATTCTGTATCTTTATAACTTTGTTTTGAGAATTGTCTATATGACTTAGAGACTGAGCTTGTAATAAAACACCTTAACTTTATTTCAGACTGGATTTTTCCTTGTGTGGCCACATGGATCATACTGTCATTTTAAATTGTGTTGTTTGAAGAGATTTTGATTGAACTGTATTTCTCCACCCCTTCATGCTGGGTGAAAAGATTTAGTGACCTTGTTTAAAGCATAACCTTTAAAGAAGTGAATTATTAAATATGGCAGCAGAGTAGTGGTTTCTCCCACGAAGGGGGAGACATAATTAGGCATAGAGCTAGAGATCACTGAAACATTTGTCATGCAAATTGCCCACCTGAAAATGTTTGTCCCATGGTTCGTTCTGAAGATTGATGAAGTTCCTGCGTTGTTCCTTTGCAAAAAATGTGTGAGTATTATTAGGGTTTGTGCTTGCATTGCCTTGGCGAAAGATTGCAGTGAAGTGTGATGTTGTGAAGTATTTTGGGAAATTTCTGCACTTGTGTGGTTATGGTGCTTAATGCTAACAAGCAGTTGTTGTTGAACTGGTCTGCCGTGGCCTAAGATCCTGGGATAACGCACAACTCTAGAAGAAATATGGTTAATTTATTTTCTGCAGTGTAGGGTAAAGTGCATGTTTTGGGTTGGTTGGTAATAGGTGAATCCTGAGTGCCCATGGAGGAACTGTAGCAACTAGAGCGAGGTTTGCTGATCAAGTCTCATTTGTTGTGTAATTGTGAAAGTACTGCCAGAGAGCGTAGTTTCCGTAATGCTTTTTAAGTGTTTGGTTACCATATCCTGTAGTGAGCAGATAGGTTGTTGGTTTTTGGCTTTCAATATTTTGCATTAGGTTTGCATGTGTGAGAGAAATTATAAAGGAGGGTGGGCTGCTACGAGGAGTAAGATTGATGTCATTGTTTGTCGTGACAGTATTGGTCGGTTAGTGTGAAGCTGCACTGGTACTGGTGGACTACATTACAGACAGTCGTGTTGCTTTGGTTGTTAACATTCAGAAGAGAATTGTAGAAACATAATTATTTCCTGATTCAAACAAAAAGTAAATTGTGCATTGTTGAATTTGATCGAAAATGAAGTTCTTTAAAGCATTAAAGAGTGCATTGAAGGAATACGTATTTATTCCGGACAGAGAGGGAATAGAGACCCCACCCAAAGGTACTCTAGGTCATTATGTTTTGTCCAACAAAGGTCTTCATGCATGTTTGTGACTTGAGCAATGGTATAAGGTTGTTGAGAAAGAAGGGGCATTAGCATTTCCTCACTATGGAATACTTAATTAACCGCCGCGCTCAAAATACACACACACATACAAAACACATCCACATTGGACAAATCCAAATACACACACCTGATACACATACACACACCACTCCCACACACCCAATACAATATAAAACACACACCCACATCACCCACAAACCCCTACTACCAAAATTTCAGAAAGAGACAGAACCAGCAAGAACAACAGCATCCACAGGCACACAACACCATCACCCACTGAACTTCCACGCACCTCACACAACACCCCACTACATATCAGCACACTTATCACCACACACTCCACCCCACACATCACCTACACCACCCCATGGCACGGCAAAGACACCCCAGGTTCTCGGAGGAGGAGCTCAGGGTCATGGTGGAGGAAATCGTCCGGGTAGAGCCACAGCTATTCGGATCACAGGTGCAGCACACCTCAATTGCAAAGAAGATGGAGCTATGGCGAAGAATAGTGGACAGGGTCAACGCAGTGGGACAGCACCCAAGAAATAGGGATGACATCAGGAAGAGGTGGAACGACCTACGGGGGAAGGTGCGTTCCGTGGTCTCAAGACACCACCTGGCAGTTCAGCGGACTGGCGGCGGACCCCCACCTCCTCCCCCACAACTAACAACATGGGAGGAGCAGGTCTTGGCGATTCTGCATGTGAGGGCCTCGCAGGAGTAGGTGGAGGAATGGACTCTGGTAAGTCAAATCTTAACTATTACATCCCCCACCCTACCTGCATGCCAGCACATACCCCCACCCTCACCCCCAGCACTCCAACTCCTCACATATGTCCCAACATCACAAACCACCCATCCCAACACCAAGCCGTGCATGCAACAACAAAGCATGGACACCCATCACCAAAGCATGCCCACTGCACATACCCATACAACCCCCTAAACCATCATCACACAAGGTCCCACACAGGAATGCAAGCACTGGGGTACACGGTCACCCACCCATTGCACACCATGGCACACACAGATGTAATAACCATCCTTTTATACCCCTGCAGGACCCCTACTCAACGTCACCGGACAGGAGGGTCCACACATGTCAACACCACCAACAGAAGAGGCCCACAGTGATGACAGCAGCTCTGTCCAACTGGATCTAGATGACCAGCCCGGCCCATCGGGGACCTCTGGACAGTCGGTTCCCCTGACACAGTCACAGGCCACTACAGACCTTCCCCCCTCTGGAAACACCAGCACAGCACCCACCCAGCGGGCCCATACCTCCGTCCCCAGGACACGCCAATCAGCTGTGTGTCCACCACTACAGGGAACCCAGGCTAACCCACCACCCCAACAACAACAGGGACCTGGGGTCAGTGGCAGTGAGCACACGGTCCAGGGGACGGAGGCCCCAGAACACAGGGGAACTGGGAGGGCTGCTGTGCGACAGGGGGTGGACAGGCCAAGGGAACCCACTCTCCACGAGGCACTCTCTTCTATCATGGGAGCCTACCACCACTCCCAGGAGACGATGGCAACGGTACTGGCCAAGTTTCAGGAGACCCAGCGCCTGCAGGAGGAACAGTATATGGGCTTCAGGGAGGAACTCAGAACAATCAGCTGCACCCTGGGCACCATCGTAGGGGTGCTGAAGGAACTTGTGAACACCAGGAGGGACACTGTGGCACTACAAGGGGCCCCTGACACTAGTATGGATGATGAACTGCCCACCACCTCCGCCGGTGCTAGTGGACAGGACGCCCCGCCACAGGACCACCACACCAGCACCCCACCCCCTGCAGAGGGAAAACCACCCCGCAAACAGTCCCTGAGATCCAGGAACAAGACAGAGCACGATGCCAAGACCCCCGCCAAGAAATGAGACCACCCTGATTGTCATCCTACTCTCCCACTTTGTCACCCTGTCCATACTTAAACTGCCCCAGCTCCACTTCCTATGCCCATATGGGCAATGCACCTGTGAGACTAACAGACTAGACTCTGCCATGGACATTCCTCCGCCATCCCCCCTCACCATTTTACTACCCCCTCCAATATTGAGCACTTAAATAAACACACTTAAAGCACAAAACAATCTGGAGTCTGTCTGTGATTTTGAAATAGTGTATTAGCAATTACAGTGACAAAATGCTCTTACAATTGTAATGTCAACATACCTATGTCACACAGCTCTAGTCCATGAGGAATCTAATCAGATGTCACACAGTGGGACCCACATCTGTGAAATCGTAAGGGAAAGTGACAACTCAGTGTCAACACACTGGGTGAAAACGACAGACGGTAGAGAGGTAGTAGTGTTGTAGGCAGGTCTGTACTCTTACCTGTGTCTCACTGGAAATATTGCTGGATCACTGAGTCCCTGTTGTTCATGTCTTCTTCCTCTGCTTCCTCGTCTTCACTGTCCACAGGCTCCACAGCTGCCACAACACCGCCATCAGGACCATCCTCCTGCAGAAAAGGCACCTGTCGTCGCAAAGCCAAGTTGAGAAGCATACAGCAGGCCACGATGATCTGGCACACCTTCTTTGGTGAGTAGAATAGGGATCCACCTGTCATATGGAGGCACCGGAACCTGGCCTTCAGGATGCCGAAGGTCTGCTCGATCACCCTCCTAGTTCGCCCATGGGCCTCAGTGTAGCGTTCCTCTGCCCTTGTCCTGGGATTCCTCCCTGGGGTCAGTAGCCATGACAGGTGGGGTAACCAGAGTCACCTGCAAATGGCGAGGGACAACTGTTAGACACACACTAACCTGTAGGGATATCCCCAGACCCAGACAACCATTCCCACTGTCTTGCTCTCAGGTGCTCACCTAATAGCCACACACGGTGCCTCTGGAGTTGACCCATCACATAAGGTATGCCGCTATTCCGCAGGATGTAGGCGTCATGCACTGAGCCAGGGAACATGGCATTCACATGGAAGATGTACTGGTCGGCCAAACATACCTGTACATTCATTGAATGATAACTCTTCCGGTTTCTGTACACCTGTTCACTCCTGTGGTTGGGGACCAAAGCCACATGGGTCCCATCAATGGCACCTATGATGTTGGGGATATGTCCCAGGGCATAGAAATCACCTTTCACGGTAGGCAAATCCTTCACCTGAGGGAAAACGATGGAGCTCCGCATGTGTTTCAGAAGGGCAGACAACACTCTGGACAACAAGTTGGAAAACATAGGCTGGGACATCCCTGATGCTATGGCCACTGTTGTTTGAAATGACTCACTTGCAAGGAAATGGAGCACTGACAGCACCTGCACTTGAGGGGGGATTCCTGTGGGATGGCGGATTCTTGACATCAGGTCTGGCTCCAACTGGGTACACAGTTCCTGGATTGTGGCACGGTCAAGCCTGTATGTGGTAATCACATGTCGCTCCTCCATTGTCAACAGGTCCACAAACGGTCGGTACACCGGAGGATGCCGCCATCTCCTCACATGTCCCAGCGGACGGTGCCTATGAAGGACAACAGCAAGCACAGAGTCAAACAACTCAGAGGTACGTACCCACAGTTTACACAGAACACCATTCATACACAAAAGGTGGCCTGTATGTGTGTTGAGTCTAGGCCTAGGTATGTGTGACGCAGTTGAAAATGAAGCCATGTGGGCCCTTGAAATGGCGGCTGCCTGACCTCTAAAGTGGGATAATGGGATGTGAGGTAACTGCGCTTGCGTTGTACACCGTCGCAGTAGGCGGTCGAAGACTGCGGCGCAATGCTGCATTGGTTAACATTGGACCCTATGGGTCCCAGGAGCCAATGACAATGTACGCCGGCGGTGACGGTACGCACTGCTGCGGACGTGACCGCCATTTTCTATCTGTTCAATCACTCGATACCTGATCTTCGACAGGAGAGGACCTACACTGCAAATGCTGCTGTGACCTCGGTCTGGAAGAGACAATGGCTCGAGTGTCTGGGGAAAGGGCCCCTGCCTTCACATTGGAGGAGTTGGAGAAACTCGTGGACGGGGTCCTCCCCGAGTACACGGTACTCTACGGTCCTCCAGACAAACAGGTAAGTCCACTGGGAGCATGCTGTATGGGCTATGCCTGTGTGGAGAGGGCTGGATGTAAGAAGGAAGGGGGGAGAGTGCGGCGTGCATGAAATGACGGTGAATGCATGTGCCACATGGCAAGGGTAGGGATGAGGGCCAATCACTTTGACGGTGCAGTTGGTAAAAACTTACTCTTCCCCCTGTACATTTCATGTAGGTCAGCGCCCACCAGAAAAACACATTTGGCGTGCCATCGCCAAGGACGTCCGGACCCTGGGGGTCTACCAAAGACGGAGCACCCACTGCCGGAAAAGATGGGAGGACATTCGCCGCTGGAGCAAGAAGACGGCGGAGGCTCAGCTGGGGATGGCCGCCCAACGTGGGAGGGGTGCCCGTCGCACCATGACCCCCCTGATGTTCAGGATCCTGGCGGTGGCCTACCCGGCGTTGGATGGGCGCTTGAGGGCATCACAGCAGCCACAAGGGGTGAGTACACTCTCATTCTGCTGACTTTGCGCGCAGTGGAGGGGTCTGGGTGGGGGAGGTGGGCTGTGGGTTTCCCTAGGCCAGGGTGAGTTCCGTAGGCAAGGTCCCTCCGTAAGGCAGGCCATGTGGCACCCCACCCCACCTCTGTAGAGTGCCAAGTACACCTAGTCATGCCCCTGTGTCATCTATGTGTGCAGATGTCGTCCATAGCCTTGTAGGGCATTTTCCAGGCATTGAACAGTGGAGCCCAAGAGTGCGGCGTAGTGCAGGGGGCTTCTGTGGCTGTCGTGTCCGCCAACGGTAGCGGTAATGCATGCACTCAACATGTCTTTCTTCTGTCGTCCCCCCCCCTTTTTGTGGTCTCCCTGTTCTTGTGTGCATTAGCATCATCAGGCGGAGGAGCAGTGGCACCGGAGCACCAGGGGGCTGCATCCCACATGGCCATGGAGGGCCACACTACGGACTCGGACTTCACCAGTGGGACGTAGGGCGAGGGGAGCTCCACGTCGGGGACAGGAGCTGAGACCAGTGACACGGACTCGTCCTCTGATGGGAGCTGCCTTGTGGTGGCGGCAACATCTGTGCCACCCCCTTCTACATTTACAGCCGCCACCCCCCTTCCAGCACCGTCCTCCCAGCAGGCCCTCAGCCTTTGCCCCATGCCCCCTCACCCGGGAGGGTGGGCATCACCTTCGCCCCAGGCACCTCAGGCCCTGCCCCAGTCATCCCTGCTGCCCTCAGTGAGGAGGCCATTGACCTCGTCAGGTCCCTCACTGTTGGGCAGTCTACCATTTTGAATGCTATCCAGGGTGTAGAAAGGCAGTTGCAACAAACAAATGCATTCCTGGAGGGCATTCATTCTGGTCAGGCGGCCCTTCAGCGAGCTTTTCAGACTCTGGCCTCAGCACTGATGGCAGCCATTGTCCCTGTGTCTAGCCTCCCCACTCCAACTTCCTCCACCCCGACCCAATCTCCTGTACCTCAGCCTATCCCAAGCACATCTACAGACCAGCATGCACACACCTCAACACACAAGGGAAGCTCAGACAAACATAAGCACCACACATCCCACAGGCACTCACGCAAGCATCACACACATGCAGACACACCAACATCCACTGGCTCTACTGTGTCCCCCACCTCCTCGTCTCCCTCCTCCCTCCCAGTCTCGTCTACACTCACACCTGCATGCACTACCTCTACAGCCACTACGTCCCTCTCCAGCACACCCACCACCACACCCCGCTCACGTGCAGTCACCACCCCCACTACCATTCACACGTCCCCTGTGTCCTCTCCCAGTGTGTCTGTGACGCCCCCTCCGAAGATACACAAACGCAGGCACACACCCACCCAACAGTCATCCACCTCACGACAGCCTCCAGCGCATGCACCTTCACCCAAAGTCAGCAAACAAAACCTCCTACAACCACCACCTCTTCCTCCACTCCCAAACCCCCTACAGCTACCCGTCACAGTGTGTCAAAAAAACTTTTCCTGTCATACTTGACTTTTTTCCCACACCTCCTCCACCCCGTCCGTCTCCTAGGTCCCGAACTAGCACCTCAGCCACAACATCTCCGGGACCAGTGGTGCTTGTAGTCACCGGAATCTGGAGTGCACCGGCCACCAGGGCAGCCAGTGTGGCAGGGAGCCACAGCACAGACAGTCCCCCACCTGTGAAGCATCAGAAGTTGGCCAGTGCCCGGCGGGAGAGGGGGAAGACTCCAGCCGCCAAAGCCGCTCCCAGGGGTCCCGGTGGGAGTGTGGAGTCAGCTGTGACACCTTCCAAGGTGGGGAAGGGCCACAAGAAACCAGGGAAGTCTGGGAAGAGCAGCACGGCGGAGAAGACCGCCATCATCCCCGCTGCCCAGGAGGCCACCTCCAGCACCAGCCCAGCTGCCCAGGACAGGACCGCCAGCACAAGCCCAGCTGCCCAGGACAGGACCGCCAGCACAAGCCCAGCTGCCCAGGACAGGACCGCCAGCAAAAGCCCAGCTGCCCAGGACAACACCGCCAGCACAAGCCCACCTGCCCAGGAAGCCACCACCAGCAAAAACCCCGCTGGGCCATGAAGGACCGCCAGCAAAAGCCCCGCTGGGCCATGGAGGACCTCCAGCAAAAGCCCCGCTGGGCCATGAAGGACCGCCAGCAGCTGAGTCCCTGCAACAGGGCACCGCCGCCTCAAGCACCGCTGCACAGGGCACCGCCATCTCAAGCACCGCTGAACAGGGCACCGCCATCTCAAGCACCGCTGAACAGGGCACCGCCATCTCAAGCACCGCTGAACAGGGCACCGCCGTCTCAAGCACCGCTGCACAGGGCACCACCATCTCAAGCACCGCTGAACAGCGCACCGCCGTCTCAAGCAACGCTGGCCCATGAGCGGCAAGGGCACTGATGCAACTGAGTCTGTCACGGGGTAAATGATGCACTCTGGGCACAAAGCCCCCTCCAGAACCAGTGGAGACTGTCATCCACTACCTCTGTCCTTGGCAGGATGAAGCACTCTGGGCACAAAGCCCCCTCCAGAACCAGTGGAGACTGTCATCCACTTGAGAGACTGTGGCTTTGCACTCCCCAGGATTGAACAGTGGGCAAACCACCCACTGTAGAGACTTGTGAGACTGTAGCTTTGCACTCCCCAGGATTGAACAGTGGGCAAACCACCACTGTAGAGACTTGTGAGACTGTGGCTTTGCACTCCCCAGGATTGAACAGTGGGCAAACCACCCACTGTAGAGACTTGTGAGACTGTGGCTGTGCACTCCCCAGGATTGAACAGTGGGCATGTGACCCCCCTCGTGGATTTGGCGTCGTGCACTCAAGCGGCTGAGGTGCCCCCCCTTTCCCTCCCCCTGAGGTGCCTGTTTAGTTGCTCTCTGATGCCCCTGCTGTGTTCTCTCCATCATGGTCGGGGATCTTGTGTGGGCCTCGCCCATACCGTGTGGTCCCAGTGTTCCACGGACTTTATTAGAGCACTACCTGGACTACTATGCTTGGTATATATCTTGTACATGGTGTATATATATATGTTTCTGCCTACTTGCTTTTAATATATTACAATGGTTACACTCATTTTCTATTGTCTTTGCATTCTTCCGGGGGGCTTGGGGGGTGTAACTGTGATGTATCAATATGTATTGGTGTGTGTGTTGTCGTGGGTGAGGGTGGGGGTGGGGGTGTTGCATGTTGCCTGTGTGTGTCCCTGTTTTTTCCCTCCCCTGTGTGGTAGGTGCAGTACTCACCGTGGTCTTCGCCGCCGGCGTTCGTGCTCCTGGTAGAGGAGCAGGAAGACTATTGCAGGTAGAATTTGGAGTTCCGGATCCATGGCGTCCTCATTCCTCGTGGGGTGTGTAGAGGTGAGCGTTTTTCCTTCGGGATTCCTGTTTCCGCCGTGTTTTTATCTGCGGTGAATCCGCCCCGGAAAAGGTGGCGGATTGGCCTGTTGTGATACTGTGGGCGGTACATTGTCCTCCGCCTGTCTGTTGGCGGTGACCGCCAAGCTGTTTGTTTGTACCGCCGTGGCGGTCGGAGTGTTAAAGTGGCTGTCTTTGTTGGCGGTTTCCGCCACGGTCGTAATAGCAAATCTTTTTCCAATGACCTGTTGGCGGTCTTACCGCCGCTTTATCACCGTCTGCCAGGGTTGTAATGACCACCTCTGTCACATATTAGATGATTACTGAATGTCAAAGGTAGTAATAACATTTCTGCTACACTAATCTAAATTAAACCATCTTGAAAGTTCACCTGGAACTGGTTTGTCTTTCCTGTTACCAAATTCTGCTCTTTGGAATAAGCTTATCCAGAAGAGATGTAGTAGAATACAGTATAATGCCTTCCCTGAAATATGGGGCACGTCTTTCTGGGCAGTACTACAATGATTTGCCAAACAAAAGTTAAGAGCGAATGCAGAAAACACATAGGAGCATGCTGCTCAACAAACCAACCAGAAGGTTGCTCCCTTCAGGCCTCTCACTGAAAGTTTGGTAACAATCCATCCTATCTTGTTGTCTGGGAAAAAGGTGTGATGGTGCAATTGTTGGTGGTGATTGCAAGCATGATGTGCTATCCCTATCAAAGATGGTGGGCTCTCCCTGATAAATCATGGGGTCTCCTCTTCTTACTCTGGGGTCACACCTGTGACTCCACCAGTACTGCCTTCACAGGTGCCTCAGCAGCGCACCATGCCCATCCAGGTTGTTGTAAAGTGGAGGGAAAGTCCAAAGTTTGGTGAAGATGAAAGCCAGCATACCAGCTCCCGTCCTCCAAGCTGACAGCACCAGCACCTCTTGGAGGCTAATGGGATCAATCTTAAGTAGCCAGTGGCACTGGAAGCAAGAATTAATATTGTATGGCTCATCACTATCAGCAGCTGCCATTGCTCCTAAGTGCTGCTTCTGGTTGCCGGTCACCATCAGGAGATCACCTGAGAGATTCACAACTAGGTTCTGCAGACTCAGAAAAATGACCCCCTTACTCCAGAGAACAAGACAGGAATGTAACAATAATAAGAAGGGGCCTTTTTCATTACTCCCGCTTTCTCAGCCCATCTTTCTTCACCAACTCTATGGAAAATTAACTTCTCTGTCCAGATGATTACTCATGAACCTTGTAACCCTACCATACCAGGTCTTGTAAACTGATGACTGCACCTGTTACTTTCATTCCTTCATGTTGTAAGCTGTTAAATAATGGGAACTATCTAATTAGAACATACTAATCTTGTGGGTTATTGGAAAGTCACACATGTCTAATAACAGTGCAAATTTGTTAAATGCTGTAGAATTACACTGTATCCTTCCCCATTGAAGGTGTTTAAAACTCTTTCATGGTCTGAGGTCAACATCACAACACAATATATTAACTTATTTGGTTTCTGTTCTCACACAGAAAGAGGTGTTGTAAACCTCTGCAGCCAAAATGTTTGCCTAGCAAACAGCTAACAGTGCCTCAGAGATTCATGGGATCTTCCATACTCAGTTCCACACTCAGTTTTTGACACATTTTGCAGATCGTTTGCATACTAATGATCCTATTCACAAACTACACTTTATAGTATGTTTAACAGTACCACAATAGTACTACTCACATACTATAAAATACTATTCACTACCTACGGGTCGAGGTATCCACCTCCAGCAGACCTATCTTTTCTTTGCGGGTATCACTGCTCTGGTTGCAGAGATCTATGCACATGTATAAATACATTTTTTGTAGTAAATGTGGGAGGGTTGTTAGTGTCTGGAAAATGAGAAATACTTTCTACAAAATAACAGAGGCTGGGAGGGGTTTGGTGAGACAGAAACACCAACCCACAAAAGGGTAATCCAATTGCTATTCACAAACTGCACTTTTAAAGTAACTACAGATAAACACTAGTAAATGTACTTGGGTACTTGCAGTACGTCCAGCACCATAAACGGCCAACCACTGGTTACTACAACACACTTAGCGCAGAAAATAATGGAACCTCAAAATATCTATAGAAATATATTGAAAAGTTAATGAACGTTATTTTTGTTGTAGTTTTAAGATTTAATAATTTTGTAAACCTTTATGGTACTCCTTTGTAATGTTATAACAAGGTTGTGTTTTAACATATAGGGGGTCATTCTGACCTCGGCGGTAAAAGGCTCTTACCACCGGTCAGAAGACTGCCATTCTACCGCCGCGGCCACGGTAAACCGCCACGGTCATTCTGACCCACAACTGCCAAGCCGCCAAAAACCCGACATCCACGGAAGGCCGCCTCATCAGCGGTCAGCGATAAACTGGAGATGACCAAACCTCCACCGTCACGCCAACACAAACATGCCCATGCCATTACGACCCACGAATCCACGCGGCGGTCATTTAACCGCGGTATTCCATTGGCGGTACACACCGCCGCGGTCAAAATACACACCCAGATCCAAAACACAGCCCCATTGGACAATTTGAAATACACACACCTGATACACATACAAACACCACTCCCACACATCCAATCAACTATAAAACACACACCCACATCACCCACAAACCCCCACTACTAGAAATTCGGAGAGAAGGCGAGAGAGAGAGAGAGAGCACAGCTATCGAAAACCCGAACACACAGAGGAACACAACATCATCACCCACACTACATCCACGCACAAAACACCACACACCACCACACACACCACACTCATCACCACAAACGCCACCCCACACCACCCCATGGCACCCCAAAGACACCCCAGGTTCTCGGACCAAGAACTCAGGGTCATGGTGGAGGAAATAATTAGGGTAGAGCCCCAGCTATTCGGCACACAGGTGCAGCACACCACAATAGCCAGGAAGGCGGAGCTATGGCAAAGGATAGTCGACAGGGTCAACGCTGTGGGACAGCATCCCAGAAACCGGGAAGACATCCGAAAGCGCTGGAAGGACCTACGGGGGAAGGTGCTGTCGATGGTGTCAAGACACCACATCGCTGTGCAGAAGACTGGCGGCGGACCCCCACCCACTCCACCCGAATTCACAGCATGGGAGCAAGAGGTCTTGAACATCCTGCATCCTGAGGGCCTCGCTGGAGTAGGCGGAGGAATGGACTCTGGTAAGTTTAATCTCAACTACCTTACCCCCCCCAACCACCAGCATGCCAACCCACACCCCCACCCTCTCCCCCAACCCCCCAACACACATCCTCCCTGCCAATGTCTCACCAGCACAACCCACCCAACACAACACCAATCCCTGAATGCCAACACAAACCATGGACACCCATCACCTAAGCATGACCACTGCACATACCCATCCCCCCCCACAAACCACCCTCACAACTCCTCCCACAAGGGAATGCCAGCACTGGGGGACAAGGGCACCCACAAATCGCACGCCATGGCACACACAGAAGCAATAACCATACTCTTTTACCCCTGCAGAGCCCGAACGCCAACACACCGGCCAGGAGGGTCCAGATTTGTCCATCCCGCCCCCAGAACAGGCCCCCAGTGATGACAACAGCTCTGTTGACCTAGAACCTGATGACCAGCCCGGACCATCGGGGACCTCTGGACAGTCGGTTCCCCACACACAGACACAGGCCACAGCAGACCCAACCCCCTCTGGGAATACCAGCACAGCTCCCACCCAGCTGGCCCATGCCTCTGTCTCCAGGACGCGTCAATCAGCGGTATGTCCGCCACTACAGGGCACCCAGGCTGACCCACCACCCCAACAACAACAGGGACCTGGGGGCAGTGGTAGTGGGCACACCGTCCAGGGGACAGAGGCACGGGGAAACAGGGGA
Source organism: Pleurodeles waltl (assembly GCF_031143425.1). NCBI lineage: Eukaryota > Metazoa > Chordata > Amphibia > Caudata > Salamandridae > Pleurodeles > Pleurodeles waltl. Next base: position 964,109,783 of record NC_090439.1, read on the forward strand.
ACTGGGAGGGCTGCTGTGCGAGAGGGGGGGGGACCGGCCCAGGGAACCCACTATCCAAGAGGCCCTCACCACCATCATGGGAGCATACCACCACTCCCAGGAGACGATGGCGACGGTACTGGCCAGGTTCCAGGAGATCCAGGCACCTCAGGAGGAACGGTACATGGGGTTCAGAGACGAACTCAGGAACATCGGTTCCGCAATGGGGACCATCGTCCTGGCCCTCAAGCAGATAGTCACCACATTGCGGGACCATGTGGCACCCCAAAGGGCCCCTGTCACTAGCCCGGACCACGAACAGCCTACCACCTCCGCCGGCGCTAGTGGACTGGAGGCCCCCACACAACGACAGGCCACCAGAACCCCACCTCCTGCTGAAGATCAACCACCCCGCAAGCGGAACCTGAGATCACACAAGAAGACAGAGTAGGATGCCAAGACCCCCGCCAGCATAAGATACCCCCTGATGTCATCCCACTGTCCCACATTGTCACCCAGTCCAACCTTGAACTGCCCCTGCTCCATCCTTCCACAGGCATATGGACAATGCACCTGTGCGACTGAGAACTGGACTCTGCCATGGACATTACTCCACCCCCACCCATCACCGTTTTACTATCATGGACCGATATGCAGCACTTAAAATAAATCACCAATTGCACTTCAAAAATCAGGAGTCTGCTTGTATTCTTTACAAATGTATTACACATAACGGTGCAATGATGTTCAGTCACATTGTGATGACAACATACCAATGTCAATAAGCATTAGTCCATGGGCAAACAAAGCAGCAGTCACGCTGTGGGTCATACAGCTCTGAAAAGGGAAGGGAAAGTCAAAAATCAGTTAAAAGGAACTGGGGGGGAAACACAGAAAGTAGAGATGCTGGAGGGCAGAAGTAAATGTAAAATGGCGTGGGTGATTCTTACCTGTGTGCTACTGAAAATACTGTTGTATAACTGTGTCCCTGTTGTCCGTGTCGTCCCCGTCGTCTTTCTCCTCTTCACTCTCCACAGGCTCCACAGCTGCTACAACACCACCATCTGGACCATCCTCCTGCAGGAAAGGCACCTGGCGTCGCAATGCAAGATTGTGAAGCATACAGCAGGCCACGATGATATGACACACCTTCTTTGGTGAGTACATTAGGGATCCACCTGTCATATGCAGGCACCTAAACCTGGCCTTCAGGACCCCGAAGGTCCGTTCTATAATCCTCCTAGTTCGCCCACGTGCCTCATTGTACCGTTCCTCTGCCCTGGTCCGGGGATTCCTCACTGGGGTCAATAGCCAAGGCAGGTTGGGGTAACCAGAGTCACCTATTAGCCACACACGGTGTCTCTGTAGCTGTTCCATCACATAAGGGATGCTGCTATTTCGCATGACATACGCGTCATGCACTGACCCAGGGAACTTGGCATTTAGATGGGAGATGTACTGGTCAGCCAAACAGACCACCTGTACATTCATCGAATGGTAATTTTTTCTATTTCTGTACACCTGCTCATTGTCTTTTGGGGGTACTAAAGCCACATGGGTCCCATCAATGGCACCAATGATGTTGGGGATATGTCCAAGGGCATAGAAATCACCCTTCACAGTGGCCAAATCACCCTCCTCAGGGAAAACAATGTATCCCCGCATGTATTTCATCAGGGCAGACAACACTCTGGACAAAACCTTAGAAAACATAGGCTGAGACATCCCTGATGACATGGCCACTGTTGTCTGAAAAGACCCACTTGCCAAAAAATGGAGTACTGACAGAACCTGCACCAGAGGGGGAATCCCTGTGGGTTGGCGGATGGGGGACATCAGGTCTGGCTCCAGCTGGGCACACAGTTCATGTATAGTAGCTCGGTCAAGTCGGTATCGAAGTATAATATGTCGTTCTTCCATTGTCGAGAGGTCCACCAGCGGTCGGTACACGGGAGGATTCATCCTTCTCCTCGCAAGTCCCAGCGGACGGTGCCTAGGAAGGACAACATGGAGCACAGAGTCAAGCAACCCACAGGTACGTTCACCCAGCTTGCACAGTACACGAATCGCTATGCATTGAAAGGCTTGTATGAATGGTAATGCAAGGCCTAGGCCTGTGTGACGCAGTAGTAATTAAGCCATGCGGGCCCTTGTAATGGCGGCTGCCTGACCTGAGAAGTGTGACAGTGGGATATGAGGTCAACGCGCTGGCGTGGCACACCGTGGCGGTAGGCGGTCGAAGACCGCAGTGCGAAGGCGCATTGGTTAACATTGCACCCTATGGGTCTCAGGAGCCAATGACGATGTGCGCCGGCGGTTGCGGTACGCACCGCGGCGGTACGCACCGCCGCGGGCGTGACCGCCATTTTCTATCTGCTTAACCACTCGAGACCTGACCATCCACAGGAGAGGACCTATACTGCAAGTGCTGCTGTGACCTCGGTCTGGAAGAGACAATGGCTGCTGCGACTGGGGAAAGGGCCCCTGCCTTCACTTCAGAAGAGTTGGAGAAACTTGTGGATGGGGTCCTGCCCCAGTATGCGCTACTCTACGGTCCTCCAGACCAACAGGTAAGTACACTGGGTGCACGTTGAATGGGCTATGGCTGGGTTGTGTATGGTGGATGTAAGATGGTGGGGTGGGGAGCGAATGAGGAGTGCAAGGCACGACAGATGAGAGCATGTGCCACATGGCAGGGTTGGGGAGGGGGGGCAATCACATCTAACATGCAGAAAAATGTTGAAAATTCCTTTCCCACCCTGTACATGTCAAATAGGTCAGCGCCCATCAGAAAGTCGACATTTGGCGTGCCATCGCCAAGGAAGTCCGGGCCCTGGGGGTCCACAACAGACGGGGCACCCACTGCCGAAAGAGGTGGGAGGACATCCGCCGCGGGACCAGGAAGACCGCCGAGTCACTGCTGGGGATGGCCTCCCAACGTAGGAGGGGTGCCAGTCGTACCTTGACCCCCCTGATGTCCCGGATCCTGGCGGTGGCCTACCCCGATTTGGATGGGCGCGTGAGGACATCACAGCAGACACAAGGGGGTGAGTACCAGCACATTCTGCTATCTTTACGCGCAGTGGAGGTGCCTGGGTGGGGGAGGAGGGCTGTGGGTGACATTAGGCCAGGGCGCTTTCTGTAGTGTAGTCCCCTCCTTTAGGCATGGCCCTGTGCCCCCGCCCCCACCTCTGTAGGGTGCCAAGTACAGCAATCCATGGTCCAGCATCACCCATGTGTGCATTTGTTGTCCATAGACCTGTAGGCCTAGTCACAAGTACTGAGTAGTGTACCCTGATTGCGCGGCGTAGTGCTGGAGGCTCCTGTGTCTGTCCTCTCCGACAACGGTGTTGACAATGCATGCACTCAACCTGTCTTTATTTCTCCCCCAACCCTTTTTCTTCATCTTCTTGTGCATGTGTGCATTAGCATCATCAGGCGGAGGAGAATTGGCATCGGAGCACGAGGGAGCTGCAACTCACAAGGCCCCGGTGGGCCATGCTACAGACACCGAGGTCACCAGTGATACGGAGGGCGAGGGGAGCTCCACAACGGGGACCCGTGGTGACACCAGCGACACTGACATGTCCTCGGAAGGGAGCTCCCTAGCGGTGGCGGCAACATCCGTGCCCCCCGCCTCAACAGGTACAGCCGCCATCCAGCGCACCAGCTCCGCCCTCCCAGCAGCCCCTCAGCCTTCGCTCCGTGCCCGCTCGCCCAAGAAGGCGGGCATCTCCTTCGCCCCAGGCACCCCAGGCCCTGCCCCAGTTACCCCTGCTGCCCTCAGTGAGGAGGTCATTGACCTCCTATAGACCATCATTGTTGGGCAGTCTACCCTTTTGAATGCCATCCAGGGGGTGGAGAGGGAGGTGCATCGGAGCAATGCATACCTGGAGGGCATTCATTCGGGTCAGGCTGCCCATCAACGATCGTTCAATGCTCTGGCCTCAGCACTCACGGCAGCCATTGTCCCTGTTTCCAGCCTCCCTCTCCTAACTGCCTCCACCGTCTCCCAGTCTCCTGTTCCTCAGCCTATCCCATCCACACCATCACACCAGCCTGCACACACCTCAACACCCAAGGGCAGCTCATCCAGACATAAGCACCACAGATCCCACAAGCATTCACCCAAGCAACATCCAGATGCAGCCATGGCAACAGTCACTCCCACCTCTGTGTCCCCCTCCTCCTCGTCTCCCTCCCCCCTCCCTGTGACGTCTCCACTCACACCTGCATGCACACCACCATCAGCCAGTACTTCCATCACCACCACACCCTCCAGTACAGTCCGCACACGTGCAGTCACCACCCCCACTGCCATTTACACGTCCCCTGTGTCCTCTCCCAGTGTGTCTGTCACCCCCTCTTCCAAAACACACAAACGCAGGCAGCCACCCACCCAATAGCCATCCACCTCACCACAGCCTCCGTCGGAGCCCCGCCGATAAAAACACGGCGGAAACAGACTACGAACGGGAAAACGCTCACCTCTATACACTCCACGAGGACGGAGGACAGCATGGAACCCGAATTAAACATCCTACCAGCTCTTGTCTACCTGCTCATCTACCACGAGTACGAACTCCGGCGCAGAAGACAACGGTGAGTACTGCACCTACGACACAGGGGAGGGGGGAGGACGAAAGGTTACGGGCACACACATACGCCCCCCCCCCCAACTATCAACATACCAATGCAGAGCAACAACTGAGTGACACCCCCCAAACCCCCCTGAAAAATGCAAAGGCACAATAAAATTTTAAATTAAATTTATGTATAAATTAGGTTCATTGAAGTCATGGAAAATTATCGTTATGACATATCAAAGCAAAAATCATGAACAGTGCGAAAGCTATGTACAAAGTCAATAAGTCCTGCTCAGTGTGTCAAATATCCACAGTCCGTGGGCCAATGTCTACCAAACACATGGGCAAAGCCCACACAGGAGACCTGAGTCCGTTGGAGAGAACACTGCTGGGGCATCAGATGACAAAACTACAGGCACCTCAGGGGGAAGGGAAGGGGGGGCACCTCAGCCACATGAGTCCACGACACCAGATCCACGAAGGGCCTCCATGCCCACTGTGGCATCCTGGGGAGTGCAAAGCCACAGTCTCACAAGTCTCTACAGTGGGTGGATTGCCCACTGTGCCCTCCTGGGGAGTGCAAAGCCACAGTCTCACAAGTCTCTACAGTGGGTGGATTGCCCACTGTGCCATCCTGGGGAGTGCAAAGCCACAGTCCATCAGGTGGATTACAGAGACCACTGGTCATGGAGGAGGCATGGTGGGCAGAGTGCGTCGTGAAGGCCTGCCTGACACAGAACCGGGACTGCCAATGGGCCAGCGGTGCTTGACAGGAAGGGCCCAGCGGAGCGATGCTTGAGATGAAGGGCCCAGCGGAGCGGTGCTTGAGATGAAGGGCCCAGCGGAGCGGTGCTTGACAGGAAGGGCCCAGCGGAGCGGTGCTTGACAGGAAGGGCCCAGCGGAGCGGTGCTTGAGATGAAGGGCCCAGCGGAGCGGTGCTTGACAGGAAGGGCCCAGCGGAGCGGTCCTTGAGATGAAGGGCCCAGCGGAGCGGTGCTTGAGATGAAGGGCCCAGCGGAGCGGTGCTTGACAGGAAGGGCCCAGCGGAGCAGTTCAGAGACGGCGGTGCCCAGCGGAGCGGTGCTTGAGATGAAGGGCCCAGCGGAGCGGTGCTTGAGATGAAGGGCCCAGCGGAGCGGTGCTTGACAGGAAGGGCCCAACGGAGCGGTGCTTGAGATGAAGGGCCCAGCGGAGCGGTGCTTGACAGGAAGGGCCCAGCGGAGCGGTTCAGAGACGGCGGTGCCCAGCGGAGCGGTGCTTGAGATGAAGGGCCCAGCGGAGCGGTGCTTGACAGGAAGGGCCCAGCGGAGCGGTGCATGAGATGAAGGGCCCAGCGGAGCGGTGCTTGACAGGAAGGGCCCAGCGGAGCGGTGCTTGACAGGAAGGGCCCAGCGGAGCGGTGCTTGAGATGAAGGGCCCAGCGGAGCGGTGCTTGAGATGAAGGGCCCAGCGGAGCGGTGCTTGACAGGAAGGGCCCAGCGGAGCGGTGCTTGAGATGAAGGGCCCAGCGGAGCGGTGCTTGACAGGAAGGGCCCAGCGGAGCGGTGCTTGAGATGAAGGGCCCAGCGGAGCGGTGCTTGACAGGAAGGGCCCTGTTCAGCGGTGTTCCTCACGGCGGGGCCCTGTTCAGCGGTTCTGGTCACGGCGGGGCCCTGTTCAGCGGTGCTTCTCACGGCGGGGCCCTGTTCAGCGGTGCTTCTCACGGCGGGCCCTGTTCAGCGGTTCTGGTCACGGCGGGGCCCTGTTCAGCGGTTCTGGTCACGGCGGGGCCCTGTTCAGCAGTGCTTCTCACGGCGGGGCCCTGTTCAGCGGTGCTCCTCACGACGGGGCCCTGTTCAGCGGTTCTGGTCACGCCGGTGCCCTGTTCAGCGGTGCTTCTCACGGCGGGGCCCTGTTCAGCGGTGCTGGTCACGGCGGGGCCCTGTTCAGCGGTTCTGGTCACGGCGGGGCCCTGTTCAGCGGTTCTGGTCACGGCGGGGCCCTGTTCAGCGGTTCTGGTCACGGCGGGGCCCTGTTCAGCGGTGCTCCTCACGGCGGGGCCCTGTTCAGCGGTTCTGGTCACGGCGATGCCCTGTTCAGCGGTGCTCCTTACGGCGGGGCCCTGTTCAGCGGTGCTCCTCACGGCGGGGCCCTGTTCAGCGGGGCCTGTCTTGTGTTTCCAGTGAACCACACCTGGCCAATACTTGCCGCTCAGTCTGCATCGGACCTTTCCGTTGCGGGCCCTCCTGTGATGGAGTCCTGGGGCCCTGGCTCTCCTTCGATACCCCCGGAATGGGGCTGGTGGGGCCCTCATGTCCAGGTCGGCTGCTCCCTGCCTTTTGCTCCTTGCTGCCCTTGCCCTCCTTGGCAGACTGTCCGTGGCCCTTGGCTCCCTTACCCGATGTGGCAGGTGACGGTGCAAGGCTACCCTCCTTGGGGGCAGGCGTATCAGGCCTGTCGCGCCTGCCCTTCAGTTTTTTGGTCCTCTTCCCAGGGTTGGGGCTGGCTGTGCCTTTGCTACTGGACGATGTCCCAGCCCAAGGAAAGGGCGGACTCCAAAAACCAGGCACGACGTTCTTTGGAGTTGCTGGGCTGGTGGTGGCTGAGGTGTTTGTGGAACTCTTACGGGATGGAGGGGGTGGGTCAGGTGAAGAAAAGAGGTCCACTTTAGAGAGGAAAATTTTCTTTGGAGCCATGGGAAGGGTGGCTGGAGTGGGTATGGGAGTGGAGGAAGAGGATGTGGTTGTAGGAGAGTCAATTGTGCTGTCTTTGGGTGCAGGTGCTTGGGCAGGAGGCTGACATGAGGTGGATGGCTGTTGTTTGGGTGCCTGCCTGCGTTTGTGTGGTTGGGAAGCGGGGGTGACAGACACACTGGGAGAGGACACAGGGGACGTGTACATGGCAGTGGGGGTGGTGACTGCACGTGTTCGGACTGGTGTGGAGGGTGTGCTGGTGATGGGTGCAATGGCTGATGGTGGTGTGCTTGCAGGTGTGTGTGGAGACGTCACAGGGAGGGAAGAGGGAGACGAGGAGGCGGGGGACACAGAGGAGCTAGTGGCTGTTGGCATGTCTGCATCTGGATGTTGCTTGGGTGAATGCTTGTGTGTCCTGTGGTGCTTATGTCTGGATGAGCTGCCCTTGGGTGTTGAGGTGTGTGCAGGCTGGTCTGTAGGTGTGGATGGGATAGGCAGAGGAACAGGGGAGTGGGACTGGGTGGAGGGAGTCAGAAGAGGGAGGCTGGAGACAGGGACAATCGCTGCCGTCTGTGCTGAGGCCAGAGCGTTGAATGATCGTTGATGGGCAGCCTGACCCGAATGAAGGCCCTCCAGGTATGCATTGGTTTGATGCACCTCCCTCTCCACACCCTGGATGGCATTCAAAAGGGTAGACTGCCCAACAATGATGGTCCTCAGGAGGTCAATGACCTCCTCACTGAGGGCAGCAGGGGTGACTGGGGCAGGGCCTGAGGTGCCTGGGGCGAAGGAGATAGCCGGCTTCCTGGCCTTGCGGGCACGGGCCGAAGGCCGAGGGGCTGCTGGGAGGGCGGAGCTGGTGCGCTGGGTGGCGGCTGTACCTGTAGGATCGGTGGGCACGGATGTTGCCACCACCGCAAGGGAGCTTCCTTCCGAGGACGTGTCGGTGCCGTCTCCACGGGTCCCCGTGGTGGAGCCCCCCTCGCCCTCCGTCTCACTGGTCATGTTGGAGTCCGTTGCATGGCCCTCCGGGGCCATGTGAGATGCAGCTCCCTCTTGCGCCGATGCCACTTTTCCTCCGCCTGATGATGCTAATGCACACATTCACAGTAAAACAAAGAAAATGGGGGGGGGGTGGAAAACATAAAGACAAGTTGAGTGCATGCATTGGGGACACCGTTGGCGGAGAGGACAGACACAGAAGCCCCCTGCACTACGCTGCGCACTTGGGGTACACTACTCATTCACTGGGACATGCCCTACAAGCCTATGGGCGACAACTGCCCACACAGTATACACTGGTCCATGAATCGCGTTACTAGGCACCCTACAGAGGTGGGGGGCGGGGGCACTGGACCATACTTCACGGACGGGCCTATCCTACAGAAATTGCCTTGGCCTAGGGATACCCACAGCCCTCCTCCCCCACCCAGGCACCTCCACTGCGCGCAAAATAGATGAATGTGCTGGTCCTCACCCCCTTGTGTCTGCTGTGATGTCCTCAAGCGCCCATCTAAATCGGGGTAGGCCACCGCCAGGATCCGGGACATCAGGGGGGTCAAGGTACGACTGGCACCCCTCCTAGGTTGGGAGGCCATCCCCAGCAGAGCCTCCGCGGTCTTCCTATTCCCGCGGCGGATGTCCTCCCACCTCTTGCGGCAGTGGGTGCCCCTTCTGGTGTGGACCCCCAGGGCCCGGACGTCCATGGCGATGGCACGCCAAATGTCAGTCTTCTGATGGGCGCTGACCTATGTGACATGTACAGGGGGGGAAGAGAAACATCATCACTTTTCTGCATGCTCGATGTGAGTGGCCCCCCCTCCCCAACCTTGCCATGTGGCACATGCTCTAATCTGTTGTGCCATGCATTCGTCATTCGCTGCCCTCCCCTCCATCGTACATCCTCCCCACTCAGCCCAGGCATTGGGCACTATGCATTGCCCCCCGTGTACTCACCTGTTGGTCTGGAGGCCCGTAGAGTAGCGCATACTGGGGGAGGACCCGTCCACGAGCTTCTCCAACTCCTCGGAACTGAAGGCGGGGGCCCTTTCCCCAGTCGCAGCAGCCATTGTCACTTCCAGACCGAGGTCACAGCAGCACTTGCAGTATAGGTCCTCTCCTGTGGATGCTCAGGTCTCGTGTGATCAAGCCGAGAGAAAATGGCGGTTACGGCCGCGGCGGTGCGTACCGCGACCGCCGGCGCTCACCGCCATTGGCTCCTGAAACCCATATGGTTCAATGTTGTCCAATGCGGCTTTGCGCCGCGGACTGCGATCGCCTACCGCCACGGTGTGCCACGCTTGCGCAATGACCTCACTTCACATTGTCACACTTCACAGGTCAGGCAGCCGCCATTTCAAGGGCCCACATGGCTTCATTCCTACTGCGTCACACATGGCTAGGCCTTGCACCGACAATCATACTAGCCATTCAATCCCGAGAGATTCGTGTACTGGGCATGCTGTGGGCACTTACCTGTGGGTTGCTTGACTCTGTGCTCCATGTTGTCCTTCCTAGGCATCGTCCGCTGGGACTTGCGAGGAGACGGAGGAATCTTCCTGTGTACAGACCGCTGGTGGACCTGTCGACAATGGAAGAAAGACACGTCATACTCACCTACAGACTCAACCGTGCCACTATACAGGAACTGTGTGCCCAGCTGGAGCCAGACCTTATGTCAACCATCCGCCAACCCACAGGGATTCCGCCTCTAGTGCAGGTGCTGTCAGTACTGCATTTTTTGGCAAGTGGATCATTTCAAACTACCGTGGCCATTTCATCTGGGATGTCTCAGCCTATGTTTTCAAAGGTGTTGTCCAGAGTGTTGTCTGCCCTGATGAAATACATTCGGAGCTACATCATTTTCCCTGAGGTGGGTGACTTGCCTACAGTGAAGGGTGATTTCTATGCCCTTGGACACATTCCCAATATCATTGGTGCCATTGATGGTACCCATGTGGCTTTGGTTCCCCCAAAAGACGATGAGCAGGTGTACAGGAACCGTAAAAATGATCATTCGATGAATGTCCAGGTGGTCTGTTTGGCTGACCAGTACATCTCCCATTTAAATGCCAAGTTCCCAGGGTCAGTGCATGACGCGTACATCATGCGAAATAGCAGCATCCCTTATGTGATGGAACTGCTACAGAGACTCCGTGTGTGGTTAATTGGTGACTCTGGTTACCCAAACCTGCCTTGGCTATTGACCCCAGTGAGGAATCCCAGGACCAGGGCAGAGGAACGGTACAATGAGGCCCATGGGCGGACTAGGAGGGTGATTGAGCGGACCTTCGGCCTCCTGAAGGCTAGGTTTAGGTGCCTGCATATGACTGGTGGATCCCTAATGTACTCACCAAGGAAGGTGTGTCATATCATCGTGGCCTGCTGCATGCTTCACAACCTGGCTTTGCGACGCCAGGTGCCTTTCCTGCAGGAGGATGGTCCAGATGGTGGTGTTGTGGCCGCTGTGGAGCCTGCGGAGAGTGAAGAGGAGGAAGACGAAGAGGACGACACAGACAACAGGGACAGAGTGATACTGCAGTATTTCCAGTGACACACAGGTAATAATCTACTCCTGCATTGTATTATATCTGTAACTGTAGTGGCTCTCTACTGTCTGACCTTTCACCCCAATGTATGGTAACTTAGTTGTGTATATCACTTCCTATTTCAGTGATCTGATCCCCACGGAGGGCCCTCTGGTTTTTTCCCCATGGACTACTGCTGTGTGACACTGGTATGTTGTCATCACAATGTAACTAGAAATGTTTTGTTGGTTATATCGAATACATTTGGTTTAAATAAATAGATAGCAGAATCCAGTTGGTTAATGTGCAATAATTGTGTTTATTGAAGTTTTAAAATAGGTGTATAGTTCAAACAGGGTGATGGTGGAGTCATGTCCATGGCAGTGTCCAGACTGTCGTTCCTACAGGTCCATTGTCCATATGCCTGTGGAAGGTGGAGCAGGGGCAGTTCAAGGTTGGACAGGGTAAACAAGTGGGACAGTGGGATGACAACCGGGGGTTTCCGTGCATGGCGGGGGTCTTGACATCCTACTCTGTCTTCTTCCTCGATCTCAGGCCTTTCTTGCGGGGTGGTTCTTGTTCTGCAGGGGGTGGGGTCCGGGAGGGCCGTTGCTGTTGTGTCGGGGCCTCCTGACCACTAGCTCCGGCGGAGGTGGTGGGCTGTTCTTCCTCCATGCTAGTGGCAGGGGCCCTTTGGGGGGCCACATGGTCCCGCAATGTGGTGACAATCTGGTTGAGTGCCACCACGATTGTACCCATTGCAGAACTGATGCTGCGCAGTTCTTCCCGGAACCCCATGTACTGGCCCTCCTGCATGGCCTGGATCTCCTGGAACCTGGCCAGGACCGTCGCCATCGTCTCTTGGGAGTGGTGGTACGCTCCCATGATGGTGGTGAAGGCCTCTTGGACAGTGGGTTCCCTAGGCCTGTCCTCCCTCTGTCGCACAGCAGCCCTCCCAGTTCCTCTTTGTTCCTGGGCCTCTGTCCCCTGGACGGTGTGCCCACTACCAGTGCCCCCAGGTCCCTGTTGTTGTTGGGGTTGTGGGTTACCCTGGGTGCCCTGTACTGGTAGACACACCGCTGCTTGACCTGTCCTGGAGACAGAAGCATGGGCCCGCTGGGTGGGTGCTGTGCTGGTGTTTCCTGAGAGGGGTAGGTCTGCTGTGGCCTGGGGCTGACTGAGGGTAACCGACTGTCCAGAGGTCCCCGATGGTCCGGGCTGGTCATCAGGTTCTAGGTCGACAGAGCTGCTGTCATCACTGGGGGCCTGTTATGGGGGTGGGATGGACAAATCTGGACCCTCCTGGCCGGTGTGTTGGCGTTCGGGCCCTGCAGGGGTAAAAGAATATGGTTATTGATTTTGTGTGTGCCGTGGCGTGCGAATTGTGGGTGCCCTTGTCCCCCAGTGCTGGCAGTCCCATGTGGGAGGAGTTGTGAGGGTGGTTTGTGGGGGGGGATGGGTATGTGCAGTGGTCATGCTTAGGTGATGGGTGTCCATGGTTTGTGTTGGCATTCAGGGGTTTGGGTTGGGTTGGGTGGGTTGTGCTGGTGAGACATTAACAGGAAGTATGTGTGCTGGGGGGTTAGGGGTGAGGGTGGGGGTGTGGGTTGGCATGCTGGTGGTTGGGGGGGGTGAAGTAGTTGAGATTAGACTTACCAGAGTCCATTCCTCTGCCTACTCCAGCGAGGCCCTCAGGATGCAGGATGTTCAAGACCTCTTGCTCCCATGCTGTGAATTCGGGTGGAGTGGGTGGGGGTCTGCCGCCAGTCTTCTGCACAGCGATGTTGTGTCTTGACACCATCGACCGCACCTTCCCCCGTAGGTCGTTCCAGCGCTTTCGGATGTCTTCCCGATTTCTGGGATGCTGTCCCACAGCGTTGACCCTGTCGACGATCCTTTGCCATAGCTCTGCCTTCCTGGCTATTGTGGTGTGCTGCACCTGTGTGCCGAAGAGCTGGGGCTCTACCCTGATTATTTCCTCCACCATGACCCTGAGTTCTTGGTCCGTGAACCTGGGGTGTCTTTGGGGTGCCATGGGGTGGTGTGGATGAGGTGTGGGGTGGTGTTTGTGGTGATGAGTGTGGTGGTGAGTGGTGTTTTGTGCGTAGATGTGGTGTGGGTGATGATGTTGGGTTCCTGTGTGTGTTGTGGTTTGCGTTCCCTGTGCTCTCTCTCTGTGTATTGCGCCTTGTCTCTGAATTTCGATTTGTGGGGGTTTGTGGGTGATGTGGGTGTGTGTTTTATATGGTGATGGGTGTGTGGGTGTGGTGTGTGTATGTGTATCAGGTGTGTGTATTTCGAATTGTCCAATGTGGCTGTGTTTTGTAAATGTGTGTGTATTTTGAGCGCGGCGGTGTGTACCGCCAATGGGATACCGCGTTTGAAAGACCGCCGCATGGATTCGTGGGTCGTAATGGCATGGGCGTGTTTGTGTTGGCGTGACGGTGGAGGTTTGGTCATCTCCAGTTTATCGCTGACCGCTGATGAGGCGGGCTTCAGTGGATGTCGGGTTTTTGGCGGTTTGGCAGTTGTGGGTCAGAATGACCGTGGCGGTTTACCGCGGCGGTATGATGGCGGTCTTCTGACCGGCGGTAAGAGCCTTTTACCGCCAGGGTCAGAATGACCCCCTATGTGTTGATTTATGCTATTTGAATAACAACATTCTTATCAATAGATTTCCCTTACCAAACATTCATGAAATGATTACATTTTTAAAGGACGCAAAATGGTTTTTGACCATTGATTTGTCCTCTGCTTATCATCAGGTCTCTTTGTCACCGGAATCGATTAAGTTACCATCATGCATTACTCCCTTCGGTTGCTTCCAGTTTAAACGTATGCCATTTGGTCTGGCGTCTGCTGCTTTAGTGTTTCAGCAGTTAATGTTTCATCCTTTCAGCAAGGAACAGGGCGTAAATTTTTTCAAGATGGCATTCTGGTATTTGGCTCAAATAAGGCCGAACATGATAATTGGCTTTTGAGAGTGCTATTGGTTCTCGAACAAAAGGGGCTTACTGTAGAACATTCTAAATGTAAGTTTGCATGTGAGAGTGTTACGTATTTGGGGCATGTCATCAGCGCATCTGGCGTCAAACCAAAACCTTCATTGGTCGCTGCTATAAGGGATGCACCCATTCCTACTAGTACAGAGGATGTAAGATCATTCTGTGCGGAGTTCATTCCTAATTTCGTGGAAAAATCTCATAATATTCGTCAGCTACTTAAAAAAGATTGTGTTTTTCTATGGAATCAAGATTGTGATAATGATTTCAGAGTCATTAAAACAGCAACTGCCAATGCTATAGCTTTGAAGAGCTTCGACCCTTTAGCTGAGAGTATTATTACAACGGATGCTAGTAATAAAGGGTTAGGAGCTGTATCATCTCAGAAGTATGGTAAGGGTGGAAAACATAATATTGCATATGCTTCTAGATCTTTGTCACCGAGAAGGTGAAGTAACCTATAATTGAAAAAAAAATTGCGCATGGGTGTTGGAACATTTCAAATCTTTTATTTGGGGAAAAGCTTGCACGATCTGCTGCGATCACAAACCTTTGGTCAAAATTTTAACAACAGAAGGGTCAGCCACTGCTGCGTCTAGATTAGCCAGAATATCTATGCGAATGCAAACTTTTATTTACAACACTGTATATACACCAGGGAAAAATAACGTAATAGCAGATTTTTTGTCACGAATGCCAATCATGTTGGAGCGGTGTGAAGATGACACATGGAATGGTTTTCAAGTGGCTTTAATTCATGACCAAGGTTACCCTGCCATTAATGAAGGTGAATGGCAGGCAGGGTATCTGAAGGGCCACATTTTACCGGAGGGTTTATTGAATATAAAAAATGGATGGCCTAAGAATTTATCAAGTAATTCAGTAATCAAACCATTTTGGGAATTAAGAGCAGAATTGTCAATTACTGAAGAGGGCATTTTATCTAGGGGGGCAGAATAATTCCCCCAGAAACCTTATGCAAAACCATTGTGGATTTATGTTATGAAGGACATTTGAGCATTGTCAGAAATAAATCTGTAATTAAGAAGTTATTTTGGTGGCCTAGGACAGGCATGACTGCTGAACACATAGTGAGAGAATGTGTTGCATGTTCAACTTCTGAAAAGTCATTGCAAACGTTGAGTCTACCCATGTCTGATGGGTTCCTTCCCAAGAAACCATGGGAAACGGTGGCAATTGACATTATGGATCCGATGGGAAATCCACAGAGATATCTTTTGGTGTTGATTGATTTATTTTCTCGTTGGCCTGTGGTGAAAGTTGTAGATAAGGCCGATACATGTGCAGTGCTAGAATTTTTGGATGAGGTGTTTACGGTTGAGGGCTTTCCCTCATCTATTGTGAGTGACAATGGCGTACAGTTTCTTTCTAATAAATCCAAGGCATATTTTGGGAAACTTTGTATTAAACATAGGACAATGTCTTTGTACAATCCAAGTTGGAATGGAATGGTGGAAAGATTTAACCGTATTTTGAAAGGCATAATCCAGCTAGCTACTAGGAATAAAGAAGATTGGATTATACAAGTGGGGAAGATGATTTGGGCTCGAGTCACGTGCAATGATGCTACCGGTTTGCCACCTTTTGTGATCATGAGAGTGCAAAAACCAAGATCTAAGTATAATCCGGGGTGGTTATTTGCCATGGGTGTGAAGTCATGGTCAAAGGATCAAGTAAGGAACAGAATGGAAATTATTCATGATAAAAAGTAAAAGGTATTATGATGCTAAACATGGCGTTAAGGCTGTTAAAAAAGTGGGGGACTGGGTTTTTGTCAAGAAACCTGGAATGGTGTGCAAGGGAAAAAGTCGATTTTATGATCCTGAAGAGGTTGTTGAAGTGTTCCAAAATGCTGTCAAATTAAGGAATGGGAAAGTGTGGAATTTAAACAGGATTGCTATGAGTAAGAGTGGTATGGGCCCTATAGCAAAGGAATTTGAATGGCTTCAGGATGAAATCAAAGACTTTGAATCAGAGAATGAACCGAGTACAAGTTATGTAACTAAGGAATCTGGTACAGTTGGGTTGACTAGTGAGCCAAACCTTACACATGAATCCATGTTTGATGAATGTAACATGGATCGGTCTGATGAAGGAACTAGGATGCAGAATGAGCCAGTCTGTCAAGGTGCATCGAGAGATTCGAAGGAAGGTCCTGATTTGGAACGAAGGGAGGTCAAAGATAGGGAGGCCCTGGGTTGGTTAAGTGATTATATTGTCAGCTGTATGTAAATTTAGTTTTGTTGCTTCCAGTAGTGATTATTACTGTATTATGTTTAGTTCCTTTACATATGTATATAACTTGACTACGTTTTTTTGGTGTTTTGTTTTTGTTTTGTTTTTGTTTACTCTGTATGGAAGGGGGAAGTGTTGTGATTTAAATGGATCTTTACAAGTGGAATGCTAAGTTAGCTGGCATTCATGGAATGTATAAGTTTAAGACGTAGAATGTTGCAAGCAGGACAATTGGTGTGAGGACATCGGTGAAGCTGGGTGTCCTTTCACGCTCCTCAGCAAAATAAAGGAATACTGCAATTTTATGTTTTGGAGTCAATCCTTCCTACAGTCATGTTCTTATTAGTGTTATTCTAGTGCCTATCAATATTTTCGTGCTGTGTAGGCTAAAGAAAACTTTCAAGCCAACATTGCAAAAAATTGTATAGCCTATTCCATAAGTTCTGAGATTTGTGGTTCAGCTCTATGAACTGATCATTCAGGCTCTCTATTGGGAATTGCTTGCAGGTTGTACTCTGTATGTGAAGTACTGGCTGCACTCCGTATGTGACGTACTGGCTGAATAGAACTGTCAGGCTGTTGCTGGAAGCCTGCCAGTTTCAAGATCCATTCGTTTCATAAGTCTACAAATACACTGGGTGTGCCAGCTGTTCAGGCAATTGATTAAGGCTTGCCTGCAAGTTCCTCTGTTCAATAGTTTAGGTTTGGTCGTAAACAGTTTTGAAGTTCAAGTAATGTCTAAACAGGAATAAAGGATGTATACGATGGCTTCATTTTTGTCTCCACAGAGTCTGCACTTTTGAATAGTCCAGGTCTATTCCCATTTGGTCAACGCGAAACAACCCATTCTGTGTGATAGGAACCTTAGCTTTAGATTTTCAGAGAAATGGGTGATCAGATATCCTTGTTGTCTTTTTAGATCATATGGTTATCCCTTTCTGTGATGTATTTTTTTGCAAACTCGTCGTTTTTACTGTTTTATTCCTCAATCCTTTAAACTCTGTTGGAGTGGTTGACATTGCCCACAGGTTGTTTAACTGAAATGTGTTTAATGCGAAGGTTAGAAACGTGTACCGTGTGTTAAGTAATTTGGTTCTGGTTATTTTGTGCAAAATTATATTCTTAATGTGTTTTTCGGAGAATCTCGGAATATCTTTCAGAATTTGATGAATACCCTTGCCGGGCTAGTAGTTGGGTGTTCAAGACAAATTCAAGATGAGTTTTTGCCTATGTCCTGCTTTTGCGGATCATAAATATGCTTCTATAGACATTGGTTAGTATAATGACCAATGTCCTAGCTTCTTTTCTACAGAGGGTTTCTGTTGCATGTATTATGTAGTAATACGTTGAAATTTATGACTGTAAGTGGAAGTTTAAATGACGAAATGTTGTTTACTATGTATAGTTTTAAAAGCAAATATATATGATTGTACCTTTGTTCATAGTGATGATAGTTGATCTTTGAAATTGCCTCTTTTATCACCCTGAGATGAGTGTACGTCGGTGCAGAGACTTTTTTTTGTTTGCGAAACCAGCTGCCCTCTTTTTTCAAGTGTGTTCCAAATTAGATCACTTTTGTTTTCTTTAGGTTGATCTCCATCCAATTTTGTGTGATATACACCTCAAAAGCTGTAATTAACCTCTATAACTCGATCAGGATTTTACTCAGTAGTACTATGTCATTTGCTTGATAGCAGTTGGAATGCGAATTTTGGAGGTAGAGGTTTTCTATATTAATTTCATCGTTTAAGTTGGCAATATATAAGTTACCAGGCAGGGGTGCCAACACACATCGTTGCTTTAATCCATCAGGTCAAAATGTTTTTCTTGATACTGTGTTGCCTTCACCCAACTTAATTTGCACCCAGGTGTTTGAGTACAGTAGTTCTATCATGTGAAAGAGTTTTGATGGAATGCCTCAGTAGTTTGTTTTGACCACAATATTTACAGGGGAGGCAGGAACTTAATTCACCTAAAGGCCTGCTGGCAGGCTATCCCTGCCCATGTGGAAATGCTGGCTGCACTTCATTACTTGGCCACTGGATCATTCCAAAAAGGCAGCTCTGGCAAAAGAGGCATCTCACAGGCAAACCCGTCTTGATGTTTGCATCATGGAACTGAGATGCATCAACAGAAGACTGCACCAGATGATCACTGTGAGTGGTCTCTGGCAGAAGGACAAAGAGTGAATGTACGAAGTTGGCTCTGTATGTACTATTTCAAAGTAAGAAATAGCATGCACAGAGTCCAAGGGTTCCCCTTAGAGGTAAGATGGTGGCAAAAAGAGATAATTCCAATGCTCTATTTTGTGGTAGTGTGGTCGAGCAGTATGCTTATCAGAGGGTAGTGTTAAGCATTTGTTGTACACACACAGGCAATAAATGAGGAACACACACTCAAAGACAATTCCAGGCCAATAGGTTTTTATACAGAAAAATATATTTTCTTAGTTTATTTTAAGAACCACAGGTTCAAGATTTACAAACAATACTTTAAATGAAAGGTATTTCACTCAGGTATTCTAGGAACTTTGAATAACCACAATAGCATGTACAGTTTTGAAATAAATGTCAATAAGCTATTTTAAAAGTGGACACTGCATAAATCAACAGTTCCTGGGGGAGGTAAGTAAATGTTAAGTTCACAGGTAAGTAAAACACTTACAGGGTTCAAAGTTGGGTCCAAGGTAGCCCACCGTTGGGGGTTCAAGGCAACCCCAAATTTACCACACCAGCAGCTCAGGGCCGGTCAGGTGCAGAGGTCAAAATGGCACCCAAAACAAATAGGGGGTCATTCTGACCCCGGCGGGCGGTGGTTAGCCGCCCGCCTGGAGGGAGCTGCAATATGGCCGCTCTGCGGTCGAAAGACCACGGAGGCCATTCTGGCTTTCCCACTGGGCTGGCGGGCGACCGCCAGAAGGCCGCCTGCCAGCCCAGCGGGAAACCCCTCCCCACGAGGAAGCCGGCTCCGAATGGAGCCGGCGGAGTGGAGGATGTGCGACGGGTGCAGTGGCACCCGTCGCGAATTCCAGTGTCTGGAATTCAAAGTGGGGCCCTCTTATGGGGGCCCCTGCAGTGCCCATGCCATTGGCATGGGCACTGCAGGGGCCTCCAGGGGCCCCACGACACCCCTCACCGCCATCCTGTTCCTGGCGGTCGGAACCGCCAGCAACAGGATGGCGGTGAGGGGTCGGAATCCCCCATGGCGGCGCAGCAAGCTGCGCCGCCATGGGGGATTCCCAGGGCAGCGGAAAACCGGCGGGAGACCGCCGGTTTTCCTGGTCTGACCGCGGCCAAACCGCCGCGGTCAGAATGCCCTGCGGGGCACCGCCAGCCTGATGGCGGTGCTCCCGCATACCCGGCCCCGGCGGTCCTTGACCGCCGGGGTCGGAATGAGCCCCATAGGCTTCAATGGAAATAGGGGTTCCCCGGTTCCAGTCTGCCAGCAGGTAAGTACCCGCGACTTTGGAGGGCAGACCAGGTGTGTTTTGTAGGGCACCGGGGGGGACACAAGCAGGCACAGAAAGTACACCCTCAGCGGCACAGGGGCGGCCGGGTGCAGAGTGCAAACAGGCGTCGGGTTTTCAATAGGAATCAATGGGGAGACCCGGGGGTCTCTTCAACGATGCAGGTAGGCACAGGGGGTCCTTGGGGTAGCCACCACCTGGGCTAGGCAGAGGGTCGCCTGGGGGTCGCTCCTGCACTGGAGTTCGGTTCCTTCAGGTCCTGGGGGCTGCGGGTGCAGTTTGGTTTCCAGGCGTCGGGTTCCTTGAAGCTGGCAGTCGCGGTCAGGGGAAGCCTCTGGATTCCCTCTGCAGGCGTCACTGTGGGGGCTTAGCGGGGTCAACTCTGGCTACTCACGGGCTCGCAGTCGCCGGGGAGTCCTCCCTGTAGTGTTAGTTTTCCGCAGGTCGAGCCGGGGGAGTCGGGTGCAGAGTGGGAAGTCGCACGCTTTCGGCAGGAAACGTGTGGTCTTTAAAAGTTGCTTCTTTGTTTCCAAAAGTTGCAGTTTCTTGAACAGGGCCGCTGTTCTCGGGAGATTCTTGGTCCTTTAGATGCAGGGTTGTCCTCTGAGGCTTCAGAGGTCGCTGGACCCTGTAGGATGCGTCGCTGTTGCAGGTTTCTTCGAAGTAGGGAGACAGGCCGGTGGGGCTGGGGCCAAGTCAGTTGTCGTATGCAGGGCTTCAGGTCAGCAGTCCTTCTTCTTCTTTAGGTTGCAGGAATGTATCTTCCTTGGTTCTGGGAGCCCCTAAATACTCAATTTAGGGGTGTGTTTAGGTCTGGGAGGGCAGTAGCCAATGGCTACTGGCCCTGAGGATGGCTACACCCTCTTTGTGCCTCCTCCCTGTGGGGAGGGGGGCACATCCCTAATCCTATTGGGGGAATCCTCAATCTGTAAGATGGAGGATTTCTAAAAGTAAGAGTCACCTCAGCTCAGGACACCTTAGGGACTGTCCTGACTGGGGGGTGACTTCTCGTTGTTTTTCTCATTATCTCCTCCAGCCTTGCCGGCAAAAGTGGGGGCAGTGTCCGGAGGGGCGGGCATCTGCACTAGCTGGGATGCCCTGTGGCGCTGTAACAAAGGGGGTGAGCCTTTGAGGCTCACCGCCAGGTGTTACAGTTCCTGCAGGGGGAGGTGAGAAGCACCTCCACCCAGTACAGGCTTTGTTCCTGGCCACAGAGTGACAAAGGCACTCTCCCCATGTGGCCAGCAACATGTCTGGTGTGTGGCAGGCTGGCAAAAACTAGTCAGCCCACACTGGAAGTCAGGTAAGTTTTCAGGGGGCATCTCTAAGATGCCCTCTGGGTGTATTTTTACAATAAAGTGCACACTAGCATAAGTGTGCATGCATTGTTCTGAGAAGTTTGATACCAAACTTCACAGTTTTCAGTGTACCCATTATGGTGCTGTGGAGTCCGTGTTTGACAGACTCCCAGACCATATACTCTTATGGCTACCCTGCACTTACAATGTCTAAGGTTTTGCTTAGACACTGTAGGGGTATAGTGCTCATGCACCTATGCCCTTACCTGTGGTATAGTGCACCCTGCCTTAGGGCTGTGAGGCCAGCTAGAGGGGTGACTTATCTATGCCATAGGCAGTATGAGGTTGGCATGGCACTCTGAGGGGAGTGCCATGTCGACTTAGTCACTTTCTCCCCACCAGCACACACAAGCTGGCAAGCAGTGTGTATGTGCTGAGTGAGGGGTCCCCAGGGTGGCATAAGACATGCTGCAGCCCTTAGAGACCTTCCCTGGCATCAGGGCCCTTGGTTAGCAGGGTCCCAGCACACTTTCAAATCATAACTTGGCATCAGCAAAGGCAAAAAGTCAGGGGGTAGCCATGCCAAGGAGGCATTTCCTTACAGTGGCAATGGAAGTTTATGCCAGATTCCCTTGTGTGGCAGCTTTCATTGACTACAGCCATGTGGCAATTCACCTCCCCACACAGCATGCCTTTTCCTGCAACATACAAAGCTGTTACTCCATTAATGTGCAAGCTGTCTCTGAGGCCAGGGACTGCTATACTGATCCTTTTCTGGCAGCACACTCAACCACTACATTTTATGTCAGTGACCTCATCCAAATCGCTTGTCTTCTAGGGATTTTGGTGGCATGCCCCTCACACTGGGGCTAATTTCCATTGGGGTGGCTGTGGCATCTCAGACATATTCATTAATCACTACAACACAATGTACACATATTACCCTGACACTCAGTGCTTGTATGTAGTTGTGATGTATAACATTTAGAATTCTCCTAATCTTTGTGCGTTATCAATTCCCCAGAGCTTGGCTGTGTCCGCTTGGCCATCATCGGACCCAGGGTAACCCACGGGTGTCTTTGTGGGTTAGATCTCTGTTGCCCCAGATATTTAAAAGGCACCATTTAGCCCCTAGTTCGAGCCCACCTCTACACATACTTTCCATACATGCCACCACTCTTGCCCAGTAGTTCTGCAACACTGGACATTCCCAGATCATATGATAGAACATACCTATTTGTCCACATCATTTGGGGAAAGACGCAGTGTCTAGTCTACCCATTTTCAGTAGTGCTGCAGCTGCATAGCAACTTCTGTGAAGGATCTTCAGTTGTACAACGTGGAAGCATATGTGTATGGCCACCTCGCGTGGAGAGGCCAGGGCTTTACCATGCCTCCCTCAGCCAGGTTAGAGTATCAGGGAAGTTATTTAACAGTTTCTGGTAAGTAAAAGAGATTGCCTTTTTAGGCAGGTAGTCATCAAGCATCTTATCTTCAAGAGGAGAGAATTCCAGGGGATCCTCTTCCCTAAGGATCGCTGTGTACATTGCGTGATGTATCTGCAAGTATCTGTAAATCTCTGCGGGAGCTAATTGATAGTCAATTTGCAGTTCTGAAGAATGGGAGCACCTCACGATTCTTTCTCAGGCCCCCCCCCCACTTGGGACAGGCCTTTAAGGTCACATTTATCGAATCTCCTCTGGAGAGACAATTAGGGGATCCTTAAGTCAGGATGCTGGTATTTTGACCAGAATGGTGGGATGCTGCTGGACTCCCCAGAGGTTGTATGCAAGATTGTTATAGCCTATTGTCAAATCAAATCAAAAACATTTATAAAGCGTGCTACTCACCCGTGAGGGTCTCAAGGTGCTAGGGGGAGGGGGTTACTGCTGCTCGAAGAGCCAGGTCTTGAGTTGCCTCCGGAATGCGAGGTGGTCCTGGGTGGTCCTGAGGTTGGTGGGGAGGGAATTCCATGTCTTGGCCACCAGGTAGGAGAAGGATTTCCCACCTGCCGTGGTGCGGCGGATGCGAGGGACGGCGGCGAGTGCGAGGTTGGCGGAGCGAAGTTGACGGGTGGGCGTGTAGAAACTGAGGCGATGGTTGAGGTATTCGGGTCCCTTGTTGTGGAGGGCTTTGTGTGCGTGGGTGAGGAGCCGGAAGGTGATCCTTTCGTTGACGGGAAGCCAGTGCAGGTGTCTCAGGTGGGCGGAGATGTGGCTGTTGCGGGGTATGTCGAGGACGAGGCGGGCGGAGGCGTTTTGTATTCGCTGCAGACGTTTCTGGAGTTTAGCGGTGGTTCCTGCGTATAGGGTGTTACCGTAGTCCAGGCGGCTCGTGACGAGGGCGTGGGTCACAGTCTTTCTGGTGTTGGCAGGGATCCAACGGAAGATCTTTCGGAGCATGCAGAGGGTGAGGAAGCAGGAAGATGATATGGCGTTGACTTGTTTGGTCATGGTGAGAAGTGGGTCCAGGATGAATCCGAGGTTGTGTGCGTGGTGTGAGGGGGTTGGTGCGGTGCCAAGGGCCGTGGGCCACCAGGAGTCGTTCCAGGCGGACGGGGTGTTTCCAAGGATGAGGACTTCCGTTTTTGTCTGAGTTCAGTTTCAGACGGCTGAGTTTCATCCATTCTGTGACGTCTTTCATTCCATCTTGCAGGTTGGTCTTGGCGCTGGTGGGGTCCTTGGTGAGGGAAAGTATCAGCTGAGTGTCGTCGGCGTAGGAGGTGATGTTGATGTTGTGTTTGCGTACGATGTCATGTAGACATTGAAGAGAGTCGGGCTGAGCGAGGAGCCTTGTAGGACGCCGCAGATGATCTCGGTGTGTTCTGAGCGGAACGGTGGGAGGTAGACTCTTTGGGAGCGGTTGGAGAGGAAAGAGGTGATCCAGTCCAGGGCCTGTCCTTGGATACCGGTGGAGCGGAGGCGGGATATTAGGGTTCGGTGGCAGACGGTGTCGAAGGCACCCGAGAGGTCGAGGAGGATGAGGGCAACTGTTTCTCTGTTGTCCATCAGAGTTCTGATGTCATCTGAGACTGAGATGAGGGCGGTTTCTGTGCTGTGATTGGCTCGGAATCCGGACTGAGAGGGGTCGAGTAGGTTGTTGTCTTCAAGGAAGTTGGTAAGTTGCTTGTTGACGGTCTTCTCTATGACTTTGGCAGGGAAGGGGAGGAGCGAGATGGGGCGGAAGTTCTTCAGGTCGCTGGGGTCCGCCGTAGGTTTCTTCAGTAGGGCGTTGACTTCTGCGTGTTTCCAGCTTTCGGGGAAGGTGGCGGAAGTAAACGAGCTGTTGATAATGGTCTGGAGATGCGGGGCGATGATGTCGTCGGCTTTGTTGAAGATGAAGTGTGGGCAGGGGTTCGAGGGGGCACCGGAGTGGATGGAGTTCATGGTAGCTTTGGTCTCTTCCGTGCTGATGTGAGTCCAGGCGTTGAAGGTGATGGCTGGAATTGTAGGTTCTGTGGTGGTTGGCTGGGTCTGGTGTCCGAAGCTGTCGTGTAGGTCGGTGATCTTACGATGGAAGAAGGTGGCGAGGGAGTTGCAGAGGTCTTGTGAGGGCGTGATGGCATTGGCGTTAGGATTGGAGAGCTCTTTGACAATGTTGAAGAGTTCTTTGCTGTTGTAAGTGTTCTTGTCCAGTCTGTCTGTGAAGGAAGTTCTTTTGGTGGCACGGATCAGTTGGTGGTGTTCGCGGGTGGCGTTTTTGAGGGCAGACATGTTTTCTGCGGTGTGGTCCTTGCGCCAGGCTTTCTCGAGGGTGCAGCAGGTTTTTTTAGATTCCTTGAGGGTGTCTGTGAACCAAAGAGGTTTCCTGGTGTTGGTCTGTCTTGGGAGGCGTCTGAGGGGTGCAAGGTTGTCCACGCAGTTGGTGATCCAATGCGTGAGGCTGAGGGCTGCGTCGTTGGGGTCGGTGGAGAAGGTGGGTTGGTTGTCGCTGAGAGTGGAGAGAAGCTGTTCCGTGGGGATTTTGTTCCAATGTCTGCGTGGGATGGGTTGTGTGAGGAGTCTCGCGTCGGAAGCTGAAGTGGACAAATCTGTGGTCGGTCCAGTGTATTACGGAGGAGTGGCTGAAGGATACGTGGTTGCTGGCAGAGAAGATGGGGTCGAGCGTGAGACCGGCGATGTGGGTGGGGGGGTTCACCAGTTGCTTGAGACCGAGGTTGGCGAGGTTGTCGAGCAGGGCGGTGGTGTTGGGGTCGTTGTTCTGTTCCAGGTGGAAGTTGAGGTCACGAGGAGGATGTAGTCCGGCAAGGCAAGGGCGTGCGGGGAGATGAAGTCAGTGATAGAGTCGCTGAAGAGGGCGCGTGGTCCAGGGGGTCTGTAGATGAGAGTTCCTCTGAGGGTGGTCCTGGGGTCGGTGTGGATCTGGAAGTGCAGGTGTTCGGCGGCGAGGGGGGTGTCTTCGGTGGAGGTGGTGACGTTGATGGAGTCCTTGAAGACGATGGCGATTCCTCCACCGACTTGGTTGGTGCGGTCTCTCCTGGAGATCTTGTAGCCGTCGGGGATGGCTATGGCGATGTCGGGGGCCGGGCCGAAGAGGCGTTCATCCAGGTCTCAGTGATGAAGGCGACGTCCGGTGGAGTCCAGGAGGTCCCATAGTTCAATGGCGTGCTTGTGGACGGAGCGTGCGTTGATCAGGATGCATTTGAGGTGGTTGTTGGCGTGTGGGCTAGCGGGCGGGTGGTTTCGCGGTGGAAGGTGAGTTTGCAGGTGAGGCATGCGAAGGGTCCATGGGTGCGTTTAGGGTTGGCTTGGAAGCAGGTACTGGAGCGCCCCTGGTTGAGGGCGTGGAGGGTGTTGGGGTTGTAGCGATGCTGTGGGGTTTGGGAGTGCTGTTGGGAATGCTGGGGGCCAGGGGTCGTGGCGCTGGGCGCGGTCCAGGCGCAGACGGGCTTGCCTTTGGCGCGCCAGTGGCGCGGCCGCACAGCGGCCGCCATAAGAGGGAGGAGGGGTCAGCTGGGGGTGGGGGGGCGACGAATGGGAGCAGGGGGGGCGGGCCGAGCAGGAGGTGGCGGCGGGAAAGCGGAGGGTGGGGGGGTCAGGTAGAGGGGAGGGGAGAAAAGATAGGGGAGGGGGGATTACAGAGGAGGAGGGGAGTCAGGAAGAACAGAAGAGGAGAAGAGCGAAGAGTCAAGAGAGAAGAGAGAAGAGTCAATAAGAAGAGTCAAGAAGAAGAGGAGAGGAGTCAAGAGAGAAGAGAGAAGAGTCAAGAAGAAGAGTCAGGCAGAAGAGGAGAGACCTGAGAAGCAGAGGGGAAGCGTCCAGAAGATGAGGAGAGGCCACAGAGGAAGAAAAGGAACACGCATAGAAAAGTACAGAAGAGGACAAGAACACGCCGGTCGGGGTGCAGAGGAGAAAGAAGAACACAGATGAAGAAAGAACACGCAGGTCGGGGTGCAGAGGAGAAAAGAAGAACACAGATGAAGAAAGAAGAAAGAACACGCAGGTCGGGGTGCATAGGAGAAAGAAGAACACAGATGAAGAAAGAAGAAAGAACACGCAGGTCGGGGTGCAGAGGAGAAAGAAGAACACAGATGAAGAAAGAAGAAAGAACACGCAGGTCGGGGTGCTAAGGAGAAAGAAGAACACAGATGAAGAAAGAAGAAAGAACACGCAGGTCGGGGTGCAGAGGAGAAAGAAGAACACAGATGAAGA
Organism: Pleurodeles waltl; assembly: GCF_031143425.1. NCBI lineage: Eukaryota > Metazoa > Chordata > Amphibia > Caudata > Salamandridae > Pleurodeles > Pleurodeles waltl. The sequence continues at coordinate 964,136,221 of NC_090439.1, forward strand.
AAGAAGAAAGAACACGCAGCTCGGGGTGCAGAGGAGAAAGAAGAACACAGATGAAGAGCAAAGCAGGAAGAAAACGCAGTGAGGAAGAGGAGCGGGCCCGAGGAAGAACAGAATACGCAGCAAGTGGGCTGCAGAAGAGGAGCAGAGAGCGAAGGGAAATGGACAGCAGAGGTGCGGAGAGAGGTTGGAGAAGAGAGCGGAAGGCAGAAGACAGAAGTACAGGAAAAGAGAGGTGAGTAGCGCGGGGCTGCGTGAGGGGCTGGGCGGGGGGAGTACTTACTGTTTTAGCAGGTCTTGCTGTGAGGTGTCAGGAGCCTGGGCTGGTGGAGCTGCAGCGGCAGGGGGAGGGACCTACCGTCGGGTCAAGGGTCGCTGACTTGTGTGTAGCACAACATTGTCATGCAATGTGGCTTACATATAGACATATGACCTTGATCTATACCCACATCCTGGCACCCATGGTAGGGTACAGACTAGAGGTCAGGGTATTCTGGTGCTAGATCGAAAAGTTAACTCTTTTTTCGAGCTACTTTGGTTGCCCCATGTATGTGGTTGGACAGTCTTTTGTCAATGGTGAATGGTAGACTAAATTCCTTCCATATATAACCTGGCAAATCTGTTTAATTAACATAGTGTCATCAACAAACATGCTATGCCCTACTTATAAATAATTCAACACTTCTTTTTCTATAATATTCAAAGGCTTTTCATTAACAACACTTAGGGCCTCATTACGACCCTGGCGGCCGACGGTAAGCTGGCGGTAACACCGCCAACAGGCTGGCGGTGTTCCGCCAGCATATTATGACCGTGGCACATTAGCCATGGCCATACAGCCGGCCCCACCACTTTACCGCCAGGATTCTGCCTGGCGGTCATAATTCCCAGGGCAGCGGTGCTGGGAATTATGAGTCCCCAACCACCAGCCGGTCCATGGCGGTAAACACCGCCATGGAAAGGCTGGCAGTAAGGGGGACTTGGGGTGCCCCTGGGGGCCTCTGCACTGCCCATGCAATTGGCATGGGCAGTGCAGGGCCCCCCAGGCATAGCCTCATCGCGCATCGGGCAGTGAAATGCACAACGGTGCTGCTGCAGCCACTGCACATCAACATTGCCGCCGGCTCTATTATGAGCCGGCTGCAAAGTTGATGTGGTTTTTCCTGCTACCTCTGTGTTTCCTTTTTCCTGTCGGGTGCCTGGTCCTGCTTCGGCAAGCCGTTTAACATCTGCATCAAGGAGGACTTTAATGTAATTGTAGTGAAAATGAAGACAGGATGGCCAGGGACTTTTAACCCCAAGCCAAGAACATGACTCTGACACACCCTCTGGCTTGGGGGAATGACTATTATAGTTTAAGATAGTGAATTTTGTTTCAGAACTTTGATTTTTTTCCTCCAAATTAAGAATTCGTTTTATGAACTTAGTTTACTTTTTATGAACATGGTCTTTTTTAATATACCCCTTTTGTATATAGACTAGTTGCCCTGACATTTCCTGACATGTTTTAATATTTTCCCACCTCCTTCCAATTTTGAATTTCCCCTCCAAAGTAAGACTTCATTTTATGTAATCTGCCAATTCCGAAGGGTAGTTTATGTTTTCCCCAATATAGTTTTTGTACAAAAACAACCATTAACAAATTATGGGGGTTATTCTAACTTTGGAGGAGTGTTAATCCGTCCCAAAAGTGACGGTAAAGTGACGGATATACCACCAGCCGTATTACGAGTTCCATAGGATATAATGGACTCGTAATACGGCTGGTGGTAAATCCGTCACTTTTCCGTCACTTTTGGGACGGATTAACACCTCCTCCAAAGTTAGAATAACCCCCTTTATGTAAAAAATATATAACGTTTTAAACTTTAATGCCTTTCTTGATTTTTTAAATGCAGATTAAGGCATTGTATATAAAGCAAAAACAATTTAAGAATTTGAATATCCTTTCAAAATCACAATGAGTTTTTTTTTAATGCAATGCAATTTGAAAGTAAAAGAACAGAACATAAATAATAGTTTCCAACGTGGTAATTTAAACATCAACATTCAACACAAATGGAAGATAAACATAGTTTTTTCAAATAAAAATGGTTTAGAGTATTTTATTTTTAAAAAATGTTTTAGTGAATGTGTTAGAGATAGATTTGTGAAATTTAGAAAATAAAAGTTAACCTGCGCATGCTTTGGCCATGAAGAATGAAATTGGCATGTTTTGCTTACTCCTGCTATCATCTTCATGATACCCTACACCCTCTTCTCTCAAACTTCGAAGATGTTCCTGGTGCATCTTCGCCATGTCTTGGTGGCATTTTTCATCATTATCCCATGCATAGACATGCTTATCAGTCATCTGAGAAAGTCCTTTAAGGTAGACAGACTCGTGGAGAGTAGCCCTCATTGCAGAAGTGTCCTCTGGCTCATTAGACTGTTGCTAGAAAAAAACTGATCTGCCCAGAGAGTAGGATTAGACAATGCCAATGCTCCCCTTGCATGTGTTGTCATCTGACATGGCTAGTAAGGTGACCATTAACATTTCTTGAGATAGAGAATTATGAATAGGGCTATCAGATTCTTACCAGGGGTATTCTGTCCTTCAGATGAATGAGAGAAGACTGCAGAAACACTTTGATGGGAGGAGTGTCTAGGAGATTGTACAGCAGTACCTGTTTATGTCTGTGTAAAGGTGAGTCTTGCGTAGGCGAAACAAGCATCTGCAGCTGCTTTGCTAATGCCTCGGGACACACAATCAGAACTGACTGTGGAGTGGGTCTGCTGTCCAGTCTTGAAGTGGTCTGTTCTGTGTGAGGGTAACAATATCCTTCTCCTTGCCCAGGTTTTCTTCCTCCCTGTTCAGCTCATATTCCTCCTTCTGTTAATCTTGAGCAGTGCTGGCAGCTGAGCTCGTTACTTGAAGGAGGATTGGAATCTCTCCTAGGATTGCCTACCTTTATCCGCTTGCATATGGTTCAGCATCACCACCTGGTGCAATATACTCAGTAACTGTAATAAGAAGATGTAAACAATTCATGAAGATTAAATACAGTTGAGTGATGACAGTGCTACACAGCATTTTAAAGGTCATTGTTCTGAAAAATAATTATTATAAATTTAGTACCATGCGAACATGAAGAAACATATGAAAGTAAGGATTGAGTCATGCAAAGTTATGATATCGCAAAATGTTCAACTCATCAGCGCTGGATGGCCTTGTGATGTCAGCTACTGAACCCATGTCCGTCTGTAAAGTATGGCCTAGGCATCTCCTGACCCAGCAACTATAGAGAGAAGAATTATGTTCAGTATTTCCTGACCACAAACATAGATACTGTAGAGATACATATGTGAAAAGAAAACAATAAAAACAACTTTTTATATACAATAAACAACATGAAATAAAAGTTAGTGAAAGATCTAATGATAAGATATGAATGTTAAAATCGGAGGTTCCTAGATTTACCTAACTGATGGATGGTAGAAGGCCTAATTGATGCTGCCAGGATGTCCCCGAATGTCATTAGTATTGATGTTTGTAAGGTGGACACCAGGGGCTGTTGTATGACAGAAGCTGACTGGAAGGAAAGGGAAGTAAACCATCCTAAGTTATACTTGCAATTATATTTTGGTGATTTAACTACAAAGTTTGAAAGCCACAAACATTTGCTGCCTGGGTGTTAAAAAAAGGCCTAAGCGTAAGGGCAATTTTATCAGACATTATCAGACAATATATAACGTCATGAAAATTTACATTATATGGTGGCTAGACCTGGGAGTAATTCAAATTAGGTGTGCTTGGCTGGCGACGTGGTTCAAAGAATTGGCAAACTGATACTTGTCCAATGGCTGGATTGGCCTTGAGAACGAAATGACACTGGTAATGTTTGTGCCAATAAGAATCTGACAAGATAACTGGTGTACATCTTAAAACCTGGTAAACTCTTGCAGGTCAGGTGCCATCCTACCCGAGCATGCTAGGAGGCTCTGCCTTCTGGCTGACACCACCGGTCTCTGAGGACCAGGCCTCCCAGGTGTAAGCCATGACTTTGCCCATGTCATATGATGGGGGATTACAGGAGTTGTTCAGCTCTCCCAGCCCCAGATTCCTCCTCAGTCTGTTGCCACTCTGCCAAAGGTAGGGAAGGTGGCCCTGCACAGTACCTGGAGCCCTGGCATATTGTGACTGGGCCTCCAAGGCGAACGTCATGGCTTCACTCACCTCCTACTGGGGATTTCTGGAGCTGTTCAGCCCACAAAAGCCACAGACTCCTCCCCAGTCTGACACCAGAGGAAGGTGCCCTTGCCCAATATCTGGAGTCCTGGACTGCAAGGACCGGATAGTCCAGGAGAAATCTATGGCTTTGTGTGCCTCTCACTGTGGATTATTGGACCTGTCCCATCTCTGCTGCACACCCCAAAGGTCATCAGAGTCTTCCTCAGTCTGCAGCCACCAAGCCCTGGGTAGGGACTGTCACCCCAGTCCATTGGCTAAGGGTGCCCTGGGTTGGTGCTTTCCAACTTCCTGGTGCCCGAGCTTGTGGAGCAAAAGGTGGGGTTAAGTCCCATGTCAGCCCCCCACTCCACTTGGCCCTGCATAGGAAGCCATTTTTTTCAACTATTAAAACCCCACAAAGGGCTTACAGAACCCGTGGTGACATAATTCAGAGTTTTCTGAGTCAGCTGGCCCTCCAGTCATCTGGTCAGCCAGCGACTGATCAATCATATGGCTGGCCAGCACGACTGATCATCTAGTCCACCAGTTGGGCAACCAGGCAAACTGAATCTAGACCGAGGCCCACATCAGCTGACGACAAGGCCAGCGCTCAAAGGACTCTTTTCTGGAGCCACCTACCTGCTTTTTGCTTCCCAGATGTCTAGGGCCCTCTCCAGTCATCTGGACATCCTGCTGACCTGTGAGGGATCATGCCCCTGTCCCTGCACCTGGTTACGCAGGAGGGAAGGGAGATGCCCCTGTGCCATGTGCCCACAATGCACCCGGCCCTACGACTTAGCTCTTAGTGCCGATCCTTAACCTGGAGGAACAGATCTGACTTGCCGGTTTCCCTTACCTACATTGTTTCAACATACCAGAGGCTGTTCACCTTGGAGACCTGCTGGGAATATGGGTACAACCCAGTGCAACATTTACACCATCTCCTCCAGATTTTCAAGACTAATGAGAGCCCGCCATACGCAGCTGGAATGGCAATGCTTTCCAAGGCTTGGGCTCCTCTCTCTAGGTGAACCAATTCCAGGGCATTCTTACCCTCATGAAAACAGACAACTCTCCTCGGTGCTCCTGATGGCTTTTTCAGGATTGTTTGCATTACTGCACTAGTCGCTGCAAGAGCACCCGTTCCTGACACTCCATATTTAGGGATCTGAACCCAACTCCCTTTCGATCAGCTGAGGATGCTATTACCCATCCCTTGAAACTGTACTTCCCTATCTCTTAGGACAGACAGACCTTTTGTTCAACTGCTGCTCACTTGGAACACTTCTCTATTTCGACCTTCAAAGTTCTCATTTGAATATTTTATGCTACCACCAATATCTGCACCTGTGGGGACTCCATCTGGGCCCTGACCATGGGCTTCCTTTCCGTGTACACTGCCGTGATCCTCCTAGTCATCATGGCTTAGCCCCTGTGGATCTTAGTGCTGGCGATGTTTGAGTATGGGCCTGACGGTCTATCACCATTAGATTACGATTTCCACGACCACCATCCTGCTGTCTATATCAACCAACTCCTTTTCGGGGGTCTGATGAGCAGTGGCTTTGGGTGCCTTAACCTGACGTTCACTCCATCCTGCTTCACCTGTTCTGCTAACCAAAACTGGCATATTAGACACTCACATTTGATGCCCGGCTCCACACCAGCAATCCTAAGCAACCTGACTTTGAGAAGATTGATCACAGCAATCATCCGTTCGTGAGATGAGCCTTGCTCAGAAGGACCAGGGCTTCCTCAGCACTGCTAGGAGTCAGTTTTCTTACTGCACCTTGGCCTCACCCACCCCTGAGCTTGTTTCTCACCATTACTGAAGAGTTCTTGGTTGCTTTTTTTCCACTTAGTAATGTGCTTAAATTCAGGGTGTCGCCATATCTGATCTGAGGTTAAATTTGACTAGTTGGGTGTGGTAAGGAAGAATATATTGTTTTTAGAGCAGAATTTCAAACTAAAGAAAATACACATGAGGTCAAAAGAACAGGTGTGTGTGTGGTGGTACTGTGAGATTTGAAGAATTTGTTATGATTGAAGTGCTGAAATTTTATTTTTTAATTCTCTTTTTTTAACACATTGTTTATATATTGACATGTACCTCTCAATAAAAATATACAACAAAAATAATAATAATAAAGTGCTGAGATTAGTATTGGAAAAGTCTAAGCTTTCTAAGGTCTTAAGTATCTATGTGTTCTAGGCCTTATAGAGAGATCAAAGTTGGTGTTGTTGATGTTACTGATAGTGTCATATGTCACAACATGTGTGAGGACATGAATAGTGCACTGGAGAAATAACAGTTAGATTTCTGGCCATTAATGGAACATTATCAGCATTTTTAGGTTTTAGATTGTAATTATGTTATCCATTGGGGTGGGAGGCATAGTCTGAAAAGATGGCCAAAAAGACTCATTTCTGAGCAACTCTGCCTAAGATTCATGAATGTCAATGAGGCAATTTCACCAAAATGTTTGTCTGCAATTCCAAATGCAAAATAGAGCATTTCAATAGGGGATGCTTGAATGAACGCTAGCAAGATCCTGAAGATAGAACTCTCTGGAAACATGATTGGTGAGGGACAGTATGGAATGTTGGAATTGGAGTGTTGGGGTGAGTTCCCTGGAACATTGGTGAGGGACTGAAATCCAGGATGGCAGTTGCTGCGGGGTAGTTGATGTTGATGGCACATTAAACTTGTGTTCTTACATTTCTGGAGAGTTGACGCATTTTCAGTGGCAATGAGCGGCTGTCAACTTCAAGGACTCCTCATCCGATCTTCATCCTGATGCGGCGTATTCCTTGATTTTGGCATACTTGGTTTCTGTGCAGTGGGCTGTGTTATTTCCAGTTCATCCATCCTTGCCCCATCAATGCTAGGCGAGGCATCTTTTCTGGTAATCCGGTGGTAGAAAGGGCATTTTCAAGTAAAAAAGAAGCCATGCGTAGTTCTCTGGCGCTATTCCAATACACGCTCAACTGATTAGCGAAATGCGTACAATGCATGAGCAACTGTGGCAGCCATCTTAACCTGTTGGGATTGAAGTTCCCAAAAATAATACTACAAAAAGTGCCCCACCAACTGTAAAAAACACATGTATTGGGAGCGTAGCATGGCAACCATTTTAACAAGTTGGGATGGAAACTATGCCTAACCAACCATAGGAATTTAGGGGGTCATTACAACCCTGGCGGACGGTGTTAAAGCGGCGGTAAGACCGCCAACACGCCGGTGGTGAAAAATTTGCAATTACGACCGTGGCGGAAACCGCCAACATAGACAGCCACTTTAACACTCCGACCGCCACGGCGGTACAAACAAACAGCGCAGCGGTCACCGCCAACAGACAGGCGGGAAACAATGTACCGCCCACACTATTATGACAGGCCAATCCGCCACCTTTTCCAGGGCGGATTCACCGCGGATAAAAACACAGCGGAAACAGGAATTTCGAAGGGAAAACGCTCACCTCTACACACCCCACGAAGAACGAGGACACCATGGACCCGGAACTCCAAATTCTACCTGCAATAGTCTTCCTGCTCCTGTCCCAGGAGCACGAACGCCGGCGGCGAAGACCACAGTGAGTACTGCACCTACGACACAGGGGAGGGGGCAGGCAAAAAAACAGGGACACACACACGCAACACCCCCACCCTCACCCTCACCCACTACAACACACACACTAATACATGTTGATACATTACAGTAACAACCCCCAAGCCCCCTGGAAGAATGCAAAGACAAAAGGAAATGATTGTAACCATTGTAATCTATTAAAATCCAGTACTCCAAAACATATATACACAATAAACAAATATATACACCAATAATACAAGTCCAGGTATTGCACCATTTATAGTCCGTGGACCACTGGGCCCAAAATGCATGGGCGAGGCCCACACCCGATACCAGATCAAAACAGAGAGAACACTGCAGGGGCATCAGATAGAAATACAACAGGCACCTCAGGGGGAAGGGAAGGGGGGAACCTCAGCCGGATGAGTGCGCGACACCAGATCCACGAGGGGGCCCAATGCCCACGGTTCAATCCTGGGGAGTGCAAAGCCACAGTCTCTCAAGTCTCACAAGTGGGTGGGTTGCCCACTGTTCAATCCTGGGGAGTGCAAAACCACAGTCTCTCAAGTCTCTACAGCGGGTGGCTTGCCCACTGTTCAATCCTGGGGAGTGCAAAGCCACAGTCTCTCAAGTGGATAACAGTCTCCACTGGTTCTGGAGGGGGACTGGTGCCCAGAGTGCTTCATCCTGTGAAGGACAGAGGTAGTGGATGGATGTCTCCACTGGTTCTGGAGGGGGACTGGTGCCCAGAGTGCTTCATCCTGTGAAGGACAGAGGTAGTGGATGGATGTCTCCACTGGTTCTGGAGGAGGACTGGTGCCCAGAGTGCATCACTCACCCCGTGACGGACCCAGTTGCGTCAGTGCCCCTGCCGCTCATGGGCTAGCGGTGCTTGAGTTGGCGGTGCCCTGTGCAGCAGTGCTTGAGTTGGTGGTTCCTGTGCAGCGGTGCTTGAGTTGGCGGTGCCCTGTTCAGCGGTGCTTGAGTTGACTGTGCCCTGTGCAGCGGTGCTTGAGTTGGCGGTGCCCTGTTCAGCGGTGCTTGAGTTGGCGGTGTCCTGTGCAGCGGTGCTTGAGTTTGCGGTGCCCTGTGCAGCGGTGCTTGAGTTGGCGGTGCCCTGTTCAGTGGTGCTTGAGTTGGCAGTGCCCTGTTCAGCGGTGCTTGAGTTGGCGATGTCCTGTTCAGCGGTGCTTGAGTTGGCGGTGCCCTGTTCAGCGGTGCTTGAGTTGGCGGTGCCCTGTTCAGCGGTGCTTGAGTTGGGGGTGCCCTGTTCAGCGGTGCTTCAGTTGACGGAACCCTGTTCAGCGGTGCTTGAGTTGGCGGTGCCCTGTTCAGCGGTGCTTGAGTTGGCGGTCCTTCATGGCCCAGCGGTGCTTGTGCTGGCAGTCCTTCATGGCCCAGCGGTGCTTGTGCTGGTGGTCCTTCATGGCCCAGCGGTGCTTCTGCTGGCGGTCCTTCATGGCCCAGCGGTGCTTGTGCTGGCGGTCCTTCATGGTCCAGCGGGGCTTGTGCTGGCGGTCCTTCATGGCCCAGTGGGGCTTGTGCTGGCGGTCCTTCATGGCCCATCGGGGCTTGTGCTGGCGGTCCTTCATGGCCCAGCGGGGCTTGTGCTGGTGGTGGCCTCCTGGGCAGCTGGGCTGGGGCTGGGGGGGCCCTCCTGGGCAGCTGGGCTGGGGCTGGCAGGGCTCTCCTGGGCAGCGGCGCTGGGGCTGGCGGGGCCCTCCTGGGCAGCTGGGCTGGGGCTGGCGGGGCCCTCCTGGGCAGCTGGGCTGTGGCTGGTGGGGGCTGGGGCTGGTGGGGCCCTCCTGGGCAGCTGGGATGGGACTGGTGAGGTCCTCCTGGGCAGCTGGGCTGGCGGGGCCCTCCTGGGCAGTGGGGATGATGGCGGTCTTCTTCGCCGTGCAGCTCTTCCCAGACTTGCCGGGTTTCTTGTGGCCCTTCCCCACCCTGGGTGGTGTAACAGCTGAGTCCACACTCCCACCGGGACCCCTGGGAGCGGCTTTGGTGGCTGGAGTCTTCCCCCTCTCCCGCCGGGCACTGGCCAACTTCTGATGCTTCACGAGGGAGGACTGGCTGTGCTGTGGCTCCATGTAACACTGGCTGTCCTGGTGGCCGGTGTACTCCACATACCTGTGACAACAGGCACCACTGGTGCCGTAGATGTTGTGGCTGAGGTGCTACTTCGGGAGCAGAGGAACGCTACAATGAGGCCCATGGGTGAACTAGGAGGGTGATTGAGCGGACCTTTGGCCTCCTGAAGGCCAAGTTCAGGTGCCTCCATATGACAGGTGGATCCCTATTCTACTCACCAAAGAAGGTGTGCCAGATCATCGTGGCCTGCTGTATGCTTCACAACTTGGCTTTGAGACAACAGGTGCCTTTTCTGCAGGAGGATGGTCCAGATGGCGGTGTTGTGGCAGCTGTGGAGCCTGTGGACAGTGATGAGGATGAAGCAGAGGAAGAAGACATGTAGAACAGGGACTCAGTGATCCAGCAATATTTCCATTGAAACACAGGTGAGAATATATTCCTGCATACTACATGTACTTTTACAATACTACCTCTATCCTGTCTGCCACTTTCACCCAGTGTATGGTCACTGAGTTGTCACTTTCCCTTACGGTTTCACAGATGTGGGTCCCACTGTGTGTCATCTGCTTAAATTCCTCATGGACTAGAGCTGTGTGACATAGGTATGTTGACATTACTATTTCAAGAACATTTTGTCACTGTAATTGTAAATACACTATTTCGAAATCACAGACAGTCTCAAGATAATTTTGTGCTTTAGGTGTGTTTATTTAAATGCAAAATATTTGACGGGGTAGTGAAATGGTGAAGGGTGATGGCAGAGGAATGTCCATGGCAGAGTCCAGTCTATTAGTCTCACAGGTGCTTTGCCCATATGGGCATAGGAAGTGGAGCTGGGGCAGTTTAATTATGGACAGGGTGACAAAGTGGGACAGTGGGATGACAATCAGGGTGGTCTCATTTCTTGGCGGGGGTCTTGGCATCGTGCTCTGTCTTGTTCCTGGATCTCAGGGACCGTTTGCGGGGTGGTTCTTCCTCTGCAGGGGGTGGGGTGCTGGTGTGGTGGTCCTGTGGCGGGGCGTCCTGTCCACTAGCGCTGGCGGAGGTGGTGGGCAGTTCGTCGTCCATGCTAGTGTCAGGGTCCCCTTGGAGTGCCACAGTGTCCCTCCTGGTGTTGAGTAGTTCAATCAGCACCCCTACGATGGTGCCCGGGTGGAGCTGATGGTTCTGAGTTCCTCCCTGAAGCCCATATACTGTTCTTCCTGCATGCACTGGGTCTCCTGAAACTTGGCCAGTACCGTTGCCATCGTCTCCTGGGAGTGGTGGTATGCTCCCATGATGGAGGAGAGGGCCTCGTGGAGAGTGGGTTCCCTTGGCCTGTCCGCCCCCTGTCGCACGGCAGCCCTTCCAGTTCCCCTGTGTTCCTGTGCCTCCGTCCCCTGGACTCTGTGCCCACTGCCACTGCCCCCAGGTCTCTGTTGTTGTTGGGGTGGTGGGTTATCCTGGGTTCTCTGGAGTGGTGAACACACAGCTGATTGACGTGTCCTGGGGACGGAGGTATTGGCCCGCTGGGTGGGTGCTGTGCTGGTGTTTCCAGAGGGGGGAAGGTCTGTGGTGGCATGTGCCTGTGTGAGGGGAACCGACGGTCCAGAGGTCCCCGATGGTCCAGGCTGGTCATCTAGATCCAGTTGGACAGAGCTGCTGTCATCACTGTGGGCGTCTTCTGTGGGTGGAGTGGACATGTCTGGAGCCTCCTGTCTGGTGACGTTGGGTAGGGGTCCTGCAGGGGTGGAAAGGCATGATTATTGCATCTGTGTGTGGCATGGTGTGCAATGGGTGGGTGACTGTGTACCGCAGTGCTGGCATTCCTGTGTGGGACCTTGTGTGATGATGGTTTAGGGGGTTGTATGGGTATGTGCAGTGGGCATGCTTTGGTGATGGGTGTCCATGCTTTGTTGTTGCATGCAGGGCTTGGTGTTGGGATGGGTGGTTTGTGATATTGGTACATTTGTGAGGGGTTGGTGTGATGGGGTGAGGGTGTGGGTGGGGGTATGTGAGAGCATGCAGGAAGGGTGGCGGATGTAATAGTTAAGATTTGACTTACCAGAGTCCATTCCTCCACCTACTCCTGCGAGGCCCTCAGGATGCAGAATCGCCAAGACCTGCTCCTCCCATGTTGTTAGTTGTGGGTAAGGAGGTGGGGGTCCACCGCCAGTCCGCTGAACCGCCAGGTGGTGTCTTGAGACCACAGAACGCACCTTCCCCCGTAGGTCATTCCACCTCTTCCTGATGTCCTCCCGATTTCTTGGGTGCTGTCCCACTGCGTTGACCCTGTCCACTATTCTTCGCCATAACTCCATCTTCCTTGCTATTGAGGTGTGCTGCACCTGTTCTCCGAATAGCTGTAGCTCTACCCGGACGATTTCCTCCACCATGACCCTGAGCTCCTCCTCCGAGAACCTGGGGTGTCTTTGCCGTGCCATGGGGTGGTGTAGGTGATGTGTGGGGTGGAGTGTGTGGTGATAAGTGTGGTTATATGTAGTGGTGTGTTGTGTGAGGTGCGTGGAAGTTGTGTGGGTGATGGTGTTGTGTGCCTGTGGATGCTGTTGGACTTGCTGGTGGTGTCTCTCTCTGTGCTTCTTTCTCAATTGTGGTCGCAGGGGTTTGTGGGTGATGTGGGTGTGTGTTTTATATTGTATTGGGTGTGTGGGAGTGGTGTGTGTATGTGTATCAGGTGTGTGTATTTCGAATTGTCCAATGTGGGGATGGTTTGTAAGAGTGTGTGTATTTTGAGCGCGGCGGTGTGCACCGCCAATGGAATACCGCGGTTGAAAGACCGCCGCGTGGATTCGTGTGTCGTGATAGTGTGGGCATATTTCTGTGTGCGTGACGGTGGAGGTTTTGTTTTCGCCAGTTTATCACTGACCTTTGGTGTGGCGGACTTGTGTGGGTGGCTGAATTTTGGCGGGTTCCGAGATGTGGGTCATAATGGCTGTGGCGGAATTCCGCAGCCGCGGCGGTGTGTTGGCGGTCTTCTGCATGGTGGTAAGCGGCTTTTACCGCCAATGTTGTAATGAGGGCCATAGTTTTGTTTTGTAAAAATGGTTTAGAGTATTTTATTTTTCAAAAATGTTTTAGTGAATGTGTTAGAATTAGATTCGTGAAATTTAGAAAATAACAGTTAACCTGTGCATGCGTTGGCCATGAAGAATGAAATTGGCATGTTTTGCTTACTCCTGCTATCATCTGCATGATACCCTACACCCTCTTCTCTCAAACTTCGAAAATGTTCCTGGTGCATCTTCGCCATGTCTTGGTGGCATTTTTCAACATTATCCAATGCATAGACATGCTTATCAGTCATCTGAGAAAGTCCTTTAAGGGAGACAGACTCATGGAGAGTAGCCCTCATTGCAGAAGTGTCCTCTGGCTCATTAGACTGTTGCTAGAAAAAAACTTATCTGCCCAGAGAGTAGGATTAGACAATGCCAATGCTCCCCTTGCATGTGTTGTCATCTGACATGGCTAGTAAGGTGACCATTAAAATTTCTTGAGATAGAGAATGATGAATAGGGCTATCAGATTCTTACCAGGGGTATTCTCTCCTTCAGATGAATGAGAGAAGACTGGAGAAACACTTTGATGGGAGGAGTGTGTAGGAGATTGTACAGCAGTACCTGTTTATGTCTGTGTAAAGGTGAGTCTTGCGTAGGTGAAACAAGCATCTGCAGCTGCTTTGCTAATGCCTCGGGACACACAATCAGAACTGACTGTGGAGGGGGTCTGCTGTCCAGTCTTGAAGTGGTCTGTTCTGTGTGAGGGCAACAATATCCTTCTCTTTGCCCAGGTTTTCTTCCTCCCTGATCAGCTGATATTCCTCCTTCTGTTAATCTTGAGCAGTGCTGGCAGCTGAGCTCGTTACTTGAAGGAGGATTGGAATCTCTCCTAGGATTGCCTACCTTTCTCCGCTTGCATATGGTTCAGCATCACCACCTGCTGCAATATACTCAGTAACTGTAATAAGATGATGTAAACAGTACATGAAGATTAAATACAGTTGAGTGATGACGGTGCTACACAGCATTTTAAATGTCATTGTTCTGAAAAACAATTATTATAAATTTAGTACCATGCGAACATGAAGAAACATATGAAAGTAAGGATTGAGTCATGCAGAGTTATGATATCGCAAAATGTTCAACTCATCAGTGCTGGATGGCCTTGTGATGTCAGCTACTGAACCCATGTCCTTCTGTAAAGTGTGGCCTAGGCATCTCCTGACCCAGCAACTATAGAGAGAAGAATTATGTTCAGTATTTCCTGACCACAAACATAGATACTGTAGAGATACATACAGTATGTGAAAAGAAAACAATAAAAACAACTTTTTATATATAATAAACAACATGAAATAAAAGTTAGTGAAAGATCTAATGATAAGATATGAATGTTAAAATCGTAGGTTCCTAGATTTACCTAACTGATGGATGGTAGAAGGCCTAATTGCTGCTGCCAGGATGTCCCCTGATGTCATTAGTATTGATGTTTGTAAGGTGGACACCAGGGGCTGTTGTATGACAGATGCTGACTGGAAAGAAAGGGAAGTAAACCATCCTAAGTTATACTTGCAATGATATTTTGGTGATTTAACTACAAAGTTTGAAAGCCACAAACATTTGCTGCCTGGGTGCTAAAAAAGGCCTAAGCGTAAGGACAATTTTATCAGACATTATCAGACAATATATAACATCATGAAAATTTACATTCTATGGTGGCTAGACCTGGGAGTAATTTAAATTAGGTGTGCTTGGCTGGCGACGTGGTTCACTGAATTGGCAAACTGATACTTGTCCAATGGCTGGATTGGCCTTGAGAACGAAATGTCACTGGTAATGTTTGTGCCAATAAGAAGCTGACAAGATAACTGGTGTACATCTTAAAACCTGGTAAACTCTTGCAGGTCAGGTGCCATCCTACCCGAGCATGCTAGGAGGCTCTGCCTTCTGGCTGACACCACCGGTCTCTGAGGACCAGGCCTCCCAGGTGTAAGCCATGACTTTGCCCATGTCATATGATGGGGGATTACATGAGTTGTTCAGCTCTCCCAGCACCAGATTCCTCCTCAGTCTGTTGCCACTCTGCCAAAGGGAAGGAAGGTGGCAATGCACAGTACCTGGAGCCCTGGCATATTGTGACTGGGCCTCCAAGGCGAACGTCATGGCTTCACTCACCTCCTACTGGGGATTACTGGAGCTGTTCAGCCCACAAAAGCCACAGACTCCTCCCCAGTCTGACACCAGAGGAAGGTGGCCTTGGCCAATATCTGGAGTCCTGGACTGCAAGGACCGGGTAGCCCAGGAGAAATCTATGGCTTTGTGTGCCTCTCACTGTGGATTATTGGACCTGTCCCATCTCTGCTGCACACCCCAAAGGTCATCAGAGACTTCCTCAATCTGCAGCCACCAATCCCTGGGTAGGGACTGTCACAACAGTCCATTGGCTAAGGGTGCCCTGGGTTGGTGCTTTCCAACTTCGTGGTGCCCGAGCTAGTGGAGCAAAGGTGGGGTTAAGCCCCATGTCAGCCCCCCACTCCACTTGGCCCTGTATAGGAAGCCATTTTTTTCAACTATTAAGAAGCCACAAAGGGCTTATAGAACCCGGGGTGACATAATTCAGAGTTTTCTGAGTCAGCTGGCCCTCCAGTCATCTGGTCAGCCAGCGACTGATCAATCATATGGCTGGCCAGCACGACTGATCATCTAGTCCACCAGGCAAACTGAATCTAGACCGAGGCCCACATCAGCTGATGACAAGGCCAGCACTCCAAAGGGCTCTTTTCTGGAGCCACCTACCTGCTTTTTGCTTCCCAGATGTCTAGTGCCCTCTCCAGTCATCTGGACATCCTGCTGACCTGTGAGGGATCATGCCCCTGTCCCTGCACCTGGTTACGCAGAGGAGAAGGGAGAGGCCCCTGTGCCATGCGCCCACAATGCACCCGTCCCTACGACTTAGCTCTTAGTGCTGATCCTTATCCTGGAGGAACAGATCTGACTTGCCGGTTTCCCTTACCTACATTGTTTCAACATACCAGAGGCTGTTCACCTTGGAGACCTGCTGGGAATATGGGTACAACCCAGTGCAACATTTACACCATCTCCTCCAGATTTTCAAGACTAATGAGAGCCCGCCATACGCAGCTGGAATGGCAATGCTTTCCAAGGCTTGGGCTCCTCTCTCTAGGTGAACCCATTCCAGGGCATTCTTACCCTCATGAAAACAGACAACTCTCCTCGGTGCTCCTGATGGCTTTTTCAGGATTGTTTGCATTACTGCACTAGTCGCTGCAAGAGCACCCGTTCCTGACACTCCATATTTAGGGATCTGAACCCAACTCCCTTTCGATCAGCTGAGGATGCTACTACCCATCCCTTGAAACTGTACTTCCCTATCTCTTAGGACAGACAGACCTTTTGTTCAACTGCTGCTCACTTGGAACACTTCTCTATTTCGACCTTCAAAGTTCTCATTTAAATATTTTATGCTACCACCAATATCTGCACCTGTGGGGACTCCACCTGGGCCCTGACCATGGGCTTCCTTTCCGTGTACAATGCCGTGATCCTCCTACTCATCATGGCTTAGCCCCTGTGGATCTTAGTGCTGGCGATGTTTGAGCATGGGCCTGACGGCCTAGCACCATTAGATTACAACTTCCATGACCACCATCCTGCTGTCTATATCAACCAACTCCTTTTCGGGGGTCTGATGAGCAGTGGCTTTAGGTGCCTTAACCTGACGTTCACTCCATCCTGCTTCACCTGTTCTGCTAACCAAAACTGGCATATTAGACACTCACATTTGATGCCCGGCTCCACACCAGCTGCAATCCTAAGCAACCTGACTTTGAGAAGATTGATCACAGCAATCATCCGTTCGTGAGATGAGCCTTGCTCAGAAGGACCAGGGCTTCCTGAGCACTGCTAGGAGTCTGTCTTCTTACTGCACCTTGCCCCTCACCCACCCCTGAGCTTGTTTCTCACCATTACTGAAGAGTTCTTGGTTGCTTTTTTTCCACTTAGTAATGTGCTTACATTCAGCGTGTCGCCATATCTGATCTGAGGTTAAATTTGACTAGTTGGATGTGGTAAGGAAGAATATATGGTTTATAGAGCAGAATTTCAAACTAAAGAAAATACACATGAGGTAATAAGAACAGGTGTGTGTGTATTGGTACTGTGAGATTTGAAGAATTTGTTATGATTGAAGTGCTGAAATTTTATTTTTTAATTCTCTTTTTTTAACACATTGTTTATATATTGACATGTATCTCTCAATAAAAATATACAACAAAAATAATAATAATAAAGTGCTGAGATTAGTATAGGAAAAGTCTAAGCTTTCTAAGGTCTTAAGTATCTATGTGTTCTAGGCCTTATAGAGAGATCAAAGTTGGTTTTGTTGATGTTACTGATAGTGTCATACGTCACAGCATGTGTGAAGACATGAATAGTGCACTGGAGAAATAACAGTTAGATTTCTGTCCATAAATGGAACATTATCAGCATTTTTAGGTTTTAAATTGTAATTATGTTATCCATTGGGGTGGGAGGCATAGTCTGAAAAGATGGCCAACCAGACTCATTTCTGAGCAACTCTGCCTAAGATTCATGAATGTCAATGAGGCAATTTCACCAAAATGTTTGGCTGTAATTCCAAATGGCAAAATAGAGCATTTCAATACGGGATGCTTGAATGAACGCTAGCAAGATCCTGAAGATAGAACTCTCTGGAAACATGATTGGTGAGGGACAGTATGGAATGTTGGAATTGGAGTGTTGGGGTGAGTTCCCTGGAACATTGGTGAGGGACTGAAATCCAGGATGGCAGTTGCTGCGGGGTAGTTGATGTTGATGGCACATTAAACTTGCGTTCTTACATTTCTGGAGAGTTGACTCATTTTCAGTGGCAATGAGCGGCTGTCAACTTCAAGGACTCCTCATCCGATCTTCATCCTGATGCGGCATAATCCTTGATTTTGGCATACTTGGTTTCTGTGCAGTGGGCTGTGTTATTTCCAGTTCATCCATCCTTGCCCCATCTATGCTAGGCGAGGCATCTTTTCTGGTAATCCGGTGGTAGAAAGGGCATTTTCAAGTAAAAAAGAAGCCATGCGTAGTTCTCTGGCGCTATTCCAATACACGCTCAACTGATTAGTGAAATGCGTACAATGCATGTGCAACTGTGGCAGCCATCTTAACCTGCTGGGATTGAAGTTCCCAAAAATAATACTACAAAAAGTGCCCCACCAACTGTAAAAAACACATGTATTGTGAGCGTAGCATGGCAGCCATTTTAACAAGTTGGGATGGAAACTATGCCTAACCAACCATAGGAATTTAATGTTTTGGCATATCAGCAACCATTTTAGGAGGTTGGGAAACCTAGAATTGAATATCATTTGATATGCACATTTATTTATCGAATGGCCTACATCAGCTGTCAGTGACAGGTACACCTGACTAATGAATCTTAATAGTGTCAACTTCTTTGCCTGTGTTATCGGTGAGAGGCACACCTCCACAGGGTTAATAAACTTAAACCTGTCAGCAGTAGTTGTTTGCATGTTCAGTGATGGACACACCCTGTTACACTAAAGTGAGTGACACACAGGGGTTTTGGGGAGATTTATGTGTAACAATATTACAGAATATACGGAAATTAATTTTTGGTGTCATATACTTTGGAATTTAACTTGCAACAAGTTTGGACCAGCAACTCACCCACGTACAGTTACCTTATGGCGAGGATATTGGCACCACCACAATTTCTTCAAGTTCCTGGTACTTTGGCCCCCCAATTCCCAAATTGCCAACAGTAGAGGGAGGCATTTGGGGCTTATTTATGGGCAATGGATGATGACACCTTTACTTCCAAGAAGGAAAAAACACTTTTGGTATACAATTTAGATTCAGAAGGGAGAAGCATTTTGAAAACTCTGGACAATGGAGATTTTGTCGCTATTGTTAAGTACGTGTTCATCCTCAAAACCTTGGATAAATGATTCAATTGTTAAAATAAAGCATGGTGTTGGAGTGACCCACATTTTTACACCGTGGTCACATTTCTGGAGAGTCGATTGATGATTTTGTTGCCGCTGTAAGGACACTGGCAGCAAGGTGCAATTATATTGAGTTTAGGGATGACATTATTTGAGATCAATTCATTAAGAGAACAAATAAGATTCAGGAGAAACAGCTTTGGTGGTGTTGGCAGGAAGTATTGAGCATTCTCAATTGTGCATGAAAGAGATTAATGGCAGTGCCAGGTCTTGTGATGTTAAGCAAACTTCGAAACAATGTGCGAAGCAATCGACTAGAGTAGCAAATTCAAAAGTTTCACAAAATTCCAAAGTGTTTTTTTCCAAACATGGTGGGAAAAGGAATCATATCTTGTGTCTTGTTGTGGCAGTAAATCACACCTAGGAAATACAAAATTTGTACTGCTATTCGTCAAACTTCTTGCAAGTGTGGCATGAAAGGGCATTTTGCACGTGTGTGTAAGTCAATTTCTGGACAAAAACCTCGTACTTTGCAAGTAGTTCAGACCACTGAGGAGGATATAAATTCTAATGAGGATAACAATACTGTGCTAGTGTTGTCTTCTTCAGTAAATGGCTGGGGTGAAGTAGTTAAAATATTTTTTGTGATTGGTTTGCGAAAAAGGAAACTGCCATCTTGCAAAAGTGTGGTAAATAATTGGTTAATCAGTTAATGGTGGACGCAGAGTTTCCTTTTATGTTAATCAATAAAAATGTTTTTGGAAAATTGGGGGGCATTCAGATACAGAAGTCTTGCATTAACATTTTTGTATATGGAGGTAAGAGATTAGACGTAGTAGGGAGATTTGATGCCAATTTAGAATTTGAGGGCAGTTCCACCATGGGGCCAGCATATATTGTCAGAGATGGTTCCAATTTGTTGGGATAGGATGAACGGGGTGAGCCTGAGATTGTTTTAGACCCAAATCATTGAGACATGGTGTTGTCATGTCAGAATATATACAGCACCAATTTCATACAACAGAAGATATGTGACACCAGTTGCGCTCATTACCATTTGAGTGCTGGGGAGTGGGTTAATGAATATCCCAAAGTTTTGAAAGAAGAATTGGTGAAGGGTTTCCAACACCCTATTGTTTTAAAATGCAACACACAAACACAAGGCACGTAAGTTACCATTGAGTTTACGTATTGAATTGAAATCTGAAATGGAAAGGTTGTGTACTATGCAAGTTATAGTCCATTGAAGGGTCGCAGTGTTTTGCTTCTGTAGCTTTAGCATGTAAGTCTGACAAAAATCAACTATGAGTTGATTTGAGGGATCTAAATAATACCGATTGATTGCCAACCATTACCCAACATAAATGAGATGCTGGCAACTTTAAGTGGGGCTGTTTTTTTCACTTCTTCAGATATGTCTGCATGTTACCATCAAGTTGAATTCAGTTTAGACTCAAGACACGTCATATTTTTTGTTACAACTGAAGGGGAATATTACTGTATCCTTGTGCCTTTTTGGTTGGCATCAGCATCTACAGAGTTCCGCAGATTGATGAACAGCTTGTTTAAGAACAACATGGAGGTCATATATTTCCAGGACCACATTCTAGTTTATGGCAAGAATGAGGCTGAGCATGGCAGCAGTTTGAGGAGTGTTTTAGAAATCATCAAATCCAGTGGTTTGACACTAAGGAAGGATAAATGCAAGCTTTTCCAGGATGGTGTAGATCAGCAATTCATAACCTTTTGTCTTCGGTGGACCCCTTCTGAATTATTACTGGAGTCTGCCCCCCCAATTAGTCATCAGTAGAAGCTGGGAACCCCCAGCCTCAAAATTGTTTATGATTTGAACTTCAAAACAAGGTACAAAAATACAAAAACAAATATACACCAAACAAATGCTCAAATATTAAAATATTTTGTTTAAATCACAATCAAAGATAGAAAATGTTTTCACATTTTAAATGTTGCTTTATTTGTATATACTTTGTATTAATTTTATTGTATTCATTTCAACATTATTTAATCTTGTAACACAGTTGCGGACCCCCTGAGTAGGCTTTGTGTGCCCAAAGGGGTCCTCAGACAACAGGTTAAGAACCACTGGTGTAGACTATTTGGGCCATCATGTATCTACTAGGAGTGTTGAATCTAAATTAAAAAATTTCAGGAGTGATTTAGGTTGTGCCTAAACTTAGCAATAAGGATCAGCTTTGTTCCTTTCTAGGTTAAGTACAGCGCTATGCTAAGTTTGTAGGAAATGTTGTTGACAAGACAGCATATTTTGCACAGAAATCTGAAGAAGACCAATAAAGTAAGTTAGGGATTTAAATTTTAAATTGATCAAAAATGAGATTGTACATGCTTGACCTCTCAAAGCATTTGACACATATGATTTGAGCATTATTCCCACCACTGCAAGCAACATAGGGTTAGGTGCCGTACTTATGCAAAGAAGAAGAAATGGTAGTGAGGAGCTCATTGTATCCACTTCAAGAACGTTGAGAGTTGCAGAAGTTACATACTCTACTATGGAAAAGGGAGATGTGAGTTTGTGGTGGGGTGTCCAATATTGTAAAAAATGTGTGTGGAGTAGCATATTCCTTTTGAAGGCAGGCCATAAACTATTAGTGGAATTGTTTGACAAAAGACATGAAGGAAGAGCTACTTCCCACTTTGCCAAGTGGCAGTATAGATTTCTTGAATTCCACTATAAACTTAAGTACGAGGCGTGTCCCAAGAATTTTATGGCTGATTGCTTGTCCAGGTTACCTTTGAAGGAGTGTGAAAACATACCCGAAATGAAGGATAATTTTGAAATGGTCTGTGCTGTAAGTTCAGTTGATGGTGCTATGAAAGGAGCAGTGTCTGAATAGGATTGGTTGAGGACATTATCCCATGATAAAGATTTATTACCAGTGGTTGGCCTGACATTAAGAATATTTCAGAAACATTAATTCCTTACAAGAGACTTTCTGAATAGGTGTCTGTTGTTCGAGGCATTGTTCCCAGGTGTGGGTAATTGGTGGTTCCAGGAAGCATTCGGAGTAGAGTTTTGGATTTAGCTCTTGTTAGAAATGGGTTTTTTGGTTGGCTAGGGTATGTACCTCAGCCAGGCAGAACCCCCCCACTCTAGTCAGGGCAAGTTAGTTACACACTAAAGATAACCTGTGCTCACCCCCTGGTAGCTTGGCACAGAGCAGTCAGGCTTATCCTCAGAGGTCATGTGTAAAGCATTTGTGCAACACACTCACACCTGTGACACAATAAATACACCGCAAAAGAGATTCCACACAGGCTTATAAAAAAATATGCTTTTATAGTATGTAGGTAACATTATACCAAAATAACACAAATCATGAAATATTGTATATAGGTATACCATTGCTGGAGCAGTACTCGTTAGTCTGCTTAGCGCAAAAAACAATGGTGACCTATATCATAACATCGGTGGATTCCCAGGGCACATAAGGCGGAAGTAAACACATAGTTCACTAGTGGTTACCCCAAATACCTAACCACCATGACGTATATCAAGAATACTTATCATGCAGTAGGATTAGAGGCCATAATGCACATGGAACACATGAAATATCATATGAGCACCATTACTGGCTGAGGGACAACACATGAGTGATCATGGGACCACCAGGCACGGCATGTCTGCAGTCTTCTTATTGGATATACGGTAAAGCCCTGGGATCTTGGTGAATGTAGTTGTATTTAGAAACAAAATATGGAGGGTGCAGGAACATCACTGCATCTACTATATAGCTTGCGGTAATCTGCTGTTGACAATTTCCTAGGCAACGATCCAGGACATTTATAGGCTTGGGAGCGGGGAGGCTGAATCCCGAAAAACAGCCCTGGTGAGTGATTGGTCTGTCCAGAGAGAAACAATGCTCTGCACGAGCACAAGAGGCCTCCTCAGATCTCTCTTGGCCTCTCACAGTAAATGTCAGCCTCTCCCACAGGGGTGGGGGTTGCGGTGCAACTCCTGTGACACAGACAATGCTTCCGACAATTGGCCTGGGTTCTGGTTCCGGGCTGCAGCTGGGAAGGGTTACCGCCCAGACCTCTGGGGCAGTGCTTCTTTCTATAGCGATTGCCCAGAGTCCAGGTGCTGTCCTCACATTGGAGGGAAGGTGGTGTGGGCCTCGCTGGGGGAATGCCAACCGTGAGGGGGATCCACCTGTTACCTCCCTGGCATGTTCTCCTCACAGTTGGGATGGTTTACAAAGCCTGCACTGCCCCAGGCAGGTCAGAGTTGCAGCACAGGCTTGCTTCCCTCCTCCTCTACCAGATCACCACCACATGGAGTATCATATCTGTCATCAGCAAATCCCACAGTTCGGTGGAGGCCTCAGCGTTCCCAGGCGATGCGGGGCTCTAAAGGTCAGGATTCCCTGTGTATCACCCGAATCCTGGAGCGCCTCGACATGCTTAGGCTGACCAACATGTGGGGCGAAGTTTCTTAGGGTTCAGGGAAGTGCTCATCCTGCACAAAGTTTAGTAAGCAAAAGGAGAGCTCAATACTAAGCACAGGATACCAAACATGAAGTGCTTACCTTGAACTGGATTGGAAAGGTGGCAAGGAGCTGAGACCAGTGCTCCCCACGCGCTGTGCTCCTGAGGGCACTTGGAGGGGATGAGAGGTGTGGTAAGCAGGTGGGTCAGCACACAAGCAAATAATTCTGATGGTGGTCTCTCTTGGCAGCCAGCAGCATCTAGTCAAATGTCCCACACAGGACCTGGGCAGAATGGTGTCAGGAGGTAGCTGGCAGCAGGGCAACACACAGAAAAGCAATCCAGGTGAGTCCTTTGTGCCACCCAGCAGACACCAGGCAGCAGGGCAACAAAAGAGGAGCAGTCTAGATGAGTCCTTTGGACAGTTTGGCAGTTCTTCTGGCACAGGTTGAGCCACAATTCCAAAAGTGCTCTCCAAACATGGGGCAAGAGCCCCTGTATTTATACTCCAGGTACCCAGCTTCTAGAAGGTGGGAGAAGGTTTCAGTCAGGTCTGACCAGTTCCAAGAATTATCTTTTCCCCCTACTCTGGTTCCAGACATCACTAGAGGGTAAACAATACCTTTGTGCGAGGGCAGGACACAGCCTATTCAAGTGTAAAGTGTGAATAACCCTCCCAGCCCAGGAAGACCATCAGTATGTGAATGAATGCAGACGTAACCCTGTCATACCTAACCCTCCCTGATGGATGGCTGTCTAGAGAGTATGTTCAAAGTGGAACTTTCACTCTGCCCCAGATATGGATTGGAGTCAGGCTGCAAAGCACATCAGAGTTCTAAAGACAGAGAAATGCCCACTTTCTAAAAGTGGTAATGTTAAATTTATCTACACCAGAAAGCATGATTTTTCACTACCATTCCAAACATACCCACACTATTTCTCACAGATCCGAAATTAATACTTGGACAGATATAGGGGTATTCCCAATGCAAACCTATGAGAGGAGCAGCACTCACAGTAGTGAAAAACTTAATCGGCTTTTTGTCACTACTAGGACATGTAACACATAAAAATATATGTCCAACTTTTACATGCACAGCACCCTGTCCATAGGCCTATCTAGGGCCTATCTAAGAGGTGACTTGGGTGTAGTAAAAAGGGAGTTTAGGCCTTGGCCAGTAATTTGAATTGCCAAGTCAATGTGGCAGTAAACTGTGCATGCAGGCTCTGCAGTGGCAGGCTTGAGACAAGTTTGAAAGGCTACTTCTGAGGGTGGGGCAATCTGCGCTGCAGGCCCACTAGTAGCATTTAATTTATAGGCCTTGGGTATATGGTATACCACTTTACAAGGGACTTACAGTTAAATTAAATAAGCCAAATAGGTGTAGGCCAATCATACAAAGTTTTAGCGGAGAGAGCACATGCACTTTTGGACTGTTTAGCAGTGATAAAGTGCCCAGAATCCTAAAGCCTACAAAAAGAGGGTCAGAAAAATAGGAGGAGAAAGGCAAAACGTTTGGGGATAACCCTCCAGAAAGGGCCATTTCCAATGGCTCTTGAGGGATATATTGGTGTCCGTGCCATGAAGAGCAGAGTGAAAGAAGATTTTTAATGGCCTAGAGTGGATTTTACCATAGAACATCAGGTCTGTGATTGTTGTGCATGTATCTTCAGTGACAAATTGTAAGTGACTTGTCCTTCTCTGGTCACTCCAGTTGTGGTTAATATCTCAAAATGGCACTGGATAGCATTTAACATTTCTGGGCCTTTTTGAGTGTTGGACATTATGCTTTAGTATGCCCTTGTTTTGATTGATTATTTGTCTAAATGGCCGGAGGTGAAGTTCGTGGCAAGTGAATGTTCTAGTGTTGTCAGAAATCTTTTCAAGGAAGCATTTGTGCGAGAAGTGTTTCTGGAAAAATTAGTGACTGATAATGGCACCTAATTGGTGTACAAAGAAATGAATGAATGTCTGAAATTTGCTGCCATAAAGCATATGGGAACATCATTATATCATCCCCACAGTAATGGTTCAGTAGTAAGGGATAATCATGTCATTAAATATCAGTTACAACTAGCACTGGTTAGTGGTATTATTTCGAGATCTGTGATCGATTGCATGTTATAGGCCATAAGGACAACCCCTCACATTAGCACGGGGTGTCTCCTTTCACTCTATTTAGAGAGAAAGTTTCTGGGTCCAAATTGAATAAGAAGTGGATGTGCAGGAAGACTGTAGATACACCAAAACTGGAGAGCGTGATGGATGTGAGGTCTGCTGTACTAAAGAAATTCAGCACTATTGAAGATCAACACACAATTTTGATGGTTCTGGTTGAGGAGTGGGTAAGGATCAAGAAACCAGGTCATATCAGTGAAGAGTTTTTACATTTTTCATCCCCTGTTTGGATTAAGAAAGCCACAACTAAACAAGCAAAATCTTAATGAATTTGGAGGTTAGAGGGACTTTTCTTGCCCCTTTGGGGCCTTTTCCTCCTCCATCCTCAGTTGCCATCCCAGTGGTGTTGGATCAGAAGCAGAGGGTTGATTGAGGACTACATAATGTATGAGTAGAATTGCTATTATGCCTGTAACAGTGATGGATGATCTTGAACTGAATGATAGATAATGAGCGCGTAGAGGTCTACTGGAAGGACCCAAGAAGATATCAGTTAGATTAGGAGCACTGGGGGTAAGGGAGACAGTGGCTGCACAACCATAAATAAAAAGAAGCTGAACCAACTGAAACAAACATTACTGAGGGAAATGGCAGTGTGTTTTTAAAGCTCTGAGCCAATTTCTCTCATGATGGCAGTATTAGCACCAACATCTGCCTTAGGGTATATTTGTTAACTCGTGTAGAAGGGGCCACTGTGCCGCTATGGAACTGCTCAGAAGAGGTAGCACAAAAGAGTGGCCACTTAATCTTGCTGGCCTGTAGAGCAAAGATCTATATGGTGGGATAAGCAGAAATGAGCAAGGGGCACAGCATCACTGCCTAATATGCTTTGGACACTCACCTTGGAGAGTGCTGCCTTGCACCACCGGGCTCAGATGTTCTGCTCTGGTACCATCTGCTGCCCAGTGTTGATTTTAATAGAAAATAGGGTTGGATAAGGTCTACAAGTAGTGGTCATCATTGATTGGGGCCTGGGGTCGTGGCACCTTATTCCTTTGAAATTCATCAGCCCTATTTATGAAACAGAAGGCAAGACCGGCTCTCAGCAGCAAATTGTCCAGATCTCGCCTTATGTGATGACTATTTCTGACATTTCTTTTGCCCATGACTGCTCACTCTTGATATTTACCGGGGATGCCACATTGAGGTCTTACTCTCAATGTTTGGAAAACTGAGGTAATTTATTGCAAGAAATTGGGTTATTAGCTGAGATGGGTGAAAGCCCACTCAAATAATGAACGCCATCACAAGGGGAGACAGCTGATAGGGCAGGAGCCCTTTAAACTTTTCTTCGCGCTCCCGCTGCGCGGGGAACGCCATCACAAGGGGAGACAGCTGATAGGGCAGGAGCCCTTTAAACTTTTCTTCGCGCTCCCGCTGCGCGGGGAACGCCATCACAAGGGGAGACAGCTGATAGGGCAGGAGCCCTTTAAACTTTTCTTCGCGCTCCCGCTGCGCGGGACGCGCGCGGGCGGCGCCCGGGCCAAGCCCGGGCCAAGGGCGGGCCCGTCTTGCGCCCGTCATCGCCAGGAGGAGACTGGGCTGGGCCACCCCCCTAAAATTATGTTCTTTTTATATTTAGTTCTGGTATAGAGGCCTCTGTTGCTAGTGGTGTAATTTTCTATTACCTCTTATTTTATAGGGGCTTCCTTTCCTTACAACATCATTTGTACTTGATAGTAGGCTTTTGGGGCTGGGCTATTTTCTTCTTATAATTGTGGTTGAAATTATCTACTTTACTAGGCCACCGGTCAGTCGACATGGGGAAGAGGAAGGCCGATGAGGTAGTAGTATCCCAATCTAGGGTTAAAAAACCCAAGAAACGTTCTGCCGGGAAAATGGAGGGATCTTCAACCACTAAACTACAGCAATTCAAAGCAATTGATTCACTGTTTGAAGAGGTTGAGGCTATATTGAGGAGTCCTTCCATTGTTGGTCCCTCTAGACCAGATACCACTCTTTCCAAAAAGATCCCAGATCTCTTCAAGAAAAAAACCCAGTCACTTAGAATAGAGGTTAAAGCTGATTTACACCCTTTTCCTCAATCCCAGGGTGTAACCCCTTTACCTCCGGAAACCTCATCACCCTTGGTGGGGATAAATGGTCATCTAGCCGAAGAAGATGCACCCCATGTGAGGTGCGCGTCCCCTCCCCCTATTACCATTCCTTGTTCAAATAGGTTCTCGGTTTTGGCTTCAAATCCTGTAAGTCCTGGTTACTTACAGACCTTATGCGAAGAAGGTTCTGTTAAAAACTCTCTGGATGCAAAGATGGGCAACAATGAAGTTTCCCAGTTGGATATTATTTCTCTGAAATTAGATGATGTTAAAAGTCTATTGGTAACTTTGATGAACAAAATTGCTGGACTTCAGGGTCAAAAGTCTGGTTGTAACTGTAGTGTGCCCTATAAGTCTGTCCCCTCGTCTGATCTTCTGATGGATTCCACAAAACCCAGTCCCCTCAGTATAGGTGACAAAATGACATCTTCCTCTACACATAACACCGTTAGGTGTATTAATGATAATTCCCCAACATGTGGCAGGAATGGTAGGTTTGTTTCTCAATCCATGTCTTCCGCATATGAGCGAAAGTCTCAATCAGGTGTTAATAAGGGTGGATTAATTTTTGGACGGGGAGATATAGATATTTCACGTCCAAAAACTTCTCAGTTAAATCCAGGAGGAACATCCTCGGTAGTAAGCTGCTGTGTTAGTCCCCGTCCAGCCACTAATCCTGATCATATGACATTATTGCAGACGCACGTCCCTAATCAAAGGTCCAGAAGGAGGAGGGAAGTCGCGACTATCTATTTAACTAGGGTACCAAAGCTACCTCAGGGTAACAGAGAGTCGAGTGATTCACTAATTAACAAAGTGATTCACTGGATTCGTTCACAGAGGAATTGCCGCTCTGTTATCCGGTCTGATATATGTGAGGCCCACAGACATAACCAGTTAGGGTCAGAATTTGATTACATCTCGATTCTCTTCAATGATTATAGTCTAGCTAAAGATCTCCTGGCCTTTGATGCACGGACACGCACACTATGTATTGGTAGGGTATCGAATCTTAGACTTAGAAGTCAGCCGCCTGGGGCCCCGCTATCCAGAGAATGTTGTATATCCGGAACTATAGCAGCTGGGGCTATTCCCTCCCCAGTTAATTCTGTTACTTCTAAATATGAGAACCCTTCCCCCTCACTCTCTGAATTGGACTGACTGTCTGCCCCCTGTACAGTGCTTCCAAAAACAGTAAATGATGTGTGTCAATTTATAGGGATTTCGACTCCTGCCCTACCTATGAGAACAAAGTCAATATCTCCACCTCCTAAAATTAACATCATGTCCTGGAATGTAGCTGGAATCAAGCAAAAGCTGGATGACCCGGAATGGGTAAGCCTTGTAAACAAACAAGATATCTGTCTCTTCCAGGAGACATGGACTAAAGAACAGTTATCCTTACAAGGCTTTACAACCTATTTCTCTGCTGCCCAACCTGCCTCTGGTGGATTTGGAAGACAGATAGGAGGTTTAATGATTTTACTGAACAATAAGTTAGAATGTGATCACTCTGTGATAAAGTTTAACTCCTTTGATCTGCTGGGTGTGCAACTTACATTCCGTCCTGGCTTCAAAATTATAGTTCTGAATATTTATGCTAGATCTGTTCCCCGTGGGTCTGATTCAATTGTTCTTTCCCAGTTGACGGACTACATAGACGTTTTGGACCCTTCAGTTTTTCTGATTATAGCAGGTGATTTTAATTGTTCTTTTGTGTTGGACAACTCCATTAGCAATCTGACTACTGAGGAGGACGAACATTGGGGTATTCCCCAATCTAAAGAAATGGTATTTTCGCCTGTTTCCTGTGTTGCATTCCAGATGTCTTCCCTTTGCCTGAACTATGGCCTGAGAGAATGCAATGGCCGCACTAAATCTGACTCAGAGCGAGCCATTACTTTCAAGCGAGGGCTTTCCTTTAGTACTATTGATTACATTCTTTTGGACATTAGGCTATGGTCAAGTTCACTTGATATGGAAATTTTACCTCGATTGGATAGTGATCATAATCCTTTGTGTCTTGTATTGACTAATCAGGCATTTTTAAGAGTCCAGCACTTAAGGATTACTAATGTTCCATTCCCTCATTTGAACCATAGACGCTCTAGGGTCTGCTGGCCAAAGGTTGAATGTAACCCGTACTTAATTGGGGAAATGTATTCATCTTTTTTAAAACTCTTTGTAGATTATGAAGATCAAGAATCCTCGGATATTCCTATTATGGCGATCCACACTAAGATGGTTGATTCCCTTCAGGGTATCTTCTATAAGGAAACTTCCTTTAAATTGAGAGCCGCTGACACCCTTCGCAGGGACTGGTATAATCAGGATTGTGCGCAAGCAAGATCCACCTTAAAAGAGGCTGTTAAAAATTCTACGCATGCGGCTATTAAAGAGGCTCGTTGTAGGTATGCTAATGCCCTGAAGCGAGCCAAAAGAGACTGGGAGAATGAGACATGGCAGAAACTGCTTGCAGCAGTCCAAAGTAAAGATGATAGCTCTTTTTGGCGGTTGTTGACCTCCAGTTCGAAAAGGGGTAAGGACGATATTGGGTTGCATATACAGCCCGAAAGATGGGTGTCCTACTTTTCTGAAATCTATGCTTTGCCTGTACAGCAAGCTCTGGAGGACCCTGCACATGTCGAGTGTTGGGCTGCTAATAAGATCTCAACTGAGAGAATTGTTTTTACCTTAGCTGAAACCACAGCTGCTATTGATTCTCTGAGGCCAGCAAAAGCCCCTGGCCCGGATAAGATTCC
Source organism: Pleurodeles waltl (assembly GCF_031143425.1). Classification (NCBI taxonomy): domain Eukaryota; kingdom Metazoa; phylum Chordata; class Amphibia; order Caudata; family Salamandridae; genus Pleurodeles; species Pleurodeles waltl. The sequence continues at coordinate 964,166,571 of NC_090439.1, forward strand.
AGGGGATTTGTTCAAATCAGAACCTAAGATATGGGCATGGTATATCAATTTGTTGTCTAATGCCATAGCAGCTGGCAGCCCTATTCCAGAGTCTTGGCATGGTGCTGAAATAATACCGATCTATAAAAAGGGTGATACAGGGTTGCCTGTAAATTATCGACCAATTAGCCTTATTGATATCCTTCAGAAGACGTTTGCCAAACAAGTCTTAGTGAGGCTTACTGACTGGATTCAAGAGCAGCAAATTTTATCTCCTTTACAGGCTGGGTTTCGGCCCAAAACTAATACTATGGACCAAGTTTTCAGGCTGTCATTACTGTTCTGGAAGTATGTCACCTTATCTAAGCAAAAACTCTATGTGGCTTTCGTAGACTTAAGATCTGCATTTGATCTTGTCCCAAGAGAGAAACTGTGGGAAGTATTGTACAAAATTGGTATCCCAGGGAACTTAGTGCATTTAATCCAAAGATTACATGAAAAAACATTTGCACAAGTAAGATGGGGCAATCAGGGGGAACTCACAGACAAAATAGACATCAAGAGAGGAGTGCGCCAGGGTTGCGTTCTTGCCCCAACGCTATTTACACTGTTCATCAATGAGGTGGTGCAAGTCGTGTCCAATTGTCAAAATGATGCCCCATCTTTGAATCACCATAAAATTCCAATTTTGTTATTTGCCGATGATTCTCTCTTGATCTCCAGAACCCCTATGGGCCTCCAGGTACTCATGGACAAGTTCAGTTCGTTTTGCGGTGACTACGGTCTGGAACTTAACCATAGCAAAACTAAACTCATGACTTTGGGTTGTGGCCCCACTAAGAGATATTCAATATTTTACAATGGAACGCCCCTAGGTTTGGTAAACTCTATAGATTACTTGGGGGTGAGAATCAGCAACAATCTGCATTGGGGGGCCCAAATCGACAAAAGTTTGGCTCGCCTGGTACAGTCATCTGGAGCCATTCTTCGTTTTCATAAGTCTACTTCTGAGAGAGTGATTACTCCAATTATTAAAATTTATAGAGCAAAGGCACAAAGTGCAGCGGTCTATGGGGCAGAAATTTGGGGGTCCTCAAACACTGGCAGGCTTGCAGTGGGGGAAAACAATTTCGTGAGGTCTACTTTGGCCTGCCCTCGCAGTACCCCACTGCTGCCATTGTTCTGGGACCTTGACCTTCCACGCATCACAGATGTAGTTGCCCTACGACCTCTGCTTTTTTGGGTCCGTGTTTGGTCCACCCCTGAGTTATCTACATACAAGGAGTCTATCCAAGACATCTTGGATAGACCTAATGTACTCACCATTCCCTGGTTTAATCACATCTCTAAATGGTTTCACAAATTGGGTCTTAGTGAGCTATGGAGTCATCCAGAAAGTATAAGGAAGGAGCAGAAGAATCATTTGAAAACTGTATACTGGACTTACGTCAGGGAAAACTATCTGCTGTGCCTTACTCACGGCAGATTGACCTCACAATTTTTTGATTTTAAATGGTATCCGTCTTTTGAATCTTTTATGGATATAATTCTTGACCCATTAAGTAAGAGTTTATATATCCAGTTCAGATATGGTTGTCTGCCTCTCAAATCATATGGCAGTAAGTGGAGTGCAACTACAAGATCTGATTTATGTCCGAGCTGTACCCATAATCCAGAATCCATTGTACATTTTATGTTTTTATGTCCTGCCTATTTGATTGCGCGTCGAAAGTGGTTACGGCCAGTGTGTAGAAATATGGGGGTAAGACATTGTATTGTTGCCTTAAGAATTCTGATGAGGGAAAGTTCCCCCCCCTTGCCCTGTGCGGTTAGTAAGTACATTACAGCTGCCTGGCATGTACGTATTAATCACTTGGGGAAAGTTGCTGATGCGGAACTTACTTCCAAATAAGGACAACATGAAAAACTGACAATGGAATGTTTTAGTCATCAAATTTTAACCACACACCTAGACTGGAACAATACCCCATGATTGATTTAAATGACAGTCAGTAGGAGATTAGGTGTTTAGTTTTTATGTGTTTTAAGGCCGTAAAGGATGTTCTTTTTTATTCCTCTTATTTCCTTTTTAACTTAATTTTTACTTATCTTTTATCTTTCTACCGGTGGTTGTTTTGCTTTTAGGGTTGAAAGTAACCAATAAAGCTATGTATGTACAAATATAACTGTGGGAGAAAACAATTTTGCGAGGGCTTTGATAGTGTGCCCCCGAAGTACACCACTGATCCCAATGTTTCTTGATTTGGGGCTAAACCAAGTAGCTGATTTAATTTCCCTATGACCTCTATTATATTGGATAAGGATTTGGACCACCCTGAATTGGATTTATACAAAGCATCATTGCTTGACCTGCTAAAGAGACCAAATGCAGCTATTATTCCTTGGATTAAATATGTGTCCAATTGGTTTTGTATCTTGGGGTTCGGAGATTATTGGGAGAATCCCCAAAAATTAGTGAAATCCCATAAAACTGCTTTGAAATCAGCTTACTGGTCCAATGTATGGAACAATTATATTTGTTGTAAAACTCATGGTCGATTATCTAATCTTTTTATTGATTTTAAGTGGTTTCCGCAGTATGAATCCTATTTAGATATTATACTAGATTTACAGGGCAAAGGTTTATGTGCTAGATTCCGTTTTGGGTCCTTACCAATGTTGTCTTTAACTTGCAACTGGGGGCCAATCACTACTTCAGATATATGTCCGGCTTGTGGCGGTGCCCCGGAAACAGTTGAACATTTTATGCATTTTATGTTTTTTTGCCCAACATATTTTTTTCCACAGTCAAAATGGATTCGAAAAACCTGTAGGGAAATGGGGCTGGAAAATTGCAGTATAGCAATAAGGGTTTTTAAAAAAGCCATAGATCAAATTAATTAATTTTAGCAGTCAGCAAGTTTTTAGTGGCAGCATGGCATATACGTGATCACCATTTTAATCAAGGACCCATGAAGCGTGCCCAGGCAGGATTTTAGATGAATACTTTGATATCACATGTATGTATTTATTTATGTGTTTTTTTAATAAAATTATTTAATTATTGTACAGATTATAAAATGAGTTGAAATTTTCCTTTAATGTATGTGATGCTTTGATGGTTAATTGACCGAATAAAGCTTGATTTGATAATGAACAGAGTCCTTGCCAGAATGAACCACAAAACGTCAATAAATTAATTTGTGCTTACCTTCTGGTAGTTTTTCAGAAAAGCAGTCACGCCTAACGTAAGGGCAATCTGTAAAGTATTTATGCAGCACTGAGTAATAAAGTGAAAACAGAACGCAATAAAAATACCAAAACAATTTAGAAAAATAGAGTAAAATGTAACAAATAAAATGACACCAAAGTGACAAAAAATCCAATCAGTAGTACTAGAGTTAGGAATTTTTGAAATTTCATGTAAAAATAGCACCTAAAAGCACAAATCGCCAATCACGGTTATCAGATTGCACTGAACTGGGGGAAGTCATAACTTCAGCCTGATGAAGCATGGGTCAAATACAGGGACCAGGTATGTCCCACTGAAGAATCACTTTCTCAAGTCTGCGTGTTGCCGGGGGCCACAAGGAGGTAGCTGTTGGCATGAGGAGGAGAACGGATGTCATGGACATTCGCTGTTGTAATGTGTAAAAATGGTCATCGGCGAAGATTTGCATTGACGAGGGCTGTCGCTGTTGGCACAAAGTGCAGGTCTTACTGGGGCCTTGTAGTAGCGGTCGTTTCAGGTGTTCATTTCTTGACAGGAAGAGATCACTTTGCAGTCACCAGAAACCCAAAACATCTGTATCTCCATCTTTTTTTCAGGAGGAGTGCACTCGTATACTTTTTTTTAGGAGGAGTACACTCATGATAGTATGTCACTCTGGACACTGGCAGAAAGGACATTTGGTTTAGGCAGGAAAATTGCAAATGTATAAAGATAGCATATTCAGAATAGTAACTTAAAATCTGACTTTAAAATAATCAAAGATGATTTTAAATTACAATACATTTGAGTGGAAGAAAGATTTCTCTATCTGTTCCCAAATCGAAGTTATCACAACTTTAGGAGTATTTCACAGTCAAGATATGTAAAACACAAGCACAGATGTCTTACTTTTTAACAACATGTACCGTGCCCTATGAGTGGTTAGAGTCTATCTTAGGCTGACTTATAAGTATTAAAAAGGAAGGTTCAGGCTAGGTTAAAATTGCAGTTTAACACTGCACTATATGCTGCAGTGACAGGTCTGAGACAGGTTTTAAAGGGCTACTGTTTTGGATGGCACATTGAGTTCTGCTGCAGACTAGTTGCATTTGGTTTACAGGCCCTGGGTACATTTAGTACCATATATGAGGGATTTATTAGTAAATTAAATATACCAATCAGATGTAGGCCAATTTTACCATGTTTTAAAGGGAGAGCACAATCACTTTACCACTGATTAGCAGGGAAAAGGAGTGGAGTCCTAAAAGCCCCAAAAAAATGAGTTCAGAACAGGAAGGCAGAGGAACGCAAAAATCTGGGGAGACCCTACAGAATTTGCCAGGTCCATCATTTATATTGCCTTGCCACCTCCTGCCTATGTCTTTTGTCTGCATGTATTTAACTTCGAGCACTGTGATGCCTATAGGAAATTGGAGTATTAGTTAAGGGGGTGACAGTCTCATTCAAATAATCACACTTCTTGTCAGGCTGAACCTAAAGGTCACCAAATAAACATGTGCTCATCCCCCAGGTAGCTATGGAATTGATCATTCAGGCTGAACTTTAGAGGCAATCTGTAAAGTATTTATGCAGTACTAAAGCAGTAATAAAGCAAAAACACAATAAAAGAAAAATAGAGAATATTTTAATAAATAAAATGTCACCAAAATGGCTCAAATCCAATAAGTACAACAGAAGATATGAATTTTTAAAGCTTGAATTAAAAATAGCACAAAAAAAGCACAAAGCTACAACCACAGTTATGTGGTTGTGCTAAACCAGGTCAAAGTCAAAAGTTAAGGTCTACTGTGGTGGATCGCAGGTTGGATACAGGGACCAGGTTCGTCCTAATGAAAAGTTTAGCTTCTGAATTAGAAAGTTTTAAGGCAGATGAAGGTCTTCAACCAGGCCAGACAGCAGGCTGAATCTGAAGAAGGACTTGATAATAGGTAGTCCCTGCGAGAGGTCTTGAAATTGATTGGAGGTTGCTTGGCATCTGGCCTGATGAAGCTGTTGATGAAAGTTGTAGGTGTTGCTTGGGTGTTGCTTGGCGTTGAGTCGGGGAAGCTGTCGGCAAAGGTTGTTGGCATCAATGCTCAGCGTCGAGTCTGGTGAAGCTTTCAGTTAGTCAGGCAGGACACTCACAGCTAAGCCCAGGACATTGAGGACAGTAGTTGGGTGCAGTAACTACTCCCACAGAGGCCAGCAGAGGGGACCAGATCAGGTCAAGTTGGGATTGATGAGCTGGAAAGTGCCCCTGGAAGCTTATTGTTGCCCTGTAGCTGAGACAGAAGGTCAGAAAACTGACACTTTGGAGTTATCTCCGAGGTCCTGGAGTCAAGACAAGCAGGTCCATCCTTCCTTCAGGTTCTTCAGGCAGCTGGACTGTCCTTCTTCTGATTCTAATCAGTTCCAGAAGTGTTATGAGGGAAAGTCTGTGGATTCAATTTTTATGCCTAGTGCCAGCCTTTGGGTGGGGCAATCCTTTGTCCACCCCTAAGCAAGTTCTGGTCAATGCTTCCCTTCTCACTAGGTTTGGAGCAAGCTTGACTAGAGAGACAGAAGGAGCTTGGCCTGAGCTTCTTCTGGCAGTGTAGGGTAGGCATCTTGCGATGCTTAAAAAGAGACTGGGCTCAGCCTACGTGCCTTCATGTCATCATCATATATGCTTTATTTAGAATTAATCTGATAGGGTGTAAGTTGGGGGAAAAGGATCCGGCACTCAGGGATCAAAGTTTTGAATCATAAATAAATGGTGCAAACACAGGGGAACACCCCAAGTCCCCTAACTGGTTTACAATGTAAACACATACAGACATAGAAACAAATGTGATGCACTCATTGAGAATATTTTATACAGCAAACATATGTATCAATCTTATTATATTGCAAAACAGTCCAATAATGATGTTCAGTTCTTAAGGATTTATTCATAAAAACTTCAAGTTGTCCTGGGCGACAGACCATACTCCGTGGTATGTAAAAAGACATATCGATAAGTACTTCAGTACTGCATGAATTTCAGTTGATGGATGAAAAGTTTGTCAATACAAACCATCAGACAGCCAACACGTGTTTCGTCTTAGGTCATTTCCACAAACGACTTCTTCAGCGCTGAGATTTCATCAAATGAAGTCTCTAAAACAAATACGTGGACTCTTGAATAATTATGAAATATAACCCTCTCACTTGAAATGTGCTCGATAGAAAGCGCTATGGTGTCTGAAAAGAGAATTATTTCTAATAATCAAGTGTAGAAGAAAAGGAAAAAAGAAGAAAAAAAGGAAAAAAGTAAGAAATGCCTTAAGCAAAAACCAAATCATCTATAAGTCCTCAACAATGTGAGTTCCCATAATGTGTGTACTCATCATTACATCGTAAAAACATCAACCGAGAAAAAGTACCATGCATAATAGTGTGTGAAGCCACCAATATCCTGGCCCCAACAATTGAAATGTCATGAAACAGAATCTGATAATACGACACCTCGTTAAAAACCAATTAACTCCATATGTGTAACCGATTGTGACAAAGTAATAGTAAAAGCGAACCTTCAATCTGGTAATGAACTATGCGAAAATTGCAATCTTTTCAATGGAAAAAGCAATGCCCAGAAGTATCCAAAATAAGATAAATCCAAAACTGCAAATGTAAACGAAACACCTCATCAAAAAAAGGACTACTTGGTACAAAGCTATATAATGAAACATCCTGTATTCAGCAATTTTGGCGTTAAACTTACCTAGTAGAACTTGATAACTTGTATGTTAATACCGACGCGAGTACGCTTACAAAAATATCTGTTGGAATAGCCCGAACGAGCCTTACGTATATATACCGTGAAACACGGAAGTGTTTGAATGGAAACAATGGCAATCGAAAACGGACTCCAGCGTATGGGTGCTAAAAATAAAAAACATACTGTGTCAAACGCCTATCATGCCCTTGCTATCTTTACGGGGAATTGGAAGGTGGCACTTCTAACAATAACAAAAATAAGATATCACAAAGTGCATGACGAACATGGAACCAATAAACAAACAACCCACAAATCAAAAATTCATACGTATTACTCAGATCTAATGGTGATGACAATCTTCGGCAAAATTAAGAAAAAATACATAATGAAAAACAAAAATAAAATGAAATAATAAAAAACACAAAGTGTTCAGCAACCGATCTACCTTAGCACTAAACGAACCAAAGGGAAAGAGAAAGTCTAATTTAAACTAACATGGATGACATATAAACCAATGTGCAAAACATTATAATATCAAAAACGACTGTAGCCACATCCCACAATTTCAAAAATCATTTGAACCTGGTATCAAAGGTAGTAGTCAGAAAGAAGGGGAAATATTCACCCCCCCCCAATAAAAAGATAATCTGTAACTGTAACTGAAAACTGTCTCGAAGATTAACCATATTTGTTTTAAATACCATATGATGAAAAATCACCCTGCATCATATAATATCAAAATCAATGCAAAATAATTGTGACACATATGTGAACACCATCCTTATAGGAATTACACTGACTTCACACCTCAACAAGTGATCATATCTCCATTGTATATAAAACATAATCTGAAACATCCAAGAAACCTTTATTCTCCCAAAAGATATTCTAGTTCTCTGTCTGTATTAAGACCTAACTCTACCGCTCTCAATCTCATTATCCACATTGCTTCTTTTTTGCATAATGTTAATTCCCTGTTCCCCCTTCTGGGGTCTTTTGAAACATGTTCAAACCCAAAGAATTCAAATTTCTTGTGATTATCCTGTGAATCACAAGCCAAAATGTGGTCCACTAAAGGATATCTAATATCGCCATTTTTCAAGGTCCTGACAGGCTTGCTAATTCTAACTTTGAGAGGGCGAATTGTACTCCCAATATAGATACGAGTACACTTGCAACGTATTATGTAAATAACAAAAGAAGTGTCGCAATTGATGGCTGTCTTAATTTTATATACATCATTTTTTGTGTCAGAAAATTCATTGATTCCATGGGATGCCCAACGGCACACCCCACAACCCCCACATCTGTAAAAACCTGCCCTGCGTGTTGATAGCCAAGGTTTAGGAGGAGTGGTTGTCGTAAAACTAGGACTCAATATACTTCTTAGAGATCTACCTCTACGGAATGTGAATACTGCTTTGTCTGATATGAAATTCCTCAAGACCTCATCTTGATATAACATATCCCAATGCTTGTTGATAATTCTTTTGAGAGCTAGAGAAGAGCTCGTGCAATCGGTGACAAATCTAACTTTATCTATCACTTTCTTGGGTTCACTCTGTTTCTTACATTTCAAAGTTTCATTCCTCGGTATAAGCCTAATTCTGTGTTGAGCTCTATTGATTAAATGGTTCGAATAACCCTGTGCACTGAATCTCAGACTCATATTGTTGATACAATCAATAAAATCCTCTTCTCTACTTCAATTACGTCTCGCTCTTATTAATTCACCATATGGTATAGACCCAATCTGATGCTGTGGATGTGCGCTTGCAGCATGTAGAATAGAATTACATGCCATGGCCTTGCGAAACAGTCTACTGTGTATTCTATTTTCCTCTACAAAAAGTTCTACATCTAGAAACTCAATAGCCATAGAACTGTACTGATAAGTGAATTTGATATTCATGTGATTAGAGTTTAAAAATTCACAGAATTCCACTAGTTTCTCCGAACTACCAGTCCAGATCATGAAACAATCATCAATGTAGCGCCCCCAATAAAGAATAAAAGATTGCCATTCCATTGACCCAGGACTCCAGACCCATTTGTCTTCAAACCACCCCATAAAAAGATTTGCATATGTGGGTGAAAATCTGGAGCCCATAGCTACTCCTCATTTTTGCAGATACCACTCTCTGTTGAAAAGTAAATAATTATTTTCAATAATCAAATCACTCATGTCCATCAACATTGTAGTATGGTCCCAAAGGCTGGCCGATCTCTTACCAAGAAAATGTTGTAGGGCTTGTCATCCTAAGTCATGATTGATATATGTGTACAATGAAACTACATCTAATGTGACAAGTAGCATGTTACTGTCCCATTCTATGTCAGATACGATGCTTAGTATGTGTGTTGTATCCTTGATAAAGGATGGAAGATTGTACACCAAAGATTGTAAGAAAAAATCTACATATTCCGAGAGTCTCTCTGTTGGTCCTGATATACCCGATACTATGGGCCTTCCCGGTGGAAAAGGTAGTCCCTTATGAGTTTTTGGCAATGTGTATAGACAGAGATATCTTGGATGATCTACCCTAAGATACAAATATTCATCCTTAGATAATAATTCTTGTCTATGGCAAATTAACAGTTTGTTATTTATCATGTTAGTAAGACTAGGAATTGGATTATAATCAACATGTTAATAACAGACAACGTCACTTAATTGTGATAAAATCTCATTGTCATAGTCTAATTTATTCATAATTACCACATTACCACCCTTATCAGCCTAATAATATCTTTCTCCTCTTGAAGTATTTTCAAGCTTGACGTTCAACACTTAAATTCTGAATAGGATAGACACGTTTATTCTTTGAAAGGTACAAATCAAAGTCTTTACAAACCACATCGAAGAACATATCTAAATTATTAGTATTGCATGACTTAGGTGTCCATTGAGATTTCTTTTTTAAACCACTGCTGATACTAATATTAGATGTAATAATATCTAAATCTTTTAAGATTTGTGACACAGTAATGGGATCTTCGTCTCGATCAGCAATGGATATAAGTGTTGCCGTATCGTGAATATCTTTGATGGATAAAGCACTGAGGTGTAACCCTTGTGTGGACAAGTGGGAAAACTGTGGACCTGATGGATGTGACCAAAAATGTTTTTTTAGCTTCAATTTCTGAACAAATTTAAATAGGTCTACTTTGGATCTACATGGATCCCCATAGCTGGTAGGACAGAAATGTAAGCCTTTCTCCAAGAGGCACTGTGCCCCTGAAGACAGTTAAAATTTCGACAAATTAACAATGTTTATTGATGATAAGTCACTAGGATTTAGAATCTTCTAACACGTGATCTTGTTGTCATCCTTTCTTGTTCTGCTTTTTTTGTGATTGGTTCCTCTCCTTCCCCTTCTAGTCTTCCTAAGTCTGTTCTTTTCTTGTTTTGGACGTATTTACCTTGCTTGATCCTCTTGAGTTCTTCTAAAAAACCATCACTTCTAGTCCTGACGTCCTGTTGGTCAGAAGTACTCGGTCCTCCTTCGGTATCGCTATCACTCGTGGGTGAAGTGCTAAAAGAAGTTGGATCTGTAACAAGTGACTGTTGACCTTTTGGGGTCATATTGACATCTATCAAATGATCATATTTGCTGGCAAAAGTAAAAACTCTACCCGTCAAATAGTCTCGCTCATCCCTTTTTAACTTCCTTGCTTTCCTTTGTGTAATTTCTTCTTGAAATTTAGACAAAATATCATCTAATATTTTGTAATTTTTCTCGGTTGCCTCTTTCAAGTTCAAATCCCTAATTTCATTTTCAAGAACAGCAATCTCAGACTGTAAAGCAGTAACTTTTTTTTCCGCATTGGTAATTAATATATCTATATATATATACAATGGAGATATGATCACTTGTTAAGGTAATATCATCACTTACACTTATATAATATTAATTTTTAAATTATGTGAAGTCAGTGAAATTCCTATAAGGATGGTGTTCACATATGTATCACAATTATTTTGCATTGATTTTGATATTATATGATGTGGGGTGATTTTTCATCATATGGTATATAAAACAAATATGGTTAATCATCGAGACAGTTTTCAGTTACAGATTATCTTTTTATTGGGGGGCGTGAATATTTCCCCTTCTTTATAAGTACTACCTTTAATACCAGGTTCGAATGATTTTTGGAATTGTGGGATGTGGCTACAGTCGTTTTCGATATTATAATGTTTTGCACATTGGTTTATATGTCATCCATGTTAGTTTAAATTAGACTTTCTCTTTCCTTTCGGTATGTTTAGTGCTAAGGTAGATCGGTTGCTGAACACTTTGTGTTTTTTATTATTTCATTTTATTTTTGTTTTTCATTATGTATTTTTTCTTAATTTTGCCGAAGATTGTCATTGACATTAGATCCGAGTAATACGTATGAATTTTTTTATTTGTGGGTTGTTTGTTTATTGGTTCCATGTTCGTCATGCACTTTGTGATATGTTATTTTCATTATTGTTAGAATTGCCACCTTCCAATTCCCCGTAAAGATAGCAAGGGCATGATAGGCGTTTGACACAGTATGTTTTTTATTTTCAGTACCCATACGCTGGAGTCTGTTTTCAATTGCCATTGTTTCCATTCAAACACTTCCGTGTTTCACAGTATATATACATAAGGCTCGTTCGGGCTAGTCCAACAGATATTTTTGTAAGCGTACTCGCGTCGGTATTAACATACAGGTTATCAAGTTCTAGTAGGTAAGTTTAACGCCGAAATTGCTGAATATGGGATGTTTCATTATATAGCTTTGTTCCTAGTACTTTTTTTTTTGACGAGGTGTTTCGTTTACATTTGCAGTTTTGGATTTATCTTATTTTGGATACTTCTGGGCATTGCTTTTTCCCATTGAAAAGATTGCAATTTTCGCAAAGTTCATTACCAGATTGAAGGTTCGCTTTTACTATTACTTTGTCACAATCGGTTACAAGTATGGTGCTAATTGGTTTTTAACGTGCTGTCGTATTATCAGTTTCTGTTTCATGACATTTCAATTGTTGGGGCCAGGCTATTGGTGGTTTCACGCACTATTATGCACAGTACTTTTTCTCGGTTGATGTTTTACGATGTAATGATGAGTACACACGTTATGAGAACACACATTGATGAGGACTTATAGATGATTTGGTTTTTGCTAAAGGCATTTCTTACTTTTTTTCTTTTTTTCTACACTTGATTATTAGAAATAATTCTCTTTTCAGACACCATAGCGCTTTCTATCGAGCACATTTCAAGTGAGAGGGTTATATTTCATAATTATTCAAGAGTCCACGTATTTCTTTTAGAGACTCCATTTGATGAAATCTCAGCCCTGAAGAAGTCGTTTGGAGGAATGCCCTAAGACGAAACACGTGTTGGCTGTCATGATGGTTTACATCGACAAACTTTCATCCATCAACTGAAATTCATGCAGTACTGAAGTACTTATCGATTTGTCTTTTTACATACCACGGAGTACGGTCTGTCGCCCAGGACAACTTGAAGATTTTATGAATAAATCCTTAAGAACTGAACATCATTATTGGACTGTTTTTGCGATATAATAAGATTGATACATATGTTTGCTGTATAAGATATTCTCAATGAGTGCATCACATTTGTTTCTATGTCTGTATGTGTTTACTTTGTAAACCAGTTAGGGGACTTGGGGTCTTCCCCTGTGTTTGCACCATTTATTTATGATTCAAAACTTTGATCCCTGAGCGCCGGATCCTTTTTCCCCAACTTACACCCTATCAGATTAATTCTAAATAAAGTATATATGATGATGACGTGAAGGCACGTAGGCTGAGCCCAGTCTCTTATTAAGCTTCAAAAGATGCCTACCCTTCACTGCCAGAAGAAGCTCAGGCCAACCTCCTTCTGTCTCTCTAGTCAAGCTTGCTCCAAACCTAGTGAGAAGGGAAGCATTGACCAGAACTTGCTTAGGGGTGGACAAAGGATTGCTCCCACCCAAAGGCTGGCACTAGGCATAAAAATTGAATCCACAGACTTCCCCCTATTTATTTTTTCTTTAAAACCATCAAAGTGTACATCAACATAAAAACAAAGCTACAAAAGTGCAATCATCTAAAAATGACTTGACATTGTAATAAAAATGACACAGCAATAATCAATAAGTAAGTAATAGCAAAAACTAGTAGTGCTACAACCATTGCTTATAAACAAATAGGATCCTTGAAATTCTTAAAATCATTTTAGTTCCCAATTAAAATATGACTCAGCAAGACCCAGTAAAGTGCACGATTCACAGTGTGCAGGAAATACAAGGGAGTATACACTACTTCAGCACATGGCAACACTACACTTTCAAAAACAAAAAGGGGTACGTTCCAGTGCATATAGATATTATTATGTTAAATCGGTCCTGCAGCTAATTCATTAAATGGTCCCATTACAGAAAAGAGTCTAGAGTAACATCTCAAATTAAAAAGCGGTTTTCCCAAAAAAGTATTGTGATTAAAAAAGGGGGATTTGTTAAACAGCTTTTCTCGGTTGACCCAGAAATGCAATAAAAAACAGCTAACTGAATACACAACTGGGTCTGAAGTACCTGTCTTTAGGATTTGGAGAGCTTCCAAATACCACCTGATCACCAAATTCAAACAGATAGGGCGAATCCACTTCGTGTTCAAGCTGGTGGTATTCCATACATAGGAACAAGATATGTTCCTCAGTCTCAGAAGTCAAATTACAAGCAGGGCATCTAACAGTGGTCTGTTCTTTCCCCTGCTTGCTACTGAATTCTCTAAGAGGCAAATTGCCCAACCTAAACCTCAGATACAAACGTTTAGCAAGGGGTGGGGTGATGAGATCCATAAACATTTAAAAGTACAGGGTTGCTTTAAAGTCTAAGAACCTATTAGTTAATTGGCCATGATTACTGCTTGTAACGTGATAATCGTACACATAGCCCCTGTATGCTGATTGTAAAAGGGGATCGCTCATTTGCTGATTTCCCTTGGAATCTCCCACAGTCTATGTAAACCCAACTTCTTAAACCAGTCAAACAAAAAAATGCAGCCAGGGACCCTCTAGGGCATTGCTCATTTTCATCAAGTCCCCCAAAGAATCTCTGTATTCTGACAGCTCGGGTTGATCGGATACGGATCCATTACACTAAAGGCTTCAACTGTGCCTCATCCAACACGCATTTGGCCCCTAGATCACAGAAAAATGGGGTAAGAGGAGTGCTGGTCAAAACTGAGATCAGTGATCTTATAAAGTTATTCTCTGCTACAGCTAGATTCCAAGTATCAGTGTAACTTCAAACTTCGGCTCCATAGAGCGCTGCGCTTTGTGCTTCAGCATGAAATGCTACGAGGACAGAAGCGACTGAGCGAGAATAAGTTCTCTTGTGTAAGCGAAGCCTTAGCTCTGTGGCTGTTAAGCGAGTACTCTTTTTAAGTTGAGGGTCCCGTTTACATTTTTCAGAGAGTATTACTCCTAAATATTCAAAGCATTAAACACCCGATTCAAGGGACTCACGGGCTACATCCACAGTGCTGCATCTGGATGTGTTTTTTCCAAAAACAATATACTTAATTTTGGATGCGTTTAATTCCAAAGCCCTAGCCGTACAAAATTCCAAGAACTTGTCAATGAGATTTTGAAGGCCCATAGAGGACTTTTGAATAAGTAATGAATCATCAGCAAAAAGAAGTATAGGATTTTTTCTCCATTTACAACAGGGGAATTGTTTTTGCATGCCATCAGTGCCTTAACCACATCATTCCTGTACAGGGTAAACAGGACAGGGGCAAGGGCACACCTCTGCAGAACTCCACGAAGAACAGAAATACAAAGAGTCAGTTAGTCCCTACTGCCCCAATGTACCTGGGCTTAGTTGTTGTCGTGCCGATTTCCAACAGTACCCTTGAAAGATTTTCACGGGGAACAAGATTGAATGCATCTCGCAGATCAATAAAGGCCACATATAGTTTCTGATTTTCAAGAAGCACATACTTCTTGTAAATATGGGCAAACCTGAAAATATAATCAGAAGTGCTTGTTTTCACTCGGAATCCAGCTTGTAGCGGAGACAGAACCCGTTTGTTACCCATCCAGCTTTGCAATTTATCCGAGACCTGCCTAGCAAAGACTTTCTGCAGATTATCGATTAGGTTTATAGGCCTATAATTAGATAGACTACAGGCATCGTCCTTCTTGAAAATTGGGATGATTTCTGCCCCTCTCTTTGCCCCATGTATTTCTTCCCCTGCTGCTATTGCATTGGAAAAAAGATTAATATAGCTGGTCCATATTTCAGATTCCGACTTGAACAAGTTGTCCGATATTCAATGCAATCCAGGAGCCTTGGCCATTTGGCTGGTGTAGGTTTATTGATAGCAGAGAGAGTGTCCTCTAGACTTAAAACCAATGGTTCAGTAGTCTCTTGAACAATTGGATTGAATACCACCCTAACTAAGCCTCCTGATTGCGAGTGGAGGGGTTGGCTAAATAATGTTTCAGGGCCAGATAAATCAGAAAAGTGGTCTACCCATTTCTCTAGATTGATATAATATCGAAAGGTTCCCATACTAACTTGGCTCACATACGAGATTATTTTCCAAAAGAATGTGCTGTCATTAATTGTAATAGCCCGCAGCAGATCCCAGGGGCTGCTCCTCCGCTAAGGCAGAGGAGCGTCGCCCCACTGGATTTCCCAAAAAGGAAAAATAAAATGATAGCAATGTACAATACGTTATTATCATTTTATTTTTCCTAGTAGTGCTGGACGGGGCTGGTCTGGAGAAAGGCGGCCGGAGGAGGTCTATGTGCACACAAAGTCTGCAAGTCTGTATAGTCGGCCCTGTTTGGCCAGCCAAAAAGACATGCGCCCTTTGCATGTCCTCTACCCGGCTGTATAGCACAGGTGGGTAGAGTACGTGCCCAGGCTCCCATTCCCAGTCTGAGTGTCGAAGTAGGCTGCTCAGTCCCATCATGACGCTGCTGTCAGCAGTGTTGTGATTGAGTGGGAGCCTGTGCAGCTGGGAAGAGGGTGGAGGGGAGACAAATGCGTCTCCCCTCAAATATGTTTTAAAATGTTTTCCCTTCGCGCCCTGTCCTGCCCCGCCATCACTGTTCACTGGCAGCCGCCACTGGCAGATCCTGCCAAACCTTCTCCTCCTAATCACACTCGGCTCTCTTGAGAGTGGCCTTATATTTGGATGTTGCTGCCTGAAAAACTAAAGACCTACTCTCTTTGAGGGCTGCCTTGAACGTTACTTTAGACTGTTTTCACTCCTCGTTGAACCACGTGGGGCTTTTTGCACAGGTTGACTGAATATTGGCTGTATTTTTTAATTTTTTTATAAAACATGCTCTTCAATTTGTTAGAAAGATTTCCATGTATATCTAAAATTGGAACTGCGGCGGCCGGGGTCCCTTCATAGTCAGACAGGTAAAAAACAAACCACTGGTAAACCTCTGCCAGGAGCGGATGATTAGCCAGTACCCAGGCCAAGAAACCCTCTGATAATTATTAGATAAAATAGGCTCTGGGACCCTAGTACAAAAAGTAGCTGAGGATCTCTTAAGAGGATCACCAGCGGGTTGTGATCGCTATTGGTGTGATTTACAACCTCTGTGTCTGTACTCAGTGGCCAAAGCTGTACATCAAGAAGAACAAAATCTATAACACTTGAACAAGAGCCCCTCTTAAAGGTAGGGAATCTTCCCTGATCAGAACACGTTCACCCACTCAGTGCTGCATGTCCCCGGCTCACCAATATGGGTGTACGTTGGAGGGCTCTGTTAGGAAAGTGTTGATGTCGTTAACACATCAAACTTGGGATCCCACATTGCTCATCCTCTTGCTCAAATAATTCGTATATAGCAAAGAAGAGGTCTCAAAAAATACATTGAAGTCATCTGCAGCTTCTTCTTTTGCATGTGGCTTATACCTTCCAATATACCCATCCAGCATGGCCAGAACAGGTGACTCGTTGCTTCCAGTGCCAGATGTAGTGTGAACATGAAACAAAGTCACACTCAGTGTTGAGAGGAAGCCAGCCAAAAGGCCCATTAAATCGAAGGAATCTGTTACCAACACATGCACATGCAACACTATTTTATACTAGTACCAGCAGCCTCCCGACCACCCATCCATTAGTCACTGGAGGGTTTTCCTCCATATTGTACGAGACACAACCATTCACAAACACCTTCT
This sequence comes from Pleurodeles waltl, assembly GCF_031143425.1. NCBI lineage: Eukaryota > Metazoa > Chordata > Amphibia > Caudata > Salamandridae > Pleurodeles > Pleurodeles waltl. The sequence goes on from NC_090439.1 coordinate 964,183,694, forward strand.
CCACCACCCATGTCTCCTGGAAAAGGCAAATGTCATACTTCCAATCAAAGGAAATCCAATCATGATCAATGAGTTTGAAGGCAATCCCGGCCACATTCCAAGAAATCATTAAGAGGCCCTTCTGCTGCACAAATATCTCCTGTGGCTTGTAGGCCTCTCCCCATTGCTCAGTAGGTGCTATTTTAGAGCGACTGCAACTAGGATCTGATTTAACCACTAATACCTCTGGGCTACCTGACTTAATGTTAGTGTCAATGAACAGTCAATCATTGTCTGCTTATCTAGACAGAAGGGAAAGTGATTATGGATGGGCAGTGGGGTCAAAGAGGGCAATAAAATAGAATAGCCAGATCCATTTCTAAATTAACTTCTTTCATTGAAATAACATGGGTAGTAAAAAACCTAACGGCAATGCTCAGATCCTACTCCTGCTATGTGATCCGGGGGTCAACTGCTGCGAAGGAGCTCTCACCAGATGAGGATCCCTGTAATTAATTACAATGAGGTCTCCTTTAGAATGTTTGGGAGAGAGACCAAGCCAATTCATTCTGCAGATGATTATTATGTCATACATGAGATCTGTTGCCCAGTTGGAGTTCTTCTTACACCATTGGGCTACCCAGATACTTAGGCTATCCAAGTCTTTGGGAATGCCCTCATCCAGTGGGGAGCCCCTGCCAAAATATTAAAGTATGGAGCAGTAAGTGCTTGAGAGATCTCCCTCGTAAAGATGCAGCTTGTAACCTAAGGACCATGTTCATGTTTACGGGGGCAAGCCATCTCTCATAGGTTTCATGATTAGTCAGACGCCTGCTGGTGGTTGGTACGAGAGAAGCTGGGTCAGGCTGTGACAGCTTTTGGAGGGGGACACTGGCGCAAGACTTTCTGCTGGCACCTCAAAACTCTGCTTAAGGATTGGGACTCTAAGCTTACCCAGCTCAGCTTTTATGGATGCAAGACTATTGTGAATGGATTCTAATCTGCTCGCCATAGCTTCAATACTGTTGTTGCATAGATCCCTAACAGACTCTAGAATTAGGTCCTTAAATTCATCATCCGAACCCTCCCCCATCAGTAGGGCCTCTGGTGCGCAACTTCTTGGACTTAGTAGAAGGTTCAGCTCTCTCCCTTTTTCCCATAGAGCCCCTTGCAATGATACTTTAAGGCTTGCTAATAACCTGTGTTGGTATCTTGGGGCTGTCGGCCACCTTCGTCTCATCTGGTGGCTCTGAACTGACCGAAGCTACTACAGAAATGGGACTACACTCCTCCGTGACCCAAGTTCAGTTTGGGGTAAGGAGGTTGACTGTCCTGTTGGGACACAGGACATAGATGGCAATAATGGGGAAAACAAATGAGAAGACAGGTAACACTATGCTAGTTCTATTTATTTCCCAATTCTTTCCTAATTACACTAACTGCTCTCTGTACGAATCCCTCGATTGTAGCAGGCGGAGTAGTAGTAGAACCGCCACCCAGGACCTTTCGTTTCCTGATCAGGTAACCACTGGTGAATCAGCATCCAGAAGTTTAATATTCACGATTGTCACAGTACCTTTACTTTAGACAAAAGGGATGTGGCCCAGCCTCTTCTGGGCTCTGACATGTGCAGAAGGGCCCGCCCGTGGCACAGGCTTCACCCGGGCGCATCCCTTGCGCCTCCTGCACTTCGGGATGCTATTGATGCTTTATAGCACATTGTTGTTTGGCCCCTCATTTCCTGACTCTGATGCAGCTGGGGGATGAAGTCCCACCTCAGCCAAGCTCCAAAGTTAGTTTTTTAACAAAAGTGTGGGAAGAGAACTGCTGTGAGACACACCAGTGCTGGGGGTTGCTATGGGTGCTTAATAGTGCATTGTTGTTTGACCCTGCCTCTCAAGGCTTTGATGCAGCTGCAGGATGAAGTCCCAACCCAGCCAAGCTCCCAGGTTCATTTTTAACAAAAGTATGAGCAGGGAACACTGCAAGACACAGATGTGCTGCAGAATGCTATCTGCGCTTTATAGTGTGTTGTAGTTTGGCCCCGCCTGGCTATGATGCAGCTGGGGGATGAAACCAAGCCAAGCTCCCACGTTTGTTTTCATACAAAAGTGCAGGCAGGGAACTGCTGTGAGACATCTCAAAGTAGGAGCCCCCTTTCACCCAGAGGCATTTGTCCACTGTTTGGGAGCAAAACAAAATTCACCACAGGGGAGCCATCTGAGGTTAGGTGAAAACTGGTTACTGGCAGGAAAGCCTTTTGGTTTTATAAAGGAAAATTACAACTTTCCTAAAGTGTCATTTCCAACATAGTAAGATAATATCCAACTTTACCACCAAATTGGATTTTAAATTACTGTAGGAAGTTGGCTCTGAATGCACTATTTCAAAGTAAGGAATAGTATGCACAGAGTCCAAGGGTTCCCCTTAGAGGTAAGATAGTGGCAAAAAGAGATAATACTAATGCTCTATTTTGTGGTAGTGTGGTCGAGCAGTAGGCTTATCAAAGGAGTAGTGTTAAGCATTTGTTGTACATACACCCAGGCAATAAATGAGGAACACACACTCAGAGACAAATCCAGGCCAATAGGTTTTGTTATAGAAAAATATATTTTCTTAGTTTATTTTAAGAACCACAGGTTCAAATTCTACATGTAATATCTCATTTGAAAGGTATTGCAGGTAAGTACTTTAGGAACTTTGAATAATCACAGTAGCATATATACTTTTTACATAAAACACAATAAGCTGTTTTAAAAGTGGGGACACTGCAATTTTCACAGTTCCTGGGGGAGGTAAAGTAATGTTAGTTTTTGCAGGTAAGTAAACCACCTACGGGGTTAAGATTGGGGTCCAAGGTAGCCCACCGTTGGGGGTTCAGAGCAACCCCAAAGTCACCACACCAGCAGTTCAGGGCCGGTCAGGTGCAGAGTTCAAAGTGGCGCCCAAAACGCATAGGCTTCAATGGAGAGAAGGGGGTGCCCTGGTTCCAGTCTGCCAGCAGGTAAGTACCCGCGTCTTCGGAGGGCAGACCAGGGGGGTTTTGTAGGGCACCGGGGGGGACACAAGCTCACACAAAAAGTACACCCTCAGCAGCACGGGGGCGGCCGGGTGCAGTGTGCAAACAAGCGTCGGGTTCGTAATAGGATTCAATGGGAGACCAAGGGGTCTCTTCAGCGGTGCAGGCAGGCAAGGGGGGGGGCTCCTCGGGGTAGCCACCACCTAGGCAAGGGAGAGGGCCTCCTGGGGGTCACTCCTGCACTGAAGTTCCGATCCTTTAGGTGCTGGGGGCTGCGGGTGCAGGGTCTTTTCCAGCCGTCGGGATTTTAGAGTCAGGCAGTCGCGGTCAGGGGGAGCCTCGGGATTCCCTCTGCAGGCGTCGCTGTGGGGGCTCAGGGGGGACAACTTTGGTTACTCACAGTCTCGGAGTCGCCGGAGGGTCCTCCCTGAGGTGTTGTTTCTCCACCAGTCGAGTCGGGGTCGCCGGGTGCAGTGTTGCAAGTCTCACGCTTCTTGCGGGGATTGCAGGGGTCTTTAAATCTGCTCCTCTGGATACAAAGTTGCAGTCTTTGTTGAACAGGGCCGCTGTTCTCAGGAGTTTCTTGGTCTCTTGGAAGCAGGGCAGTCCTCTGAGGATTCAGAGGTCGCTGGTCCTGGAGAAAGCGTCGCTGGAGCAGGTTTCTTTAGAAGGCAGGAGACAGGCCGGTAGGACTGGGGCCAAAGCAGTTGGTGTCTTCTTTCTTCTTCTGCAGGGGTTTTCAGCTCAGCAATCTTCTTCTTCGGTAAGTTGCAGGAATCTAAATTCTTAGGTTCAGGGAAGCCCTTACATACTAAATTTAAGGGCGTGTTTAGGTCTGGGGGGTTAGTAGCCAATGGCTACTAGCCCTGAGGGTGGGTACACCCTCTTTTTGCCTCCTCCCAAGGGGAGGGGGACACATTCCTATCCCTATTGGGGGAATCCTCCATCTGCAAGATGGAGGATTTCTAAAAGTTAGAGTCACTTCAGCTCAGGACACCTTAGGGGCTGTCCTGACTGGCCAGTGACTCCTCCTTGTTATTCTCATTATCTCCTCCGGCCATGCCGCCAAAAGTGGGGCCGTGACCGGAGGGGGCGGGCAACTCCACTAGCTGGAGTGCCCTGTGGTGCTGGAACAAAGGGGGTAAGCCTTTGAGGCTCACCGCCAGGTGTTACAGCCCCTGCCTGGGGGAGGTGTTAGCATCTCCACCCAGTGCAGGCTTTGTTACAGGCCACAGAGTGACAAAGGCACTCTCCCCATGTGGCCAGCAACATGTCTCGAGTGTGGCAGGCTGCTAGAACCAGTCAGCCTACACGGGTAGTTGGATTAGGTTTTAGGGGGCACCTCTAAGGTGCCCTCTGGGGTGTATTTTACAATAAAATGTACACTGGCATCAGTGTGCATTTATTGTGCTGAGAAGTTTGATACCAAACTTCCCAGTTTTCAGTGTAGCCATTATGGTGCTGTGGAGTCCGTGTTTGACAGACTCCCAGACCATATACTCTTATGGCTACCCTGCACTTACAATGTCTAAGGTTTGGCTTAGACACTGTAGGGGCACAGTGCTCATGCACTGGTGACCTCACCTATGGTATAGTGCACCCTGCCTTAGGGCTGTAAGGCCTACTAGAGGGGTGACTTATCTATACTGCATAGGCAGTGTGAGGTTGGCATGGCACCCTGAGGGGAGTGCCATGTCGACTTACTCGTTTTGTTCTCACCAGCACACACAAGCTGGTAAGCAGTGTGTCTGTGCTGAGTGAGGGGTCCCCAGGGTGGCATAAGATATGCTGCAGCCCTTAGAGACCTTCCCTGGCATCAGGGCCCTTGGTACCAGGGGTACCAGTTACAAGGGACTTACCTGGATGCCAGGGTGTGCCAATTGTGGAATCAAAAGTACAGGTTAGGGAAAGAACACTGGTGCTGGGGCCTGGTTAGCAGGCCTCAGCACACTTTCAATTCAAAACATAGCATCAGCAAAGGCAAAAAGTCAGGGGGTAACCATGCCAAGGAGGCATTTCCTTACACAATCCCCCCCCAAACGAAAGAGGATGAGACTAACCTTTCCCAAGAGAGTCTTCATTTTCTAAGTGGAAGAACCTGGAAAGGCCATCTGCATTGGCATGGGCAGTCCCAGGTCTGTGTTCCACTATAAAGTCCATTCCCTGTAGGGAGATGGACCACCTCAACAGTTTTGGATTTTCACCTTTCATTTGCATCAGCCATCTGAGAGGTCTGTGGTCAGTTTGAACTAGGAAGTGAGTCCCAAAGAGGTAGGGTCTCAGCTTCTTCAGGGACCAAACAACAGCAAAGGCCTCCCTCTCAATGGCACTCCAACGCTGCTCCCTGGGGAGTAACCTCCTGCTAATGAAAGCAACAGGCTGGTCAAGGCCATCATCATTTGCTTGGGACAAAACTGTCCCTATCCCATGTTCAGAGGCATCTGTCTGCACAATGAACTGCTTGGAGTAATCTGGAGCTTTTAGAACTGGTGCTGTGCACATTGCTTGTTTCAGGGTGTCAAAGGCCTGTTGGCATTCTACAGTCCAGTTTACTTTCTTGGGCATTTTCTTGGAGGTGAGTTCTGTGAGGGCTGTCACAATGGATCCATATCCCTTCACAAACCTCCTATAGTACCCAGTCAAGCCAAGGAATGCCCTGACTTGAGTCTGGGTTTTTGGAGCTGCCCAGTCCAGAATAGTCTGGATCTTAGGCTGGAGTGGCTGAACTTGGCCTCCACCTACAAGGTGTCCCAAGTAAACCACAGTTCCCTGCCCTATCTGGCATTTGGATGCCTTGATAGAGAGGCCTGCAGATTGCAGAGCCTTCAAAACCTTCTTCAGGTGGACCAGGTGATCCTGCCAGTTGGAGCTAAAGACAGCAATATCGTCAAGATAAGCTGCACTAAAGGACTCCAAGCCAGCAAGGTCTTGATTCACCAACCTTTGGAAGGTGGCAGGGGCATTCTTTAAACCAAAGGGCATAACAGTGAACTGATAATGCCCATCAGGTGTGGAGAATGCAGTCTTTTCTTTTGCTCCAGGTGCCATTTTGATTTGCCAGTACCCTGCTGTTAAGTCAAAGGTACTTAAGAATTTGGCAGCACCTAATTTGACTATCAGCTCATCAGCTCTAGGAATGGGATGGGCATCTGTCTTGGTGACAGAATTAAGTCCTCTGTAGTCCACACAAAACCTAATCTCTCTCTTTCCATCTTTGGTGTGAGGTTTGGGGACTAAGACCACTGGGCTAGCCCAGGGGCTGTCAGAGTGCTCAATTACTCCCAATTCCAGCATCTTGTGGACTTCCACCTTGATGCTTTCCTTAACTTGATCAGACTGTCTGAATATTTTGTTTTTGACAGGCATGCTGTCTCCTGTGTCCACATCATGGGTACACAGGGGTGTCTGACCAGGGGTTAGGGAATAGAGCTCAGCAAACTGTTGCAGGACCTTCCTACAGTCGGATTGCTGTTGGCTAGAGAGGGTGTCTGAATAGATCACTCCATCTACTGAGCCATCATTAGGGTTTGATGATAGAAGATCAGGGAGAGGCTCACTCTCAGCTTCCTGATCCTCATCTGTTACCATTAACAGATTCACATCGACCCTGTCATGGAAGAGCTTAAGGCGGTTCACATGGATCACCCTCTTGGGGCTCCTGCTTGTGCCCAGGTCCACCAGGTAGGTGACCTGACTCTTCCTCTCTAGCACTGGGTAAGGGCCACTCCATTTGTCCTGAAGTGCCCTGGGAGCCACAGGCTCCAAAACCCAGACTTTCTGCCCTGGTTGAAATTCAACCAGTGCAGCCTTTTGGTCATACCAAAACTTCAGGAGCTGTTGGCTGGCCTCCAGGTTTTTGCTTGCCTTTTCCATGTACTCTGCCATCCTTGAGCGAAGGCCTAGTACATAGTCCACTATGTCTTGTTTAGGCTCATGAAGAGGTCTCTCCCAGCCTTCTTTCACAAGAGCTAGTGGTCCCCTTACAGGGTGGCCAAACAGAAGTTCAAAGGGTGAGAATCCTACTCCCTTCTGAGGCACCTCTCTGTAAGCGAAGAGCAGACATGGCAAGAGGACATCTCATCTCCTTTTGAGTTTTTCTGGGAGCCCCATGATCATGCCCTTTAATGTCTTGTTGAATCTCTCAACAAGGCCATTAGTTTGTGGATGATAGGGTGTAGTGAATTTATAAGTCACTCCACACTCATTCCACATGTGTTTCAGGTATGCTGACATGAAGTTGGTACCTCTGTCAGACACCACCTCCTTAGGGAAGCCCACTCTGGTAAAGATACCAATGAGGGCCTTGGCTACTGCAGGGGCAGTAGTCGACCTAAGGGGAATAGCTTCAGGATACCTAGTAGCATGATCCACTACCACTAGGATGTACATATTTCCTGAGGCTGTGGGAGGTTCAAGTGGACCCACTATGTCCACACCCACTCTTTCAAAGGGGACTCCCACCACGGGAAGTGGAATGAGGGGGGCCTTTGGATGTCCACCTGTCTTACCACTGGCTTTACAGGTGGTACAGGAGACACAAAACTCCTTAACTTTCTGGGACATATTGGTCCAGTAGAAGTGGTTGACCAGTCTCTCCCACGTCTTGGTTTGTCCCAAATGCCCAGCAAGGGGAATATCATGGGCTAAGGTCAGTATGAACTCTCTGAACTCCTGAGGCACTACCACTCTCCTAGTGGCACCAGGTTTGGGATCTCTTGCCTCAGTGTACAGGAGCCCATCTTCCCAATAGACCCTATGTGTTCCAGTTTTCTTGCCATTGGACTCTTCAGCAGCTTGCTGCCTAAGGCCTTCAAGAGAGGGACAGGTTTCTTGCCCCTTACACAACTGCTCCCTTGAGGGTCCCCCTGGGCCTAAGAGCTCAACCTGGTAAGGTTCCAACTCCATAGGCTCAGTTCCCTCAGAGGGCAGAACTTCTTCCTGAGAAGAGAGGTTCTCTTTTTGGTGTTGTGTTGCAGCTGGTTTCCCAGCTGACTTTCCTTTTCTCTTGGTAGGCTGGGCCCTTTTTCCAGACTCCAGCTCTACTTTTTCACCCTGTGCCTTGCACTGTGCCCTTGTCTTGACACACACCAGTTCAGGGATACCCAGCATGGCTGCATGGGTTTTTAGTTCTACCTAAGCCCATGCTGAGGACTCCAGGTCATTTCCAAGCAAACAGTCTACTGGGATATTGGAGGAGACCACCACCTGTTTCAGGCCATTGATCCCTTCCTACTCTAAAGTTACCATAGCCATGGGATATACTTTAGTCTGATTGTCAGCGTTGGTGACTGGATAAGTTTGTCCAGCCAGGTATTGACCAGGGGAAACCAGTTTCTCTGTCACCATGGTGACACTGGCACCTGTATCCCTCAGGCCTTCTACACTTGTCCCATTAATTAAGAGCTGCTGCCTGTATTTTTGCATGTTAGGAGGCCAGGCAGCCAGTGTGGCTACATCCACCCCACCCTCAGAGACTAATGTAGCTTCAGTGTGACACCTGATTTGCTCTGGGCACACTGTTGATCCCACTTGGAGACTGGCCATTCCAGTTTTAGCTGAAGTGGAGTTAGAAGTGGTATTTTTCTGGGGACAGGCCGTGTCTCCAGTTTGGTGTCCAGGCTGATTACAGCTACGACACCAGGCCTTTTTGGGATCAAAGTTTTTACCCTTGTACCCAAAATTGGTTTGTGAAGAGGCTCTGGGCCCACCCTCCTGTGCAGGTTTTTGGGGGCCTGTAGAAGACTCTTTACTATTTTTGTTTTTGGATGTCTCAACAGTCTTCCCCTGGGGAGGCTTTGTGACCCCTTTCTTTTGGTCACCCCCTGTGGAAGTCTTGGTCACCCTAGTCTTGACCCAATGGTCCGCCTTCTTTCCCAATTCTTGGGGAGAAATTGGTCCTAGGTCTACCAGATGCTGATGCAGTTTATCATTGAAACAATTACTTAACAGGTGTTCTTTCACAAATAAATTGTACAGCCCATCATTATTATTTACACCACTGCCTTGAATCCAACCATCCAGTGTTTTCACTTAGTAGTCTACAAAATCAACCCAGGTCTGGCTCGAGGATTTTTGAGCCCCCCTGAATCTAATCCTATACTCCTCAGTGGAGAATCCAAAGCCCTCAATCAGGGTTCCCTTCATGAGGTCATAATATTCTGCATCATTTCCAGAGAGTGTGAGGAGTCTATCCCTACACTTTCCAGTGAACATTTCCCAAAGGAGAGCACCCCAGTGAGATCTGTTAACTTTTCTGGTTACACAAGCCCTCTCAAAAGCTGTGAACCATTTGGTGATGTCATCACCATCTTCATATTTAGTTACAATCCCTTTAGGGATTTTCAACATGTCAGGAGAATCTCTGACCCTAGTTATGTTGCTGCCACCATTGATGGGTCCTAGGCCCATCTCTTTTCTTTCCCTTTCTATGGTTAGGATCTGTCTTTCCAGAGCCAATCTCTTGGCCATCCTGGCTAATTGGATGTCCTCTTCACTGGGGCTATCCTCAGTGATTTCAGAGATGTTGGTCTCTCCTGTGAGGGAAACAGCATCTCTGACTATTATGTTTGGAGTCAGGGCTTGAGCAGCCCTGTTCTCCCTAAGTAGGACTGGAGGGGGGGAATTGCCCTCCAAGTCACTATCTTCATCCTCTGTGTTGCCATCCTCAGAGGGGTTGGCTCTTTCAAACTCTGCCAAAAGCTCCTGGAGCTGTAGTTTGGAAGGTCTGGGGCCCATTGTTATTTTCTTTATTTTACAGAGTGACCTTAGCTCCCTCATCTTAAGATGGAGGTAAGGGGTGGTGTCGAGTTCCACCACATTTATCTCTGTACTAGACATTATGCTTCTAAAAGTTGGAATACTTTTTAAGAATCTAAAACTAGTTCTAGGTTCTAATTCAAACTTTCACAAACTTTTAAACTCTAAAAGAAATGCTAAACAGGATCTAACACAAGGCCCTAGCAGGTCTTTTAAGAATTTAGAAAAATAACTCAAATTGCAAAAATCAATTTCTAATGACAATTTTTGGAATTTGTCGTGTGATCAGGTATTGGCTGAGTAGTCCAGCAAATGCAAAGTCTTGTATCCCACCGTTGCCACCAATGTAGGAAGTTGGCTCTGTATGCACTATTTCAAAGTAAGGAATAGTATACACAGAGTCCAAGGGTTCCCCTTAGAGGTAAGATAGTGGCAAAAAGAGATAATACTAATGCTCTATTTTGTGGTAGTGTGGTCGAGCAGGAGGCTTATCAAAGGAGTAGTGTTAAGCATTTATTGTACATACACCCAGGCAATAAATGAGGAACACAAACTCAGAGACAAATCCAGGCCAATAGGTTTTGTTATAGAAAAATATCTTTTCATAGTTTATTTTAAGAACCACAGGTTCAAATTCTACATGTAATATCTCATTTGAAAGGTAAGTACTTTAGGAACTTTGAATAATCACAGTAGCATATATACTTTTTACATAAAACACAATAAGCTGTTTTAAAAGTGGACAGTGCAATTTTCACAGTTCCTGGGGGAGGTAAAGTAATGTTAGTTTTTGCAGGTAAGTAAACCACCTACGGGGTTAAGATTGGGGTCCAAGGTAGCCCACCGTTGGGGGTTCAGAGCAACCCCAAAGTCACCACACCAGCAGTTCAGGGCCGGTCAGGTGCAGAGTTCAAAGTGGCGCCCAAAACGCATAGGCTTCAATGGAGAGAAGGGGGTACCCTGGTTCCAGTCTGCCAGCAGGTAAGTACCCGCGTCTTCGGAGGGCAGACCAGGGGGGTTTTGTAGGGCACCGGGGGGGACACAAGCTCACACAAAAAGTACACCCTCAGCAGCACGGGGGCGGCCGGGTGCAGTGTGCAAACAAGCGTCAGGTTCGTATTGGATTCAATGGGAGACCAAGGGGTCTCTTCAGCGGTGCAGGCAGGCAAGGGGGGGGCTCCTCGGGGTAGCCACCACCTAGGCAAGGGAGAGGGCCTCCTGGGGGTCACTTCTGCACTGAAGTTCCGATCCTTCAGGTGCTGGGGGCTGCGGGTGCAGGGTCTTTTACAGCCGTCGGGATTTTAGAGTTAGGCAGTCGCGGTCAGGGGGAGCCTCGGGATTCCCTCTGCAGGCGTCGCTGTGGGGGCTCAGGGGGGACAACTTTGGTTACTCACAGTCTCAGAGTCGCCGGAGGGTCCTCCCTGAGGTGTTGTTTCTCCACCAGTCGAGTCGGGGTCGCCGGGTGCAGTGTTGCAAGTCTCACGCTTCTTGCGGGGATTGCAGGGGTCTTTAAATCTGCTCCTCTGGATACAAAGTTGCAGTCTTTGTTGAACAGGGCCGCTGTTCTCGGGAGTTTCTTGGTCTCTTGGAAGCAGGGCAGTCCTCTGAGGATTCAGAGGTCGCTGGTCCTGGAGAAAGCGTCGCTGGAGCAGGTTTCTTTAGAAGGCAGGAGACAGGCCGGTAGGACTGGGGCCAAAGCAGTTGGTGTCTTCTTTCTTCTTCTGCAGGGGTTTTCAGCTCAGCAATCTTCTTCTTCGGTAAGTTGCAGGAATCTAAATTCTTAGGTTCAGGGAAGCCCTTAAATACTAAATTTAAGGGCGTGTTTAGGTCTGGGGGGTTAGTAGCCAATGGCTACTAGCCCTGAGGGTGGGTACACCCTCTTTGTGCCTCCTCCCAAGGTTAGGGGGACACATTCCTATCCCTATTGGGGGAATCCTCCATCTGCAAGATGGAGGATTTCTAAAAGTTAGAGTCACTTCAGCTCAGGACACCTTAGGGGCTGTCCTGACTGGCCAGTGACTCCTCCTTGTTATTCTTATTATCTCCTCCGGCCTTTCCGCCAAAAGTGGGGCCGTGACCGGAGGGGGCAGGCAACTCCACTAGCTGGAGTGCCCTGTGGTGCTGGAACAAAGGGGGTAAGCCTTTGAGGCTCACCACCAGGTGTTACAGCCCCTGCCTGGGGGAGGTGTTAGCATCTCCACCCAGTGCAGGCTTTGTTACAGGCCACAGAGTGACAAAGGCACTCTCCCCATGTGGCCAGCAACATGTCTCGAGTGTGGCAGGCTGCTAGAACCAGTCAGCCTACACGGGTAGTTGGATTAGGTTTTAGGGGGCACCTCTAAGGTGCCCTCTGGGGTGTATTTTACAATAAAATGTACACTGGCATCAGTGTGCATTTATTGTGCTGAGAAGTTTGATACCAAACTTCCCAGTTTTCAGTGTAGCCATTATGGTGCTGTGGAGTCCGTGTTTGACAGACTCCCAGACCATATACTCTTATGGCTACCCTGCACTTACAATGTCTAAGGTTTGGCTTAGACACTGTAGGGGCACAGTGCTCATGCACTGGTGACCTCACCTATGGTATAGTGCACCCTGCCTTAGGGCTGTAAGGCCTACTAGAGGGGTGACTTATCTATAATGCATAGGCAGTGTGAGGTTGGCATGGCACCCTGAGGGGAGTGCCATGTCGACTTACTCGTTTTGTTCTCACCAGCACACACAAGCTGGTAAGCAGTGTGTCTGTGCTGAGTGAGGGGTCCCCAGGGTGGCATAAGATATGCTGCAGCCCTTAGAGACCTTCCCTGGCATCAGGGCCCTTGGTACCAGGGGTACCAGTTACAAGGGACTTACCTGGATGCCAGGGTGTGCCAATTGTGGAATCAAAAGTACAGGTTAGGGAAAGAACACTGGTGCTGGGGCCTGGTTAGCAGGCCTCAGCACACTTTCAATTCAAAACATAGCATCAGCAAAGGCAAAAAGTCAGGGGGTAACCATGCCAAGGAGGCATTTCCTTACAATTACCATTAAAATGAGTCCTTGGATAATTTCTCTAGTTATTTCAAAACAATTTTTAACACTTAATAAATGTAATAGGGTAAACCAGTGTTAACCCTTGGGACAGCCAGCCTTGCCACATTGAAAAAGGACTTTGGAGGTTTTTCGCTGCTAGGACTTGTTAAAACCTTAAAATATGCATGTCCTACTTTTAAATACCATTCACCCTGCTCGATGGGCTTTATGGCCTACCTTAGGAATGACCTATAATTATTAGAAGGGAAGATATACACCTGACCAAAAAATAATAATTTTGCCAGGCCGAAATGCAGTTTTAAACTGCACACCCAGACTGCAGTGGCAGACCTGAAGATATGCTTTATAGGGCTTCTGTAGTAGGTGCACAATGAGTGTTTCCGTCCACTAGTAGCTTTTAATTTACCAGTCCTGGGTACACATAGTACCATATACTTGGGACTTAAAAGTAAATTAATGTATGCCAATTTGACCATGTTTGAAAGCAGAGTGCAAGTACTTTACAACTCCTTTGCAGGGATAAAGTGCCTGTATTCCTTTGGCCAACAAAAAAGGGTTCAGCAACTGAGGCAACCATCTGTGGGAATACCATGCAAAAGATCCAGCAATGCCTTTCCGATGGCTGTGAGTTACACCTGATGCAGTCATATAATACCTCATCTGAGCTTACTTCAAGAGTCACTCCCAGATAGGAGGGTATTTTTGATACTGATTGGCCCATATGTTTGTGTCTGCAAAACTAGCCTTTGTCAAATTTGAACTACAACTAATTTAAACTGAGGCTGTGTCTGGTACCTCATTATAGCAAGGGCTTCAGTTGTGATTCATTCTTGGCCAGATAGTTCTGTTGGTCGGGAGGAATGAAAATAGAAAAAGTGGAGGAAAGATGTCTGACATAATATATGGAAGCATGTATATGTTGCACTGTAAGTGTCACATATACTTATTAAAGCTATCCTTTGTTGTTACCTGAGATGTTGCCTACAACATAAACTTGTTAAAACATGAACAAATAAAAAGAAATGCACAATAGGCACTGCTGTCCATGGAAATTATGAAGTAAATGCAGGCTAATTAAAAAAGCACAACAGTATTTCACAGAGCCCACAGGACAAACAGCAATCATGATTAAGGGTCATATTGCCAAAACCATGCAACAAAGTGAAAAAAAATCCAATATGCTGCAGTGTATGTGTTGGGACTGGCATAAACGGCCATATTTGGGGGAAAGCCATCCAAACCCACCTGCACACAAATATTGCAAGCAATTGAACACTCCAAACTAGCATTGGAAAATACAATTTACACTATATTTATAGTAGTCAGCCCATTAATGATAGACCTGTTCAAGGTGGTGAAAAGAGTGCAAGGCACGGAACCTGTGGTGGAGCATCTACATATAAACGTGAACTACAAGAAAATGTAAAAATACAGAACAGAAGACGATGAAGGAAGATCGAAGAGGTGTAACTTTAGATATGTGGGCTTTATGGAGAAAGCAGGGTCCACATCAACAGTCTTCCTTAGAAAAAGGTGATGTAGTCTAAATTGACATTATGGTGGTCATTACAACCCTTGCGGACGGTGTTAAAGCGGCGGTAAGACCTCCAACTGGCCGGCGGTAAAAAAATTGGAATTACGACCGTGGTGGAAACCGCCAACAAAGACAGCCACTTTAACACTCCGACCGCCACGGCGGTACAAACAAACAGCGCGGCGGTCACCGCCAACAGGCAGGCGGAGGACAAAATACTGCCCACAGTATCACAACCTACCAATCCGCCACCTTTTCCGGGGCGGATTCAGCGCAGACAAAAACACGGCGGAAACAGGACTCCGAAGGGAAAACGCTCACCTCTACACACTCCACGAGGAACCAGGATGCCATGGAACCAGAGCTGCAGATCCTGCCAGCCCTTATCTTCTTGCTCTCTACCAGGAGCACGAACGCCGGCGGCGAAGACCACGGTGAGTACTGCACCTACGACACAGGGGAGGGGGGAGGGAAAAGAGAGTGACACACACACACAAGCAACAACCCCACCCCCACCCCCTCCCTCACCCACGACAACACACACACTAAGACATATTGATACATTACAGTTACACCCCGCAACCCCCCGGAAGAATGCAAAGACCAAAGAAAATTAGTGTAACCATTGTAATATATTAAAATCCAGTACGCAAAAATATACATATATACACTATAAACAAAATATACACCAAGAATAGTGGTCCAGGTAGTGCTCCATTGTAGTCCGTGGAACACTGAGCCCACACGGTATGGGCGAGGCCCACACAAGATCCCCAACCATGACAGATAGAACACTGCAGTGGCATCAGATAGCAATAAAACAGGCACCTCAGGGGGAGGGAAAGGGGGGGCACCTCAGCCGGTTGAGTGCACGACGCCAAATCCTCGAGGGGGGCACATGCCTACTGTTCAATCCTGGGGAGTGCAAAGCCACAGTCTCTCAAGTCTTTACTGTGGGTGGTTTGCCCACTGCTTTATCCTGGGGAGTGCAAAGCCACAGTCTCTCAAGTCTCTACAGTGGGTGGTTTACCCACTGCTTTATCCTGGGGAGTGCAAAGCCACAGTCTCTCAAGTGGATGACAGTCTCCACTGGTTCTGTAGGGGGCTTGGTGCCCAGAGTGCTTCATCCTGCCAAGGACTGAGGTAGTGGATGTCTTTCTCCACTGGTTCTGGAGGGGGCTTGGTGCCCAGAGTGCTTTATCCTGCCAAGGACTGAGGTAGTGGATGTCTTTCTCCACTGGTTCTGGAGGGGCTTGGTGCCCAGAGTACTTCATCCTGCTCGTGACGGACTCAGTAGCGTCAGTGCCCTTGGCGCTCATGGGCCAGCAGTGCTTGTGGCCGCGGTGCCCTGTTCAGCGGTGCTTGTGGCGGCGGTGCCCTGTTCAGCGGTGCTTGTTGCGGCAGTGTCCTTTGCAGTGACTCAGCTGCTTGCGGTCCTTCATGGCCCAGCGGGGCTGGTGCTGGCGGTCGTGTCTGGCCTAGCGGGGCTGGTGCTGGCGGTCATGTCTGGCCCAGCGGGGCTGGTGCTGGCGGTCCTCTCTGGCCCGCGGGGCTGGTGCTGGCGGTGCTCTCTGGTGCCGGTGGTCCTGTCTGGCCCAGCGGGGCTGGTGCCGGTGGTCCTGTCTGGCCCAGCGGGGCTGGTGCTGGCGGTCCTCTCTGGCCCAGCGGGACTGGTGCTGGCGGTCCTGTCTGGCCCAGCGGGGCTGGTGCTGGCGGTTCTCTCTGGCCCAGTGGGGCTGGTGCTGGCAGTCCTGTCTGGCCCAGCGGGGCTGGTGCTGGCGGTCCTCTCTGGCCCAGCGGGGCTGGTGATGGCGGTCCTCTCTGGCCCAGCGGGGCTGGTGCTGGTGGTCCTCTCTGGCCCAGCAGGGCTGGTGATGGCCTCCTGGGCAGCGGGGATGATGGCGGTGGCCTCCTGGGCAGCAGGGCAGGTGCTGGCGGTGGCCTCCTGGGCAGCGGGGATGATGGCGGTGTCCTCTTGGGCAGCAGGGTAGGTGCTGGCGGTGGCCTCCTGGGCAGCGGGGATGATGGCGGTGGCCTCCTGGGCAGCGGGGATGATGGCGGTCTTCTCCGCCGTGCTGCTCTTCCCAGACTTGCTGGCTTTCTTGTGGCTCTTCCCCACCTTGGAAGGTATCGCAGCTGACTCCACACTCCCACCTGTACCCCTGGGAGCGGCTTTGGTGGCTGGAGTCTTCCCCCTCTCCCGCCGGGCACTGGCCAACTTTTGATGCTTGACAGGTGGGGGACTGTCCGTGCTGTGGCTCCGTGCCACACTGGCTTCCCTGGTGGCCGGTGCACTCCAGATTCCGGTGACTACAGGCACCACTGGTCCTGGAGATGTTGTGGCTGAGTTGCTAGGTTGGGACCTGGAGAGTCGGGCCCTAGGAAAGGGACGGGGTGGGGGAGGTGTGGGAAAGAGGTCAAGGTTGGACAGGAAAAGTTTTTGGGAAACACTGGGACGGGTAGCTGGAGGGGGTTTGGGAGTGGAGGAAGAGGTTGTGGTTGTGGGAGGTGTTCGTTTGGTGACTTTGGGTGAAGGTGCATGCGCTGGAGGCTGTCGTGAGGTGGATGGCTGTTGGGTGGGCGTGTGCCTGCGTTTGTGTATCTTGGGAGGTGGCGTCACAGACACACTGGGAGAGGACACAGGGGACGTGTGAATGGCAGTGGGGGTGGTGACTGCACGTTAGCGGGGTGTGATGGTGTGTGTGCTGGTGATGGCAGTAGTGGCTGTAGATGTAGTGCATGCAGGTGTGAGTGTAGACGAGACTGGGAGGGAGGAGGGAGACGAGGAGGAGGGGGACACAGTGGAGGCAGTGGATGTTGGTGTGTCTGCATGTGTGTGATGCTTGCGTGAGTGCCTGTGGGATGTGTGGTGCTTATGTTTGCCTGAGCTTCCCTTGTGTGTTGACGTGTGTGCATGCTGGTCTGAAGGTGTGCTTGGGATAGGCTGAGGTGGAGGAAGTTGGAGGGGGGAGGCTAGACACAGGAACAATGGCTGCCATCAGTGCAGAGGCCAGAGTCTGAAAAGCTTGCTGAAGGGCCGCCTGACCAGAATGAATGCCCTCCAGGAATGCATTTGTTTGTTGCAACTGCCTTTCTACACCCTGGATGGCATTCAAAATGGTAGACTGCCCAACAGTGAGGGACCTGAGGCGGTCAATGGCCTCCTCACTGAGGGCAGCAGGGGTGACAGGGGCAGGGCCTGAGGTGCCTGGGGCGAAGGTGATGCCCACCCTCCTGGGTGAGCGGGCACGGGGCAAAGGCTGAAGGCTGCTGGGAGGGCGGTGCTGGTAGGGGGGGTGGCGGCTGTACCTGTAGATGGGGGAAGGGGGCACAGATGTTGCCGCCACCACAAGGGAGCTCCCATCAGAGGACGAGTGTGTCACTGGTGTCAGCTCCTGTCCCCGCCGTGGAGCTGCTCTCGCCCTCCTTCCCACTGGTGAACTCCCAGTCCGTAGTCTCGCCCTCCAGGGCCATGTGGGATGCAGCTCCCTCCTGCTCCGCTGCCACTGCTCCTCCGCCTGATGATGCTAATGCATACAAGAACAGGGAGACCACAAAAAGGGGGGGGGGGGACAGAAGAAAGACATGTTGAGTGCATGCATTACCGCTACCGTTGGTGGACACGACAGCCACAGAAGCCCCCTGCACTACGCCGCACACTTGGGCTCCACTGTTCAATCCCTGGGACATGGCCTACAAGGCTATGGACGACATCTGCACACATGGATGACACAGGAACCTGACTAGGTGTACTTGGCACTGTACACAGGTGGGGTGGGGTGCCACAGGGTCTGCCAGAACAAGAGGACCTGACTAGCACACTCGCCCTGGCCTAGGGAAACCCACAGCCCACCTCCCCCACCCAGACACCTCCACTGCACACAAAATCAGCAGAATGAGAGTGTACTCACCCCCTTGTGGCTGCTGTGATGCTCCCAAGCTCCCATCCAACTCCAGGTACGCCACCGCCAGGATCCTGAACATCAGGGCGGTCATGGTGCGACGAGCACCCCTCCCACGTTGGGAGGCCATCCCCATCTGGGCCTCCGCCGTCTTCTTGCTCCAGCGGCGAATGTCCTCCCGTCTCTTACGGCAGTGGGTGCTCTGTCTGTGGTAGACCCCCAGGGTCCGGACGTCCTTGGCGATGGCACGCCAAATATCTTTTTTCTGATGGGCGCTGACCTACATGAATTGTACAGGGGGAAAAGAAAAGTTATTACCAAAAGCACCGTCACAGTCATTGGCCCCCATCCCTACCTTTGCCATGATGCACATGCACTCACCGTCGTTTCATGCACGCCTCAATCTCCCCCCCCATCTTTCATCCACCCCACTCCACACAGGCATAGCCCATACAGCATGCTCCCAGTGTATTTACCTGTTTGTCTGGAGGACTGTAGAGTAGCGTGTACTGGGGGAGGACCCCATCCACGAGTTTCTCCAACTCCTCCGATGTGAAGGCAGGGGCCCTTTCCCCAGACGCATGAGCCATTGTCTCTTCCAGACCGAGGTCACAGCAGCACTTGCAGTGTAGGTACTCTCCTGTCGAAGATCAGGTATCGAGTGATTGAACTGATAGAAAATGGCGGTCACATCTGCGGTCACATCTGCGGCGGTGCGTACCGTCACCGCCAGCGTACATCGTCATTGGCTCCTGGGACCCATAGGGTCCAATGTTAACCAATGCAGCATTGCGCAGCGGTCTTCGACCACCTACCGCGATGGTGCACAACGCCAGCGCAGTTACCTCACATCCCATTGTCCCACTTTACAGGTCAGACAGCTGCCATTTCAGGGGCCCTAATGGCTTAATTTTTAACTGCGTCACACATACCTAGGCCTTGCCTCAACACTCATACAGGCCAATTTTCGGATCATCATTAGTGTTCGGTGTAAGCTGTGGGTACGTACCTCTGAGGTGGTTGACTCTGTGCTCGCTGTTGTCCTTCATAGGCACCGTCCACTGGGACATGTGAGGCCTCCATATGACAGGTGGATCCCTATTCTGCTCACCAAAGAAGGTGTGCCAGATCATCTTGGCCTGCTGTTTGCTTCACAACTTATCTTTGCGACGACAGGTGCCTTTTCTGCAGGAGGATGGTCCACATGGAGGTGTGGTTGCAGTTGTGGAGCCTGTGGACAGTGAAGACAAGGAAGCAGAAGAAGAGGACATGGACAACAGGAACTCAGTAATCCTGCAATATTTCCAGTGAGACACAGGTAAGAATACAAACCTGCCTACTACATGTACTTTAACACTACTACCTCTCTACTGTCTGTCATTTTCACCCAGTGTATGGTCACTGAGTTGTCACTTTCCCTTACGATTTCACAGATGTGTGTCCCACAGTGTGAAATCTGCTTTGTTTCCTCATGGGCTAGGGCTGTGTGACATAGGTATGTTGACATTACAATTGTGAGAGCATTTTACCACTGTAATTGCTAATACACTGTTTGGAAATCACAGACTGACTCCAGATTGTTTTGTGCTTCAAGGGTGTTTATTTAAGTGCTCAATATAGGAGGGGGTTGTAAAATGGTGAGGGGTGATGGTGGAGGAACGTCCATGGCAGAGTCCAGTCTATTAGTCTCACAGGTGCATTGCCCAAATGGGCATAGGAAGTGGAGCTGGGGCAATTTGAGGATGGACAGGGTGACAAGGTGGGACAGAAAGATGACATTCAGGGTGGTCTCATTTCTTGGCGGGGGTCTTGGCATCGTTCTCTGTCTTTGTCCTTGATCTCAGGGACCGTTTGCAGGGTGGTTCTCCATCTGCAGGGGGTGGGGTGCTGGTGTGGTGGTCCTGTGACGGTGCCTCCTGTCCACTAGCGCCGGCGGAGGTGGTGGGCAGTTCATTGTCCAGGCTAGTGTCAGGGGCCCCTTGTTGTGCCACAGTGTCTCTCCTGGTGTTGAGTACTTCCTTCAGCACCCCTACGATGGTGCCCAGGGTGGAATTGATGGTTCTGAGTTCCTCCCTGAAGCCCAAATACTCTCCCTCCTGCCAGCGCTGGGTCTCCTGAAACTTGGCCAGTACCGTTGCCATCATCTCCTGGGAGTGGTGGTAGGCTCCCATGATGGAGGAAAGGGCCTTGTGGAGAGTGGGTTTCTTGGCCTGTCCTCCCCCTGTCACACAGCAGCCCTCCCAGTTCCCCTGTGTTCCTGGGCCTCCGTCCCCTGGATCGTGTGCCCACTACCACTGCCCCCAGGTCCCTGTTGTTGTTGGGGTGGTGGGTTAGCCTGGGTTCCCTGTAGTGGTGGACACACTGCTGCTTGACGTGTCCTGGGGACAGAGGTATGGGCCCACTGGGTGGGTGCTGTGCTGGTGTTTCCAGAGGGGGCAAGCTCTGTAGTGACCTGTGACTGTGTCAGGGAAACCGACTGTCCTGAGGTCCCCGATGGGCCGGGCTGGTCATCTAGATCCAGTTGGACAGAGCTGCTGTCATCACTGTGGGATTCTTCTGTTGGTGGTGTGGACATGTGTGGACCCTCCTGTCCGGTGTTGGGTAGGGGTCCTGCAGGGGTATAAAAGGATGTTTATTACATCTGTGTGTGCCATGGTGTGCAATAGGTGGGTGACCGGGTACCCCAGTGCTTGCATTTCTGTATGTTACCTTGTGTGATGGTGGTTTAGGGGTGTGTATGGGTATGTGCAGTGGCCATGCTTTGGTGATGGGTGTCCATGCTTTGTTGTTGCATGCAGGGCTTGGTGTTGGGATGGGTGGGTTGTGATAGTGGGACATTTGTGAGGAGTAGGAGTGATGGGGTGAGGGTGAGGGTGGGGGTATGTGATGGCATGCAGGTAGGGTGGGGGATGTAATAGTAAAGCTTTGACTTACCAGAGTCCATTCCTCCATCTACTCCTGCGAGGCCCTCAGGATGCAGAATCGCCAAGACCTGCTCCTCCCATGTTGTTAGTTGTGGGGGAGGAGGTGGGGGTCCGCCGCCAGTTCGCTGAACCACAAGGTGGTGTCTTGAGACCACGGAACGCACCTTCCCCTGTAGGTCGTTCCACCTCTTCCTGATGTCATCCCTATTTCTTGGGTGCTGTCCTACTGCGTTGACCCTGTCCACTATTCTTCTCCATAGCTCCATCTTCCTAGCTATGGAGGTGTGCTGCACCTGTGATCCGAATAGCTGTGGCTCTACCCGGACGATTTCCTCCACCAGGACCCTGAGCTCCTCCTCAGAGAACCTGGGGTGTCTTTGCTGTGCCATGGGGTGGTGTGGGTGATGTGTGGGGTGGTGTGTGTAGTGATAAGTGGGGTAATATTTAGTGGTGTGTTGTGTGAGGTGCGTGAAAGTTCTGTGGGTGATGGCATTGTGTGCCTGTGGATGCTTGGTAGTTGTTTGTGGTGTTTCTCTCTGGCCTTCTCTCTGTAATTGTGGTCGTAGGGGTTTGTGTGTGATGTGGGTGTGTGTTTTATATTGTAAAGGGGGTGTGGGAGTGGTGTGTGTATGTGTATCAGGTGTGTGTGTTTCGAATTGTCCAATGTGGCAGTGTTTTGTAAGAGTGTGTGTATTTTGAGTGCGGCGGTGTGTACCGCCAATGGAATACCGCGGTTGAACGACTGCCGCGTGGATTCGTGTGTCGTGATAGTGTGGGTGTATTTCTGTTGGCGTGATGGTGGAGGTTTTGTTTTCACCAGTTTATCACTGACCTTTGGTGTGGCGGACTTGTGTGGGTGTCTGAATTTTGGCGGATTCCGAGCTGTGGGTCATAATGGCTGTGGCGGAATGCCGCGGCCGCGGCGGTGTGTTGGCGGTCTTCTGCACGGCAGTAAGCGGCTTTTACCACCAATGTTGTAATGAGGGCCTATGTGACAGTTTATGCTCAATGGTAATCAAAGTACTAATGGTCAAATAGACTCTGCACTGACAAGCAATTTAAATGTGCATTTGTTTGCATTGTAGAATTTGACTTAGGTGGTATTTGAAGTATACTACATTAGGAGGATTACATTTTATTGTTTTAATATAACTTATACTTTAGACTAGCAGAACATATTGAAACAATATTGAATTTACGATTATTATTGAATTAGAAAAATGTGCAAAAAATGAGGAAAATGTACTTCTCTGCCACATCTAATGAAATGCATCAACAAGGCTTTTTCCTTTAAAATGAAATGTATTTCTCATATTAATGTAGTATTAATAATGCTGAATTCATAACTTTGCATATTACATGCGTTTTATTAAAACTTATTAATTAAATGTATTATCGTAATTCGCTTGTGTTAGCATAAGTGAGGCCTGTTGAAGCCTGTATTTCGTGGCTGTGCCAGAAATATATATTACATTTCATAATATGAATAATTTTCTTTCAGATGACGTTCCCATGAGAAGACTAGATTTTGGTAATAGATCCTATTGTTAAGACATAGAAAGAATGTATAGTACTGTCCTTGTGAGTAGGACATTGTGAAACATGGACTGATATTGTATACAATTGTTTCAAACTTGCACGGAGTCGCATGGATTGGAAATTTTTTCATGGAAGGCTTGGGAAAGAATATGTATGTTTCAACTTAGAGTTGTATGATCAATTATTATTGTATGATGCCCCTTTGACGCTGTTGATGAGTTGGAGTTTGGTTAGATGCTGTTCAGCTCTCCTGAGTCCAGAATCCATGCTGACAGAGAGATCCTGAATGCTGAGCCCTTTGGAGAGGAATCTTCCTCTCTGCTTTTGTCCCTTGAGATTTAGAAATCTTTTCATCCCCTTCCGAAAACTCTTGATTGAGCTTCTGATATGCTGAGCTTTCCCTTTTTACCTATCTTTTGCCCACCTTAGTTAGTAGTCTACAGTCTGAGATTATCTCTTTCCAAACTATTTTTGCCCTAACCATGAGCAACGCTTACTTTCTGTATCTTGGATATTTCTTTTAATGATATGTATTGTCCTTCTTGAATGCTTAGTTTTGTAAGTTAGTTCCCCTAACCTTATTTCACCGCCTCGGACAGCCCTTGGTGATTATGTATCTTTATAATTTGGTTTTGTGAATAGTCTACATGAGTTTGAGTTTGTGTTTGTAATAAATCTCTTCATTTTATTTCTGACTGGAGTTTTCCTTCCGTGGCCACATTGGTTATGGAGTTTAAATGAATTGGGTTTGTCCTGAACTTGTGTTAGTGGTTCTACCACACTACTTACTGGGTCCAAAAATCCATCAACCTCGAAGAGCATTGATTCCTGTGAAGGATGAAAATGCTCCAACAAAGGGATCATGGAAGCTTTGAAACCAAGAGGACTCACTATAACCTTTTCTGTGGAATGTACCCACATAAGTCTTACGTCTCCCCCTATACCACCAACCAAGATTTCTAACTATAAAGACAGATACATCATTCAACAGCTTTGAAAAAATCATAAGCACATAAATATGAAAAAAACCATTAATAGTATACCCATACAATACACACAAATTACAAAGACTGAAGAACTCACTTAAAGTAGGGAAAAACTGCTTGCGCTGAATCTGAAATACATGCTTATACAGACTGCCAAGCTGAGAGTCATTCATGAGGGCGGTTCCAACGTCTTCACAGAGCCAGTAAAAGTCTGGGAATGGCTTGAGATATGGAATATGACTGTGCCATTGACTCGTTGGACAGAAGTGCAACAAACACAGAGATGCATGCAGGGCAGAGTAGAAAGGGCTGCAATGACAGAGGCAAATGGGTAACTAGAGCAGATGGCCTCTAGGGGAATCATAGAGAAGAAGGGACTCTGGCGATAGAAACAATTCAAATGACTGACAAGATGTCTGAAGGCTAGAACAGCGATCATGAAGAAAAGAAGGGAGACACATTAGGGGCTGCACTCCAGATCAAAGATACGAGGGATGAGAGGAAATTTTTGATATCTGATACCTAAATTAGTAAAATGTCATGTAAAGCATTGACTAGTAATATTGTAGCAAAGGAGATTGGAAAAAAGTGAACTACATGCAAGAGCACACTAGCACAATGATGCTTGGCCTTTTCGTTTGCTGACACTGTTAGGACACTGAAGCTAATGGACAGGGGCAACAGGGTGTATGCCTGCTGGCAGTATGTGATCCAGATGGTTACCACTACACTGGATTGGGTGAGCCATGTGTACATCACCCCACACTCCCCCTCTGCATTGTACTTTGATGTCACAAGCCAGTAGAGTACAATAGGAGGTTACTTAAGTACACAAATGTTGAGTAGTTAAACTTGTAAGGGTTTGGTAGAAGTGAACGGGAGATAAGTTAGGGAAGGAAGTAGGGTGGACTTGAGTGACATGAATGATGGAGAACAGGTCCATAGCAATTTCACGTGGCTGAATCATCACATTTGTTAGCTGAGGATGGTTACCTAGAGAGGCTGCAGAGGTAACAGTGAAGCAAAGATGATGGGTGATGATTGGTAATTGCAAGGAAAACACAGAACCAGAGGACTAAGATGCATCCTCTGTGGTAAGTAAGTGCATGAACAGCACAAAATAAAGTGGTAGTATTAAAATTACCACTTGGAATATCAGGGGGCCTGATTACTACACTAAGAGACAGAGGAGGTGTCTTGCACGAGACGATTTGGGGTTATTATTGGCCTGCTGCAGGAGACACATCTGATTAATGAAAAAGGGAAAATACACAAAAAGAAGAGGTATCAGACCTACTCAACAACATACTCTAAGTAGGCCATAGTAGTGATAACATGGATGTCTCGAGCTGTATTATTTCTAACCAAATATACATGGGCAGATTTCGAAAGGTATGTCCCGGGATATGGGCTCCTAGACAACGTGCATTACAAATGTATATGCCCTGAATAGTGGGGTTTAATCAGATATACTACAGGTAGCCATGCCGTTAATTAATGTTCCCATGCTGGGGACACATTTTGTGCTGGATGGTGTGCTTGATAGAAATAACCATAGAGATGGGATAAAACTTGGAATCATATCAGCACTGGGCCTAGTTGATACCTAGAAAAACCCACATCCTGTGGTTAGGGTATTGCTGTATTCAACAACAAATGGCATCTCAAGTACACTAGATTGAATCTCTCTAATCACCCCACCGCCTTGAACTATTTACAGAGGATGGACATACAGAAAATAAATACCTTTGTGGTGCTTAAAACCTAAAGCAATAACCACACCTTTATGTAAAAGTTAGAATTTTTATTTCCCTTTAGGAAACATCACTTTCTTACACACTAAACTTTACAAAGTAACAATAGCTATTAAAGCACATTCTAGCAAGTAGTTCTTATGGGAAAAGAAAGCATTTGCTAACGTGTGGTCAACTCAGTGGAAAATAACAATTTGCGTATTAATTTCTTCAAACAAACATTTCTCACAGCGTCATCTAAACAATGTGGTTTAACATGAGGCTGTGCAAACTAGGCCCACGACCTCACTAACTTTAGGGCCTACAAATTAATAAAGCAAATACATAATACGTAATCATTAATATAACACACACTACATTAATTTAAACATGAGCACATACATTCATTTTAATAAGCAATTGATAAGGACACTTTGTGATTACTGGCGGCCACTCAAGGAGTCACATTTTCCAAGTTGTGCATTATTTTCTATATTAAGTAAAATTCTTTGCAGATTCATAATTCAAATACATGAATATTTAGTAGTAAGAATTCAGCATTCACAATCCCTCCACTGATGACTAAAGATGTCATCATACGAAATCTTCCCTCACAAATTTTCTGCTCCCCTAAAATTGGTCCTCCCTATCTCTTTTAATTCTTTGTTCGCTTTTTGAATTTTCCCCGTTCAATTTCTCCATTTTAATTTCTTCCCCCATGATCATTTTTTAATTTCTTTAATTTATTCGCATGATACAATTTGCATATTCCCCATGCTCCAATTATACAAATTACATTAATCAATATATCTTGTATTATTTTCAATATTATCCCTTTCCCTAGATTGCCAAGCCACTTCCCCGCAGAAGCAAATCCTTTGCCAACATTTTCCCAAACTCCAGGCTCTTTCAATTCTTTGAAATCAGCATTCTCATTAGTCAGATTGTCTAATTTATTACTATTAACGGGAATATATGAACAACAATGCTTCAAGTTCAGCATTTTGCAAACTCCGCCATCCTTGTCTAATGCAAGGTGGTTCTGAAGAGTCATAAATCTTACCACAGCCATGTCTTTATCCATCAGGATCATGGCTCCTGAAAAAATTGTCAGCATGTTATCCACAATAGTAGACAACTTTCAAATCTTTATAGAATTTAGAATAACTCCTACTGAAAGAATTATTGCTCCAAATATATCTCCCACCATAATAGAAGGAGACTCTTTCTTTTGTCTCATGTAATGTAATTCAGTCATTTTCGGTAACTTGTTCAAATCCTCAAGTTGAAATATCTTTGGGAAGACTATCCCCAAGTAACATGTGCCATACCATCCTCTTGGAAGACGGTAATACGCATTTGGTCCACAGATGGAATTGCCAGATCCTGTCCACTCACCATGAATGTCCATTTACTCTGAAACAAATACACATGCTTACATTCACTAGTTCCCATAAACAACGTATCAGTTCTAGATTTAGGCCTATATACACAAAGCTTACCTACGTTTTGTGCATCTAAAGCTAACCTTCCTTGTGTCTTTATTTCACTAAATGCATAATCATTTCTAAATGTCCTTTTCTCTAAGCCCTTTTCTAATTTCTCTTTTAATGCCTTCTCCTGTCATCTGTCTGATATAAAAAGCTCTTTTCTATGAGTGTAAACAAGAATGTTAAATTGTTGCGGTGTGCATAAGCTGTACCAAATGTCAATGTAGGTTCAAAGAATCCTCTCACTAATTCTATGGCGTTTTCCTTAGCTACTCTACTCAAATATTTAATTATAGGGACAAACAAAAATACGACATCATAATTGGAATAGAAATACTGAATGTACTCCTGGTTATAGAATCTTGTTAGTAACAGACTACAAGGTATCCCATAAGCAAGGGACAATCTATGATAAGTAACTCCTTCCTCAACGGAATCTACGTGTAGACATAACAATCTCTTGCATCCATTGTCTCAACATACTCACTCAATAAGCGATAAAAAACATTAGAAGAAAGTTCTCCTTGGGTGCTATCTACGTGCAAATATTTCTCATCTAACCTAAACTTCTGTGAGTGCGGTAGTTGTCTCTAAAGCTGAGGTTTGGTTGGCCACACTCTTATCAAGAAGAGTCATACTCATAATCAACACCAGACACAATATCATGCCTACAATCGCCAAACCAATACCCATGTATTTACAGCACCTATTCTCCCTACCCTGTTGACTAAGGTTACTCATGATCTGTAAAGAATCAGAAAATAGAAGAGAAAAAAATACAACTATGCAGAAAAACAAAAACAAAAACCTTCAATATTTCTTTAGCAGTTATTTACAGCTTTCAGTCTTCCTTCCAGGATCTTTTTTGTCAAAAATAGGTAGCTTGTCAAAATCGGTTTAGCAGCTTGTCAAATCAGGTTATCAAGGGTCTTTTCTGGTTACTTTCAATAGTCATTTTCTCAGTTTACAGTTTTTCAAAGGTTCAGTTCATTGATTTCCTTCAAGTGGCAAAATATTGACTTGGAATATCTCGATCAAAACAAAAAAGACAAAATTTCACTCTGCCATTCGCTTATTGTCGCATACTCCCATTCAGGACCAGCGTATCTGCGATTCGCAATTTGTTTTCTTTTCAATTTGTGATCTCCATTTAAATCTCCATCGCTCAAATCTTCTCTCCTTGACGCGTCTACTTCTTCCTCAATTGTTGTCACTGTAATTGCTTCTTTTCTGTTTGTTTCTGACTTCGGCCACTTATTTCCCTTCAGTGGACCTTTTGTTAATGCTTTCTTCAGTGGCAGACTTGAAATTTCTCTTTGTTTTGCAGGCTTTTCTCTTGACGTCCCTGCAACTGGTTCAGGAGGAGTCAGACCACATTGGCTTTGATCTGCCTCAACTCTTTCCCCCTCGGGATTTGTAGTTTGCTCTGTATGTCTTTTAACACCGTCTGTTTCTGGGAGAGCCCTTCTCTGACTAGACTCTCCTGTTATCTCAGTTGAGGTTGGTTCACTTTCCCCCTCCTGTATTTCTTCCACTTTGTCTCTCACAGGAGTGGCTGAACCACTTTCAGTTTGCCCAGATTCAGCCTCTGATTCGCCTTTTCCCCTCTCCAGTTCTGGGGTTGGTCTGGACGTTGTTGGTACTCTCAACAACTCCCCTTCATTGTCCAACGGACACAGTACTCTCCTCGTATGGCTTGTGTGGATCCAGTTAAGAACTCCAGTGCACTTCACAGCTGTAGTAGTGATCAGCACTACTTGGTAAGGACCCTTCCACTGAAGCTCCAAACACATCTTCCTCACATGCTTTCTGATCACGACCCAATCACCTGCTCTCAGGTTGTGTCCTTGATCTTGAGACGGTTGCAGAGTGGTGCTTTCCACCTGATGAGAGAAAGAGCGAACCACATCAGCCAGACCTTTGAAGCAGTCCAACATCATATGATCTGTCATGTTCACAAGAGCATTGGCAGGAACCGCCGGCAATCTCTCTGCCCATGAGGAGCTCATACGGTAACAGTCCTGTTTTCCTGTTGGGTGTGTTCCTCATAGTCATCAGAACTAATGGCAGTGCATCGGGCCATTTCAAATTCGTGGACACACACATTTTCGCCATTCTTGACTTCAAGGTACCATTCATCTGCTCCACAAGTTCTGAGGCTTGAGGGCGGTAACTACAGTGCAACTTCTGCTCAATGTTTAAAGCTGAATATAGGAGTTTAATTACTTCATTGTTGGAGTGACTTCCTCTATCTGATTCTAATGAGATCGGAAACCCAAAATGAGGTATCAGTTCCCGAAGCAGTAACTTCGCTACTGTAAGGCTGTCATTTCTTCGGGTAGGGTGAGCTTCAATCTAATGACTAAAGATGGAAACAATCACCAACACATATCTCAATCCTCCACATATAGGCATCTCAATGAAATCCATCTGCATTCTGCTGAATGGACCTCCTGCTCTTCCAATGTGGCTCAAATTGACCACAGTCTTCTTACCTATCCTACCCACATTCATGTGCTGACAAATAACACAGCGGTGGCAAATTGCTTCAGCAAACTGCCTACATTTTGGATTGAACCAGGCTTGCTTAAAAGTATGAATCATAGCATCCCTCCCAACATATGCTTGACCATGGTAAAATCTCGCCATTTGAGTCAACAAGCTATTTGGCAACAACAAATGTCCTTCTTCTGAAACCCACAGTTCATCTTACATTGAACACATTTCAATTTTTCCCAGTTTCGTTTCTGTTTCCTGTCGGCATTGTCCTGCAACACTCTCAATTCTTCCAAAGTGTCGACTACATGTAAGGCATAACTAGTACAATTGTCCTCTTTCTCCAGTAACAATTCCCATTTATCTTTGAACGATATACAGTTCCATGTGCAAAACCTTGTGATTTCAGCCGCATATCCATTTCCCAATGACACAAAATCTTGAGATTTCAGGTGTGCACTGCATTTCACCACCACAATCTTCTCAGGCATTTGAATAGCTTGTAACAACTCCTGAAGTCTCTCACCATTTCTGACTGGTGAACCACAAGAGGTCAAGAAAGCTCTCTGTGACCACAGCTGGCCAAAATCATGGACTATTCAAAATCCATAAAGGCTGTCCGTATAGATAGTAACTTTAAGCTGTGCAGAAACATGGCATGCTCTAGTAAAGGCAACCACTTCCGCCACCTGTGCAGAATATACTCCTTAAAGCAGGATGCTTCAAGTATACTAGAAATTGTGCACACAGCATATCCTGCTCTCAGTGTTCCCATGTTGTCTCTTAAACAGGGACCATCAACAAAAATAATTTGGGCATTTTCCTCCAATTTTCCTCTAACATCAGGTCTCGGTTTTGGTGCACAAATCAGTTACTTCGAAACAGTCATGTTCAACTTCTTTCAATTTTAATATTCTCGTTTGGGAGTAAGGTTGCTGGGTTAAGCACTGTACACCTTTTCAATGACACATTTGGGACCCCAGGGTGATCGTTTCATAACGAGTCAACCTGGCACCTGTAAGGTATTGCGTTTTGGTATGTGTAAGAAAATTTCAGTGGCGTGAGGGACTATGACTGTTAATGGGTGGCCCATCACAATGCTCTCACTCTGAGTGAGGCTCTGTCCAACCGCAGCTACTGAACGCAGACAACCTGGTGAAGCTGCTGCAATTGGGTGCAGAGTAGCTGAAAAATATGCTACTGGGCTGTTTACACCACCATGGACGTGAGTCAAGACAGAAAATGAACATGCATCATGCTCATGACAAAACAACATGGAGGGTTTTGTGTAGTCAGGCATTCCCAAAGCCGGGTCTTTGCACAGACTTTCTCTCAACTCCAAAAATGCTTTCATATAGGATTTATCTAACACTTAGGGATGAGAGACTTCTTTGTGCGTCAGCTTCTACAATGGCTTCGAAATGACTGAAAAGTTGGGAATCCACTGGCGACAATAGCTTCCATTCCCAAAAACATCCTGACATCTCTCTGGGTTTCTGGGGGATTCATCTGCAGTATGGTTGTGACTCTCTCTGGAAATGTTCCTAGTTCCTTTCTCAATGAGGTGACCCAAATGTTTCACTTCTTTCTGACAGTACTGTGATTTCGCTGGGGACACTGAGGGCCTCATTCTGACTTTGGCGGGTGGCGGAGGCCGCCCGCCAAAGTACCGCCGTCAGAATACCGCTGCGCGGTCAAAAGACCGCCGCGGTAATTCAGAGTTTCCCGCTGGGCTGGCGGGCGACCGCCAGAAGGCCGCCCGCCAGCCCAGCGGGAAACCCCCTTCCACGAGGATGCCGGCTCCGAATGGAGCCGGCTGAGTGGAAAGGGCGCGACGGGTGCAGTTGCACCCGTCGCGATTTTCAGTGTCTGCTATGCAGACACTGAAAATCTTGGTGGGGCCCTGTTAGGGGGCCCCTGCAGTGCCCATGCCATTGGCATGGGCACTGCAGGGGCCCCCAGGGGCCCCACGACACCCGTTACCGCCAACCAGGTTCTGGCGGTCAAAACCGCCAGAACCAGGCTGGCGGTAAGGGGGTCGGAATCCCCATGGCGGCGCTGCCTGCAGCGCCGCCATGGAGGATTCCTCAGGCCAGGGGAAAACCGGAATAGGCCTGGATGCACCGCCAGCCTGTTGGCGGTGCATCCGCGGTCCCCGGCCCTGGCGGTCCATGACCGCCAGGGTCGTAATGACCCCCTTTATGTCCATTCTTCCTTAAATGATTCAGCAATGCAATAGTATCACACTTGCATGTTTAAATCATCAATGTACTGTACCAATGTCACTTGGAAAGGCACCTCCATTGACTCCAGGTTCTTTTTCAAGATCCTTTTGAAAATAGAAGGTGACTCTGAAAACCCTTGAGGAATTCGACACCAACAGTAGACTTGATCCAAAAATTTGAAACAGAAAAGAAATCAACTATCCTCATGAAGAGGTATGGAAAATAATGATTGTGACAGGTCTATTATGGTGAACCATTCAGCATCGCATGGAAACTGAAAGAAAATTACTGCTGGGTTTGGCACTACAGGGCAACATTTAATCACAATGTCATTTACCTTCCTCAAATCCTGAACAATTCGAAACTTCCCACAGGGCTTTCGCAATCCCATTATTGGCGAATTACATGGACCTGCTCAACACTTCTTTCAAAACTCCTTGGTTTACAAACTCCGCGATTATTGGTGCAATCCCTTCAATTGTGTCCTGTATCATGTGGTATTGAGGAATCTGGGGAAAAATCACATTTGGCTTGACTGGGACCTTAACTGGTTCAACTCCTTTTATTAGACCAATGTCTTTTCCTGTAAAATCCATCCCACACTTTCATCTTAACTGATCTCTGTAAATCGGAGGAAAGATCTCTCACTGTGAAAACCAGAAAGAAGCTAATAAAAGGGTACTCCTCATTCACTGTGTCACAATCTGTTTCTTGGGTCGGGTGATCTTCATCATCACTGTTTGTTTGAATCTCAATTCCATCATTTGAGAAAGTAATTGAACATCTTGTTTTGCATAACAAGCCCCTTCCTAGTAAGGATACCGGACTCAAATCACATACTATGAATTTGTGTAATCCTTTAAAATTGCCAATTTTAACCTGATCTGGTTCTGTAATTGGGTTGGTCAAATACTGATTCGCTACTCCTACAATCTGAGCTGTTTTCCCTGAAAGGGGCAAATTTGGAACTTCTGCAGTTCTTACTGTAGAGCGTGTAGCTCCTGTGTCAACCAAAAATGAAACCTTGTGACCCATTATCTTTCCTTTTACGTACGAACCTTTCTGATTTACCTGTAGTGAAGCTGCTAACTCACATTCCTCTTCATCCGAACTCTCACTCACCCAATCATCGTTTATTCCATCCTCACTGTGTAACCGGAATTGATGCACTGTGTTATTACTCTGATTGAACCTATGACCTGTGACCTGCTGAGGAAGCATCACATGCTGCTGCTCTATTGGGGCTTAAGGTATTTGAATTTGCTGTCCAGGTACCATTTGAACTTGAGGTTGCATTTGCTGTGACTGGGGCATCTGCAAACGTGGAATTTGCATCTGTTGCATGGGCTAAAAACCTTGCATCTGATTCACATTACTTTGAAAACACCTTCCTGTCCTTCCGTCGGACACTCCCCCGGAATGGGGGGAAGCGGACTCTCTGGGTTCTGCCGGTGAGAAAGGAGGTGACCCAGTCCAGGGCTCTGTCGTGGATTCCAGCATTGCTAAGGCGTGAGCGTAGGGTGTGGTGGCAGACAGTGACGAACACGGCCGAGAAATCCAGGAGGATGAGGGCCGCAGTTTCGCTGTTGTCCAGTATGGTTCTGTTGTTGTCGGTGGCGGCGATGAGGGCAATTTCGGTGCTGTGGTTGCTGTGGAATCCGGATTGGGAAGGGTCCAGGGTGCAGTTCTCTTTGAGAAAGCGAGTTAGTTGTTTGTTGACAGCCTTCTAGATGACTTTTGCCGGGAAGGGGAGCAGGGATATAGGCCAGAAGTTCTTGAGGTCCTTTGGGTCCAACTGGGTTTTTTGAGGAGGGCGTTGATCTCGGCGTGTTTCCAGCTTTCCGGGAAGGTGGCAGACTCGAAGGAGCTCTTGATGATCTTCCGTAGTTGGGGTGCGATGACGGAGCTTGCTTTGTTGAGGATGTGGTGAGGGCAGGGGCCGGAGGGTGAGCCGGAATGGATGGAGTTCATGATGTTGAGGGTTTCTTCGTCTGAGATGTTGGCACAACAGAGTAGGTGGTGGGGGTTTGGAGGAGCTTTGGTGGTGGGTATGATGGTGGTAGGCATGGGGTGGTCCTGAGCCGGGAAGCTGTTGTAGGTGTCTGATAACTTGCGGTGGAAGTAGGTGGAGAGGTTGTTGCAGAGTTCTTGGGAGGGGGGGTGTCTGTGGAGTTTGCTCTGTGTTTATGGCTTTTTTGAAGCCTTTGTGGTTGGTGGGGGTCTTGTTGGCCTGCCATTATCTTTCGAGGCGTCTGCAGTTTTGTTTGGATTCCTTGAGGGCTTGGGTGAACCAACTGTCTTTCATTGCTGTGCGTCTCTTGGAGGGTTTGTTGATGGGGGCTAAGGTGTTGGCACAGTCTGAGATCCAGTTGTTGAGGTCTGGGGCAGCTGTGACAAGGTCGTCTCAGGGGGTGAGTTATTGAGGCTGGTGAGTAGCTGGTCCTTGGTGATCTTGTTCCAGTTCCTGCGGGGGGTTGGTGAGCGAGGTGTTGGTCGGGTGGTTTGCTGAAGGTAAAGTGGATACAGCGTTGGTTGGTCCATTGGAATTCGGTGGTGTGGCTGACGGAAATGAGGTTGCTGGCAGTGAAGATGGGGTTGAGTCTGTGTCCGGCGGAGTGGGTGGGTGAAGTGATGAGTTGCTTGAGTCCAAGGTTGGCAATGTTTTTTAACAGATTGTGGAGTTGGTGTTGTTGGGGTTCTCTAGGTGGAAGTTGAGGTCCCCCAGGATGATATAGCCCTTGGAAGCGAGCGCATGGGTGGTGGTGAGGTTGGCGAAGGTGGTGCAGAATGGGGGTTGGAGGCCAGGAGTCCTGTAGATGAGGGTGCCCTGCAGTGTGGTATTTAGGTTGGTTCTAATCTGGAAGTGGAGGAGTTCCATGTTGGTCGTGGTGTCTTTGGTGTTGGCGGAGAGGCGCAGGGACTCTTTGTGGACGATGGCAATGCCTCCCCCGGGGTGGTTTGTGTGGTCTTTGCAGATGATCTTGTAGCCATCTGGGATAACAATGGCGATGTCCGGAGCCAAGGAGGGGTTTAGACAGGTTTCTGTGAGAAAGGCAACGTCCGGGGATGTTGTGTCGATGAGGTTACAGAGTTCGATGCATGCCTGTGGATGGAGCATGTGTTGATCAGGATGCATTTGAGGTTGTGCTCTGCTTTGTGGGTCCTCTGGGGGTGGATTAGAGTTGTGGGCTGGTGAATCTGCAGTGGCCACAGGTGAAGGGTCCTTTGGTGTCTCTTGGTGATGCCTGCTTACAGTTCTTGTCGCGTCCTGGGTTGAGTGCGATGAGTGCTTCTGGCGTGTAGAGGTGGCGGGCGGGAGGTCCGGGGTCCTGGCGCTGGTTGCGGATGGGTCACGGACGGGGGGGGGGCAGATGGGCTTGCCTTTGCCGCGCCAGCGGCACGGGTGCATAGCAGCCGCCATTAAGTAGGGGGAGGGGGAAGGAGACGACAGCTGGAGTGTGAAAACGTCATGAAAAATGGGGGCAGGTTGTAGGGGCAGCAGTGGCGAGGAAGGGGAAGCGGGAAGCGAGGAAAAGTGAAAAACCAGAACTCATGTCTGCGGCATGGTTACCCCCTGACTTTTTGCCTTTTGTTGATGCTAGTTATGATTGAAAGTGTGCTGGGACCCTGCTAAGCAGGCCCCAGCACCAGTGTTCTTTCCCTAAACTGTACCTTTGTTCCCACAATTGGCACAGCCCTGGCACACAGATAAATCCCTTGTAAATGGTACCCCTGGTACCAAGGGGCCTGTGACCAGGGAAGGTCTCTAAGAGCTGCAGCATGTATTATGCCACCCTGGGAACCCCTGACTCAGCACATGCACACTGCCTCATAGCTTGTGTGTGCTGGTGGAGAGAAAATGACTAAGTCGACATGGCACTCCCCTCAGGGTGCCATGCCCACCTCTCACTGCCTGTGGCATAGGTAAGTCACCCCTCTAGCAGGCCTTACAGCCCTAAGGCAGGGTGCACTATACCACAGGTGAGGGCATAGTTGTATGAGCACTATCCCCCTACAGTGTCTAAGCAAAACCTTAGACATTGTAAGTGCAGGGTAGCCATACAGAGTATATGGTCTGGAAGTCTGTGAATTACGAACTCCACAGTTCCATAATGGCTACGCTGAAATCTGGGAAATTTGGTATCAAACTTCTCAGCACAATAAATGCACACTGATGCCAGTGTGGGATTTATTGTAAAATACACGCAGAGGGCATCTTAGAGATGCCCCCTGAATACCAGTCCGACTCCTAGTTCTAGGCTTACCAGTTTCTGCCAGCCTGCCAAAACCAGACGAGTTTCTGGCCACATGGGGTGAGTGCCTTTGTCACTCTGTGCCAGGAACAAAGCCTGTACTGTGTGGAGGTGCTTCTCACCTCCCCCTGTAGGAACTGTGACACCTGGGGTGAGCCTCAAAGGCTCTTGCCTTTTGTTAAAGCACCCCAGGGCATCCCAGCTAGTGGAGATGCCCGCCCCTCCGGCTACTGCCCCCACTTTTGGCAGCAAGGCAGGAGGAGATAATGAGAAAAACAAGGAGGAGTGACCTACCAGTCAGGACAGCCCCTAAGGTGCCCTGAGCTGAGGTGACCCCTGCATTTAGAAATCCTCCATCTTGAGTTTGGAGAATTCCCCCAATAGGAATAGGGATGTGCCCCCTCCCCTCAGGGAGAAGACACAAAGAAGGTGTAGCCCCCGGCTCGAGTTCAGGAGAACCAACACCGCAGAGAGAACTCCCAGGTGACTCCAACAACATGGACACTCTGAGTCGACCTCCCTGCACCCCCACAGTGACGCCTGCAGAGAGGATCCAGAGGCTCCCACTGACCGCGACTGGCTGGTAACAAAGGAACCCGACGCCTGGACCAAGCACTGCACCCACAGCCCCCAGGTCCAAGAGGAACCACCTACCAGTGCAGGAGTGTCATCCTAGCCCAGTCGGTAGCTGGCCCGAGAAGCCCCCCTGTGCCCTGCCTGCATCGCCTAAGTGTCCCCCGGGTCCCTCCATTGCTTTCAATAGCAAACCCGATGCCTACTTTGCCTACTGCACCCGGCCGCCCCTGTGCCGCTGAGGGTGTGTTTTGTGGGCTTGTGCGTGTCCCCCCAGTGCTCTACAAACCCCCCTGGTCTGTTCCCCGAGGACGCAGGTACTTACCTGACAGCCGACTAGGACCGGAGCTCCCCTGTTCTTCATAGGCGCCTATGTGTTTTGGGCCCTCTCTTGACCTCTGCACCCGACCGGCCCTATGTTGCTGGTGCTGTGGCTTTGGTGTTGCCTTGAACCCGCAACAGTGGACTGCCTATGCCCAGAAGACTGACTGTGTAAGTGCTTTACTTACCTGAGAAAACTAACCAAACTTACCTCCCCCAGGAACTGTTGATTTTTGCACTGTGTCTACTTTTAAAATAGTTTATTGCCAATCTAACCAAAACTATGTGTACTACTGTTTTAAATCAAAGTTCTATACTTACCTGTGTGAAGTACCTTGCATTTTATGTACTTACCTCAATCTTGAATTTTGTGGTTTTAAAATAAATTAAGAAAATATATTTTTCTATATGAAAACTATTGGCCTGGAGTTAAATCTTTGAGTGTGTGTTCATTTATTGCCTGTGTGTGTACAACAAATGCTTAACACTACCCTCTGATAAGCCTACTGCTCGACCACACTACCACAAAATAGAGCATTAGTATTATCTAATTTTGCCACTATCAACCTCTCAGGGGAACCCTTGGACTCTGTGCACACTATCTATCATTTTGAGATAGTATATACAGAGCCAACTTCCTACAATGTCTTTCGGCTCAATTGTTTCTGTACCACTGTAATGCTTGAACACCTGCAACAATCTCTCATAATAGGCATGTATTGACTCTTTCATTTCCTGTGCTGTCCTGTCTATTTTCTGCCAGTCAATATTCTTGGGCGAAATTCACGTTTTCAAAAATTCAATCATCATAGTAATATTAAATTACGTCAGGAGATGGTGCACCTGTTGCTGGATCTTCTCTGAGATTCTCTTGTCGGCCAATCTACACCCCTCTTGCATTCAACCCATAAGTCAGCTGGAACTACTATCTCTAAAAGGGTGTTCAAATCCTCCCACTGGCATTTTTTCGAGCTTCACAAACCTCTCTGTCTGGTGGTACCATTCTACTGGCTTCTCTCTCAACCTGGAATAATCATTTGTAAATGACAGAATGCCACTTCTGCTCCAAGGGACAGGGACAAATTTCCCTCCTGGAATCTCTCTCATTGGTAGAATTTTCACTGGGTCCTCAACCTGCTGCACCTTTGCAATAAGATTCGCGGAATCCCTTTTCTTCTTGTCTCTTTTCTTCACCCATCCGCCTTCCCATTTGTCTAATGCTCCCCATGTTTGGAAGCTCTGAATTAATCCCCTAAAATGAATTTTCATTCCTGGGAATCTCATGTTTTCAAAATCCTTTGAATCAAAATCTAATCCGTAACTCCTCTTTAAGTGGTTTGTTTTCTCAACCTCTATGTCATACTTCTCTGCTAGGCCTGCAAATTTTTGATGTGCAGTTCCTGCTTTGTTAGTAATCAGTTTGCACAAGTTAAGCAGCTCATCTTCTTTGAACGTGTCAATTCTGTCTAACCCCATTGTTCTCTCAATTAGGTCTTCTGCCTCTAGTCTTAGCCTGGTCAAATTCAGGGCACTTCCTCCACCAGGATCTCCTTGTGCACTACTCAGCTTCTCTAATCATTCAGTTAACTGCAGAGCTGTCAAACCTTGTAACCTAACATTGTTGTGACTTACACCTGGCACTTGCTGTAATGTTGAATTTGGGGTGTCTGGTGTCACCATGCTGAGATTTGAACCTATGTATGATCTCACCTCATTATTTGGAGGACTCCTGAAAG
This sequence comes from Pleurodeles waltl, assembly GCF_031143425.1. Classification (NCBI taxonomy): domain Eukaryota; kingdom Metazoa; phylum Chordata; class Amphibia; order Caudata; family Salamandridae; genus Pleurodeles; species Pleurodeles waltl. The sequence goes on from NC_090439.1 coordinate 964,222,193, forward strand.
GACTTAAATCAATTAACGGACCTGTTCCGTCAAATGTCGGTCTCATGGAAGTTGTAATTCTGGCATTTGTGTTGTTTCTCTCCTGTTCTACGCTCGGGTTCAGAGTTTTCGGCTCACTGTTCTTGTTATTTCCCTGGGCGAACAATGGTATGATTGGACTTATGGCAAGCGGTACTGATCGGGATCTGGACTTGTTCTGACATTGTGTTTTTTGGGTATGCTATTCCTGTAGTCTGATTTGTCAAGGTGAATATCTGTCTGTGATTTTGTTATGGGCTGTATCTTGGAACTGTCTGTGACTGTATCGGGGACATCAGGTTTGGTGTGGACTCTATCTGGACCAATGTTGTCTTCTGGTAAACTTATCCTGTTGGCACTATCAAGTTTGTTGCAGTATCTATGATAGGTACATCTGAGAATATTCACCTGCGACATAGGCCTTTACATTGCTGAAGTAACTGGCACACTGTTTCAAAGACTTCCTAGATTCTGTGGATTTATTCTCTTTATCATTAGAAGGATACAAATCCTTTTCTTTGAGTGCTCTTTCTAGCTTTGTTCTCATATTCTTGTGTAATTGCAGGAAACAACTTAATTCCCTATAAAGTCTCAGTTCTCCAAAATTTCTGATCACTATCCTATCTAGCCTCTCCTAGTGTCTTCTCAGCTTTTTTCATTCTTCTCATTTTTTTTTCTCCCTAATTTCAGTTGCTGTCTAGCCACTAGTTCACAAATGGCTAAAGCTTCGAACTGTGCTTGTCTCGGAGGAAGTTTCAAATCACACAGTACTCTCCTCAAATTCACTAAGCTCCTAAAATTAAATGTTTCATGGGCAGGAAATACTAAGCTCCCATCTTTCTTTGGCACTTTGCACCATTGATTCAGCCAAAGACATGGCGCAGCACCCAGCTCTTCGAATACAATATAGGCGGGTGTACCTTCTGGCGGTGTAATTTTTCCTATACTCGTTGGAATATACATATCTCCCCTTAGGGCACTCTTTAAAGCTTTGAAAAATGTCATCTTTATCATTTTTACGCTACTTTCAAACAAATCAGGAAGTGGCTTTCGATCCCAAAATCCCTTTCGTCGACCTTCTCAACCAATTGCGCTTCACGGTTGTCTGCCAATCTGTGCGCGACCCTTCTCACTAACCGACCTATACCAGCCTGGCTCCATTGCCGTCACACTCACACATACAGCAGCTGACAAAGTCTTATGGCTCATCCTCCTCAACTCAGACTCACGCAACTAATGCAAAATTTTTGCGAGCACTAAACAAAAACAAAAATCCAATTTGTCCGTTTACTACATGTAGGGTAACACAGTCATTTCAGAAACCTTCTGGATTTTTCACTGATGGCCTTTTGCTCTAGCAAGTTCTTTCTCAGTTTCCCTGATTCGCAAGCAAAATTTGACACACAAAGTTCATTCTCAACTGATCAGTGGGTCTGTCCTGGTGCACATAGGACTGGCCAGATCTCAGTCAAAAGCCTTTCTCTCACTCTAGAACACACTCTTGAGTTTGTCAACCATGCCCAATTGACTTAATAGACCAGACAAATTACAACAATAAACCAATTGTCTCATACACTTTTCAATATACACCGGAGTCTTAGACCCCACAGGGTCCATATACCAACAAACATGTGGACAATTTTTTAGCACAAAGCACACGTTAAGTTCAACGACTTCCCTATTCTCACACTGCAGAGTACGCAAGCTCCTTCAACAACTTCATTCGGAGTAAGCTCTTTCAACAACTTCATTTGGAGTATACAGACTCCCTAAACCATTTCAAACATCACAATTCACCTGCGATTTGCTCAAGCTTTGCAAAAGCAAAACCTATTCCATTCACAATGTCATTAGAATGCCGACAACATCCTCAAACAATCATTGGCAAGCTCAGCGGTTCTGCGAAAGTCATTCTAAGTTGTTAGGGACACATTTTCTCTCCACTTTGTATCATTGAATCTGAAATCTTAATCTTTACCAATTTCTCTTACCAAATCTGCAAATTATTTTGCTCTCTTTTAGGAGATTACCCATTACCCCACTACCATCTCTGGGAAGACCAGCTTTTTCTCAAGGGAAAATGTTTATGGTGGCCTCTTAAGGAGACATATCCATCCTACTCTCTTACTTTTTCTAGTGGGTAAATGCAAATGACCTTATGATGATGGGCTGTTAAGGAGACAACCCATGTTACTCTTCTACCTAACTCGAAACTTTATGATGGCCTCTTAAGGGGTGGCATGGTGAGCAAAATAATGGATGGATTAAACCCAGATCTGTGACTGGGGGTGAATGTTTGATTGGTTCCGCATTCCGTCCATCCAGTTACGCTATCCCACAGCGTTTGTGTTTTGCTTTGCTTTTGCCGCCCTAAGTGCGCCAGGTACGCCCAGACGTGGGTCCCGGGCTCACTGTGCCACTGGATTCAAGCTAGCCTGGCTGATGAGGAGTGAAACCCCGAAACCGGTCCCAGAATGCTTGTTTCCGGTCCAGGGAGAACCTGGCCTGGCAGTTCGGGCTGGACTGTTCCCATGAGGAACAGGGTCAAGACTGATTTGCATATGGCTGGGTTCAAACTGGGGTGGCATGGTGAGCAAAATAATGGATGGATTAAACCCAGATCTGTGACTGGGGGTGAATGTTTGATTGGTTCCGCATTCCGTCCATCCAGTTACGCTATCCCACAGCGTTTGTGTTTTGCTTTGCTTTTGCCGCCCTAAGTGCGCCGGGTATGCCCAGACGTGGGTCCCGGGCTCACTGTGCCACTGGATTCAAGCTAGCCTGGCTGATGAGGGGTGAAACCCCGAAACCGGTCCCAGGATGCTTGTTTCCGGTCCAGGGAGAACCTGGCCTGGCAGTTCGGGCTGGACTGTTCCCATGAGGAACAGGGTCAAGACTGATTTGCATATGGCTGGGTTCAAACTGGGGTGGCATGGTGAGCAAAATAATGGATGGATTAAACCAAGATCTGTGACAGGGGGTGAATGTTTGATTGGTTCCGCATTCCGTCCATCCAGTTACGCTATCCCACAGCGTTTGTGTTTTGCTTTGCTTTTGCCGCCCTAAGTGCGCCGGGTATGCCCAGACGTGGGTCCCGGGCTCACTGTGCCACTGGATTCAAACTAGCCTGGCTGATGAGGGGTGAAACCCCGAAACCGGTCCCAGGATGCTTGTTTCCGGTCCAGGGAGAACCTGGCCTGGCAGTTCGGGCTGGACTGTTCCCATGAGGAACAGGGTCAAGACTGATTTGCATATGGCTGGGTTCAAACTGGGGTGGCATGGTGAGCAAAATAATGGATGGATTAAACCCAGATCTGTGACTGGGGGTGAATGTTTGATTGGTTCCGTATTCCGTCCATCCAGTTATGCTATCCCACAGCGTTTGTGTTTTGCTTTGCTTTTGCCGCCCTAAGTGCGCCAGGTATGCCCAGACGTGGGTCCCGGGCTCACTGTGCCACTGGATTCAAGCTAGCCTGGCTGATGAGGGGTGAAACCCCGAAACCGGTCCCAGGATGCTTGTTTCCGGTCCAGGGAGAACCTGGCCTGGCAGTTCGGGCTGGACTGTTCCCATGGGGAACAGGGTCAAGACTGATTTGCATATGGCTGGGTTCAAACTGGGGTGGCATGGTGAGCAAAATAATGGATGGATTAAACCCAGATCTGTGACTGGGGGTGAATGTTTGATTGGTTCCGCATTCCGTCCATCCAGTTACGCTATCCCACAGCGTTTGTGTTTTGCTTTGCTTTTGCCGCCCTAAGTGCGCCGGGTATGCCCAGACGTGGGTCCCGGGCTCACTGTGCCACTGGATTCAAGCTAGCCTGGCTGATGAGGGGTGAAACCCCGAAACCGGTCCCAGGATGCTTGTTTCCGGTCCAGGGAGAACCTGGCCTGGCAGTTCGGGCTGGACTGTTCCCATGAGGAACAGGGTCAAGACTGATTTGCATATGGCTGGGTTCAAACTGGGGTGGCATGGTGAGCAAAATAATGGATGGATTAAACCCAGATCTGTGACTGGGGGTGAATGTTTGATTGGTTCCGCATTCCGTCCATCCATTTACGCTATCCCACAGCGTTTGTGTTTTGCTTTGCTCCTAAGGAGACAAACCATGTACCAGGCCTTATGATGTGCTTTTAAGGAGACAAATCATGTACCGGACCTTATGATGGGCTCTTAAGGAGACAAACCTTATTTGGATTTTTATCTTTAATTCAGAAGGGGACGCGTAAGAGGTTTGATGGGCCTTTTGACTGCGCTTAGAGTAAATCCCACCATAGGAATCAATTTCAATACAAATCATTAACAATACCAAACAACAGTATCAGTAATCTTTGGAGTAAGTAATCTCATGCACGTGACCCCTTTGGCCATGAATAACCACACCTTTATGTAAAAGTTAGAATGTTTATTTTCATATATTAACAATGCTGATATCATGTATCTTAGTCTCAAAATCAAATGATATACACACAGAAACAAGACTGGTTGACCAAACCTTCTAAAGAATCTCAATCTAACCAAAGCATGAATGGTTAAGCACTCTAGAATTACAGTACAAATCAATAGCAAGAACAATTGGGCAATAGAAGGCACATACATCTAGATACAGCAAATGAGTAACATCAATTATTTATTAATAGCAACTTATTAGCATTTTAGGATTCCCTCTACTAACTTTCTGATAAGAATAGCAAGTTTGGACTTAATGCAAAACAATTTTCGTCAACACAAATTTGGAAAAACATCTAGCTATAGCTCTATCAAAATTGTGGTTGGTACCTAGAAACAAAAGACAAATTATAACAAGAACCATAACATTTTATTATACCTTTCCTCAGTGTGGATCAGCAAGCTGAGATTATCTTTGTCAATGGGACATCTGTTAGGCCAGCATCAGCATCGGGCCATGAAAGAGAATGGTTCAAAACCAGAGACTCTAAGCTGTCCAAACCATATGGAAAACAGTATCTAATAGATCAGCATCAGATGTTTAAGCAATTAAGTTAAAGATAGAAATAAAGTCCTCAGGAACTGTTCAGCTCCTCAGACAGACTATACAAGCTCCTCTCAGGAGGAAATCAAAGTGGGAAAAAGCCTATCTCTTCTCAGTGCAGTCGGGCTAGATTAAAATCGTCTAAAGAATCATATGTTTACTTTTAGTCTACTGAAGATAGAACTTCAAATTTAAGATATAACTAAACTGTCTTTCACATGTCGATGATTGGCCCTCTTCTCCTGTTCCCGTCATTGGTTTATCAGGTATAAATTTTGTATCACTCCGTCCTTCGGTCAGTGCATCCATTGTTAGCTCCTGGGAACATTGCTTTCTCACACACTAAACTTGAACTATTACAGCACATTCTAGCAAGCAGTTCTCATGGGAAAAGAAAGCATTTCTCAACGTTTGGTCAACTCAGTGGAAAAGAACAATTTATGTATTAATTTCTTCAAGCGAACATTCCTCACAGTGTTATCTTAACAATGCAGTTTAACATGAGGCTGTGCAAACTAGGCCCAAGACCTTGCTAACTTTGAGACCTACAATTTAATAATATGTAATCATTAATATAACACACTACTACATTAACTTAAACATGAGCACATACATTCTTTTTAATAAACAATTAATAAGGACACTTCGTGATTAGTGGCGGCCACTCAAGTAGGCATGTTTTCCAAGTTGTGCATTAATTTCTATATTAAGTCAAATTCTATGCAGATTCATAATTCAAATACATGAATCTTTATTAGTAAGAGTTCAGCGTTCACACACCCTTGCCCTATTCTTGCTTGCACGTCCTATCTTCTATGTCTCAGCTGCAAAAAATTGCTATGGCACAGTGCCAATGCTACACAGACCATTCCGATTAATAAAGGCTAAAACACATTGGAAAAGCAATTAGCTCTTGCACAGATGAGAACTATTGGCTTTGCCAATGCTTATTTTGTTTTGTTCTGCTCCCAATTAAGAGGGCCCTGGGCTGGTGCATCTGTTGTCTTGTTATGTGTTTTCAAGTCGTCTGATTCTTGAAAAGGCATTTTGTTTACGTGTGGGGCACCCAAGAGTTAGTCTGGAAGAAGTGTGTATTTGGCATGTGGCTATCTGTTAGGAGCAAGTAAACAAAACAAACTATTAAAGTGGTGCTAGCACAGGTGTTTTAATAAAAATGTGTTAATGAATGTTCATGAATTCTGAGTAATGGATTTGTGCAGAAAATATAATAACATAGAAAAATAATGCACGCATTTGAAAATGTGATTACGATGGTTGGCCACCAATCTTCACGAAGTGTACTTATTAATAGTCTAATGCTATGCATATGTTTGACTAATGTAGTAATATGTCATATTAAGAATAATGTGTTATGTATTAGCTTCATTAATTGTAGGCCTTAACTTAGCAAAGGTCTTGGCCTACTTGCCAGGCCTCATGTCAAGCTGTATTTCTAAACGTTTAATAAATGGCTGTCCTAGAGATTTAAACTGTGATTTTCCATTGCATTGTGTAAATGTGCTCACAGCTGAGAATCTTTTCTCATGAGAACCAATTGCTAGAAGATGCTGTTCTTGCTAAATGTAGCATTTTGTATGTAATGTGTGTAAGACTGACTTCCTCAGGAGGAGAACAATGGAGACACTGACTGGATTAGAAGCTGCAACAATATTGTTATCTGACAAGCCAGATGATGAGGAAGTTGAAGAAAAGACAATCAGTGACATGTGAACGGAGTAATGGTAGAATTCACAGATTTGGAGTTTTAGTTTTATTGGACAAAGTGTGAACATGCGATCCCTTGACCAATAGGGATTTGGGAAATAGTTTTAGTGAATTTAACTTAACGAGACTGCACTGAGAAGAATCCAACATTTAGCATTCCGCATTTAGCATTTGCATTTTACATTTGTCATTAGCCTATTGCCCATTTTCTTGCTGGCCAAAAGGTCAATATTTTCTTGTGCGTCTTGACAAGAGACGTGCTTAACTTTATTGCTTAGAGACTTTGCATTTTCTGAACTTTGATGCTTAATCCTGGTGCCTTGCTGATCGATTGATGTTCTGATGACACAGACTATCTTGTTTTGCTGATCCAATTGAGGAGTAGTGGTAACTTGTACCTGTGTGCCTGTTATGCATATTTGCTTTTTCTTTCTAGGTACCAACCACACTGCTTGCAAGAGCCATAGTTAGATGTTTTCCCAAATTCGTGTTACCAAATTGATTCGCATGAAGCCCAACATGCTGATGCTAATCTGGTGGTAGTTAAGGATCCTCACTAATGAAAATCCACTATAGGGAATAAAGTTTGATGTCTTTTCACTGCTGAATCTAAATGTATGTGATCTCACAGTGAAATTGTTCTTGTTATTAATTTGCACTGTAACCTTAGAATGTGCAACAGTGCACGCTTTGATTAGATTACGTTTCTCCGTCGTTTTGGACAGCCAGTGTTGTTTCTGTATGCGTATCATTTTTTAATTCACACGACTTTAGCATTGTTAATATTGGTAAATAAATATTTTAACTTTTAGTAAAAGGTGTTGTTATTCATGACTAAAAGTTCATGGTGCATGACTACTACTGACTCTACTGATTATTAATGTCATTGATTATTGATGATTATTGTTATTGTGTACTGATTCTTGATTATTGATCTGCAGTTACTGGAGTTATGGTGGGATCATCTTAATTGCGAGTCAAAAAGTTCATCGACCTATTCGCGTCCCCTTGTAAGTTTACTTATTAAGGTCAGACGCGTTACCAGTGATGGTAGCAGAGGAGAGCCCATCATAGACGTCCTGTACAAAGTGACAGGCGTTACCAAAGATAGTAACAAAGGTAAGGGTTTGTCTTCCTAAGAGCTTGTTGTAGGTGTTCCCAGAGATGATGGTAGCTTGATGATTTGGTCAGTTGAGAGTTCATTATTACTGAGATTTGGATTTACTTTTATGATACAAATTGCAGAGATGATAGAGGGACATTTTCCTTAGGCCCAGAAATGACTTTCTCAGAAATTCACATCTTGCTAATGGTTGTTTGAGGATTTTCTTGGTGTTCCAGTGACAGTGTGAATGAAGTAGGTTGCGCTTGCACAGCTTATGCAAATCGCAGGTGAATTGTGAGATTTGTGAGGGTTTAGGGAGTTTGCGTACTCCAAATGAAGTTGTAAAAGGAGTGTGCGTACTCCACAGTGTGAGAGTAGGGAAGTCGTCAAACTTCAAATGTGTGTGGCGCTTTGTGCTAAAAAATTGTCCACGTGGTTTTTGATGTACGAAGAGTATAGTGAAAAGTGTATGAGACACTTGGGTTTGATGTTGTAATTTGTCAGGTTTAATAAGTCGATCAGGAGTGGTCGACAAGTCAGAGTGTGAGTCGAAGTGAGTGAAAGAAAATTTAGACTGAAATCTGGCGAGTGCTATGTGCACCAGGACAGACCCACTGATCAGTTGAGAGTAAAATTTACGGGTCGAATTTTGCTTGTGAATCTGGGAGACAGAGAAAGGAGTAGCTGTAAGTGCGGGAAGAGCTGTCAGTGAAAAATCCTTAAAGTTTCTGAAACAATTGTGTTACCTTTCCTGTAGTGAACCAGCAGATTGTTATTTTTTTTATTAGTGCTCGCAATTTTTGCATTAGTTTTGTGTGAATCAAAGTTTGGGAGGACAAGCCGCAAGACTTTGTCAGCCGCAGTACGTGTGAGTGTGACATCATTGGAGCCGCACTGGGATAGGTCGGTTAGTAAGAAGGGTCGAGCACGGATTGGCAGCCGTCCGTGAGAGGCAGTTGGTTGAGAAAGTAGGTAAAGGGAAATCTGGGATCAAAAGTCACTTCCTGATTTGATTTTGAATAACAAAAAGGTTGAAAAGATGAAATTTTCCAAGCTTCAAAGAGTGCTTTAAGGGGAGAGACGCATATCACAATGAGTATAGGCGAGGCAACACTGCCAGAAGGTACACCAGCTTACATTGCAATGGAAGAGAAGGGTGTTGCTCCATGTCTTTGGCTAAAGCAATGGTGCAAAGTGACAGAGAAGGATAGGAACTTAGCATTTCCTACAAATAGGACATTCAATTTGAGGGTTCTAGAGCATTTAAGGATTGTGCTATATGACTCGAAGCCTCTTCCGAGACCAGCGCAGTTGGAAGCATTAGCGATTTGGGAGCTAGTAGCCAGGCAGCAACAACAACAGAAATTCGAGAAGAGGATGAGAAAGGCAGAAAAGACTTTAACAGAGGCTAGGTGGGACAGTGATAAGAGAGTTTGGAGGATGGAGACTTTGCACGGAATTAGGTTGTTTCTGGCAATAACGCAGGACAATGAGAAGGAATGAAGGAAAGCTACTAGAAAGACTAACAGAAGTCCGTCCGAAAGTAGGGAAGCTAGAAAGTCTTCAACAGTGGAGGAAGAATCAGATGATGATGGTCCGAGCACCAGTGCTGTTCTGACAGCTCTGACACAGGCTAAAGGGACAATGAGTCTGATGCAGGCTATTGCTAGCCTGACACAGACTGCGATGCAGAGAGGTCTTACTGTGCCTACTACTCCTGTAGTGCAAAATCAGGTGCAACCGCCACTGGTTCCGAGAATTTACCCTGATGTGCCCATTACGGAATCAACTTCGAACTTAATGGTGCCTGCGGAACAGGTTTACCCTAGACCGATGTTGGTTCAGACTGAACCAACTCCTCTTTTACTTCCCCAAGTGCAGCCGCAGGTAAAGCCAATATTCACTCCAGTAACAGGGACTAGTCAGATATGTCTTCAATGATGAATCAGAACATGGGAGTTACTCTCCCACAAAGCATAAGTGCCAGACCAACCCTAGATGCTATATCGCTACCTATTACTGGTAGTCCAGCAGTATCCCTGTTTGCACAGAAGAAACCTACTGTAGGTGAACAGGGTGCCATGTCACAAAATGTAATGAAGAGAGGACATAATGACAATGCCTGAGTAGTCTCTCCTGTGGGACAAACTGTTGATGGATCAAGATCATTGTTAGACCTCAGTCCATTTGTAGCACTTCCAGATACTATGATAGGGTCAAACGTTAGCCAGAGTTTGAAATTGTTGACACTGCAGACCCCGAATGCAGTTGCACAGCAGGTGCCACCAGTCCAAGCCAGTAACATTTTGTTGCAAGGATTGACAGCTCAGCAGTTGACTGAATGGTTAGACAAGTAAATACCCTGCAGAGTGCTCCTAAGGGAGGGGACTGTTTAAATTATGCCAGGCTAAGCATGGAAGCCGGTGAACTCATAGATGAAACTATGGGTGTGAATAGGTTAGAATCCTACACAGAAGCAGAGTTGAGATATTTGTGCCTGAAGATTACGAGGGAAGTGAGCAATGTGCATCAGAAACTAGCAGACCTGGCAGGTAAGCATGACGTAGAAAAAGAGAAAACGAAGCAATTGAAAAGGAGTTACAGATAGATTTTGAGGCTAAAGATTTTGAACACATGAGATCTGCCGGAATGAAGGCACACCTTAAGGAATTGCTTCAAGGTGCCCAGACTTGGGGAGCATTAAACAAATGGGAAGGCAGATGGGTAAAGAAGAGAAACAAGCAGAAAAGGGATTCTGTGGAGCTGAATGCAAATGTGCAGCAGGATAAAGATCCAGTCAAAATGTTACCAATGATAGAGATTCCAGGGGGGAATTTTATTCATGTCTCTTGGAACAGAAGTGAAATTCTATCATTTACAAATGATTATCCAAAATTGAGAGAGAAGCCAGTAGAGTGATATCAGCAGACCGACAGGTTTGTGAAACGTGCAAAGTGCCCGTGGGAGGACTTGAACACGTTACTTGAGATAGTGGTTACAGCTGATCTGTGGATCGAATGTAAGAGGAGTGTAGATTGGGCAACAAGTGAACGAGAGAGAGACAAGAATACAGGTGCACCATCCCCTGAGGTAATGAAATATTACTATAGGTGATTGAATTTTTGACAACGAGGATTTTGCCCAAGAATATTGATTGGCAGGGATTGACAGGACAGCCCAGGAAGCAAAGGAGTTGATACATGCGTATTATGAGAGACTGTTGCAGGCATCCATGCATTATAGTGGTACAGAGACAATTGAGGCAAAAGACATGACTCATTTTGTGTTCAGATTTGTGGAAGGGTTGAGAACTGAAATTAGCCAGATGACTAAGAGTCATTTGATTTGCTGGCAAGCAAAGCCGATTGATGAGGTTTTGCACTGTGCAAAGTACTGCAGTGATGAGAGTGAGTTGAAGCAGAGGAAGCTGAAAGACAAGGCAATAGTGACGCAGATTAAAGCTGCTCAAATGGGTATGCAAGGAAATTTTCCCGCAACAGTTAACACAGCAGCAGCAGGGAAACATCATGTTTCAGCCGCAGATGAGAGGTAGAGGTCGCAGAGGTAATGTGAATCTTGGGCCAGACTGTAGGGGTTCAGAATGATGTGCAGGGAATGAAGAAATGATTGCCATGTCACGTTTGTGGAGCCATTGGAAACAGGAGTGTCCGATGATTGTGCTGGAAGGTGTTGTTCAGCAGAGTATTGACATCAATTTATTCCAGAACATGACAGCGCCGAGAGTGAGAGGTCCTAATCCAAATTTTCAAAATAATGTGAATCAAGGGCAGAATTTTCAGCCCATGCAGCAGGTGCAAATGCAACGTGTACAAATGCTACAGCAGGTTCCCATGGTACCTAGACAGCAAATTAAAATGCCTCAAGCCCCAATGGAACAGCAACAGATGATGCTTTCTCAACAGGTCACAGGTCAGAGGCTTAACCAATGTAAGAACAGAGTGCACCAATTCCCTTTACACAGTGAGAATGGAATAAATGATGATTGGATGAGCGACAGTTCGGATGAGGAGCCATGTGTGCTTGCAACTTCCTTAGAAGTTGATCAGAGAGGTCCCTATGTGAAGGGAAATGTTATGGGTCACAGAGTTTTATTCTTGGTTGACACAGGAGCTACACGCTTTACAGTGAGAAGTGCAGAAGTTCCAGACTTTCAGGTAAAACAGTTCAGATTGTAGGAGTAGCGAATCAATATTTGACCAACCCAATTACGGAACCAGTTCAGGTTAAAATTGGCAAATTTCAGGGATTGCACAAATTTGTAGTCTGCGATTCAAGTCCGGTATCCCTACTGGGAAGAGACTTGCTGTGTAAAATAAGATGTTTGATTACTTGTTCAAAAGATGACCAAGCCACAGAGACAGAAGGGGAAACTACAAACGAGGACTACCCTCTGATTGAATTTTTCCCGATGTTCACAGTGAAGGAGCTTCATCCTGATCTGCAGGGAATGGTTAAGGAGAAAGTGTGGGATTTGACAGGAAAAGAAGTAGGTCTGACAAAGGGAGTTGAGCCAGTTAAGGTTACTGTAAAGCCCAATGCAGTTTTTCCTTAACTTCCGCAGTACCACATGCCGCAAGATGTCCTTATGAAGGTCGCCCAGATCATTGCAGACTTTGTAAAGCAAGGGGTTTTGAAAGAAGTATTGAGCAGTCCATGTAATTCACCGATTATGGGTTTGCAAAAGCCCTGTGGGAAAGTTCGAATTGTCCAGGACTTGAGAAAAATTTATGAGATTGTGGTCAAATGTTGTCCCGTAGTGCCAAATCCAGCTGTGATAATGTTTTGATTCCATGTGATGCTGAGTGGGTCACTGTCATCCATTTGTCGCAAGCCTTCTCTTCTGTGCCTCTTCAAGAGGATAGACAATTTCTCTTTTGTTTCAAATATCTGGATCGAGTTTATTGTTGGTGCAGAATTCCTCAAATGTTTTCAGAGTCACCTTCCATATTTAATCAGATCTTGAAAAATTATTTGGAGTCATTGGAATTGCCTTTCCAATCGACCTTGGTGCATTACATTGATAATTTGCTGATTGTGTCTAAAACAAAAGACGAGTGCAAGAATGATACGATTGCCTTACTGAACCATTTGAGAAAGAATGGTCACAAGGTGTCTCTGCTTAAATTGCAATACTGACAGTAAGAAGTGAGATACTTGGGACACTAGCTTGAGAAAGGATCAAGAAAGATATCCAGTGTAAGGATTACAGCCATATTGCAGATAAATCCCCCGCCCACACAGAGAGATGTCAGGATGTTTTTAGGGATGGTAGGCTATTGTCGACAATGGATTAAAAAAGAATTTCAGTCATTTTGAGAACATTGCAGAAGCTGACTCATAAGGATATCACTGATCCTATAGTGTTAGACCAGGCTGGAATGAAAGCATTCACTGAATTGAGAGAGAGTCTGTGCAAGGCTCCAGCTTTGTGTATGCCTGACCCGAAATCTTTCACATTGTTTTGTCATGAGCGTGATGCATGTTCTTTGTCTGTCTTGGCACAGGTCCATGGAGGTGTAAATCACCCAGTAGCATATTTTTCAGCTACTTTGGACCCACTTGCAGCAGCCTTACCAGGTTGTTTGTGTGCAGTTGCAGCGGTTGGGCAAAGCCTTACACAGTGTGAAGGCATTCTGATGGGACATCCCCTGACTATAATGGTCCCTCACTCTATTGAGATTCTATTTCCAAGGACGAAAACCCAATATTTGACTCGTGTGAGGTTGACCAGATATGAAACGAGTATTCTAGGGTCACCAAATGTGTCACTGAAAAGATGGACAGTGCTGAACCTGGCAACCTTACTCCCAAATGAAAATGTTGAAATTGAAAAGATGGAAGATGTTGAGCATGATTGTCTTGAAGTAACTGACTTGTGTACAAAACTGAGACCTGACAATAGAGATACCCGATTGGAAGAGAATGACCAAATTATCTTTGTTGATTGTTCCTGTCTGAGAGACAATGCAGGGACACTGAGAGCAGGATATACCGTGTGCACAATTACTGGTATTTTGGAGGCTTCTTGGCTTCGAGGGGTATATTCTGCCCAAGTAGCGGAACTGGTAGCCCTTACTAGAGCATGCCATCTTTCTGCTCAGCTGAAAGTTACAATCTATACGGATAGCCAGTATGGATTTGGAATAGTCCATGATTTTGGCCAGTTGTGGTCACAGAGAGGTTTCATGACTTGTTCTGGTTCACCAGTGAAAAATGGTGAAAGGATTAAAGAACTGTTACATGCTATTCAAATGCCTGAAAAGATTGCCGTGGTGAAATGCAGTGCACGTCTGAAGTCGTAGGACTTTGTATCATTGGGAAATGGAAATGCGGATCAAGTCGCAAGGTTTTGCGCACTGAACTGCATAGCGTTCAAAGATAAGTGGGAACTGTTACCTGAAGAAGACAAAACATGTCCAAGTTTTGCATTGAAAGTAATTGACACCTTGGAGGAATTGAAACTGTTGCAGAATAATGCTGACAGGGAGGAATAATGTCCATGTAGCAAGATGAAATGTGTGCAAAGACAAGATGAATTGTGGCTTTCAGAAGAGGGTCAATTGGTTTTGCTAAATAGTCTGTTGTCTCAAATGGCTACGTATTATCATGGTCAACACATGTTGGGAGGGAAACCATGATTCGGTTGTTCAAACATGATTGGTTCAACACAAGGTTTAGACAGATTGCTGAAGCAGTTTGCCACCGTTGTGTCATTTGCCAACAACTGAATGCGGGGAAAGGACAGTGGTTAATTTGAGCCACATTAGAAGAGCAAGAGCTCCATTCAGCCGAATGCAGATAGATTTTATTAAGATGCCTGTGTGTGGAAGTTTGAGACATGTGTTGGTTATTGTTTGCATTTTTAGTCACTGGATTGAAGCTTACCCTACACGAAGAAATGATAATCTCACAGTAGCAAAACTACTGCTTAGGGAACTGATACCGCGTTTTGGATTTCCGACCTCTTTAGAATCAGATAGGGGAAGTCACTTCATCAATGGAGTAAATAAATTACTGTGAGCAACACTGAACATTGAGCAGAAGTTGCATTGTAGTTTCTGCCCTGAAGCATCAGGACTAGTGGAACAGATGAATGGTACCTTGAAGTCAAGAGTTGCAAAGATGTGTGCATCCACGAATTTGAAAAGGCCTGACGCATTGCCTTTAGTTTTGATGTCAATGAGAAACACAACCGAAAGGAAGACAGGATTGATGCCGCATGAAATCCTTAGGGGTTTGCCAGCAGTGCCTGCAAATGCACTTGTCAACATTACAGATTATATGGTGTTGGACTACTGCAAAGGTCTGGCTGATGTGGTTTGCTCCTTCTCTCAGCAGGTGGAAGCCACCACACTGCCACGATCCATGACCCAGGGCACAACCTGAGAGCTGGAGACTAGGTTGTGGTCTGGAAACATGTGAGGAAAACGTGTTTGGTGCCTCTTTGGAAAGGACCATTTGAGGTAGTTCTGACAACTACCACAGCTGTTAAGTGTGCTGGAATTCCTAATTAGATCCATGCCAGTCACACGAAGAAAGTGGCATGTCCACTGGATCATGAGGAAGAAGAGTTGTTGAGAGTGCCAACAACAGCGAAACAAGTCTCAGGGCCGGAAAGAGAACAAAGAGGAACTGAGACCTGACCTTTGCCCGTTGAGGACAGTTCAGTCACTCCTGTGAGAGATTAAGGGGAAGACCTCCAGGTGGGTGACGGAGAGCATATCTCAATTGAGGTGGCAGGAGAGCCTAGTCAGAGGATGGCTTTCTCAGAAGTAGACGATCTTGAAAGACAAACAAAGCAATTGCCAGACCCAGAGGGGAAAGGAGTTGAGGTGGATCAAAGTCACTGTGATCTGTCTCCTCCTGAACCTGTTGCAGGTCCATCAAGAGAAAACACCACAGAACAAGGGGAAGTTTTAAGTTTGACTCTGAAGAAAACACTGACAAAAGGTCCACTGAAAGGAGATAAGTGGCCAGAGTCGCAAGGAAAGGGAAAGGAAGTAGTTGTTGAGACAACAATCGAGGAAGAAGTAAATACAACAAGGAGAGAAGATCTAAGTGAAGGAGAATGGAATGGTGATTGAAAGTTGAAAGGAAAGAGAATAGCAAGTCGGAGATACGCAGGTCCTGAATGGGCATATGCAACAACAAGTGAATGGCAGCAAGAATTTTTTGTCTTTTTGTTTTGATAGAGACATTCCGGGTCAGTATTTTCTGATTCTTTACAGATCATGAATAACATTAGCCAGCAGAGTAGGAATACTAGGCACTGTAAATATATGAATATTGGTTTGGTGATTATGTGTGGGATATTGTTTGTGGTGTTGATTGTGGGTATGTCTGTTCTTGAGTGAAGCCAACCATACTTCTGCTTTTGAGACAACAACTGTACTAATGGCAATAGAGAGGTTCAGGTTAGATGAGAAGTGTTTGCTTGAGGATACTAATGCGCAAAAAGAACTTTCTTCTAATGTCTTCTATCGCTTGTTGAGTGAGTATGTTGAGACGATGGATGCCAAGAATTGTTATGCGTGTATACAGATTCCTTCATCAGTTAAGGAAGGAGTTACGTACCATAGTTTGCCTTTAACATATGGAATAAGTTGTAGTCTGCTACTAACAAGATTTTATAACCAGTAGTACATCCAGAACTTTTACTTGAATCATGATGTCGTGTTTTCGTTTGTCTCTATAATTAGGTATTTGAGTAGAGTAGCTAAGGATAATGACCTAGTATTAGTTAGTGGTTTCTTTGAACCTACATTGACGTTTGGCACAGCTTATGCTCACAGGAATAATCGGACATGCTTGCTTACACCTTCAGAGAAAAGATTCTTAGATCACTTAGATTACAGGAGAAAGGCACTGAAGGAGAAGTTAGAAAAAGGCTTAGAGAAAAGGACTTACAGGAATGATTATGTTTATAGTGCAATAAGAATGCAAGAGAGATTAGCTTTAGACGTTTAACACATAGGGAAACTTTGTATATAGAGGCCTAAATCACACACTGACACTTTATTTGTGGGAACGAGTGAATGTAAGCATGTATTTTTGTTTCAGAGTAAATGGACGTTTATGTTGCATGGATAGGACCCGGCAATTCCTTGAAGATATTACATCTGTGGTCTTAATGATTATTAGCGTCTTCCAAGAGGATGGTATGGGACATGTTATTTGGGGATAGTTTTCCCAGAGATTTATCAAATGGATGATTTGAAGAAGTTTCCGAAAGTGACTAAATTACATCATATGAGACAGAGGAGAGAGTCTCCTTCTAGTATAGTAGGAGATATATTTGGAGCAATTATTCCTTCAGTAGGAGTTACTCTGAATTTGATGAAGATTTGAAAGTTCTCTACTATTGTGGATGACATGCTGACAAATTTTTCAGGAGCCATTCTCCTGATAGATGCTGAATTAGCTGCTGAAAGACCTATGACTCTTCAGAATTCTCTTGCTTTAGGCATTCTCTTAGCGAAGGATGGCGGAGTCTGTGTAATGATTAATTCTAGGCATTCTTGTTCGTATATTCCTAATAATCGTGAAGAAATTAGAAGTTTAATTACTAATGTGACTAATGAAAGTGCTGATTTGAAAGAGTTGAAAGAACCAGGTGTTTGGGAAATGATTGGCAAAGGTTTTGCTTCAGTGGGGAATTGGCTCAGCAACATTTGGAATGGGATGCTATTGAAAATCTTGCAGCGGATATTAATTACTGTGGTTTGCCTAATTGGAATATGGGGATTGTGTAAATTATGCTAAATAATTAAATTGAAAAGGTCAAAGAATAATCAGAGGAGGGAAGAAAAGAAAAGGGAAAAATTGTACAGATAAAATTCAAAAAGGGAACAAAAGTATGAAGGGGTCGAATTGACAGAATTTTAGCTGAAAAAAATTTGTGGGTGACAGTGTGATGACACATTTATTCATCAGAGGAGGGATTGCTAGTGCAGGTATTTTACTAAAAATGTATTAATGAGTGTTCATGTATTCTGACTAATGGATTTGTGTAGAAA
The DNA here is from genome assembly GCF_031143425.1 of Pleurodeles waltl. Lineage (NCBI taxonomy): Eukaryota > Metazoa > Chordata > Amphibia > Caudata > Salamandridae > Pleurodeles > Pleurodeles waltl. Next base: position 964,240,070 of record NC_090439.1, read on the forward strand.
ATATAATAACGTAAAAAACAATGCACGCATTTGAAATTGTGATTATGATGGGTGGCTGCCTATGTTCACAAAGTGTACTTATTAATAGTCTAAGGCTATGAAATGTGGAGCATATGTTTGACTCATGTAGTAATATGTCATATTAAGGGTTGTGCATTATGTATTAGCTTTATTAATTGTAGGCCTTAACTTAGCGAAGGTCTTGGCCTACTTGCCAGGCCTCATGTCAAGCTGTATTTCTAAATGTTTAATAAATGGCTGTCCTAGAGAGTTAAAGTGTGATTTTCCATTGTATTGTGTAAGTGTGCTCGCAGCTGAAAATACTTTCTCATGAGAACTGACTGCTAGAAGATGCTGTTCATGCTAAATGTAACATTTTGTATGCAATGTGTGTAAGACTGACTTTCTCAGGAGGAGAACAATGGAGACACTGACTGGAGAATTCAATTCAATTTATTTAATTTCACCATTTGGAACTCCAAAGAGGTCCACATGTACACTTATCATCTAATCAAAAAGTAAAAATAAAAAATCAATAGCAAATATATACTATCTTAAATACTATGCCTAAAAGCAGGAAAAAGTGTAAAACAAATTTATCTTTACAGTACAAAATCATCAGGTCTCAACCCTTCACTTGTGAATTATAAAAAATATTTACATAAAAAAGAGGACAATCGCTGAAAAACCTATCTAACCAATCACACATGTAAAAATCAGTGCATAACATTATGGAATAAGACCCAACAATAAAAGGAGAATTACAATACCTATCAACAGAAGGTTTAGTGCATACTTCAACACAGATAAGACCTACAACACGTCCCAGAGTATAAAATAACAGTACATTAAGATTGTGGCATCCTCGTTGTAACCACCAAATGAGTGATAAGATCAATAAAGATTTTTAAAACACTTAAAAAATGTAAACATCTCAAAATAAAATATTTCGTTTGGAGTATTATACATAAATTTCAATACCTCATCTGGTGAAATTATATTAACACAGCGGTTTTAACCATTTTTTCCTTAACTCAACTAAGGTCGGACAAACGAATAGCACATGCATAAACTTTTGTATCCCTAGCTGGCAAAGATCGCAAATATTTGAGGATCCATCCCACTTAGCAGTTACATCTTTGAGAGGTAGTCTATTAAATCTCAAAAAAATTAGAAAACGTCTTACTCCATGTGGTAAATTCCACATTAAATAAGGTTGCGGGTAATTAAAAATCCCCGAGTTAGTTAGTGTCCTAAGCCTCCACTTTTTATGACAAAACTCCGTGTCCAATGAGAAGATTTTGCCGCTTATCGCTTCTTTTAGGCTCTTTTTTAAACGATAAGGGGTGTTGAGATAAAAACGAATGAACATCTAACTGAAGCAATTGCATAGCGAGGTTAATATTTCTATAAAACTGAGATTTATCTCTTAATGAACCAAATATTTCTTTACATGCTAGGAATCTTAAGGCCGACTCAGCACTCTGGGCTAGACAGAAGGCTCTCCGAATTACTTCAGCTAGGCCCTGTGTATAAATACTCTTGATGCCAAATTCTAGCCTTAAGGCTGACACAGCAACCAAATTATTACTGGAGACAAAGCTTCTTCTTCTATGGCCTTCTATCTTATTCAAAAACTCCCATTTTTCAATTTCTATTCTTTCTATGGCATACAGGAGGGTGGACGTGATGTTTGCTTGATAAACAGATAGTAAGTAAGAAAAATGCCACCCACCCACTGCTTTATAGAAGGCTAATATCCTGTGAGACTGAAATAGAGCCTTGCTGATATTAACACATATGTGGTCTCGATCACTAAGGGAACAGGACAGAATTTTTCCCAAAAAACAGTAGGATTTCACCCGCTCCAAACTCTGCTGACCCACTGACCATGTAGATTTAAAAAAAAATTACGATATTTATTCCCCAAGAAGCATACTACTTGAGATTTTAACGCATTTATTTTTATGTGATGCTGCTTCGAGAAATCATATAGGGTCGCCAGCCGCCTATTAAGACCTTTTGGGGTGAGATCAAGCACCATTATGTCATCAGCATAAAGAAGGGAAGAAATTGAAGCGCCTCCAATTATGGACGCAAACCCATGGGTATTCCCTAATACAGATGGAAGGTCATGAATGTATATAGAAAAGAGAAGGGGTGCCAACAGGCAACCCTGTTTTAAACCATTTTTAGTTGTGAATTCTGAGGAAAGATCATGTTCTCCACCTAGCAGTACTTTCCACCACGTTGAGGAGTGCAGGGCTATGATTAAATGTAGCAAATATGTAGGAACACCCAATTTTGATAATTCCATAATAACTTATGGTCCACCCTGTAAAAAGCTTGTAGAAAAGTCAATAAAAGTGGCACATACTACCCCACCTCTAACCTGAACATACTTTTCATTTATAGTTTGCATTAAAAGGATATTGTCTAAGGTATTATGATCCTTCCTAGAGCATGCCTGTTTAATAGGGAGGATCAAATTTTCTTCAACCCAGGACGTTAAATGCACGAGTATGCTTTTAGCGAAGATCTTACCAACAGCATCCAACAGGGCTATTTGCTGATAGATTATGGTTAAAGATTTATCACCTTTTTGCACAAAGGGACTATGATATTTCTCGTCCTGGACACTGGGATTGTACCATTTGAATAACAGGAGTGGGATACCAGGTTAAGAATCTTTGCCCAAAGCGAGGGCTCTTTTTTTATTACTGCCATTGGAACCTTGTCTGGACCCATTGCTCCCGAGGCCCTCAACGACCTTATAAACCTTTCTATCTCAGGGATTGAAGGGGCACCGAAGGCATTGGGCTCCAACCAACAACCAATCTTAAGGTCCAATTCATCTAATTCAACTTCCTCATTTTTCGCATACAGGGAGAGAATGTAGTCCCTCCATTCTGACTCGGCTATTGGAGGGACTGAGGGAGTTTTACGTGACCCACAGCCTTCAGAAATGAGTGACCAAAATATATGAATATTTTTAACCCTGGCTGCTTCCCTCAAGGCTATCCAACACTGATCTGCCTCCTCCTTCCTTATTCCCTCCTTCATCCGTACTCTTCTCCTCTTGAGAAGGGAAATTCTTCTACTCCTCTCATCAGATTCCTGCCTGTGCTGCAACCTAACTAATCTATTGATTTCCCTATTCAAAAGGAGAAGAGGGAGCCTTAATTTCTTTTGTGGAGGTTTAATACATTTTGACTGGACTCTCTGAATGATGTTTCCATGAAATCAGAAAAACAGTTTAACAGATTTTCGTTCCAGGCATCAATATTTCTCATAACCATTTCAAGTGATTCTTTTACAGATAACATTTTCAAAGGTGACCAATAGATTCTACCTGTTTTTCCATTAAAATTGAAGTTATGGCTTGTAAAATTCCATGTCTCGATAGGAGACATTTGGAGTTTTAGCGTAAGGCTCAAGATCTTATGGTCACTAAATGGTGTCTCAATGATTGTCATGTCCTCCACTACTTGTGCTAGAGAGTAGGAGGCCAAAAAGTAATCAATAATATAATTACTCAGGCTGGATTTATGAGTAAAAGTTACTGGGGAGTCCGACTGAAATCGACCATTCAAAATTATGCAACTAAGTTCCCTCAAGCCTTTTAATAAAATATACCCCCTTTTGTCTGTCCTAATTCTTGAAGGAAAACGGATAGAAGGAATTCTGAGGACAGATTCCCTCTTTATATCACTAAAAGTGGATAGGGATAAATTAGAGATTTTGCAGTTTAAATCCCCCGCTATCAATACTTCAAATACAGTTTTGTAAGAGCTTAAAAAAGAAGAAATACAATTCAACATATGCAGTAACATCCTCTCATGCTCCTTATCAGGGGAAATATAAGCATTTACCACTAAAATTGGCATTTTCCTACCATCCTCCAATATTGGAACAATTCTAATTATGTGGTTAGAATTTTGTGAGACTGGGATAATTTCAAACTCCCATTTGTACTTGTCACTTGAAAGTATAGCGGTACCACCTTTTGCATGCCCCATCCTGGACGGCTGTGCCTTTTGAAAAAGGACCGTGCACCCTGGGCAAGAGATATTAGTTACACACCAAGTCTCTTGGATGCAGATTAGGTCCACTTGAAGAGAGCAGATATGATCTAATTTGCCTATATGATACTCTTTAATCCTGCAGCATTCCATAGATCACATGGAGATTATGGTTAAAAACCATGTTGTAGTGATTTCCCCTTCGCCCTAGTATTATTTAAAGCCCCCGCCAACCAGCTCCAGTTATCTTGAAGGGACTCCGAGGGGGAGACAGGACCTCGTTAATGAGCTTCACCACTGTTCCTTCCTGGAAAAGAGAAACCTTAACACTTTCCAGGGGGAGAGCGGGGTACTCTCGCCCAAGAAAGACATTACTTTTATTCGCACATGGAGCAGGGGGGGACTGCATTCTAAACAAATGGGAATCCTTTCTCCTAACTGGGACCACATCTATGCCTCTACATTGCAATTGTTCGCAGTTGACTAAATTCAAAGTTTACAATTATTTTGGAATAAAACCAGACTCTTGTCTTTACAGAGTCACGACCCTGCATCAGAAATACAAGAGAGATGTCACCACTTTCAATTAATTTTAACTCTGGTATATCTCTGAAACAAGATATTTTAAAAGAGAACAGTTTAGAAATAAATTTGAGTCAAATAAAACACAAAACTCAAGGCAAGACGTCGTCTCAGATAGACTGGAAGGATTCTCCATCTCACAATTAACTGCTCCCCCACCTAAGTTGTCCGAAATTAAATATGAGGTAATAGATTCGTCCTCTTGTGCTCCACTATTGAACAGGTGGGGATTATCTTAGTCTGTGGTAAAAAGGTAGGGAACGTGACCACTGGGGAGGATAACTTTAACTCCGAGTTTACTGGCGCCAGGATATTCCACTGAGGAAGTGATGGAGAAAATACATTTTCCAAAGAATAATCAAAGCTTTCTAAGTTAAAACTTTCCTCACATATCACCGGGATGAGAGACACTTGTGATTTACCAGCCTGGGTTCCCTTGGTAGACTGAACAGAATATTTGGTTGAATTCACATTCAAATTTGCATCCAAGGGACCCAACAGTATACTAGGACAGCTATCCCCCAGTTCCTTGGGGGCTTGCTTTGCAGACGTCGGGACTTTCTCAGTCAAGGTTAGACCCTCCTTCTTTTGACCAGACGGCTTTCAATATAGCCAATAGAGTGACTTGAGAATGATCAAAGCTATTTATCGATTTTTCTAAGAGCGCTAAAATAGACAATAGTATTCTCCACTAGGCATTTAAAATACTCCGAAAATTACTGTGTGTTGATCCGGAGGAGCACTTGGAGAATTTCTGGGGAACAAAAACTCAGAGGTAAGTGAAGAGAATACTGGAGATAAAGAGGGATCCGAAGGTGTACTGCTAATAAGTCTTAGACAAGGGGATTCCTCTCTTCCATCCAAGGATGGGAATGCGCAGCAATAAGACAAACTCTTTATGTCAAACGCTCCTTTTACCTAAATGTCCGGCAAGTTGAAATCCCCTACATCCGGGGGGGTCCCAAGTTGGAAGAAGGGAGATTTGTGTTCTCCAGATCCCCCCAGCAGTAGGTGACTGACTAATAGAGGGAGATAGAGCCAAAGCCTTTACGGGATTATCGAGATTATCGAGAGCCTCAGAGTTTGCAAAAGCTTCCTCATTAGGTGGAAGTTCATCAAGTATCTCCTTTTGCAGAAAGGGAAGAATTGTGCAGCAATTTTTTGTGTTCAGGTAAGACATACTCTTGTTTCTTAGAGTATTCGATGTAGTCTTTTTACATGCCCGGTAGAGGAAAGCTCTGCCTATCTGAAGACGTTTAGCTGTCATGACCAGGGGAGGGATTACCTTGGCAAACTCGTCAATGGTTCTTTTACCTTTCGGCCCCTATATTCGGGACACTCAGGCTCTTTGTCTACTGTCCAGGAATGCCACGCCCGCAGCGGTGCTCGCAACCGCAGAGATCGCCGGCCTGCACTGCCGACCCGCAGTGAGATCTAGCGAGAGCTTTAGTCTGTCTGCCCAACGTTCAGGCCTAGCCAACCAGGAAAACACTTCACTGCACAGGCTGTCAGGCACAATTCAAAGAAAATAAAAAAACTGAACTGACTGGAGTAGAAGCTGCATCAATATTGTTACCTGACGAGTCGGACGTTGAAGAAAAGCCAATCAGCAACATGTGAACGGAGTAATGGTAAAATGGTAGAATTAATAGATTTGGAGTTTTAGTTTTATTGGACAAAGTGTAAATATGCGATCCCTTGACCAATAGGGGTTTGGTAAATAGTTTTAGTGAATTTAACTTAACGAGACTGCACTGAGAAGAATCCAGCATTTACCTTCCGAATTTAGCATTTGCATTTTGCATTTGCCATAAGCCCATTGCCTATTTTCTTGCTGGCCGAAAGGTCAATATTTTCTTGTACATCTTGACAAGAGACGTGCTTAACTTTATTGCTTAAAGACTTCGCGTTTTCTGAACTTTGATGCTGAATCCTGATGCTTTGCTGATCGATTGATGTCCTGATGATGAAAACTATCTTGTCTTTCCGATCCAATTGAGGAGATGTTTTGTACCTATGTGTCAGTCAGTCAGAAAATTCTTTATTCAGCAGATTGCCATAAAAGCACAAATCTATTTTATACAGATAAAAATAATTAAAATACTGTTCAAGGTGTATAGAAGATTATATATGTATCGATACTATACAAATTCATATTATTTCCTAGTGACAATAACACAACTAACAAGTTTAAAAACCATTATAAATATACAAAATATTAAATATGACATTTGCTTAATCATATTAAAAAGATCACAAGTTAATTTCTAAATCTTATCCATATCCAAATTAAACTAATATACAGCTGCATCCACCAGTTCTAATTGTTTCCTGATAGCAATGGCAGACCTAATAATACAGAAAAACAGATCTGAATTGTTGGCAGTTTTTGAACATAAGTCAATTCGTCCTTATGGAGTACACATTTTAATTTGTGTAGACAGGGCAGTGTAAAAGCATGTCTAGGGGCAGTATATATGTGTCAGTTATGCATATTTGCTTTTTCTCTCTAGATACCAACGCACTGTTTGCGAGAGCCATAGTTAGATGTTTTTCCAAATTCGTGTTACTAAATTGTTTTGCATGAAGCCCAACATGCTGATGCTTATCTGGTGTCTTTTAAGCATCCTCACTAATGAAAATCCGCTATAGGGAATAACGTTTGATGTCTTTTCTCTGCTGAATCTAAATGTATGTGATCTCATAGTGAAATTGTTCTTGATATTAATTTGCACTGTAACCTTAGAATGTATAATAGTTCAACCTTTGATTAGATTAAGTTTCTCGTAATTTTTGACAACCAGTGTTGTTTCTGTATGCGTATCATTTTTTAATCCACCTGACTTTAGCATTGTTAATATAGGGAAATAAATATTTTAACTTTTACTAAAAGGTGTGGTTATTTATGACTGAAAGGTCATGGTGCGTGACAGTTACTGACTCTACTGATTATTAGTGTCATTGATTTTTAATGATTTATTAAGGTCAGATGCGCTTGAGGTACCCCCGTCTTTAAACAGGATTAACTGGCATGTGTGCCATCAGCCGGTTTTGTACTACTATAATTATTGATGACTTTGCAAACAGTTTGCGTAGCTGAAGTTTAACACCGCACCGGGGTAACACGCGCAACTAAGACAAACGCAAAGAAAAGCTATTTATGATGGCACAAAGTGCACTCTGTGTAGCGCTGTTTATTTACGGGGAATGTGTTGAATCTTAAAACGTTTACTTGCCAAACACTGTCATTTGAACAAATCAGGGTGATTTGTAATTTTGTCACGTGTGGAAACATGCAGATAATGTTCTTAAGGAGGTGTGTAGAGGAGGGCATTGCAGTGCATGCAGCTGCTGCTTTAATTGGACCTCGATATGGACTTTACATTGTGTGTAAAGTGGCACTGGACAAACCACACACACTTAAACTCCCCCATCCCTGCCCCCACCCGTCCCACAGCCTAGATAAACCAGCCTCTGGAGGGCCTTGAATCGCCACACATCACCACAATTGTAGCTTAGTAAGACTCGGGGTGTGTGTGTGTGGGGGTGTGCGTGTATGTGTGTGTGGGGGGGAGTTAAGTGAGAGGTTCAGATTTCCCAACAATCAATCTGTACAAATGCCAATATTTATTTAATTTGTCTCCCGCCGGACTGGGTATGTTGGCATGTATGACATTGCTGGCATATAATGTTAAAATATATCATATGAGAAGCAGGGCATCAGGGGGGTTAAGAGGCTGGGGAGAGGAATTTGGATTGTTATCAGTATTTAAAACAATACTTTCAAAACAGAGACGAGAGAGAGTGCATGTGTGTATTTTAGTCTGTGTATGTATGTAAAAATTCCAGGTAAAATCCAACAGACACCCCACCAGACCCGAATGAAAGCACCTGCACTCAACTACTTTACTAGATAATACATTTATTAGGGGTCCCCCAATCCCTTTGAAGCTACGCCCCTGCACATCACATCACTTCTTGCTGGCGCTTGGCAGCTACAGGTGGGTGCATGGCTCAGACGTTGCGTTATGTGGGCAGCTCGGACAGTGCAGGTCGCCTCAAACCATGGACGTGGGAAGTGGGTATTTCTGCATGTGGCTAGCACCCCCATGGAGCTGTATACATACAATGTAGGTGATAGCTTCAGCAGCGTATTGCATGCTGTGATGTATCATTTATTAAAACCATGAGGTGTTACAGTTATTTTATTGACGGTATCGCCACATTAAATTCAGGGAGGGATGGCTCTCATTGAAGAAGACAGACTGCATTTACATTTTTACACTGAATGGCTTTGTGGAGCTGTTTTACAGCAATAAACACAAACTTGTAAGCTCCGTAAATAACAGTAAAGCTCTAAGTGCTACTGTAGAAGTTGGAATGTTAAAGCAGCTCATGGAGCTGTGAAGGGTGCTGTTTAGCGTTCTCTATTACGCAGTGATGCTCCATGCTGTTTTGCATGGTAATTTAACTTGTACTTTTATCGGTGTTGTTAACACATTTACCAGTGATGTAAATAAGAAGCATAGGTTGTGTAGAGAGCCATGCAGGCTCTACAATACTTTGTTTCCCCGCAGGGTTGCGGGTCGGGCTTTCGCCCAAGTTATTAAATAAAGTGGAGATCTGCTGACCCGGCAGTCCTGGAGAAACTATCCCAGTGTCGTGTTGTAGTGTCCCTGAGCGCGCACATTACAGAGGCGACGAAGCGGGATACAGGCACTGCAAAGATTCAGCAGAAACATAATTTTACACGGCGTCAGCAGCGGCGCGCTGCAACGCGCACACCTCTTTTCCCTACTGAGCGCCATGTAAAGACAGAGACCGGCGTCAATTTACCTAATTGCAGCAACGTGCGTGCAAGGTGCATCAGAGGACGCGGGTGAGCGGCTGTCTCGACCCGTTGCTGGTGGTCAGATAGCCCTGAAGGAACAGCACCACGCCTGGCTAGCTCTTCGCAAGACGGACAACTGTCGAGGGCAGGAAGCAACAGATGGAGCGGCAAGGGAAACGCCCCTATCCTCGGGAGGGCCTGCCTGCAAAGTCCCGGTAAGGCAGCCAGCTCCATGCCGGTGTGAAAATAGGACGCACGTGGTCATCGGTCCCCAAAAGATGTTTTTTTGGCAACAAGGAGATTTTCAACTCCTGTGCGTGTGCCCTGGGTGGGAACACACCGTTTATTGCCCACAAACTCTGTCACCTGTTTCATCCCCTGCCTCTGGGACCCGGGGACCCTTGTTTCCTCAAAACCTGCATCTCCCATGCTATGTTGGGCTGAGACTGTGCAGGCTGTGTGGCAGTGAAGACCGTGTTCTTCAAGAAGTACAACAGAGTTGTCCTCTTCGAGGGCACAACTGGGGCAGCACCCCCCCCATATTTCCTGAAGAGGGAGAGACACCAGGAAGGGTACGTATCAACTACATACCCTACAAAAAAAAAAGAACAAAAGAAACAAAGGACAAGATACACCTAGACAATGAGTGCTGCAGAGCAACAGCCCGCACCTGCTCCAGCTGGAGCTCTCTCGTCGGTGGCGGCACTGCCCTCTTTCAGCCAGTTAGCTGACCCAGCCACGGCTGCGCCACAGTGGCACCTCTGGCTTGGCAGCCTGGAGAACTATTTTTGTGCCACAAGGGAAAGGTACGGCGCCATGCGCAGATCGCTAATGCTGCACAGGGGAGGCGATGAGCTTCACAAGTTGTTTGACTCCTTACCTGACACGGGAGATCCAGCGCATTTTGATGCCGCGGTGATGCCACTGAACAAGCATTTCGATCCTCAACTCAATCCAGATTATGAAAGATTCAAACTGCGCCAGGCCCATGAGATGGAGACGGAGTCGTCGATATGTTCTACACCAGACTGCGCAAACTGTCCAGAACGTGCGTGGGACTGAACCAGCACGAGGAAATAAGGGAGCAAATAATTCAAGGGTGCCGTTCCAACATGTTGCGCAAATTGATTATGCGGCAGTCTGGCACATCCCTCGACGAGATCCTCATCCTAGCATGCTCTCACGAGCTCTCCGCTGTCTGGGCGGATGCTATGGCAGCGGTAAGGGGACAAACTATGTCAGCTGCGCCATCCCCGCGGCAGGTTGCCATCAAAGAAGAACAGGTGGACGCCATTCACACTCGACAAGGCCTGGGTTGGCAACCGAGCACCTAAAGACAAGGGGCAAAGTGTGCAACAAATGCAGTAAGGGGAACCATTTTGCCAAAGTGTGCAGGATGGGTAAAGGCAGACCACGGGATTCCAGAGAGAAGACTGCCACAGTCAAAAACATAGAGAAAGAGGAACGCACACTCCAAACACAAGTGGACACTAAGTTCCCAGTATATGAGGAAGAAGAAGAAGAGGACGTGTTTGTCATCTCGTTCACAGGAGGGAGACAACATAAACGACAACCACCCTCTATGAGCACGGTCAGGATCAACAACACCCCGGCCACTGTGCTCATTGACACGGGTGCCTCAGTCAACATGATGGATAATACGCTTTACCAGCAATTGTCTCCCAAACCACAGCTGTCACCTAGCAACACAAAAATATATACGTACAGAGGACGAGACCCACTTCCGCTGCAGGGTACGATAGAGGTATCCGTCACCAACGAAGGGCATGGCACCCAAGCAAAGTTCTATGTAGTGTAGGGAGACCGTGGCACTCTGCTGGGATGCTATACAGCAGAAGACCTGGAACTTGTCTTCTTTGCACGCCAAGTGTACGAGTCGCATGCAGAATCCCTCCTCAAAATTTTCCCCAGCTGTTTACAAGGCTGGGAAAGCTCAAAGGCAAACAAGTGAAGTTACACATCGACAGGGCAGTGAAGCCTGTAGCACTGCGACACCGAAGAGTGCCTTTCCATCTGCGGCCGGCTGTTGAGAAGGAATTACAGATGTTGGAGAGCCAAGGGGTAGTCGAGAAAGTGGACGGGCCCACTCCCTGGGTCTCGCCGTTGGTAATCGCGCCGAAGCCGAAACAACCGTGGGCCATCCGCCTCTGTGTGGATATGGGCCTACCTAATCGAGCGATTAAGCATATCACGCCCACAATGGACGATATCATTGCAGACCTGAATGGTGCACAATGGTTCTCAAAGCTGGACTTGAATTCTGGCTACCACCAACTAGAATTGGACCCGGACAGTCGGAACATCACAACATTCTCCACCCACGTGGGAGTGCAACAATTCAAAAGGCTGAGTTTCGGGGTGTCGTCAGGCTGAGTTTCGGGGTGTCGTCAGCGGTGGAAGTGTTCCAAAATGCCATGAGAGAACACTGTCTGGGTTGGCGGGGGTGATCCACCTGAGCAACGACATCTTGATCTTCTCAGAGACGAGGGAAGAACATCATCTCCGTCTTAAGGCCACTCTACAGAGACTTTCAGATGCAGGCCTCACCCTTCACAAGAACAAATGTGCTTTCTACCGCACCTCAATTGATTTCTTTGGGTACATCTTTTCGAAGGATGGGTTGCAGGTGGATCCCAAGAAAGTGGAAGCCATTCGACAAGCACTGACTCCCCAAAATGCCATGGAAGTCAGAAGTTTCCTGGGAATGGCTACTTACTGTGGCGTTTCATTCCCCAACTAGCCACGATGGCAGAACCACTAAGACAGCTTACGAAGGTCAACTGCAAGTGGGAATGGACTTCCGAAGCAGACAACGCTTTCCAGGAAATAAAAGGGGCGCTGTTGGACAAAGTGACAATGGCATACTTTCACCTGAAGAAGAGGACGGACGTGATGGTGGATGCAAGCCCTGTGGGGCTGGGAGCGGTACTCATGCAGGAGCAAAGTTACCAAGAATGGGCCCCGGTTGCGTACGCCAGCAGAGCTCTGTCGGCAGTAGAGACTGGGTACGCTCAGGTAGAACGTGAGGCACTAGCAATCAGGTAGGCGTGCAAACATTTTCATCTGTACCTATATGGCCAGGAATTTCAAATCGTCACAGACCAAAAGCCGTCGGTGCCCTTATTTGTTGGCTCTATGAGGCTAGCTCTCCCGAGAATCGAGAGGTGGGTGGTCCTACTACAGCCGTATCTCTTCACCATCATCTATTGCCGGGGGGAAGAACCCAGCAGACTACCCGTCGAGGCATCCACAGACAACACCGCTGGGGGTGCCAGAGGGTGATGAAGAAGAGAAAATGGAGAGTTTCGTTAACTTGGTAATACAGGCGGCGTGTCCTGTGGCCCTAACAGTGGCGGAACTAGCGGAGGAGTCAAAAAAAATACTGTGTCATCACCCGAGTTAAAGAGGCCCTGAGTCAGAACCGGTGGAAGCATCTCCTGGAAGGGGTAAAGGCCTATGATTCTGAGGAGAGAGTAGCCATGCAAGGAATGTGGAAAGTCAAAGAGGAGTTGTCTGTTGGAGGTGATGGTCTTCTCCTGAGCTGTCAAAAAATAGTGATCCCCACAGACTGTGGGATAGAGTGGTGAAGTTGGCTCATCAAGGCCATCAAGAAGCGGCGAAAACAAAGGTGCGTCTGTGCGCTAAGGTGTGGTTCCCGGCCATGGACACGAGGGTAGACTCATTTGTAGGAAACTGCCACTCATGTATCATAACATCTGTTGAACCGCCCACTAGCCCCATGATTACTGAACCGCCCTGCTGCCAGCCGTGGTCTAAGTTAAGCATGGACTTTGGGAGCCTCCCAGATGGCAAATTAACAGTGGTTCTGATTGATTCATTCACGAAATTCCCAGTAGTGGAGACCGTGGTTTCCACCTTGTTTGGGAGCCTGGGACCAGTACTGGAGAGAGTGTTTGCAACTTTTGGCCTTCCGGATGAGATCCGAACGGACAATGGTCCCCCATTCCAGGGCTATACAAAATCACAAAATCACGCCATACTGGCCACAGGCCAATGGCGACGTGGAAAGGTTCATGCGCAATCTGAATCGAGTGCTGAGAATAGCGGTGGAAAGGGGCGAAGACCTGGAAAGTAGCTTTCAACAATTTCTGCGCGCCTATCGTCAAACGCATCACAGCACTATGGGGTGTGCACCTAGCCGCTCTGCTGTTCAAAGTAGCTCAGCTTGATTGCATCCCAGTTGGCTCTCTGGTGGAACTGCCTGAACTAGATGTTGGTGCCACGCAACTAGGCAAATCAACAACAAAGCCAAGGCCCGAAGACCAACGCGACGCTGGGACTTTCAAATAGGTGACAGGGTAGTTGTGACAAACAGACGGCCTGAGGTGTGGAAGGTAGTGCGAACCCAGGGGTCAATGGTAACAGCCTGCCATGATGAGAGGCAGGTGACAAAGAACATTTTGCACTTCAAACGTGCGGGAGCACCTGTGGACGTCCGCCAAGGAGAAGAAGAAGATGTTGTCGGAGAGGCTGGCGGGGAGATCAATGATGGATCTGGAGGCCAAGAGGATCCAGTCACACTCTGCATCAGCCCGAAGGGTCGAGAGGTCGGAATGAGAGGTATCATCTTCGGCCCAACCCGGCTCCCAGACAGCGACTCCGAGACTTTGCATGCTAAAAGACATCAAAATGAATAGGTGGAGAGTGCACAGGAAAAGGTGACTTTGAAACAGAAGGCAATGGCTGAAGATAATGGAGTGACCAGGGAGAAAGCTTGCCGGCTGCCATGCCTAAGTTTTGAGTGCAGGACATATATCCCTTTGTAGATCTCTCTCTCTTTTTCTCTCTCTCTCCCTCGCTCTTTCCATTTCTATTCATCTCTCTATTTTCTTCTCTGTACTTGCTCCGTCCTCACATCTCACTTCTTTGTTTCTTATGACAGTCTGTGTTTAATGACTTGTCAAGTTCTGTTCGTTGGGTTTTGGAATAAAGTCCTGGAGGGATGTAGAGAGCCATGCGGGCTCTACAATACTTTGTTGCCCTGCGAGGTTGGGGGGGCGGGCTTTTGCCTGAGATATAAAATAAAGTGGAGGTCTGCTAACCCGGCAGTCCTTGAGTAACTATCCCAGTGTCGTGTCATGGTGTGCCTGAGCGCGCACATTACAGGTTGCTATTATCCCCCTCAGGACTACCCTTTTTATCGAATTTGGGATAATCAGAGACCGAGCTAATGTTACTCAATGCCTTAAATTGTTGATAAAATACGGCATTGGCAAAGCCAGTTGCTCTAACCTACAAGAGCTATTGACACTGTCAGTGATTTTTGCCATGTTATACAGTAGTGCAGCTGCTATGTAACATGGCTGAAGGTTTTTTTTTTAAGTACTATGACGTTGCAGCACTGTACATCATAGCACTTTAAAAAAAACTTTCAGCCATATTGGACAGCGGAAGTGCTCTTGTTCAACACGGCTAAAAAACATATTGGCAATGCCAAAGGCTGTTCTTAAACGCTTTTCAGCCATGTAACACAGCAATGAGGAGTGCTGCTGTGTCACAGCACTTTATGTTGCCAAGCATCCAGGCTGATGTACAACATGGCTAAAAACATTGGCAAACCAAATAGCTCTCGTAGGTAAGACCTTCTAACTTTGCCAACATTTGTTCTTTTTTTCACTGTCCCTCACCAGGTATATCCTGGCAGTACCAGAGAGTAAAAAAAAGCCAGCTGATCATCCACTCTAAACAGGACAGATGGTCAGATGGGTTATTTCCGACAGCGTTTACTCTGTCTGGCCTGTCAGAGGAATTTTTACACCGATAGACTAAATTATACTCCATCGGTGTAAAACTTCCTGTCTGCCTTACTGAAAATGGAATAGTTTGGCAGACAGGGTCCACCGCCAGCATTGTAATGGGGTACCTGTCCACTACACTCTAAATCAGCCCCAGAGGTCCACCTAATGCAGATCAGTACTGACCATGTGCCTCATGAGAACAATCCATACCAAAACATTGGTCTCCTCACACATTCACAACGTGGTCCACTGCTTTTTTAGTTGGGAAATTTGAGATTCACACCTGAATCTCATTGACTAAGTTACAGCCCTGCATACAAAAAGCAGCATTCACAAGCTTAGAAAATACAGTTGCTAACGATCATCAAATATGAAGGGAAATCATCAAAACTAAAACAATCTAGGTAAACATAAAAATTCACCTGCACTATATACAGACAGAAAATCTATACAGAGGAAGACAAAACAAAGTGGCTGCTGGCATCGTTCTTAAAGAGAGAGACCACATAGTCATACACTGGCTAAGGACCAAAAGCGGTGAGATGGCAGTCACACAGATAGGGGTGAATGACCCTAAACACTTAAATCAGGTTTACACAAAGCAACAGAGGGCAGGCAGTATGGGAATATATGTTTTTCTGATGGGATTGACTTTCTAAGGTTTATGGAGCAACAGAGGGAAGAACTGAAATCCCCACCAAGGAAAGAGTTGGTGGCAGGAATAGCTGACTTGTATAAATGAAAGGCACTGAGAAGCAGAGGTTTCCACAGATTTGTATCACAGCTTCCCAGACATACTTTTAGAGAGGTTGTTTTTCTAGAAACAAAGAGAACACAATCTGCCAAATGCCATGCAAGAGGCAATAATCATTACATACCAAAGCCAGATAGAGAACTGGAAGAGTGCACATCTTATTGCATATTATCCATGGTCAATGGAAAACAGCTGTCCACCCGGACCAATGTAGTTTTATACCACATAGAGGCACTACTCAGACAGAGTCTGAGGAGAGTCATGAATGGCCTACACTCACAGCAGAGGAGCAATATTGCCTAGTTGTAGTATACACTGAAATAATATTTAACACTATTGGATGGAAATATATGCTGCAGCTACTGGAAAACATGGGATTCAGACTAGAATTGCTTTTTCCTCATTTGTGTTTCACTTTACGCAGTTTCACTTATATATCACGAGCACCATGTGTTCACTTTACACTTTTTTGAGCATTTTCATAATGTATATTTGATACTATCTTATTTTGTATATTCAGATTGAATTAATATAATTTGTTTCCCATTTATGTGGAACATATTGTTTTGGTGTGATTCGATCTGATGCATTGTACGTAGATATTATTTCAATGAATCCCTATGGGAAATTGGCACTTGATACTTTGAGAACGTTGGCATTTTCCTGACCTTGCCATTTGGTGCCTGCAGCCTGTCCTAGGTCCCATGACTGGGTGCAGTTCGATTGTGTTTATTCCTCCCAGACAGGCACACAATAGATGGATTAGGTGTGCCTGAATGGGCCATCAACTGGCAATGGGGTGTGTGGAGCCAGACACAGTCCCTCTTGCAAATTAATTGTCTGTGCTCTGTCCTCACAGAAAGGACTCGGCACCACTGCCTTATCCCTACAGCCAGCTTCAAACCAGGGCAGGGAACTCAGAAAATTCCAAGCACTTCAAAGGAAATACTCTAGAAACTTCTTCTACTTCAAAGAAGGAGCCAGGTAGAAAGAAGGGACCCTCAGACCCACTCTTCCATTCACTTTCTTGACCTGCAAAAGGGCACTCCAAGGGCTATTTTGCTGGCCCCATGTTCAGAGCCTCAGTAACAGAAAAGGCTTCCACCATCTTGAACCTGCACCTAGACCCCGCCTGAATGAGTCCTGAAACTCGAAGTGGTACCCCACCAGTCCTAGAACCTTGGTCGTGGTGGTAAAAGTGCCCTGAGAACTAAGGGAACACTAAAACCAACCTGCTCATCTATCCATCGAAGGTGTATCGCCGGTCGGCCTGACTTAGCAGCAGCTCCTGCTACATTTTTCTCTGCAACAACAAATTCTGTTCAGCGGCCCTTCGGTGAAGGTGTATCCGGCCTCCTGAAAATCTCATCGGCTAAGCTTCCAGCTTCAACCCAGTAAAGATTTTCAACTTTAAAAAAAGAGACTATGTGGAAATGCAGAAATCTTCACCACAGCTTTGTCCAGTGGCTTCCCGATGACGACATCTCCTCTTTGGACACTGCCTGCAGTCGTGCCCCATTGAAGTTTACCTTCTCAAAACTTTTTCTTTGAAATGCCTTCTAAGTCTGAAAGTAAGCATTGACTGGGCCCAAATCACTTCTTGTATCTGACCAGTGTTCCATTGCATGGAGATATTTTTCATCTTTGACTAGGTCTCATGCAACTAGATGTCCGTGTTTGGCACTTTGATCTTTTAGGTGCTAGTTTTTACAAAAACAATTTAAACATTCGTAACTCTGGCTCTAATGAATAGATTTTTGTTGCTTTGCTGTCAAATAATTTATTAACATGTACTCTATTTTTCTAAATTGGTGTGGGGTTGTTCTTATGTTGCGTTTTCTCTTTATTACTGTTTATGTGCTGCATAAATACTTTAAACATTTCCTCTAATTTGAGCCTGACTGCTTTTGTGCCAGGCTACCAGAGGGTTAAGCACAGGTTAATTTAGGACTTTTCATGGTTCACCCTAACAGGGATTATGGCTGTTGCTTGAATAGGGGTCATCCCCCTTCAACCAACAACCCAGTTTCTTACAAAATGTATCACTTATTAAAGTACCAACAACCCAGTTTCTCACAAAAGTTATCATTTATTAAAGTTATAGAAGTTGACCCAATGATATTCGTGGGAGGGGTAGTGCAGTAGTGAAAAACAAATTAAAGAGTTTTTCATTACCTCAGTGGTAAAAGTTGAAAGTATTTCCATGTTGTAAATATGTATATATAAATATTAATATAGGAGTAGTATAGAGATATATTAATTTGTACACATTCAAGTTCATTAGTAGAGTGGTACGTTCCACTTACCTTGGATTGTTGGAGGTGGAACAACCTGGAGTTTACAATGGAATGTTGAACTGTGGAGCTGAGAGAGTGTGAGGAGTTGATCAAATAAACAGCTCAATTAATTTGCTCTTGTGTGATTACTACAGAAGACTTAAATTGGCGACGAGGGTGGGATCCTGTTGAAATCCAGAGTGGAAGAACTGCGCAGGGGCAGTGTAACTCCTCACCCCTGAACCGGATTTTTTTTGGGACACTTGTCGAGAGATTTTAAAAGCTTAACAAGGTATGCTAAGTACACGGCGGAAATAGCAGGTCTCCTTGAAGACCGTAATAATAGTTGAACAACTATAGCAGTGGGGAATCTAATCACTACGAGTGTTACGGCAGTTGAGTGAAGGAAATCAAATTCACCGGAAAATTTCACGATATTAATTTTTGACAGATTCAGAGCGTGGGAGGCTTCGTGTTGACGTGTTGAGCGCAGCGTTTGACAAGAGGAAGGAAAAAAAATAAAAAATTAATTCTGCCAGTTAGTGCGACTCTTCCTTTCAGGATTATGCCTTGTCAACCCATCTGAGATCCGTTTCCATCAAAAGTGACATTTCATTTTAGAATATTTATTAATAATTAACATATGTATAACGCGCAAACAATTATCTTCTTTCTGGTTAAGTAGGACTACAGCGGGTCACTGACGTGGCTGTAAATCGTATCCTCGCTGTTGCCTTGCCGCACGTACCGCTCTCTACGAAGCCTGACAGCGACTGCGCAGATTAAACTGTAAATCCCAACAATACTCTCCAAACCAGGCACTACGTCCTCAGTTGTCACGCCCAGCAGCTGTTAAGTATCGTGCCTAAAGGGAACTGTCGGCATTCTGCGTGAAGCTGAGGCTGACAGGATGAGCCGAGCGTAAAGTTACCGGTTCCGATTGGTTACCGGCATTCAAGCGAAGTGGAATCCTGACAGGAAGAGCTGAGCGAGGGAACAGAGTGAAGCAATGTCGGAGTGCCAAGCGGAATTCTTTGAGCCTGTGACCATATTGTGACCTGGGAAAGGACTGGTAGTGTTGTGTTTTTTTTTCCTCTTTTTCAGGTTGATAGATTCTGTGTTAGACTGCTACGTCGTTTATCAACGAGAGGGAAGTTATTTTATTGGCGTCATCATCGACTCAACACACGAACCGGAGACATTTCCAAAGGCTGTAGTAGTTAACTCTTTCTTGTCCAGAGCGGCGTATAAAAGAAAAAAAAAAAAAAAAAACTCTTGGTAACTCTTGAAGGAATTTAATGAACCGGTTGTTCAATTAGTAAAACTCTGTATGTGAAATTATTGTTGTATTTGCGCCTATAGTTACACAGATCCGATAATTGGGAAAAAAAAAAATCCCTGGGAAATTTAAATTAGTAAGCATTGACAGCAGTAAAACATGGCAGCAGCTAGTATGTCCCAACCACCTCCTTTCTTAAATGATATAGGTGAACCCACTCTTTTATGGAAGGATTGGAGACGCTTATTTGAATCTTACCTCATAGCAATTGGGGGAGAAAGATTTTCCTCATTGAGGAAACAGCATATTCTACTACACAATTTAGGAGTACAGGGAAGGAAAGTATATGACAATTTAACAGACATTGGGGAGGAGGAGGATGAGATTGAAGATTTGGATGTGTATGAAGAGACTATAAAAAAACTGGAAGCTCATTTTGGGGTACAAATAAACATTGTATTAGAAAGACATAAGTTTTTCAGTAGAGTTCAGGGGAGGGATGAGAAAGTTTCAAGTTACATAGCTAGCCTTAGGGGTCTGGCTGCGACGTGCGATTTTGGTAATCTTGAGGACTCGCTTATCAGAGATCAGTTGGTAAGATGTACTAATAATAGCAAAGTACAGGAAAGATTATTAGTCATGAGTCCCTCCTTAAAAGAGGCAATAGAAGTAGCTAAAAGCATAGAGCAAACTGCGGAATGCATAAGAGCCTTCAAGAATTCTACCATAATAGAAGAAGTAAAAGAAGTTAAAATAATAAATGATCAAGAAGACAAGGGTGGAAGGAGTAGTGAGGAATTCACGGTTCATGAGATTACCAGCAAAAAGAGTATCAATGGGAATGTCAGAAACAGGTGCTATAGGTGCGGCAATGTTAAACATTTGGCTAACAGCTTAGAATGTCCAGCCAGGAACTGTATTTGCAGGAAATGTGGAAGCAAAGGGCATTATGCAAGAGCTTGCAGGAGAGAAAGAGATGTAAATGGCAGTAGAAAAAGTATACATAAGGTGGATAATATAATACATAAGGTGGATAATATTCAAGAAAATCACATTTGTTTTACAGGTAAAAGAAAGTGATAATAGCACTGATTCAAAAACAACCTATCCGTCATGTGAAATAGACCTAAATGGAGAGCGCCTAAGAGTTTTTGCTGATTCGTGTTCTCCATTTACAATAATAAATGTTGATATTTTTGAAAGAAAATTCAAAGACAAAGGGTATGAGTTACAACCAGCAGATATAAGTCCAGGTGGCTATAATAGCGACCCTATACCCCTGAAAGGTATGATGTCCATGCATATTACATTCAAGGGCAGGTCAACCACGGGCAAAGTGTACTTTACCAGTAAGGGTTCTAATCTTTTGGGGTGGAAGCACCAGCGTGATTTAGGAATACGTTTAGATCCAAACAGGGAAGAACCAGTCATGTTGATGGGAATTTCAGAGAATGATTATACAGTGTGCAAGGAATTCCCAGACCTTTTTTATAATAAACGGGGTCTTCTAGTGGACTATCAGCACAAAATCAAAGTAAAAGAGGGGGCAATTCCAGTAGCACACAGGGTCAGACCAGTACCACTCATGCTACAGGAACCGCTGAAACTTGAACTAGGCCGGCTTGAAAAATTAGGAGTTATTGAACCGATTGACAGTGCATTATGGGTTGCTCCGGTTGTGATTACAAAGAAAGCAGGAAACCATGGAATTCGGGTGTGTGTAGATTTGAGAGACTTAAATGCAAATATTTGGGTCGAGAGGTTTCCTTTACCTAAAATCAATGAAATGTTAAGCACCATGGGACCAGCAAATGTTTTTAGTTAGGTTTTAGACCTCTCATCAGCATACCACCAAGTAGAACTTCATCGATCATCACGATCCCTCACCTCATTTATCACACCATTTGGAGCCTATAGATATTGTAGGATGCCCTTTGGATTAGCCTCTGCCGCAGCAGTATTTCAACGCATAATGCAGAACATATTGAAGGATATGGAACATGTATTGTGTTTCCAAGATGATGTGTTAATATATGGCAACAGTAAAGAGGAACATGATAAAACCCTTAGGAGTGTTCTCCGAGCTTTACACAAAGCGGGAATGACAATAAAAAAAGAAAAATGTAAATTTGGTGTAACATCAGTGGAGTATCTAGGTCATAAAATCTCGGAAGAAGGGGTCAAACCTAAAAATGATTTGGTGAAAGCAGTAAAGGAAGCATTAGCGCCCACAAATAAACAAGAACTTAGATCATTCCTAGGTCTAGCCGAGTATATGGCAAAATTTGTACGAAATGTTTCCATAATTACAGCTCCTTTAAGAACACTATTGAAGAAAGATATATCGTTCCAATGGAGCACGGAATGCCAGCAAGCGTTTTGTGATATCAAGGAAGCTATAACTCAATCACCATATTTAGGGAAATTTGATCCAAAATTAAAAACATACATAACAACTGATGCCAGTGGACAAGGTTTAGGTGCAATGCTATACCAGATTATGGGTGGGCAAGAAAGGAGTGTGGCTTTCGCCTCAAGAGCATTAAATGAGGCAGAAAGACGATACTCAACAATTGAAAGAGAAACGTTGGCTTGTTTTTGGGCCGTAACCCATTTCAAATTCTTTTTGTGGGGATTACCTTTCACAGTCAAAACTGACCACAAACCATTGATCATTATATTCACTACTCAAGGCAGGGAACGAGCAACACCGAGGATAGCCAAAGGGTTATTAGGGCTGGAAGGATATAATTTTAAAATAGAATATGTACCGGGTGACAAAAACTACATAGCTGTTTTTCTGTCGAGATCTACAGGATTAGACAAAGTAAATGGCATTGATGCAGAACATGATATGGAGTGGGAAGAAAAAGAGTCCATACTATGGATAGATCTTGCTAGCCTCACACAAAAAGAGTGGAGAGAGGAGACAGAAAAAGACCAAACATTACAACTAATAAAGAATACAATAATTAATGGGTGGCCCAATAAAGCAAATGAAGTGGAGGAACCTTTGAAAGGGTATTGGAACGTCAGGTCAGAACTCCATATTTCGAATGAATTAGTAATGAGAGGTGAAAGAGTTATTCCCCCATGCAGTTTGAGGCCCAAACTGATAGAACTTGCACATGAAGGACATTTAGGTAGGAGCCTCACGAAAAACAAGCTTCGAGCCACGTACTGGTTCCCCCAAATGGACAGAGATGAGGAGAGGATTGTACAGGATTGTTGGGCTTGTGCTGTAAGTGATAAATCCCATGCAACACGTAAGGCTCCACTTTCACCCATGAGCATTCCAGAGAAACCATGGGATAAGCTAGGCTTAGATATTTTAGGTCCGATGTCCCATCTAGGAAACAAGGGTCAATACATGTTTGTCTTGGTCGATTATCATTCCCATTGGACCATGTTCAAAATAGTGAGCCAAGTAACCACCACTGAAGCCATTAAATTTCTGAAGGAGGCGTTCAGGAGAGAAGGTATCCCTAGCACCCTGGTTACAGATAATGGAGTGCAATTTACTTCTGACAACATGAAGAAATTTCTAAATAAATGGGGTGTATATCATTTTAGAACAGCATTGTATAATCCAAAAGCAAATGGTCTAGTTGAAAGGATGAATAGAGTAATGAAAGAATGTATACAGAGGGCCAAGGTATCAGGTGCTCAAGGGGAAGAAGCATTAAATGAAATGTTGTGGTCGTATCACAATACACCGAATTTGGTCACTGGGTTGTCTCCTTTCCAATCTTTGAAAGGGAGACAGCCTGGCACCAAATTGAATCCCAATTGGTTAAAAGGTGGTCAACATATCTGTGAACAGAGGGATACATCAGCAAAGTGTTTCAAATGGAATCAAAGGAAGTATACAGAATGGTACAATAAGAAATTTGGAACCAAAAATAGATCATGGTATGTTGGCCAATGGGTGAAGATTCGTCTGCCTAGATATAATCAAAATTGTGAAAGCAAGTTCTCTGAGCCTGTTAAGATTGTAGAAGTACATCGGAATGTAGTAAAATTACAGGATGGTCGAGTGTGGAGCATGGATCGTATTGTACCTTATCAAAAGAGAGAAGACAAGTTGAGGGAAGAGTCGAGGACGATGGACAAAAATGCAAAAACCCAGAATACACCTCAGAGAAATACTAGCTTCCGTGTTCGAAGACCTCCCTTGTGGCAGAGAGACTATGTTCTTTCTCCGTAAGGAAGGGAGATATGTTATAAACACAGTGATCTGGTCTTATCTTTCCTGTTTTATCTTGTTATGAGTAAATCGATGTTCATAGAGTATGATATTACATTATTTCCATGTTGTAAATATGTATATATAAATATTAATATAGGAGTAGTATAGAGATATATTAATTTGTACATATTCAAGTTCATTAGTAGAGTGGTACGTTCCACTTACCTTGGATTGTTGGAGGTGGAACAACCTGGAGTTTACAATGGAATGTTGAACTGTGGAGCTGAGAGAGTGTGAGGAGTTGATCAAATAAACAGCTCAATTAATTTTCTCTCGTGTGATTACTACATATGTATCCAACTTTTTAATTACAGTGCACCCTGCTCGATAGGCTGTTTAGGGCCCACCACAGGATGTCACAATTCTGAAAATGGCACTTTTAGAAAGTTGGTATTTTCCCGTCCTTACCATTTGGTGCCTGCAGCCTGTTTCCTGGCTCACATGACTGGGTGTAGCTGGCAGTTGACCTTTGCGCATTGCTCCCCGGCAGCCACACAATAGAGAACCTGGTTGTTGACCAAATGGGCCATCCAAGGCAGGATGGGGGGACAGAGCTCAGCTCACCCAGAAAGATCTTCACACTAGACTATTGTGTCTGCAGACAGATTGGGACCACGGCATGGAGGCAGGAAATTCCAGACACCTCTATACGGGGTAAACTCCACTTCAGAAGGGGCACCAGGTCTGAAAATGAGACTCACAGACCCACTCTTCGGTTCACTTCTGGACCTGCAGAAGGAGTCCCAGAGGACTGCACTGCTGCATGTGGTATACTGTATATTTCAGAGGACTGCCCTGCTGCACCAAGAGGACTGCCCTGCTGCCTGAAGCCTGCCCTGGTCCTCAGAGGACTGCTATGCTACTGGAGACCTGCTTTCCTTCTTGAGCCCAAGATTTACAGAGTAACTCCAATGGCTATTTGGCTGGCCTCCAGGTCAGAGTGTCAGGGTCAGAAAAGGTTCCAACCGCCTTGAACCCACACCCGGACCCAGCCTGAGTGAGTCCTGACCATCCATGTGTGCCCCTCCAGTCCTGGATCCTTGGAAGCGCTGCTTAGGTGCTCACAGAGCCCAAATCGAAAACTTGAGACTTTACTGCCAAGAAGTGCTCTGGGAATCAAGAGGAGACGGGGCCTACCTGCTCGCTGATCCGCCCAAGGTGCATTTGCTGTTTGGCCTGACTTTGCAGCAACTCCCACTACGTTTTTCTCCAGAGCAGCAAATCCTGTTCAACAGCTGCTCGCAGAAGGGGTTTCCGGTCTCTTGAAGCCCTTGTCAGCTATAGCCTGCAGCTTCATCCTGCTGGGGATTTTGACTTCCAGGAAAGAGACTAACTCTGAACGTAGAAATCTTCCACGTAACTTCATCCAGTAGCTCCACAACGATGACACTTCCTTCTCGGACACCGCCAGCTGCCTTGCCCCGCTGAACTTTACCTTCTCAGACATTTCTCTTTGTGATCTCTTCTGAATCTGAAGTTAAGCGGAGGCGGGCCTGATCCACTTTGTGTATCTGAACCACGCTCCTTCACGGTCAGCCACAACTTTTGGCTTTGTATCGATCTTGCAGGACTGGATGCCCATGGTTGGTGCTTTGATCTTTTAGGCACTATTTTTCACTTTCAACCTTAAAAATTCATAACTCCAGTTCCGCTGCTTTGATTTTTGTTGTTTTGGCATCAATTAATTTATTCAATTTTACTCTACTTTTCTAAATTGCCTAGGTGATTTCTTGTGATATGTTTTCACTTCCTTACTGTTTAAGTGCTGCACAAATATATTACACATTGCCTTCAAGTTAAGCCTGACTGTTTTTGTGCCATGGTAGCAGAGGATTAAGCACAGGTTATTTTAGTGTCATTTGTAGTTTACTCTGACAAGGACTGTGGTTATAGCTTGGGTAAGATGTCCCTCAACCAACAACCCAGTTTTTCACATCAACTTAAGAATACAAAGAATGCATTCAGGGATGACTTTTGGGCGTGTATGTGTCCTATTATACCTTTCTGGATACACTGTCTGAAGGGTGTGGGGAAATGGGGAGTGAGAATACACCTGGCATCCCCTGCAATTTTTTTTAATGTACTTCTAATTTAAATGTACTGCATCATGTATACATACAGTTAGTAGTATCTCTGACAGCTATGTGCATCTATTGTGTTGCAATGAGTAATGGGTGAGTACATGCAATAGGGTACAATTATCTTGAACATTGCTTCTGGGGAGTATTGAAGCAACCCCCAATTTTGGTCAAGACATCAAAAAGGTGAATTGAGTATTACAAAAGTTAAGTCAACTATGCTGTACATTCTGTACGTCTGTTTAAGCTCCGTGGTTGGACTTTGGAAGAGGAGGAGGAGATGGTGGAAAGGGACATACCTGCAACCACCTTTAAGAAAGACAAGCAATGTTTCTCATTATGTGGTATCCTACAGAATGGTACTCATAATCTACACATGGTTGCATTCAATATTAATATTATTGGTGTGTATCCTGATGTGTTGAAGTGACTATGTTTGTGAGGCTATTCCCTAGATATACACGCAGTGCAAGTGCGATCTTAGAAAACGTATTTAAGTAGCCGTGCCACAAGCAGCATGATTTGTTTGCCTGTGAGATGCCCATGGTGTCTCCACTGAACCTCTGGAAAGATACTTTGTCCAAGAAAGGCAGTGCAAATAGTGCTTTGAAATGTGCAGAAATAGACTGGGAGTCAGATGTTGGTGAATTGAGCTTATGGTCCCAGTCTGCAATCATGTCAAGAATCACATCAGGTGAGAAACATCTAGCAATGACTGCTTCCCTGGACATACCAAGGGTGTTGACTGTCTACCTTTAAACTCTCTCTCTCTGCTCCTCAAATGATTGTTCCTCCAAATTAAGACAAAGATAATCACTGACCCGGTGAACAAAAGTGAAGTCTGCTTCTGGTTTTCTTAGGCAGACCACGTGTGACTGGGGTTCAGGCAGGCCATGTGTGACTGCTTGATGTTGAGAATAATTTCACACAGTAGTGGTGGCGGTCTGTTTACTCCTCCTTCCTCTTGTTTTAGCAGGTGAGTGGAATATGAATGAAACATTGTCAACTATTAATTGCAGACAGTTTTTATGTGTATTGAATTTGTTTTTATTAAATTAAATAAAATGTACATATTTTAACACAATTTATTTTCCTTTTATGTTTCTACTTTCCCTGTGTGGTATTAGTAGAATTCGCAGACGGCACAGATTTTTTTATCAGAATGAATTTCAGTACAGTGTTTTTTTATGAGGGTCTGGCAGCTGCAAAGTGCTACTGGTATTCTTGCTTCTTTTTTTGTAATTTGCAAGCACATTATTTCTCTTTTAATTTACAGTTCTAAAATGGCCATCAGCCATCTTATAAGGATACAATAAAAAGGACTGATATGCAGCCTAGACCTGTGCATGCATGCATGTCTGCATGCATTACAACACACACTCTACATAACGAGGAATTTGCCATCTTGGAATGGATTTTCTTTAGTAGAAAACACATTGCACAATTGCTGGCTATGAGTGTGCCATGATGCATGCATTTGCAATTGAATGCCAGTAAGCAAGCATTGTCAAGATCAGTAACAAATCCTTTTACAGCAGAGACCTATTGGCTTTGCCATTGTTTTTTTTATCTGCTGCTGTGCCCGTTGCTCTTACAACAAAGTGCATACGCTTAAAGGACGCCTGTAAACAGCCAGTCGAAGTGCGATGCCCAAAAATAGAAAACAAGGGTTACCCTATGCATACCCTAACATGACGTAAGTAGGCCAGCATGCATCAAACTACAGTTTGGATCTTTTGAAATCTGAGAGGCAGGGGAGCAACTAGACAAATATTTGGGGCGGGGGGCTAAGATTTAGAATTGTAGGGGGCAGAGTGATACTCAGAGTGCGTGTCAAAATCACTTATTGTGGACAGCAATTTAAAACCGTTAAATGATGCTTTTTAATGCAGATTGGGGCAATAGACATTGTTTACTGTACAATGCAATTTTTTATTTGCCAGGACAATCAATGACAAATGAAGTATTCTAAAACACAATGGGCCCTTTTGAATGAGTCTCAGCATAACTAGTTATTTGTTTAGCAATTGCTCTTTCATACTGTGTTTACGAGCATATATTACATTTGCAATATTTGCAAGACAGGATGTCAAACCGCGAGACAACTCTTTTGCTGCCTTGGGCAGAATGCCGAATATTCAGACACTATATGCACACTGGATGCAGAAGCTGCAATCATTGGTAATTCACAGTAATCCCGAGTTTCAGATCCTCAAGTATTCTTGGTTTTAGAAATCCCATGATCTATAATGCAACAAACATTTGAAAAGATGTTGACAATACAGCAACATGAAACAACAACCTAATCAGAAAGTGTAAGTATCCGTGGTACTGCCACAGCAAAGGCCGGATTCACAAACTTGCTTGATAACAATGAACATTAAAAGAGCAGAATATAAAATAGTAACACCTTTTTTTTAAATATCCGCCATCCTTCCTGTAAGAAATGGGGTATCGGGTTGACAGTTAGTTTGCACTCTGTCCAAGCAGGGACCCTCACTCTAGTCATGGTAAGGAAGATACAAAGCTCAGATAACCCCTGCTCACCCCTTTGGTAGCTTGGCACAAGCAGTCAGGTTTATCTTAGAGGCAATGTGCAAAGTATTTGTACCAAAACACACAGTAACAGTGAAAACACCACAAAAGGACTCCACGCCAGTTTAGAAAAACAGATATTTATCTAAATCAAACAAGACCAAAGTGACAAACATCTATCACACACAAGGAAAGATATTAATTTTTAAAGTAAAAAGGGTCTTAGTCCATAGAAATCAATGAATGGGTTGTTTTAGCACGAAGTACGTGGTATGCATCAAAAATAAAGCTACAAGGGCGAGCGTGCATCAAAAAAGCAAGTGATGCGTTGGTTCCTTAATTGCAAGTGAGTCAGTGCGTCCTTTCTTTCTCCGCCTGGTAAGCAATGTGTTGATTCTTTCTTCAAAGGGAAGGTATGTGTCAATGTTCGGTCAAGAAGCCTCTGGTCTGTGTGGTGATGTTGAGGATTTTGATGCCAAGAGACATTGCGTGGAAAAACCGGACGCATGGCAGCGATAAATCCACGTTGAGCAGCCACTGCATTGATTTTTCAGCCGCTCACGCAGCAGTGCATGGATTTTCCCCCGCAGGTTACCAGCTTCCACTTATAAAGGCCCAGGTACTGGATTTGGGACCACTTAGCAAGTCAGGGCTCTCAGCAGAAGAGCACCGGCAGAAGAAGTCTTTGAGGTCCCTGAGACTTCAGAACAGGGTGCAAGCTCAGTCCAAGCCCTTGGAAAAACTTCACAAGCAGGATTTCAGAAAGCAAAGTCCAGTCCTTTCCCTCTTAAGGCAGAAGCAGCAGGCCAGCACAGCAAAGCAACAGGCAGAGTGGCTGGTCCTCCTCAAGCATCAAGCTCTTCTCCTTGGCAGAGGTTCCTCTTGATCCAGAAGTAATCTGAATCTCTGAGGTTTTGTGTCC
Source organism: Pleurodeles waltl (assembly GCF_031143425.1). Classification (NCBI taxonomy): domain Eukaryota; kingdom Metazoa; phylum Chordata; class Amphibia; order Caudata; family Salamandridae; genus Pleurodeles; species Pleurodeles waltl. Next base: position 964,269,378 of record NC_090439.1, read on the forward strand.
ACTAATTATACTCGTTTCTGCCTTTGAGGTAGGCAAACTTCAAAGGAAAGTCTCTGTTGTTCACAAGATCTTGCTTTGCCTAGGCCTGGCCCCAGACACACATCATAAGGTTGGAGACTGCAGTGTGTGAGGACAGGCACAACCCTTCCAGGTGTAAGTGTCAGCTCCTCCCTCTCCACTCTAGCCCAGGATACTCACCAGCGTATGCAGAACTCTACTCAGCTCCCTTTGTGTCGCTGTCCAGAGGAAATTCACAAACAGTCTGTAATGGAGATGCATACTTAATATAAGGTTTGTGATGTATTGCTTCAAGAGGATAATACAGTTCTGTAATTTCTATTTCTTGCTCTCTATTTCGTTCTTCTTTTTCTCTCCCTCTTCATACGTAGTCTTCACTCTCTGTTTTCTTCTTTCCGCAGGTGGTGACTCAGGAGGAGCATGGAAAGACAAACAAACAATACAAGTACATTAGTTCGTGGGTAAGTAGTACAATTGTGATTTTCTCTTTCCTTTTCTCTCCCTTCTCTCTTGTTTTGTCTGACTTTCCTTTCTTTTACTTTGCTTTCCATTCTTTTCTTCTCTTACTTTCCTTTTTTTTCTGGTTCTATGTTCCCTTTAACGGATTTTGGCTTCTTTTATATCTTATTAGCCTCTTGCTGGGCTCTCTATCTCTCTCTCTCTCCCTCTCTCTCTCTCTTCTTTTGGTATCTTTGTTCCTACACTAATATTCTATTGGCTCTTGATGTGCCTGCCTCTGGTAGTCTTGACCTAGTGACGTTAGAATGAAATAACATAATAATAAAATTTAAAAAAACAACACCTGTTTCTAAAAATGAAGTACTGTTGAAAATACTCAGTCACTGAAAGATCCCACAATACAGTGACGAATGCAAAAAAATAATTTTAAACCAAAAATCTCCTCTTTTCCCCAGCGATCCCGCTCGTAGGGTTCCCCTTCCCTCCTATCCCGTTTTATGGTTTTCAAAGCGTACCTGAGTAGGAGGCCACGCTCTTCCCCGAGCGTGGCCGGAAAATGCGCTTCGCCACCTCCTGGTCGTCAGCCCAGCCGTCTGGAAAACTCCCTGTTGTCGTCCCCTCTGGAATCTGGGCTCCGGGATTGTCTTCGGTCTGCTGCTCCGTTGGTGTCTTCCTCCCTGTTTTCTCCTCAGAATCCGTAGTCGGCGTCTTTTTGTCAGCTGTCACCATGGAATCCGACCTGTCCTATGACAAAGACGTAATGGGTTTAAAAACCCCTCCCACGTCGAGACGCGCGTCTGTATTGGCCGTTTGAAAATACATTTCCGGATTACTCGTTTCTGATCCGGAAATGGTCCCGTGTATTCCTGGGCCGTATCGTTAATGAACGACCCGGCACACAGTCCAAATGTCAGTCTGACCCAGAAGTGGATTCCACAGGCAGGCAGAGGCACAGAATGGTTCAGCAAGAAAATGCCCACTTTCTGAAAGTGGCATTTTCAAACAGACAATCTAAAAAACAACTCTATCAAAAGATGTATTTTTAAATTGTGAGTTCAGAGACCCCAAACTCTGGATCTTTATCTGCTCCCAATAGGACACAGCACTTAAAAGACATTTAAAGCAAGCCTCCATCTTAACCTATAGGGGAGATAGACCTTGCAATAGCAAAAAACGAATTTGGCAGTATTTCAGTATCAGGACATGTAAAGCATACCAATACATGTCCTACCTTACAAATACACTGCACCCTGCCCATGGGACTAACTAGGGCATACCTTAGGGGTGACATATATGTAGGAAAAGGGGAGGTTTGGGCCTGGCAAGTGTGTGTACTTGCCAGGTTGAATTGGCAGTGCAAAACTGCACACACATACACTGCAGTGGCAGGTCTGAGACATGTTTACAAGGCTACGCATGTGGGTGGCACAATCAGTGCTGCAGGCCCACTAGTAGCATTTGATTTACAGGCCCTGGGCCCCCATAGTGCACATTACTAGGGACGTACCAGTAATTCAAATGTGTCAATCATGGAAAACCAATTACCAATATCTTTTAGACAGAGAGCACCTACAACTTAGCACTGGTTAGCAGTGGTAAAGTGCCCAGAGTATCGAAACCAGCAAGAATGAATTACAGCACAGGGTCCAAAAATCAGGAGGTCAGAAGCAAAAAGTACAGGGAAAACACGCCAAGAGCTGCCAGGTCTAACACTTCTGCTAACCTTTCTTTCTGCCTATGACCTCTATGAACCCCACATTTCTAACCCTGATGTCTCTGTTGTCCCAGCAGCCCCACTTGCCCTCCTTCTCCAGTTGTCCCTCTTTAGCTGTGGGCACAGTGAAATGTCTGAGGTAGGATAATGATAGGTCTCATTGTTGACACTCTAGAGAAGATGGACAGTCTCCAGCCTCTCAGCGGCTTTCACTGCCTGCCCTGGTACACAGAACACTAAGCTCTAAATCTTCCACCTCACACATATATCTGCACTCTCTTGCTCCACACTATTTCACCTTTTCTCTCCCTCCCTGTTAGTGATTAGAGGCCTAAGGCAATGTATCTATGAACTATTGTTTCTTCTGTCTTAGGGAAGACCACTCTACCTGCAAGCCTCCTTTCTCATTAGCTTCAGTGTTTCTCCTTGTTTCCTCTCTCCTCGAACCTCTCTTCTGTTCTCTTGCCCCCTGTTAGCTGTGCTTTGAGGTCCCATTATGTCACCTAATGTATTATGCAAATTAGCAACATAATAATTTAGGACAGCCAACAACCACATCACCCGTGCATTGGCATTCTAAGCTATTACTTTAAAGCCATACTCGGTTATTTACACTTAGTATCAGTCTTGGTATTGCAAGGTCTCTGTCTCTCTCTCTCTCTCTCTCTGCCACTCTTTCAGTGAGTCCTTCTCTCTACTTGGTCAATATCTAATCAATCTTTGGACATCACTCTTGGTCTTTTTCCCTCCCATAGCGGGGTGTGAACATCAGCAACATGGAAAAATACTGTTCATTCATAAGAGAAATTGAGAAGAAATATGTAATTTTCACCAAGTAGTCCTCTGTGTTCCATTCCTCCCTCTTGGCATCTGCCACACCTATCAACCACATAGTACGACAGCCCCTGTATTCTGCACCACTCAGTAGTTCCTCCTCTGCTCCGCATCCTACGCCCACATAGCATGTTCCTGCCCCTTGTCCATCTCATTTCACAATTCCCACCCTATTCTCTCTTCAAGCCTTACCCTTACACAACCAGTGTTTAGTCTGTGCCTGTGGTTGCCTGTGGTGGACACCATCACTACGTTTCTGTGACTGCAACACATTTTTCCTTTCTAGACTTTCACTTAGAGCAAGAGGCACGAAGACAGAAAATAGAGAACGAGCAAAAGGCAGGAAAACAGTCACAAAAGGAGAAAGCAGGAATAAACACGAACCTGCAAGAATTAGTTACAAAGACGGGATTTGTAGGGTGGCAGAATGAGGAGCCATAAGCGGCATCATAACATCAAAAGAAAACAGTGGAATGGACCCCATATGGGACTAATTGCAATGCATCAGAGAGTGAAGAGGCACTTCCAAGCACTACCTAATTGAAATAAAGGAGACCAGATTCTGAGGCTGTACATTAAAGGTTGCAAACGAACCTTGTACATTGGATCCCTTCCCCCCTGAAACAAATAATCTGTAACCTTGAAGTTATGAAGCAACATGAGTATTTATAAGTGAGGAAAAAGGTAGTCTTGAGTTTTTGTACAGAATAAACATTATAATACTTCTATCACTGTACCCTAACATTGGACTCTTCCATAAGTGTCAAACGAACTTTTAATACACAGCCTCAGAACCTGTCTCCTTTAGACGTAATCAGTCTAGGTACTGTTAAAACTGGCCCCCCAAGTACTGATCTTCCCTCGTATGTTTCTCCTCAACTTTTCCCCTCCCTATCCTTCTCCTTTCCACAAAGGTCCCATCCTCCACTCCAGCCCATCCTCTGCCTTCTTCCCTAATTAACCTTTCCCCTGTCAGCACTTTCTCTCATCTTACTTCATTGTGCACCCACCACATGGTCTACTAAAAGTGCTACCCTGCCACCTTCCATTTCTCCCCCACAAAGAACAGGGACACAAGAACCCTGCACTTCTGTGCCATTTTCAATGTTTTCTTCTATGGTTCTTGGGAGAGTGGATCTTTTAAGTAGACTGCACTTCGTTTTTATAGCTGACGCGCTCCACAATGTCAGCAGTGAGGCCAACTTAAATGGAGGGGTGTAGGTTGTCATCTAGTCACCATGCCTGCTGCCAGGATGCAGCCCAGAGCTCCTCAGGCTCCTGGGTTTACAGAGCCAGTGGTGTGTCCGGTCAGGAATCACCTTAGAGCTGCATGGCCATAAGAATGGGATTAAAAGCCAGTGGTGTCTCCAAGTGGATTGGATATTTGTACAGCATTGCTGTTCCTGCGGCCCTGCACTTTGTCGTGTTCTGCCTGTTTAGAGGAACACGGCACCACTGCTTGTAGATGAACATTTCTGAGAGTTATTTTTTGTTACCAAGAAACATAACACACATATTAGCAGAATGCAAGTTTAAACCCCAGAGTCTGTTTGTGCTATTGAATGGTAATCATTTCGACCTCAGAAGGAGGAAAAGCTATGTGAACCCATGTGGAATCGAACATGTGACTGTGGTAGGCAAACACAGATCCTCGGGGGGAGCACATTAACTCCTTGAGCCACCGGTGCAACAAATTACTGTTAGTTACCATACCACATATTTCAATTAATGGTGATCAGACATTAAAGTGAAACAGGAACAGCAGTGTGTTTTACTGCTAGTGCTGTTCATCTCTGCAAAATTGCTGATAAAAAAATAATGAACAGTGGTGGTTTCTCTTTAAGGGCGGTGGAGCGTCATCCCCTCCAACCGCTGCGAGCCGAGCAGGTAGAAATAGAATGCCAATGAAAAGATTTCATTGCCATCTTATTTCTTCCTACGCAGCGCGTATCAGCCAGACACATGCTGGGCGTGCCCTCTTCTGCCGGAAGCAGAGGTAGCAGAGGACTGGAGCAGCGCCTGGACTGGATGCTCCAAAGTGCGCATGTCACTTTGGCTGGCTGTTTTGGCTTCTAGGGCCTGAAGGAGTGTCCAGCCAAGACGCTCCATCCAATCCAGGCGCTGGGGACAAGGATGGATATATTCTGTCGGTGTTACAGACTAGGTCCTTGTTTTCTTGGTGTGCATGTCCTCAGTGCAGACTGTGATCAAGGGGGGGGGACACTCTGCAAACTCACTGACTCCTAGCAGACACTGCAAACCATGCTGCCCTGATATACTTTGTAAACCTTACTGACCTGTGACACTCTACGAAAGTCATTGACCACAGTCCACTCTGCAGAGACAGCTGACACACACTGTAACCCCAACATACTTATACACATCTCAAACATTCGACAAACTCTGCGAACCAGCTAACTCACAATATATTCTGCAAACCTGACCCAACCGAAAGCCCTCTTAGCCCAATGGTCGTTGCGCGCATGTGTAGAAGAGCCAGACAGACGCTATTCTCGAAATTTTGTAATACGTCTGTCTGTTTCTATTAGTCCCTAAATGTGTAGTAATTACTTTTTCGTAGTGGATCGTTTCTTTGTGTTGTATACCGTCTCGGCTACCTGGTCTATCGTTAACCATGTATAAGTGGCTCAATTGTTTTTCCCAGTTTGTTAGAAAGATTTTTGAGTATTAAAAACTACATCGACCGTTGCTAATTGTTAAAGCAGTTTTTCAGGAACTTTCCTAAAAGCACCATCTAAAGGCTTTGGCTAGAACTTATCACGCACGTTAATAACTTTTTTAAATCAAAGTAATTTGAGATGGAAACGTGCTTTCTGTCGGTTTTTGTTTGTTGTCCGCTACAGGTCAGAATTTCCATTTTTTATTTTGAATCAGGTGAATTTTCAATTTCAGATCGTCATCTTGAATATTCAAATAGCGAAACACGAGTGATGGGAATCTGTGGGTCAGCAGGGGGAGCTCTCCTATCGCGTTATTTATACGGTCTCTTTCCTGTAGCATCACACGAGCAAACTAGGTGATTATCCAATGTACCCAGTTCTTCTTTTGTCTTAGAGGGAAAATGCTTTTGTTTCTGTTTTTTATTAAGTATCCTTTTATGCATGGCTGCTGCAAACTGTGCCACGCTCCTTACACTGCAGAATAAATTAGTATTAATGCTGCATTTTGAAAACAGAAGAGCTGTACTGATCGGTTATATTTTGTTACGGTATCTTGCATTTATAGAGCGCGCGACTGTCATCATTGGTGTAATATTGTAGCGCTGCCCCCATCCTCTTCCAGCATACATCAACGACAAACAGCTACACACCTTTCCAACCAAATGCACAGGTCTGCCTTGTATCTATATAGCGTCTCCGGACCCTAACAAGGTGCCGGAGCGGTGAATTCCGCAATGTACCCTTGATTGAAATCCCCAACCTTACGTTTTGTTTCACACACAGCTGTGGTTTTTAGTATAGACTGCACCTGACGCCGTCAAACTGTGGGGTGGACACCTTTTTTGGGGGGAGGGGCGGAGGGAGGGGGGGGGGATTGGTGGGAATTGACGGCCCGGCGTGGGTGTGGTGTGTGGAGGGCACCTGGCTCTGGTCAAGAGAAACATTTGACAGGCCCTTGGGGAGCACAGACAAATATCACTGATTTCATGAAATAAAAGGGCGATGAGCCGTCTGATCGGTGCCGTAAGTGTTTTGCTGGCCTGGAGTAGTTCTCTAAGGGGGTCCCAGGGTCTACCAATAATCCCCAATATCTCACTCTTTCAGTTCGGATAATGCTCACACTGTGTATATTTTGGGGGTAAAATGGTCTGCCATTAGCAAGCAGGTCGGTCTATACCAGGTTGGCAACTATGCATTATTTGACTGCACTTTTAAAAGAAGCCAACTGTGTCCCAATATGAACTGCAAAATAGTCCCATTCCTAGTAGAGTCTTTTCAGCCACTCCTCTTTTATGTCAGCAGTGAACTGCATTTGGAGACTTGTAGTTCAATATTTAGCATTGTTGGTGGGGTCGGGGAAGAGGGGTGGGAGTTTTGGAATACTTTTTGCTTAGCTCACTCCTTTCGTTTGCTCATTATGTCTCACAAAAAGGAAAAAGCGTAACTATATGCATATTGTTGTAGTAAAGACATGACGACAATTAGTGTAATATAAATGGGTCATCTATTGTAATGCTGGCGCCGGTCTCTATGAATGCCGTTCGAAGCTAATAAAAGTTGTTTAAAAAATAAAAATAAAAGGCAAGAATGAATATCAATTCTTGCAAAAATGTCTTTCACGCCCACTGAAGTCCCTTACATCTCTTTGACCCTTTGCTTACAATATATATATATATATATATATATATATATATATATATATATATATATATATATATATATATAGTGCAATTTCACATACCTGATTTATTTTAAGAAGAAAATAAGATTGAACATTGTATGTAGACAATGCTCTTGATATGCCGCTCTACCCCACATTCTCACTCGAAATCTTGGTTTGCTGTGTTTTACCCCTACATGTAGTGTGGTGCGAAAGAGAAAAGCACACACGCACATCAGCTTTGTTTGTATTTGTGTGCCCTCAAGCCTCGCATAATCAACCATATTAATATAAAAGAGGAGTGTAAAACTCGTACAGGTCTAGAACAAACACTTACTTTTCAAGTTATATTCCAATTCACAAATATATATTTCAGTGTTTTGGAACAAAAATGTATTCTCCTCTGAAGCGCGTGTCCTCAGGATCATGGTTTCAAAGGACTCCGTTATTCTATTTATAATTCTCGGCGAAACACGCTTTTCTGATGAATACGTTTGGTAATAACTCTAACAAAGAGACGCACACACGTACATTTTGAAGCTTTGCCTGCAGAACGGTACACAAAGCAAACAATACAACTGCAGCTTTTATGATGCAAATAACCAATGACAGGAAGAGCAGAGAAACCCCTGAGATAGAGGCGTAGGCTCTTTGTTGTGCAAATGAACAAACGCTCGGGTTCCAAAGGCTATAAGCTAGAAGGCTGGATGGCATGCCATAAAAGCGTCTCAATATTTCTGTCCCCTTATCACTGGGCCTGTTCCACATGCTCATAAAAGCTGGTAGGGTTCGAGGAAGCCATGCGGACAACAGCTTCTTGTTTCCTAGCAACTGTTCTTGAGGGTCAACTCCGAGGCAAAGGTGCATTACCTCCTCATACCTCCCTCGCTTTAATTCATAGCATCATGAGGCAGCCCATCCGCCCCACACACCAATCACCACACAACTGTTGTAGTGAAAGGGCTCATCACTCCTGTTTATTTTTTGTCTTGCCAGAATCACCATGTAGGGCTGTGTGCAGCACTCCGGCCGCATCAGGAGGATTTTTGCTGGCAGATAGGTGTATCATGAATAAACAGCTAATTGAATATATCGAAAGCAATCGCCTTTTGGATCCAACACAGATCGGAATTAGATCTGGACATAGTACTGAAACAGCACTCATTAAAGCCACTGAGGAGAAAAGAATTTCCCTTGTCCAAGAAGGAAGAGCAGCCATCATCCTATTCGACCTATCAGCAGCGTTCCATAGAGTTTATCATAGGTTGTTGCTGGATCGCCTCTCTCAACCAGGGATTAAAGGTTCAGCCTTGGATCTCCCTCCTTGGCTGTGAACAATCAGTGGCACTAGGTGACTTTGTATTCCAGTCCTTTTTCTCTTCCATGCGGGGCCCGCAAGAATCATCACTTAGTCTGATCTTGTTTAGTGTTTATGTCAATTCCCTTGCCGATCTCATAAGGTCCTTCGGCTTTTCTCTTACATCCTATGCAGACGACACTCAAATTGTCGCCTCCCTGGCCAGAAGCAACACAAATACAAGACCTAGGTTCACAACTGCATGTTAGCAGTCAGTAGATGGATGAACAAAAACAGTTTGAAACTGAATTCTGGGAAGACAGAGGTTCTTCTATTTGTTAATCCGACTTCCTTTTAGTCCTCGATCTGGTGGCCACAAGAATTGGGTTCTTTCCCAGCCCCAGTCAGGAAACCATGCAACTTAGGGGTTGTAACGGATGACGTATTGTCATACACTGACCACATAAACACGGTTGTCTTCTCTGCTTTTTTATGTCCTAAAGACTATTAAAAAAATCCTTCCCTGCATTCCATCTGATCTTCAGAAAATGAAATGGTTGTTACTTCCCTTGTTCTTGCAAAACTTTATTATTGTAACTGCCTATACTGAAGTATGCAACAACAGTTAGTGAATAAACTACAAACGGTACAGAATGCAGCAGCACAATTGCTCCTGAAGCACCCTAAATTTTAACAAGATGGCCACTGCACACAGAATATATAGTCCAATGGTGTAACAGGGAGAATAACCCTGAAAGTGTAATGTTGAAGTGAAAAGTAGACTGGAGTCCAAGTTCTTTGTTTTGCAGATGTTGCCGTTAATTGTAGATGCCAGAGATCATTGCGTCATCAACGAGATACAGCCAACACGTGTTTCGTCACACAAGTGACTTCATCAAGGCTGCAAAACAGTAAGGAAATACAAAGAAGAAAAAGGAGAAAAGTTCTATTGTTTTGGCAAATATAAGTATATGCAGGTAAGCATGGGCTCATCTAGTGAGCACACGGAAAGACTCCAGGCAGATGGATGTCATAACCCAGTGATTTGTATGTGAGTACAGTGGACCTCATGTGGTCAGTAGGTGAGTGTTGAGAAAACACAACAAGCAAAGGTTCTTGATAGGGACCCTAGGTGTAGAGCATAAGAAAGAAAGTGAATCACTGTGGTATAAATCTAACATAAACTACACAGAAAACTAAACAGTTGCGGCAATGTTACGAAGTGGTAACCATGAGCCTATAAAGTAAAGTGTAGCATTTCGACGAGAAGCGAAGGGCTGAGAGAAAGAACCGACAGATGGATAAATAAGAGAAAAAAACAAGTAAGTAACGTGAGTGAGCCGGTGAGGTGAGTGGCAGTAACTAAGTACGTGGATCATACCTGGGCCGTCCGGCCAGAATGGTACGTGACAAAGGTAGGTGGCGGGGGAGCCCCGTGGTCAGTTGGCTGGGCTCCAGAAGGTCAATTGAGACTGGTAAGAGAGATAACAAGGACTGAGAATACGCAAAGAGACAGTATAAAGTGAAGATGAAAGGATGAAAGTGGAAGCACAGAGTAAAAACAAAGGGATGAGAGAAAAGGTATAGATGAATGGTGTGAGAATAAGGAGGGAAAGAAATGAGAGAAATTGGTCACACAATACATACCTACTAGGAGTGGACCTGTCAGTGGTGTACCTGGGTGAGGTAATGAGCACGTAAGGCGAGGGCAGTAGTAGTAGACCCTGATAAGTCTGTGGTCAAGAACCTATGGAAGTGTTGGAGAAAAAAAGGGAGGGGGGAAAAAAAAAAAAGGGAAGGGACAAGGAACGAGAAATGAGACAGTTAAACCTGAAAGGGAGAACAGGAGCATAGGTAACTGGTATAAATGCAGGTGAAGCTAAGGTGGTAGGGAGTGCGGAAATTGAATAAAGAGGAGTAAGCAGTGAGATCCTATTTAGATGGTCGAGTAGTCATAGCCTCATCAGTTAAGTCCATAGGATCATAAGTAGTTATTATGTTAAAGAAGACGATTATGGTGAAAACTAAACGCGGTACGAAATAGCTAGGACAAATTTGGCAGTGACCAAGCAAACCGTCCATTCACGAAAAAACGGGTTGGAGGTTCGAAGGCAAGCGGAAAAAACCCAAGTGTGCAGGGCTGTAAATTTGACGTGGGACAAGTCATAAAAGAAGCTACTTAGGAATGGGGCAGGGGTTAAATGCACAAAGCAGAACAATTAGTCAAAGAAAGTTGTGCTGTGCCCAAAATTAAAAGTTAATCCACAGACGGTGAGGGAGCGAGCCAATGAAATAAACAGTAAAGTCAAACGGTAACGGCATACGGTAACAGGGCATGAAAGCGCATGGTTATCAAATGTGAGATGGTGGTGGAGTGTGGCAAGTCATCAGCGTGATACGAAACATATTTGAAAACTAAAACATGGGGATGGAGCAAAAGCGTAGGAAGAATGGGCTGTTTACACGTAAAAAGTAAGTACGCGAAGGATAGAAAACCCGTTTTTTCGTGAATGGACGGTTTGCTTGGTCACTGCCAAATTTGTCCTAGCTATTTCGTACCGCGTTTAGTTTTCACCATAATCGTCTTCTTTAACATAATAACTACTTTTGATCCTATGGACTTAACTGATGAGGCTATGACTACTCGACCATCTAAATAGGATCTCACTGCTTACTCCTCTTTATTCAATTTCCGCACTCCCTACCGCCTTAGCTTCACCTGCATTTATACCAGTTACCTATGCTCCTGTTCTCCCTTTCAGGTTTTACTGTCTCATTTCTCGTTCCCTGTCCCTTCCCCTTTTTTTTTCTTCCCCCCCTCCCTTTTTTTCTCCAACACTTCCATAGGTTCTTGACCACAGACTTATCAGGGTCTACTACTACTGCCCTCGCCTTACGTGCTCATTACCTCACCCAGGTACACCACTGACAGGTCCACTCCTAGTAGGTATGTATTGTGTGACCAATTTCTCTCATTTCTTTCCCTCCTTATTCTCACACCATTCATCTATACCTTTTCTCTCATCCCTTTGTTTTTACTCTGTGCTTCCACTTTCATCCTTTCATCTTCACTTTATACTGTCTCTTTGCGTATTCTCAGTCCTTGTTATCTCTCTTACCAGTCTCAATTGACCTTCTGGAGCCCAGCCAACTGACCACGGGGCTCCCCCGCCACCTACCTTTGTCACGTACCATTCTGGCCGGACGGCCCAGGTATGATCCACGTACTTATTTACTGCCACTCACCTCGCCGGCTCACTCACGTTACTTACTTGTTTTTTTCTCTTATTTATCCATCTGTCGGTTCTTTCTCTCAGCCCTTCGCTTCTCGTCGAAATGCTACACTTTACTTTATAGGCTCATGGTTACCACTTCGTAACATTGCCGCAACTGTTTAGTTTTCTGTGTAGTTTATGTTAGATTTATACCACAGTGATTCACTTACTTTCTTATGCTCTACACCTAGGGTCCCTATCAAGAACCTTTGCTTGTTGTGTTTTCTCAACACTCACCTACTGACCACATGAGGTCCACTGTACTCACATACAAATCACTGGGTTATGACATCCATCTGCCTGGAGTCTTTCCGTGTGCTCACTAGATGAGCCCATGCTTACCTGCATATACTTATATTTGCCAAAACAATAGAACTTTTCTCCTTTTTCTTCTTTGTATTTCCTTACTGTTTTGCAGCCTTGATGAAATCACTTGTGTGACGAAACACGTGTTGGCTGTATCTCGTTGATGACGCAATGATCTCTGGCATCTACAATTAAAGGCAACATCTGCAAAACAAAGAACTTGGACTCCAGTCTACTTTTCACTTCAACATTACACTTTCAGGGTTATTCTCCCTGTTACACCATTGGACTATATATTCTGTGTGCAGTGGCCATCTTGTTCAAATTTGTCTATGGGTATTTTGTTACCCGTCTTTGTGCCTACCGGGTAGTAAGGCACTGGGCCAGGCTGCACCAGACCCTGCTTTCACTTTGTTACGTGTCTTAAAACAACAGTTTTACTGCTCAGTTGTGCGGCTCCTTTCACCCTTACTACCCTTGTGTGTTTTCTCTATGATTATGTTCCACCCTAAATTTTAGTCAGCCTCTAAGGCTGTTAGCAAACTGCACTGGCTTCCATTTAAACAAAGAATCATTTTCAAAGTATAAGCATCTCCCATAAGGCAGTGAATGGCTGGGATCCAGCTATTTTGAAGAAATGTTTTAACTAGTATATTCCAGCGAGGACCTTATGATCAGCTCTGTCAAAAAATCTTGTTAACCCTCAGATTTAATAAAACCTCTTGGGGTGGAAGAAGTTTTGCTTTCGGAAATGCCAAAGCTTGGAACTCTTTTCCGCTCAATATAAAATCTATGCTGAATCTTTTAGCCTTTGGTAAAGCTTTAAAAACGTATATATTCGATATGTAGTGTGTTCTCAGTTTAAGGGAACAGTAGAGCTAGCGCCAAGACACCCAAGGGTATTCGAGCACTCTTTGAGTACCTTTAACATTAATATCTTCTTCATTGTGAAGTGTGGGAAGAGGCTGGGCACTGCAGAGGAGGCCTACTTGTCCTGAGGGCCCTGCACAACTTTGAAGCCGCTCACAGTGCGTATGTTCAGGTGTTAGCTTAGTGACAGCATCAGGCTGGCTCTGCTCTTCCGGGTCAGGAAGGGCAGAACCAGTACACAAGTGAGCAGCATGTCTGCACTGGAAAAAGCGGGCCAACATTCGAAGTATATAAGTGTACCTTGGTGGCACAGTTTCCTTAAATTTATAATTTCCAATGACATCAGAGTGGGGCAGGTGGATTTTTTATTTAGGTAAGATGCTGAGTTTTCCAGCAATTACTGGTCTAGCAGTGGAGGGAAAGAGGGGCTCCAAGAGGAGACACGTTTCTTCTTCTTGCTCTGATGAGGAGGGGTCGATTCCTGCTAAGGAAAGCAGGTCTCTAGCCTCCCTTACTCCATCGGCAGATGTGCCTGCTCTAATGACATCTGCAAAGGTGCAGAAAAGATGGGGAAAGCAATTTCCAGGGCAATAGAAGTGCCAAGCACAAGACCGTGGGTGCTAAAGGATCTCAGGTTGGTGGTTTGGACTCCCCAGCTTATTCTTTAACTTCCGATGTGGAGACTCCAGTACTTCCTTTCCTCTTCTGGCATGTACATGTGGAGAGAGGAGGTGCCTGAAGTACTGTGACACATCAGAGACAATATAAAATGTACTTCCATTGCCAGACTTGAAGACACAAAAGGACCTTTTCTGCAATACAAGAAGCCTCCCTCTTTTGGCATGCCAATACATACAAAGATTAAGAAAGTGATATTTAGGCAATGGAAGGAGTTGACCCTGCTAATGTTCTAAGATTTTTATTGCTGTGTTCACTGGAGGAGTGTTCAGTGGGTTTTGAACATCCCCAGAAAAGGTTATCACATAAACGTACTAGAATCTCCTCTAGTCTGTGGACTCATCCGGTTCCCAGAGATCAAATCAAATGTTAAGAAGTATGGGTTTGAACCATCTATTTCAAAATGGCCACTCTACACACCCTCATTACAATGATAAACCACTAGGACTTTCTGAAATCCATAGACTTTCAGGATTCTTACCTGCATATTCTCATCCAGGAAGAAACTCGCATATATTTGCAATTTACAGAGAAAGACTTTCAATTTCAGTTTAGGATTCTGCCCTTCAGGGTAAAATCGTCCCCAAGAGTGTTCACAAATGTGTTCACTCCTTTAGTGGTCCAACAACATCAAAATGAAATCTTCTTTTAGACATACTTGAACAATTGGCTAGTTTACTCATTGTCAAGAGACTTGTTAGAGCAAAGTACACACATGGTTCTCTCAGCAATCAAGAGCATGTTTTTTTGATAAGCTGGGAGAAATCACCCCTTTTACCATGTCAGGAGCATTGTTTCATTGGAGCAAGGTTTGGAGAGGTCTGGGATTGATTACTCTCCACAAAAGACGGTAGTCAAGATCCCATCTTGTATTCTCAATCTCCTGTCCCAGTTGGTTCCAACTGTGGCTATTTGATTTTTAGTCTTGAGGGCAGGATTCCGTCTCCACAGGCTGATGCCATATATCCTAGCCAATTGGAAGGAAGTATCTCAGGCCCTGTCACTGAGGATCCTGGTGTTGGATGATGTGAAACAAATTCTGGTCTGGTGGTTAATAACATAGGATCTGTTCAAGAGGGCTCTCTATCTCCTCCCTCTCCAGAGATCATTACAATGGATGCCAGTCTAACTGTGTGGTGGGGGCAGGAGTATATGGATCTGGCTCCACCGGGCCCAGGAGGTTTTCCTCTTCTGCATGATCAGAGGTCTTCTGTTATGCCATTAATTGTGTTTGACCACTGACTTTGTGTTTCATCACTGTGCATATTAGTTGTTCAATGTTCACCAGTAGCACATTACATGTTGTATTCAGTTTAGCTGCCTATTGGCTTTAACATGGCATTAGACATTACATTCTGTATTCAGTTTAGCTGCCTATTGGCTTTAACGTGGCATTAGACATTACATTGTGTATTTAGGTTAGCTGCCTATTGGCTTTAAGGGTGGTAGTGAGGGAATATGAGGAGGTGGTCATGGGGGGGTGTGCCAAAAAAAGACTGTCGCACAGAGTGCCACCAGCGCTAAAGCCTGCCCTGTCTGATACAAAGGTTTTAAAGAAAAGGGGGGAGGGCTTTGTGATTGTGATAGCTCAAACACCCCCCCCCACTCACAATGGTTTGCTCTTGTGATATCATTAAGGATATGACAGGAGATATTTTCCCTACAGTTCCCTTTCCATTAACATTTCCAACTTTATGGCAGGAGGCTCCTTCGAGACACAAAGAAGGGGCCTGGAAGTTGAAAGGGTATAAATGATTAACAGAACCTTAATAGAAGAAGAGCAAGTAACTTCTGGCCAGGGATTGTGATCCTTTAGTAAATGGTATAGTTCTAAACAATTGGACCCTCAGGTTGTTAATTTGCTTCAAGTGCTTTCCTTCCTAGACAATGTTTTTCACTTAGTTTTTTTTTAAAACTTTTTATTTTGTACTTTTATGCAAGACACATACAGTATGTAAATACAGACACATGAAGTTAATACAGAAAACTAATGTCACCCAAGTCAAGAGCAGTGATCTGAACATCTCCACACGACCATTGGCTACTTCCACGTATTACATTTTTCACTTAGTTTTAGAGTGTCCCCATTAAAGATTCACAGGTTAACATGTAAGGCTTTCATGATCCCTGGGAAAACCTTTCTGATGAGGAGAGTTTGGAGCAGTGTTTGCTTAAGGGATTTTGTCCTGTACCCTCCCCACTGATTTCAGCCTGATATCTTTGATTAGTTTCAAATATTTTAAAGGTTCACCTTTTGAGCCCCCTCGAGTGAATTTATATTAAAATTTTCACTCTGAAATTTCTTTTTGACAGCAATTTCTTCCTGTAGGAGTCTGATTAAATTGGGTTCCCTCTCCTTTGAACTTCTGTTTTGCAGGATTTTATAGGACAGAGTCATTCTCCGGCTAGGTTCTTTTTGTGTTCCCAAGACTAATTCTGCTTTTCATAGGAAGTAAGATGTAATGTTGCCTGATTTTTTTCCTTCTCCAAAGTGAGCGGAGATGAGGATTCATAATCTGGATGTGAGAAGAACTCGTCTAATTTATTTTGACAGAGTCTCTTCCGTTAGGGCCTCAGATGCAATGTTTATGAATTTTTGTCCAGCCGAGAGGAGAGTGGGATAAATCTTCTCTGATCAGGTCGGTCGGATGACTGATCTCCTTAGCCTGAAAAGCAGGAGGCTAGCCATCACCTCTGAGGGCAACCCCCTCTACTTTTGTTAGTCATTAGAAGATTGTCTAAAAGATTAATTTAAAGGAATTTTTGGTTTCAAAATGCTGCTGTCTATGGGGTGAACAGAGAATTAGTATATATTAGTACATTAATTAATAAGAATTAAAGTTTTGGTTTAGAATGCAACCCTATTTGTCCTGGAATTGCGTTGGTTCATGTTCAAATTTGAATTCACACGGGAGAGGAATGAGGAGGAAAGCTCCAATTACTTACCGGTAATTGCATTGCACTGAGTACTACTTACTTGATGTAATTAATTAATTTCCTCCCTCCTACCTTGTTTTGTCCAGATCAACTAAGTATGGTTGCCTCTGGGCTCTAGACAGAATGGGTGGAGGCCTCTTTTATTTCAACAGTTGTGTCGTGATTAGTGTCTGGGGTTGGCAGGAATTTCTTCGTTATTTATAAATTAAGAGTGAGGGAGTAGGAGTCAGTGTAATGCAATTACCTGTAAGTCATTGGAGCAAGGTGAACTCTCAATTTGTGTTCACTTTGTGATTGCAACCCGTGTGCCACCATTTTGAATTTTGAATTGAAAGACAGCAGAAACAGTGAAAGGAATGTTAATGAAGCCCAGATATATAAAGTATTTTTTCATTCATAAATGTTTGCGATCATGAAAATGCCTTTTCTTATGTACAAGTCACAAATTATGGTTCAGTAACAAGTTACTGAATTGCAATTTGGGGTTGCAACCTAATACCAATTTGGTGTTTGGAAGGAGCATGTTTAAGGTGTCCCTTCCAAATACCGAATCTCAATGCTATGTATTAAAATTGTGTGATCAAATTCCGGTCACAGAACATTAACCTCTTTAGTGCGTGTGATGACCAATGACCGTAACACGCACACCCTCTCTAGAGCGGGTCACGCCCACTGGCCATCACCAGGGTG
This sequence comes from Pleurodeles waltl, assembly GCF_031143425.1. Taxonomy (NCBI): domain Eukaryota; kingdom Metazoa; phylum Chordata; class Amphibia; order Caudata; family Salamandridae; genus Pleurodeles; species Pleurodeles waltl. Next base: position 964,286,797 of record NC_090439.1, read on the forward strand.
GGCTTTGAAAAGGTATCCGGTCACAGGTGCACTGATGTCACATTTTTTCCCCCACCAGAGCAGAGACACAGCAGATAAGGCCACTGTCTACTATGGTGGGGAAAAAAGAAGGCCAAAACGGCCTCCCCAGCTTCCTGAAAGGGTTTCCTTGCACTGGATTGCAGCTGGGCTGCTGTTCACTGTCAGGAAACCCCAGTAGACCCCAGGGATTTAATCTGGGGGATGGTCCTGATGGAAATGGGCCAGCCAACACCCCCCCCCCCCAGGGGAGCATTTTTTTAATATTAAAAATATGTTGGTTTACACCAGGGGGTGCAGTCACCCACCCAGGGGTTAAAAGTTTTGAAAAAAATAAAACAAAGTAAAGAAATTGACAGGAGGTCACCCATGAGCAGGGCTGACCCCCTGTGGGGGCTACATTTTTTTTTATAGATGTGTGGTTTCCCTGGGGGCCACTATCGACCCCCAGGGAAACCACACATCTATAAAAACAAAAAAAGTGATCTATATAGTCATAGAGAGAGAGAGAGAGAGAGAGAGAGAGAGATTCTACATATAGAGGGATATATATATATTTGTGTGTGTGTGTATGTGTGTGTGTGTAGAGACCACTTTTTCAATACGTTTGGTTTCCCTGGGGCCGCGATTGCCCCCCCCAGGTAAACCACGAGCATATTTAAAAGTGATCTCTCTACACATATATATGGAGAGAGAGAGAGACACTCTCTCCCTATATATATATATATATATATATATATATATATATATATATATATATATATATATATATATATATATATATATCGATAGATAGATAGATAGATATCTATATCTCTCTCTCTCTCTCTCTCTATATATATATATATATATATATATATATATATATATATATATATATATCATATATGTGTATACAAATATATACATACACACACACACACACACATAGCTTTTAGGCAGCAATAAAAAGGTCAAGATAACTCTTGTGATTACGTTCTTGGTAGAAAGTGAGATCAGACTTTTGTCTAATGGCAGTTTTGACAGTATTCTGTGAAAGAAAACTTTGGGGATCCAAACAAGCAATACCTCCTTCGACTCCCCTTCATGTCTACTTTTCTGAAATAATGGGTAATAAAACATGGTGTGAGCCATGCAAGGCAGACCACTCTGGATACCCCAAGGTGTCTAGTTTTCAGAAATGTATGAGATGCCTAGGTTTCCCTAGGTGCCAGCTGAGCTAGGGTCCAAAATCTCAAGCTACCCACATTGGAAAAAAAGGACAAATTTTCGTTGGAAAAATGTGATGCGTCCATGTTGTGTTTGAGCCATTTCCTGTCATGGGCACTACGCCTACCCACACAAGTGAGGTACCATTTTTATAGAGAGACATGTGGGAGCATAGAATAATAGAACATTTGTTATAACCTATAGGATTATGCTGCATTTCAAATGTAAGTCAGTGTGTAAGAAAGATGGAATTTTGAAACATATCCTCCAAATCATACGCTAGTATAGGTACCCACAAATTCAGAGATGTAGAAATGACCACTGCTTCCAAACTCTATATCTTGTGCTCATTTCAGAAATAACTAGGTTTCCTTGATACCCATTTTTCACTCTGCCTATTTCGCTATAAGAATTGGTCTATACTCGGTACACAATGAAAAACCATAGTATGGTGCACCTCAGTTGTTGGCTCTGTTTACCTTGGGTTATTGGAGAACCTACAAACCCCATATATCTCTGCAGTCAGAAAGGTTTAGCAGATGTAATGGTGTATTGCTTCTGTCAATTGCCCATCATGACAAAAAGGTACAGATGAAAATGTTGCCACAAAAATCCATTTTATCCTATTCATTTTTAATATTTCTTTATTTCAACAGTTATTTTCCTTGGAATAACCTTGAGGGATCTACTAATATGACTCCTTGCTTAATTCGGAAGTTTGTTTACTTTTCAGAAATCTATATCTTTTCTGGATCAGCCATGGGTTTCACACTGGTTTCCACCACAAACTGGAAGTAGGTTGAGAGCCCAAAAAATAGGGACAATAGGTTACCTCTTAGAAAAATGCCAAGTTTGTGGTACAAAATTAGGTTTTTTGGAATCAGCTCCGCTGAGCTAAGAAGATGGTGACTTTAGTACACTAAACTGTTCATGGATGTCATATTTTTTTTTAGAAAACCAGACACTTTTATTTGGAACATATTTTTCTAAAAGAATCTCAAAATGTTGCTTTATTTTGCCTATTTTCTTGATCTTCTCCAAGAGAATCCACAAACCCTGGGTCCCTCTAAAATCCCCAGGATGTTTTGAAAAATGGTTCATATTTGTCATATGGATACCTTATGTGGAAAAAAGGTATGGAGCCCAAGTGTAAACTACCACAACTAGCCAAAAAAGTGTTCCTCACTTGGAGGGGTGGAGATGGTGGGAAGGCACAGCAGCTAAGGGGTTAATATTTTACTATGTCCCTAAGGAATGTTGGCGAAAACATTTTTTAGGCTCTTCTAAAAAAAATGAAACGCTTTAATGTTTTTTTAAAAACATATCCCATTTTCATTTAAGAAAAACGGATTACATTTTATTTAAAAGGCATGGTAGTCTGCTGACCTCAGTATGACACCATCTCTGTGATCGGTGCGATTCCTACTTGGCTGCAAATTGTGACCTACCTCATTAATATTCATGAGGTAGGTTGAATTGCAACCCACTAGGAATCAGTATATTGCAAATGGGCCTAGTTCACAAATTACCACACTGGACGAATTGCAGCCAGTATTTTGCGACCAGTTCTTAGGACATATGAGCGCAGATGTTTTACAGAGATGAGATGAAAACACTGCACTACAATAGTTCATGTCTGACAAAAACGGGACAGGGAAAATGCAACTAGGCGGGTAAGTGCTTAGCAAGTGGTGCAGAAGTGCAGTTGAAACGCTACATAAAGAAGCACTGGCAAATCCAATAGGTCTGGCTTGTAGCTGAAAGTGCCTGGATGGGTCTATTCACAAAGTCACCGTTCATGCACTCCAATCAGTCACTCCATGTGCTTAGATACTCAGTTACTCATCCCTCCAATCTTGGCTCTTAATCCTTGGCTTACTCGTTCTGACATTCACCCAGTAGCCCATCTTCAGTAAAACACACCTATTGATACTAATCAATGCAACGCATCTGTTGATATAAGCCTCAGTTTATCTCTTCTCAGCCACCATTCTGGGAATGATTTCCTGTTAGAAATAGGTTCTGTAGTTGGCAGAGGTATACACCCTTGTCCAAGTAGGGACCACAATCCTAGTCAGGATAAGTCACACACAATCCAAATGATCCTATGCCCACCCTCTGGTAGCTTGGCACTGAGCAGTCAGACTTAACTTAGAAGGCAATGTCTAAAGTATTTGTGCAATAAATCATACAGTAACACAGTGAAAACACCACAAAATACACCCCACTGTTTTAGAAAAATAGATTATATTTTGTCTGAATAAAATAAGGTCAAAACTACAAAGATCCAAAAGCACAAGTTGAAATATCACTTTTAAAATGTGTAAAAGAGTCTTAATCCTTAGAAATAAACAGTTGTCTCCTTGTTACACACAGTACCTAGTATGTGTCAAAAATAACGACGCACTGAGACTGCAGAGGAGGAGGTGCATGGAAAAAAGGTGTACGTCAGACTTTCCAACGCGGCACAGACGATGCGTTGCTTCTTTCCACACAGCAAGGGGATTGCGTCATTTTTTGGTGTGCAGTCTTGGTTCCCCACTGAGATGTGAGGATATTTTGATCCCCAGGGACTATGCAGGGAAAATCCTTGACATGCTGGAAGAAGGCAACGGCGCTTTATCGTCCTGGTAGGCGATGCGTCTAATTTTCCATCACAAGGCAGGTGCTATATTGAATTTCCACTCGGGAAGTCGGGCTGCGTTGTTCCGGTCGGCTGTGCTGCGATTTCTCAGTTGCACTGCAGGCTTCACGTCGATTTCCGCCGGCTGTGCACCAATTTCTATGCACAAGAAGTTTCCTGAAGAGATGAAGTCTTTTTGGCCCTAAGATTTCAGAAAAAAGGAGGCAAGCTCAATCTAAGCCCTTGGAGAGCTCTTTTGGGGAAGGCAGGGCCCTTCTAAGCAAAGTCAGAGGCCAGCAGAGCAGCAGTCCTTCTCAACAAAGCAGTCCAGATGAGTCCTCCGGGCAGCCAGGCAGTTCCTCTTGACAGGGTGCAGATGTAGGTCCAGAAGTGTCTGAGTTGGTAAAGCCAGAGACCCAGTTTATGTTGCGCCGCAAGCCATGGCTCGAGCCCAACATTCGGCTCGGGACACGGCCGCGAGCCGTGGCAGCAGGACACGCGGTGCCCCTGCCACTTACTATTTCTATCGAGGCCCCAAATTGGGCATGGGTCCTCGACACATTAAGGGCACAGCGCGCACCTGCTAATCTTTGCCTCCCTCCACTCTCCATTCCCCCCACTTACCTTCTGCTTCTTTTTTCTTTCTTCTTTTCTGCCTTCCTCGTTTCTATCTGCATTTATGCCTTTCTCTTATTTCCATGATCCTTTCTCCTTCCCAGCATGCCTTCCTTCTCCCTGCATGCCTTTGGAACCTTACTTAAAATTGTGACTTTTGCTATGGGTTTCTATGCTATGTTCCCAACCCAATATGGTGTCTTTTACTTCCTGCCAGTCACTTCCTCTTCTTTGGATATATAAGGTTTGTAATTCCTGTTCTCTTTGCAATGCAACACTTCCTTTGGGTGGTGATCTTCGATCCTCTTCTTCTGCGTCAGTTATATGTTTTCTGAGCCTGTTCCAGCATTTTTCATTGTCATTTTTGTCTTTTTGTTCAGATTTACTTTTTACTTTTTGTTTTTGTTCCAGGAGTTCCTGTTTGAGGTTTTTCCCCTTTTTGGGTTTTTTCTCTTGGGGACTCCTTCTGGAGGGCACGGACTGCCTTTGGCATTCCCTCTGTCAGCAGCACTGTGGCTACCAGAAAGGGTCGGCCCTACTCGGGTCAAAGCAGAACCTATAGGAAACAAGACAGAGCCACATTTCCAGTGGGCCACAGACATAGACAACGAGTAGGTCATGACAGATTAAATACCCAAAAATGCCTTTGAAGTTAGGGAGACTTCAAAGAGTGGTTATGAAGTGCACAAGTTCCCCTTTCGGTTCTGTCCTGTCTGCCAGGGTCCCAGTAGGGAGTTTGTTAGTCCACTGTGTGAGGGCAGACTACTGACCTGTGAAATGTAAGTGTCAGGCCCTCCACCTTTCCAGCCCAGGAAACCCATTCAATATGCAGATGAGTGCAGATGTGACTGAGTGTCCTGTGTGAAATGCACAAGGGAGCTGTCAACATGCCCAGCCCAGACGTTGATTGGAGACAGGCTGTAAGGCACAAATGGTTTTGAGTGCAGGGAAATGCTCACTTTCTAAAAGTGACATTTCTAAAATAGTAATATAAAGTCCAACCGCACAACTGCACCAATAATCAGGATTTTCTATTACCATCCTGGCCATACTAAATATGATCTGGTTACTCCTTTCAGATCAGAATCTACCACTCAAAAAGTAAATGAGGGCAGTCCTAATGCTAGTCTATGAAAGGCTTCACAGTAGTGGAAAATGACTTTAGGAGTTTTTCACTACCAGGAAATATAAAACAAATATGTACGTGTCCTGCCTTTCATCTACATAGCACTCTGTCCTATGGGTTACCTAGGGCCTACCTTAGGGGTGGCATATATGTAGGAAAAAGGGAGTTTAAGGCTTGGAAAGTACTTTTGAATGCCAAGTCAAAGTGGCAGTGAAACTGCACACACAGGCCTTGCAACGGCAGGCCTAAGACATGGTTAAGGGGCTAATGAGGGTGGCACAGTCAGTGCTGCAGGCCCACTAGCAGCATTTAATTTACAGGCCCTGGACACCTGTAGTGCACTTTACTAAGGACTGATAAGTAAATTAAATGTGCCAAATGAGGATGAACCAATGTTACCATGTTTAAGAGAGAGGGCATATGCACTTTAGCACTAGTTATCAGTGGTAAAGTGTGCAGAGTCCTAAAACCAGCAAAACCAGTGTCAGAAAAGTGGAGGGAGGCAAGCAAAAAAGTTGGGGGATGACCACCCTAAGGCTGTCAGGTCTACCATTTCCTTAAAACATTTTTATCTCCTCGTTAATGCACACAGGCTGACATATATTTGTATAAGTGTTGCGATGTCTCAGCCTGAATACATGTATTTTACTGATATGTGTGAACGTGCTCTGAGGCATCGCCCATTTCCTGTTTTATTGATCTCCTTAAAATCATACCTGTGACTGCACAAAGGTGCCTACACACGACATGCAACATGTCCCTGTCTACTGTTGTGCTCCTCTAGCATGAGGTTGTGCATTGTATAAGCTGTCCCTGCTCGCACACAAAACATAAGTTAATATTGTTTTATACCCAATGAGCTTGCCTCATGAGAGCGGCAAAATTCTCCTTTTTAACCTGAAAGCTTACATTGCTTGCTTATTTGTTTCTGTGAATTGGTTTAGTTTTTTTTCTGTCCCTTTTTTGGGTTTTGCTATGTAGTGCCAGCTTGAACCAAAGGTATTGAAGAGCATGGAGTGTTTATATTTTTTGTTTTAGGCACAGGAAGATTAAGCGATTTGACCAGAATCACACGATGGTGAGCCAGTGCCGAGACTTGAACCTGGTTGCCCAGATAGAAAGTCATCAGCGTGAGCCTAAATGCAACTTCCTCTCCCATTCACTTCCCTTGCACCTGGATAGCCAGAGGCACAGCTCTGCTCTTTGTGTCTTCAGGCAATTGGGTTACTGTCCTTGTTCAGCCATGGCTTTATCCACTGACTTCATCTTTGTCAGTTGTGGTGGACAATGCTCCTACTATGAATATTCTGATACATGCTGCTTGGCATAGAACGCATTCATCAGTGCATGCTCAGTCATATGTAAGCTTCCGCGTTCATGAACAATGTGCATTGACGCTGCAATTAAGCAGCCTATAGCTGCTGTGGAATCACTCAAGCGAGTTTTGATGCTATGACAGGAATTCACATGTATGTTTTTGGACAGACCTGTAATCTAGCACTGGGCTCTATCTTTTTATCTGGCAACCAATCTTTTCTTTGTTCCAAGGGGTGAACAGATTATTTAAATCAATTACAGTGCAACTCAATAGTCACACATTAAACCTAGGAGTCCAAATTAAAGTTTCAAAGGGCTTTATTACAGACTTGAAGCCAAAGTTACATAGGCGAGTCTCAAAACCATAACATACAAAATCACCAATGGAGAATTAAGGCATCACACAATATTAAATTGAAACAACAAATAAAAGACCAAAACTTCAATAGCAACAGTGCAGAAAATCAAGAAAAGTATGTGATGTCTGGATTTTAAAATTAGGTTCTCTTGCCTAACCATTGAATCTAGTTTATAAACTATTCTAATACTAAAGGAATATCTGAAAAAGGTTAGCAAAAAGAACTTCGGTAGAAGATTCTGTTCAAGAGAGGTGTGATGGCATAAGGCCACATAGAAAGTATGAGGTCTGTACCTCAAAAAGGTCCACTCTGAGCAAGGGGCAGCGAGAATCTGAATCTCTTGACTACTAAACCACTCTTAAATCTTAGTTTTCCCAGGGGTGATGACATCTTGACCAAAGCTCTTATTTGAAAAACAAACCTGCAAATCAATTATAATTAACACTTCACTCTTCCAAAGCCTTCAGCACTTGACCTTGATACACCCTCGCATTCAGGAATCTCAAAAGCTATATCTGCCAGTGCCAGGATACTCCTTTCGTCTGGTAGCTCTTCTCTCAGACTCTCTTATCTCTTGAGCACAATGAGTTCTTTGTTAGTGTCAGTACCTGCAGCTTTGGAAAAACAAGCTTTCACGTTGAAGATTAGTACATACAAAATAATGTGGCCTTCACTCCGACCAAACTAAAATGAACACAAATATACTTCAATCAATCAGGAATTTGTAAAGCGCACTACTCACCCGTGAGGGTCTCAAGGCGCTGAGGAGGTGGGGGAGATGGGGAGGGGAGATGCTGCTACTGCTCGAACAGCCAGGTCTTGAGAAGTTTCCTGAAGGTAAGGAGGTCTTTGGTATGGAGAAGGTGGGTGTGAAGAGTGTTCCACATTTTGGCGGCAAGGTGCAAGAACGATTTACCGCTGGTTGTAGTTCTTCAGACACGTGGGACAGTTGCGAGGGCGAGGTCGGCAGAGCGGAGATGCAGGGTAGGGGTGTGGAAGGAGAGCCGTCTGTTGAGGTATTCTGGTCCAGTGTAGTGCAGTGCTTAGTGAGCGTGGGTGAGGCGTTTGAAGGTGATTCTCTTGTTTACTGGGAGCCAGTGCAGGTTTCTCAGGTGGTCTGTGATGTGGCAGTGGCAGGGGATGTCCAGAATGAGGCATGCAAAGGCATTCTGGATGCGTTGCAGCCTCTTATGGAGTTTGGCTGTGGTTCCTGCATAGAGGGCATTGCCTTAGTCCATTTTGCTGCTTACAAAGGCTTGGGTGACAGTTCTTCTGTTTTTGGTGGGTATCCATTTGTAGATCTTTCAGAGCATGCTGAGGGTGTTGAAGCAGGAGGAGGAGATGGCGTTGACTTGCTGGGTCATGGCTATTGAGGATTCTAAGATGAATCCTAGGTTGCGTGTGTGGTCAGTGGGAGTTGGAGCGGCTCCGAGAGTGGCAGGCCACCATCAGTCATGCGGAGGAGGTGGAGCCGAAGATGACTTCTGTCTTGTTGGAATTGAGTTTGAGGCAGCTGCTCTTCATCCATTTGGCGATAACCTTCATTCATTTGTGGAGATTGGTCTTGGCAGAGTCCTTGGTGAGGGAGGGGATCAGCTGGGTGTTGTCGATGTATGAGATGATGTTGAGGTTGTGGGATCGGGCGATGTTAGCGAGCGGGCCATGTAGACGTTGAAGAGGGTCGGGCTGTGGGACGAACCCTGGGGTATGCCGCAGATCATTTTGCTGGCCTCCAAGCAGAATGGGGAGGCGGACTCTCGATCCAACTATCCTAGTTGGATAGGCCTCTACCCAATGGGAAAAGATACACACAATAACCAAAATGTTCCTTGATCCGTTGCACACAGGTATCTCAATGAAATTCAGCTGCATCCTGTTAAAATGTCCTCCTGACCTTCCTATGTGACTCAATATAACTGCAGTTCTCTTGCCAACATTGTTCTGTTGACACACAACACATTGGTGACACAAGTCTTCAGCCATCAATTTGAATTTAGAATTGAACCAAGCCTGTCTGAACAATAGAAAGTAACAGGCTGTTTGGCAACACTTGTCTTGTCTTCTATCCATTGAAACCCAAATGTCATCATCTCTTTTGACACAACCTTCCCAGACACTTCCTCTTGAAGCCTTTTCACCTCATCCCAAGTCTTAGCTGTTGTCAACAAAAGGTTAAATTTAGTCTCATCCATTCCTTCATTTGTGAATTCCCCATTAAAGGTACAGACATTGTGGGCACAGTATCTCGCAACCTCGTCAGCATACCTATTACACAAAGTCACATGATCATCTCCAGACTGATGTGTGGGGCATTTGACCACTGCAACTTGTTCAGCCAATTGTAGTGCGTTAAGGAGGTTTGTCACTTGTTCGCCATTCTGGATCCGAGATCCAGAGGACATCATAAAACCTCGCTGAGACCACAGTTGTCCGAAGTCATGAAAGACACCAAAGTTGATTTGACTACTGATAAAGATTGTCACCTTTAATTGATCACAATATGCTCTAGTAAGAGCAATCAATTTGGCTACTTGGGGTGAAAATATTCTTTGAAGCCAAGATGCTTAATCAACTCCAGACAAAGTACAAACAGCTGAGTTGCTTGCAAACGTCCACCATTGTCTCTCAAGTATGAACTATCAACATAAAGGACGTAATCAGATCCAGGTAATAATTAACCTTGTATGTCTGATCTCGGTTTTGTACATAGTTCAGTGACATCAAGACAATTGCGGTCCCCTTCACAATCTTCATTAGTTGCCTGATCCACTATTGGCAGCAGAGTGGCAGGATTCAAAATCCCAAGCGTTTGACTGTCACAGTCTCTGCTGCAAATATTATCTGCTCATACTTAGTAAGTTGACTTCTTGTCAAATGCTGTGTTCTAATCATGGTCAATAAAAGCGCTACTGAATGAGGGACTTAGACAGTTAATTGGTGTCCCAGAACAATATTTTTGCACCTCTCTATGCTAGTGCTAACCACAGCTATTGATTTTAAACATCCAGGCAATGTAGAATCAACAGGTTCTAATGTGGTGGAAAAATATGCCACAGGTCTCTTAGCATTTTCCTGCATTTGAGTCATTAATGAGAGAGCATAGTCCTCCCTAGAGAAATGCAAATGATTTGTTATAACTGGGCATCCCTAGAGCCGGGGCATGACAGAGGCATTCTTCCAGCTCTAGAAATACAACAAGACAATCGCTGTTCCATGGTACCGGATCAGACACATCCTTGAGTGTCAGCCTCCGTAAAGGCTTAGCCACCAGGGAAACGTTGGGCATCCACTGTCGACAGTAGACCACAATTGCCAAAAACATCCTGACTCCTCTCTGTGTAGTTGCCAGACCCATTTTCAGTATTGCTGAAATCCTCTCTTATGACACCTTTCGCACGCCTTTCTCAATGTGGTTTCCAAAGTATTGGACTTGTTTTTGACAATATTGCAACTTCCCTAGGGATACTATGTCAGTTCTTAGCCAGGTGGTTCAGTAATGCTATTATATCCTGTTTGCAAGCTTCTTGAGTATTCAACACCACCATGAGGTCATCAATATACGGGATGAAGACCGAATTCCATGGCATGACCAAGGATTCCCGATTTTTTTTTTTCAAGATCTGATTGAAAATCAATGGTAACTCAGTATACCCTATGAGGAACTAGGCACATTGCCAAAACCCTATTTACGAGTCAGAATGCAAAGAGTAATTTACTATCCTCATGCAACGGTATTGGAAAGGAGGCTTGACACAAATCAATGACAGTGGACCACTCACATGGATTCTGAAACAGCATTAAAGGCGGATTTGGTACCACAGCCCAACAAGGGACAACAATATTGTTTATTTTCTGAAGGTCCTGTACGATTCTGTATTTTCCATTTGGTTTCTGAAGACCCATGATGGGAGAGTAACATGGACTTCCCATGATCTCGTTCAGCATTCCCTGCTCTATCATGGATTCAATGACATGAGTTATTTCAGCAATTGTTTCAGGGGTCAGACTATATGGGGGGCTTTAGGAAATTCATAATTTGGTCTAACAGTAAACCGAACAGGTTCTATACCTCTTATCATGTCTTTTCCTGAAAAATTCCAGTCTTTAAGTTCAACAGTTTCTCTCAAATCTGGATGGAAATCATCAACTGTTAACAAAGTCAGTAAGGTGCAATGCGTTTTACTTTTTATCAACTTTAAAACAGCATTCTCATCTTGGATATGTACCTCTATTCCTGGTAGATTACAATAGATGACACATTTCAATTTTGACATTAAGGGCCATATGTACGAACACTTTTTTCCATAGACACAGAATGGGTAAAAACCTTTGCTACATCTGGCCCTTAATCTCGTCCCAAGAGATTCACTAGACTGCAAACACATATTATAAACTTGTGCTTGTCTTCAAAAGATCCTATTTTTACTGTGACTGGGACATTTTCTTGCACTGTCATTTGTTTATTCACCACACCAACAGCTTGGACTGTTTTTCCCGAGAGGGATAGATTTGGGACTTCTACTGTTCTCAGAGTTGAACAGGTAGCACCAGTGTCAACCGAAAATGATACAGGACAGCCATCCACTTCACTAACTATGAATGGTCTGCTCTGGCCCACCTCTATGGCTACGCCAAGTACGCAGTCATTTCTCCCCTCTCAGGCACCATCAGACTGACTGATGGGTGCCATTTCTTTCACCTGTGTCAAAAAAAGAGAACTGTTGAAACAGACTATTATCATGTACCATTCATTCTCATGCCCTGATTTACAATCTGGTGTGATCCAACAGCATTCTGCTGTGGCATCGGGGGTTGGGGAACTTGCATCACCGGAGCTTGGGGCATATTAACATTTTGGCTCCTGGGCTTTGGACACCCTTCATTTGGTTAGGATTGTTGTTCTGAGAAGGCACAAATCCTTCATATTCTACCTGATTAGCTGGATTTAAATGACATCCCCACTTTCAATGACCCAGCTTATTTCAGAGGTGGCAAGAGGTTGATATTTTTAGACTATTTACATCAATTCCTGTATTAGGGTTTATTGGGACTCCTTGACCTCTACCTTCCATTTGATTCTGTGGCTATTGATATACACCTTGCATTGTTTTGGCATTATTTACAGCTATGGGCATCTGGCTAGTTCTTTGAGCTGCTTTCATATGGGCAAGCATCAATTTGTCCTTCAACTTTTTCAGCTTCATATCTATTTCATCGTGGCAATATTTAGCATAGTTCAAAATCTCATCAATAGACTTATTCTGCCATCAGATTAAATGCTGCTGAATCATCTGGCCTCAGTTCTTTCACAAACCTCAACACAAAATGTCCCATATCCTTGGCCTCTAAAGAACCATACCACTATACTGTTTAAATGCTTGTAGCAGCCTTTCATAGTAAGCATGGATCGACTCCTTTGGTTCTTGATTTGTTCTATCAATCTTGACCCATTTAACATCTTGAGGCTGAACCTTCTCTTCCAGGAATGTCATGACCTCCTGATATTTCTTCATCACTAACGGCGAAGGGCCCTTAGTTACTAAGTTCCTAGTCAGTTCTGTCTCATGCCATCAAACACCTATTTTGCACTCAGTCCGCAAGTCACTCGGAATGACAATTTCAGACAACGTATTCAAATAAATCCACAACACTTGTGGAAATTTTCACAAACCTTTCGACCTGTTGATACCATGCCACTGACTTCTTTTGCAACTTTGGGGAATCATTGGTAAATGGTGCAAGATCACTTTGACTCCACAGCTCATGAACATAACCTCCACCAGGCACTTCTCTCAAGGGGAAGGTTGTAACACCTCCTCTGTTCCGATTGTTGGTGGTTCACCCGAAATTTTATTCACCTTTTTCTTTTTCACCCATTTGGTCTAATGAGCTTAATAAATTCCCTATCTGAAATTTTAATCTTGGTGTGCTCATATCAGCAATGTCTTTCTCACTGAAACACATTCAATAGCTTCTTTGAAAAGCCTTGTTTTTATTAAGTCTACCTCATTTTTTTGAGCCAATTCTGCCAATTTATCATGAATTTGGCCCACTCACTTACTAATATCCCTACACATGAATGCAAGGTAATCTTCTTGATATGTCTGTAGCTGTTCTAAGCCAAGATTTCCAACAATCATTGCATCCAATTCTATTGTCAACTTTGCCACATTTAAAATCCTTTCTCTCGTTGTGCCCTGACTAATTTCTGAAGTAGTACTCAATCAATCAATCAAGGGGGTCTTGTAGAGTGCAACCTTGTCACCCCAAGGGGGTCTCCAGGTGCTTGTGGGATGCTGCAGGCATTGTCCGGTTGGAGATGGTACTCAAAGAGCCAGGTCTTGATCTTCTCTCTGAAGTCCTTCTGGGAAGGGGAGGTGTGCAGGTGGAGGGGGAGGTCGTTTCAGGACTTGGTGGCGAGGTAAGAGAAGGAAAGACCTCGAAAGCATTCACGATGGATGCGGGGGACATGGGCCTGGGCAAGGGTGGCTGAGAGGAGTTCTCTGGTCAGTCGGTGGAATGTGAGGCAGTCGTTCATGTAGGTGGGTCCGGAGTTGTGGAGGGCCTTCTAGGTATGTGTGGGGAGCATGAAGAGGCATCTTTGCTGGACTGGAAGCCAGTGGAAGGCCCCCAGGTGGGAGGTGATGCTGGTTTTTCTGGGGAGACCGAGGATGAGTCTTGCTGCCACATTCTGGATGGTCTGGGGGTAGTTCAAGAGCTGCTTTGTGGTTCCGGCGCAGATCGCATTGCCGTAGTTGAGTCGGCTAGAGATGAGGGCCTGGGTGACTGTCTTCCTGGTGGAAATGGGGATCCAATGGAAAATGTTGTGGAGCATGTGAAAAGCAGTCAGAGGAGACAGTGTTGATCTGTTGCTTCATGGTCAGTTGGGTGTCCAGTGTAATCTCGAGGTTGCGTGCCTGGCTGGTGGGTGAAGGAGCGAGGGCTGCGGCCCACCACGAGTCATCCCAGGGGAGGGCTTGTTCTCAAAGATGAGGATCTCATTTTTGTCTGAGTTTAGCTTGGGGCAGTTAGTCCTCATCCAGGTGGCGATGTCGGTCACGGTGTTTTGGAAGTTGGTTTTTGTGGTGGCGTCATCGTCTGTGAGTGATAGATTGAGCTGGGGGCTGTAGGAGATGATGTGGAGTCTGTGGGTGCATGTGATGTCCCCAGTGGAGTCATGTAGGTGTTGAACAGGTTGGGGCTAAGGGAGGAGCTTCAGGGAATGCCACAGATGATGTCTTTGGAGATGAAGGGTGGGAGGAGGATCCTCTGTGTGTGGCTAGAGAGGAAGAAGGAGATCCATTTGAGTGCATTGTCTTGGATGCCCATGCTGTGGAGTCTGGTGATGAGAGTGTAGTGGAAGCCTGTCTCAAAGGCTGCTAATAGGTCGAGGAGGATTAGGGCCAGTGTTCCCCCTAAGTCCAGGAGGTGTCTGATGTTGTTGGTAGCTGTGATCAAGGTGGTCTGGGTGCTGTGATTGGGCCGGAAGAAGGATTGGGATGGGTTGAGCATGTTGTTTTTCTTAAAGGTAGTCTGTGAGCTGGCAGTTGATGGCCTTTTCCAAGGTTTTGGTGGGGAAAGGGAAGAGCGAGATGGGGTGACAGCTTTTGAGCTCATTAGGGTTGGTGGAGGGTTTCTTCAGGAGGGTCTTGACCCCAGCGTGCTTACATGCATAGGGGAGAGTGGCTGTGGAGTTGGAGGTGTTGAGGAACTCTATGAGGGATGCTTTAATTACTTCTCTTCCTAGGTTGTTGAAGCGGTGCCAGCAAGGGTCCACAGGGAATCCAGAGTGAATGGAGGTTATGATATAGAAAGAGTCTACAGTAGAGAGCTACTTTCATTCAGTGATCTGGTGGGGGGAGGGGTAGGTTAGTGTGCAGAGGTGGTCAATGTTGGTGGGCTGGGGGGTCAAAGTTGCTGTAGATGTCAGCAATCTTATGGTGAAAGTAGTCCAATAGCATGTCGCAGAGGGCTTGGGAGGGGTGGCAGAGGGGCAGAAGAATTCTCTGACGATGTTGAAGAGTTCCTTTGCGCGGTTGGTGCTTGCCTCCATGTGGGTGGTGAGTGCTTCTTTCTTGGTCCCTCTGAGTCAGTGATGGTATCTGTTGAGGGCAGACCCAAAGGAGTCAAGTGTGGCAGGGGTCTTGTTGGAGCGCCAGTGTCTCTCTAGTTTCCTGCAGTGCAGTTTGAGGGTCAGAGGTTCTGGGGTGAACCACTTGGCTTGCTTGGTGGGTTTGCTGCTAGGGGAGCTCTTTATCGAAAGATGGCGTCAGTGCCCGAGGAGATCCACTTGGAGAAGTTTTAGAAGCAGGGTTCAAGGGAGTCTGCAGAGATAGGTCGAGCTTCTTTGAGGGCAGCGATCCAGGGTGCCGCTGTGACTTTGCCCCAGTTATGAAAGGGAAGGTGGGGGGTCTCATCAGGGCTCCAAGCAGTCCATTGATGGTGAAGTGGACTATGTTAGGGTCAGTCCATGCTACCTCGCTGGTGTGGGAGAATTTGGCTCTGTCACTGGTGGGGAAAATGGGGTCCAGTGTGTGTCCTGAGCTGTGCGTAGGGGCAGTAACCAGCTGAGTAAGGCCGATGATGTTCATGTTTTTGAGGAGCGAGGTGGACGGGCGAAAAATGGCAGGATAAAAGTGCTGGGCCATGGGCACAATGAACTAAAACAAACTATAGACAAACCATACAAACTATAGACAAGCAAAGACAACAAAGACAAGACAAGCAAAGACAACAAAGCAGAAGACTAACAAAACAGAAGACTAACCACACAGTAAGTGGGGCTCCAGTGAAGTGCTTGAGGTGTTAGTGCAGGGCAGGGAGCAGCAGGGGAGGAGGGCACAGGATCTGCTCAGTGGGGTTACTCAGCGAACAGCAGTGCGAAAAGGGCGAGCAAGGGAGTGGGCAAAAAACAGCTAAAAAGTAGGTGTCCGGCTGGGGGCACAATAAACTACAACAATCTATAGAAAAACTATACAGACTTTAGACAATCAAAGACAAAAAAGACAAGACAAGCAAAAACAGCAAAGCAGAAGACTAACAAAGCAGAAGACAAACCATGCAGGAAGTGGAGTGCCAGTGAAGCGCTCAGGCGCTAGTACAGGGCAGGGAGAAACAGGGGAGCAAAACACAGTCCTCTCCTTAATTGGGGTGTTTCCATTAAAGAATTGCACCCAGTCATCTATCTCTGTTGCAATAATGGATCGTGTCACCACAGGAATTTTAGGTGTGGAATCACCTCCCTGAGCACCATGGCCCTCATTATGTACTTGGTGGGATCCCCGCCTCCAACAGTGCTGGCATTGAATGAAAGACCGCAAAATAATGACGCATGGTGGCTCACCGCCATTGATGGCGGTGAGGGCCGCCATGCGCCATGCTTGCAGTCGGTGGCGGGGGTGGATGCTGCTCCACCCTCACCGCCACGTCACTCTATACACTGCCACGCCTATAATGAAGCAGTTATAGGTGTGGCGGTGTATGGAGAGGCGCTGATGGTGGCGGAGGAGCATCCAGGGAGTCCGTTCCCTCCCGGAGCAGCATGATGGAAAGGGTAAGTGCTGTCTGAGAGGTAAGGGGGAGGGAGGTGTGTGTTTGAGTGTGTGAGTGCATGGGGGTATGCGTGAGTGTATGTGGGGGGGATGTGTGTCTGAGTGCATGTCTGCGTGTGTGCATGTACGTGAATGGGTGAATGTGGATGTGGGTGTTTGGTGTTTGGGGGGCTGTATTTAGCGGTAGGGGGTGGAGAATGGTGGGGGTCGGGTGGGGGACCTGCATTGGGTTTTGGGGGTGGAGGATTGGGGGGTCGAATTTTGGGGGGCTCAGGAGGGTGGGGGCTGTTTTAGGGGCTTAGGGTGTGGGTAGGGATTATGGAAAGGGGGGGGAGGGGCCAGGCATGTCACATACAGGTGATGGGAATGATTATTTCTGTCACCAGTATGCTTTCTGCCAGGGATTACCTGGCGGGGTAACTCGCCAGGGAATCCCTGGTGGAAATTGGATCGTAATCCCACGCCCTGTAATGCCTCCACCGCTAGGTCAAATGGGCTCACAGTCGGCCCCGCGGTGGACTCTGGCCTGGCGGTGGGTGGTAGTGAACTTTGCAGCCAGTTCACTACTGTGTTCAGAATATGGCGGTTTGGACCATACTCATAACGTTAGGCTGTTTTTGTTTCCTCTCTTTCAGTTTCTGAGTCCTTTTCCTCTCCCCTTCTCCCACAACGGCATCTGTCATCAAAGTTGGGTGCAATCTAACTCCTTCTATCATGTCAGTTTTCCACCATCTCTGCTTGGCACCCCATCTAGGATCTGCTTAAGAACACATAGCTTTCTTCACTCTCCCCTGATATTTTTATTTTTCTCTCGCATTAGCAGCACATTCCCAAGCATTAAGTGCTTCACTGTGGGTGGGTCTAGGAGGTGACTTCATTTCATATAACACTCTCCTCAAATTTGCAATAATTCTCAAACTAAATGTGTCATATTGTGGGAATCTCAATGGACCATTCTTTTCTGGGATCTTGTACCATTGACCAAGCCAAACGCATTCATGGAGCCTGACAATAATCGCCAGATAGTGACCTGGAGTACATAAACTTCTCCTCTAAACATATCTTGTATAACTTTAAGTGCATTTCATGTTTCAAAACTTTTCACAATATTCCAGTTCGATTAAACGTAAAGCTGTATCCAAAATCATTTGCTCCTACACAAGCAGCGTGGCACCCTATGACTTTAGCCAACAATAGCAGCACAGTACCACACCAACCAACCTATACCAGCGGGGTATACTGTGATGTAGATTCGCTCCTCGCAGCAGTTCCAAAATATTACTTTCATACAAAATACAATATAATAACCTTTGTCTACTTCGCCAAAGAATGAACAGTTTCGATCACACAAGAAAGTTTACAATCACTTCTGATAAGACCTTGACCTGTGGGGTAGCATCTAAATCAGTACAGTTTCTCTCCGTGTATCATGATCCACTACACCTGTTTGTTTCCTACTCACACATGGTAAGTCCCTATTTTAACCGTGTCTCTTTGACGATGTCTCACATCCACTCAAGAGATTATATAAAACGGTGCCTTCTATACCATTTGAACTATCCCGGGATCTTAGGCCACATCGTACTCAATAACCATTTCAACGACTTTATAAATCACCACACTCACAAAACATGCAAACATCTCCATAAAACACCATCTAATTTCACAATCACCATAAGCTAAACACAAACCACTGCACTCTACAACCCTATTAATACTCACTCTTCCCTGCCACTGCAACTCTCTTCCGATCCTCTGCAACTTTGCTGATTCTCCAACTCTGGACATGGACTCTGGGGTTTGGGCTCTGGAGACTAACTATTCTAGAGCCTAATTCCAGTTCTTCTCAATTTAGAAAAAGAACCATCTTCATTTGCTACAATCTCATACAGCACGGGCCCTATCTTTTTATCTGGGTTGCGATGAATCTTTTCTTCTCTGTTGCAAGGGATGAAAAGATAGTTTTACCAGGTTATTTAAATCAATTACAGTACAACTCAATAGTCAGACATTAAACCTCAGAGTCCAAATTAAAGTTTCAAAGGGCTTTAATACAGACTTGAAGCAAAGTTACATAGATGAGACTCAAAACAAGAGTATAGATATACAAAAGCACCAATGGAGAATTAAGGCGTAGCACAATATTAAATCGGAACAACATACAAAAGACCAAGACTTCAATAGCAACAATGCAGAAAATAAGGAAAAGTATGTGATGTCTGGATTCTAAAATTAAGTTCTCTAGCCTAATCATTGAATCTAGCTCCTAAATGTTTCTAATACAAAAGGAATTTAAGGAATATCTGAGAAAGATTAGCAAACGGAACTTCAGTAGAAGATTCTGTTCAAGAGAGGTGGGGTGGCATAAGGCCACATAAATAATGTGAAGTCTGTACCTCAAAAAGGTCTGCTCTGAGGCAAGGGCAGAGAGAACCTGAATCTCTCACCTACTAAACCACAATTAAATCTTATTTTTTCCAGGTGTGATGACATCATGACCAAAACTCTCATTTGAAAAACAAAACTGCAAATCAATTATAATTAACACTTCAGTCTTCGGAAGCCTTCAGCACTCAGCCTTGATACACGTTCACATTCAGAAATCTAAAACGCTATAGCTGCCAGTGCCAGGATACTCCTTTCATCTGGATGAGCTTCTATCTGACTCTCTTTTCTCTTGTGCACAGAGAGCTCTTTGTTAATTTCAACACCTGCAGCTTCTGAAAAACAAGCTTTCATGTTGAAGATTAGAACATACAAAAAGAATGTGGCCTTCACTCCAACCAAACTAAAATGAACACAAATATAGTTTTAGTTTAAATATGTTTTAAATATCTAACTTGTTGAATACAAAATGATTATAAAAAATAACATTTCTAAAATACTATAAAATTGACATTCGTTCAAAAGAGTATTAAATGTGTCTTACATGAAAAGTTAACCTCATTTTGCACTTTTTTACTAATATATTGCAGTGCACTATGTTAACAATTTGTTTTACATGTTACAAAAATAAAATAACCACTCCTTCTTCTCACATTTTAAGACGCATAATGGTGCAGCCATGTTATTCTCCTTCACTGGGCAGGCTTCATCTTGCCTAAATTACACTTAAACACTTGCTGGCCTCTCTGGTGGGAAATGCTTTACCAGTGTACACATTATTTTCCTGACTACTTTCCGCAAGGTGGTTTGCTCAGAACTTTCTGAAGCTTGGGATAATTTCTATGTGAACCTATTTTAAGATTTTAAGGATCGCCACTAAGCGGTATCAGCCTTTATTTATTTAGTGTGACAGGACCCAAACCAGCCACAGAAACCCCAGAGGTGCTGCATAGATTTCGCAGAGGCGTCCTATAAATTCCTGTTCCCCATCTAACTTAGCAGGGTTGTCTAGCTATCTGCAGTGAGGGAATTAGAGATGACCCCTGACCTATGTTGTTCATTAAGACAGGTTCTGAGCTACCGTTTATGGTTTATATTAGAGACAGGGGAAAGTGGCAGTAATCTACTTGGATAGTCTGTGGTGGTCTTGGGCGATAGGGACTAAAATATACAGAAAGCTACATATCGCCATTTTAGCTAGCAGAGCAGTAGGGTGGTGGGTGCATATACACAAAAAGGGGGGTATATGTGCAAGGAACAGATGCAGTGAAATGGTTAATGTGATGTCAAATGGGCAAAATGGAAGTTGGGGAGGTGAGCAGTAGCCATGAACCTTTCAAAGACAGTGACATTCCTTACAGCTTTACAAATACCCTGAATGAGTGAGGAAATAAGTGAATGAACAAAAAAGGTGGGCAAGCGGGGTAAAAGCTGTGCAATTTTTAGGCCCAGAATCCATCTACTGCTTTTGCTGCCAAAGGAAGCAAATTTTGAGCAGAGGTTCGTACCCCAAATCCCTCTTATGCTCCTGAAGTCTTCTAAGGGTGTCAGTACAGCAAGCCCTAGTCAAGTCATGCTTCAGATCCTACCCACACTAGAACCCAGCACTTTTGAGGGTGAGAGATGCAGCATGAGGTAGGTTGCTGCCCTGATAGCATAGCGACAAATCGCCATTCTCAGTGTTACCCTTTTGTCCTTCACATCCTGTATACCAATACTATCCATAGGCCCCAGAGGCCCTTGCTTTTTCTTGTGTTCATAAACAAGCATTATCCTCACCTTCTAGAATTTCGTCCCACACACCTTCCACTTTCAGTATTAGTGGTGAGTGATATTTCAGGGTAAAAAACACAATGTGATAAAAGGAGTTTCAACCTGCTTCCATTGATTCTTCTAGGAAACAGCATGGCATATGTTTGGCAGATAACCCTCCATGATGGCCCCTATTTGTGAACAAACATTTCTAACGGGTCCTTTTAAAAACCAGGCACTGAAAGAAGCTATGTTTTTTGCAAAATGTGTGCATTGTGCACAGGTGAAATGCCATCACTCACAGTAAGGGAAGCCATTTGCTAAAATGGGCTGACCCTTTACCCTAAACCCTGTAAGATGAACAATTAGGACAGCAGTAAATAAGAACCCATACATGGAGACAAATACTAGGTAAATACACACTGACAGGACTAGCCCCGGGTTACTTCAGAGGATGCGATCAATGGAATATAGTAAGTAATGAGTGACAACCAAACAGTGTAACCTCACCGTAACATGAATATTTGGTCTTCCCTCTTCAAAACACCGTTTTGTAGTGCAGCACCACAAGTGACCAATGACTATGATCCTGCAGAGTACCAAACCTGAGTAACGCAACAAAGAAAACCCAAACTTTATCCTATGCAAAATAGATGATAATTCAATCAAAGGCCATTCTGCATGCCACACCACTGCACTATGATGTCACAATCACAGGTGCACAAAGCGTGAATGGAGTAGTGGTATCTTGAACGTTTGGTTCTATGGTTATGTGCATTTTGGTGGATATGTACGTTTGTGTCTGTGTGAATTTCTGCATATAGATTCCAAATATAATTCATTTTTTTCTTTTAGCAATGCTTATATATGCATGTACCCCAAATCTCACTCACCTCATTCAATGGGTCCCAAATAGGCCAACTTACAAACAACACCAATCCAATCATGCGCTCTGAAGGGCGCGCATGAACTCAATACATGTCATAGCACTTCACAACCTCATCAGGTGTACGAAATGTTACATTAATATTGGAATTGTACCACACAGACAGTGCCTTTGAGTCACACAAGGTATGGAAAATGCTGTAGGAATACAATTTCTCATCAGAAAAGAAGATAATCTGCCTTTCTCGCCAAGACTGCAACCCGCCAGCCTATACATGCACTATGCATGCGACCCAGGCAACAAAAGGGGAAATCGTAAAGAGAGATCGCTGATGTCCTGGCATTAAGTTGCCTGAGCACTATCAAGTCAAGGATGTTCTCAAAGGCAATAAGGTGCAGTGGGCAAAGAATGCTATGACGACAGATTCTTGAACACGGACATGCATGGAGGATCAAACTTCAAGCTCTTATACAAGAAACCAGCTCTGACATCTCGACCCATGACTCAGAACACAAGCCACTGTCTTGTAATGGCAAGAAATACAGAATTACACTACATTTCCTGCTACTGAGAACCATTATGCTTTGTCCTCTGACCACCAGATGTCACTGGACCTATAAATGCACAAGTTGTAACCTCTTTCCCTTTTTCCATTGTTCAAAAAAGTGTGGTCTCAAGAAGTAGGAATGTCTCTTATAGGTAAGTGTAACTCTTTTTCCCCAAAGTGTTTTGTTTGTTTCCAAAATCTCTAGGAGACGTGGGGTTCACAGATCCCGCTGTTTCAGAGCAACTGAGCAGGGTCTGTGAAGGCCCACAGTTCCAGTCCTCATTCAACAGTGTCCACAAAGACTCACAGGCCTCTTCAGTGCGGCATAGATAGTTTTACAATAAAGTCCATTGATATCTGTGGCCAGGGCTGCTGTGGAATAGGCAATGTTTATAATAGCCCTGCAGCTTTGTTGTAAACGTTCATGGTCTGAACACAGATTCCGTCTTACATATGTTGGGTCACCAAAATTGTTTTCCTATGAGTTCTTGAGTTTAACAAACTCCAGAGCCTATATCATGATGGGCCAAGTGCCTGTTTTTGTGTATTTGAGGTGTCTAAATTCCTTAAAAAAAATTATTCTAGTTATTCCATCAGGACCTGGTCTTCTCGAGGGTTTTACGGTTAAATGAGCCCACTAAGTATCTTTGCATCAGGCTGTAAATCGATGGCACAATCGTATAGGCTACTCAGGGGCGATTATCCACTTCTTTCCCTTTAAAGTTATCTTCAAAGTTGTTACACACCTCTGATATTTCTGGGATTTGTCAGTCCTTTCTCATTGGCATGCAAAAGAGACTGTTTTCTAAGCATAGCTAATCCCCTGGGATAGAAATATCAGAGAAAGCATCAGTGAAATGAATATTGGCCGTGACCCAGTCAATCTGGGGGTTATGTTTCCTTAAGTATTTCATTCCCAGATCCACTGCAAAACAGGCACAGGAATCAAATCAAAGACTATAGTTTCAAGTTGCTCTATTTCTGCGGCCATCCTCATGGCAGCGGTTTCCCACTCCACCTTTCCAGATATTAAGGATGTGCCGCCCGCCCCAAGACTTCTTCAATAATTTATTTTTTGATGTACTGAATCTTCCTTTCTTGTTGGAATGCTATATGCATGACGCAGCCAGAGACCCCACCGTCAGTCAAAGCCCATTCTCGTAAAGGATCACTTGGAGTTGTTAATTCTACTGTAGTAGTGGGTTTTTGAAGAGGCAAACCCCTAATTTTGATTAGGGCTCTACCTGGGTTTGCAATTCAGCGCTGGTCTCAGAAGTTTACTGGTTTCTTTTGAGCAGTCACATAGAAAATGCCCATCTGGTTCTCTTTGTTTCCTGCAGAGCCAGAGGTTTAGTCATGTTGCCAATCTGCACAGGTTTCTCTGTAGATGCCCCAGTAGGAGATACATAAACTAATTCCTTCAGATTTGTATGAAGAAAAATAGTGGCATTCCTCTCTTCTCAAAGCGACGCCTTTTCTTTTAGGAAAGGCCATGGTGGAACGTGGCAGCCGCTGCCTTTGCCATCCATACTACCTCCTCCAATAATTGTGTAAATTGACCACAAGAGAGTCCCGTTTCTTTGCCATATGTGGTTTTAAATTCCTTAAAATATAAACTGTTGTTATGAAGTCACAGGTGTTGATTGAGGATTAGGGGGGTTGCTCTGGTGAACATGTCTTTCGATGAATAACACAAAATAAGAGAGCCTTTGCTTGATAAGTAGTAAAAGCTTGTGGACACATTCAAAACTGGAAGTTAAACTGATCTGATCGAGGAATGCAGAAAAGGTATGTGGATCAGCAGAGTATTTCTCAAGAGAAGCCATTCCTGTTCCATCTTTAGGCCCCAAATTCTTAGCCTCATTCACTCCTCCAAGCGGCGGAATGTTTCCTGAAGAGAGTTTTGGGGACAGGCCACTGTTGTTCCACTGGTCTGGGTAATTGTGGTGGTCCTGGGGGCCATCTTGTTAATGCAGTCTGATAAATATGCTATATCCTTGCTAATGGTGCTTAAATCTTCCTGTATTTTATTACTGGCGTCAGCGTCACCTATAGTGGATTCACCCACATCTCCATGAGAGTCCCTAATAATATAGGATTAGCAACTGTCAGGATTCAAGACTAGTAGAAGTTTGTCAAGACTGAAGATAATCTGTTTTTCTACCCAACACAGAAAACACTCTAGCCTGTACAGGGACATTTCCACAAATAATGCTAACCTTGGACAAAAGGGGTAAGAGGACAGAGAGACAGACGATTTCCTGTCATTTACGTGGCTCAGATATTTTAAGGATATTCTCAAAGACTAACTAGACCTTCAGGTTTCTAAATGAGAAACACTGAATATATTAAAAGTGCATCTGTAATTTACACCATCCCTCTTGAGACCCAGACCCAAAACTGTGCACACAATGGCTCACTTCTGTAACTAGCCCTCCAGCTGCCAGGACACAACTAGAGAATCGAAAGGACGAGGAGTGCAGGCCAAGAGAGAGTCTACGGTCCCAGATCCTGGAGGAGGCAGAGCACATAGTTGCAGAAACGACTGGCAGTGAGTAGTGCAGAAATGTAAGGACACAAAGGGGGAGGATGGGGCCAACAAGTACCGAGCTAGGTGGGACCTACTTGGCAAAGGAACAGAGTAAGGGGAAAAACAAGAAAAGCACAGAATCACAGGTGCGAACGGGGGTGAAAGTGGAGAAAGCACAACAACTATTTATCCTAAGCGCTGACTTCCATGTTTTCTGTTTTTCTAACTAATAAAGGCTCTCATTCCCTCGGAATGTAACTTCCTGATCTGCCAAGACTAAGGCTCCTCTGCCCATCGCAAAGGACCTTCTTATGATTCACTTACCTGTCTTCCAGAGTTTAGAGGCCTGTGTGTCTTTGTGCCACTGATGTAATTTGTTTTGCAAGGTAGATATGGATGCTATGCCTGCCTGGAGTGTCCTTTCCTGATGCCTTTCTGTAGGAAAGACCATGAATGTGAGACTGATTCCTGACACTTATCATCCTATATGCCAGCCCACCTCTTATTATTAACATGAGAGTGAAAGACACGACCTTTGGGACCCTAAAAGCATTTCAGTGGTAGGATATGTAGTGCATCCCAAGTCATCCACAAGCTGCATAATTTCAGTACAAGCATGGGTTAGCAGAAATGACATATGTTATTCTCTATGGCAGTGCATGAGATGTCATCTCTTGAACATTTACTTCTATAACATCATAAGAAGCTACATCATATGACTTTCAACAAAACCTATACCACCACACCTTTTACCCCGATACCATTACAGGAAAAGCCGTAAAAACAACCTTTGATGCTACTGTCATCATAGGAACTGAGAGAACAGATGTGTATAAAAGAAATCTGTCACAAGGGCTTGATTTAGAGCTTGGCCGACGGGTTTCTCTGTCACAAACGTGACTGATATCCTGTCTGCCATATTACGCTCTCCATAGGCTATTTCAGGATCATAATACGGCAAACGGGATATCCGTCATATTTGTGACAAAGTAAATTACTCCGCCAAACTCTAAATCAAGCTCTTAGTGTTTTATTATTAAAAGAACTCCCAATTCTCACTGAACCCAATACACCGTAATGCATCTCCTCACCACATATCATCACACTGAACAAGGCAGGATCATTCTTGTAAGATGGAGAATCGCCATAAAGCAGTGGCCTGACATTCATGCAGTAAAGAAGCTGGCACATGATTTCTTTTCTAACAAGGGTAGTTTCCTTGCTCCATGACAGGTATCTTCCTAATGTGTGTATCTATATGTTGCTGTATTACATTTCTGTATTCTGGTATTGCTCTACATACAGGACTGTTACTTTCTGTGACAGCCTCTTCCTCGCTTCCACATATTTACACCTGAGACTTTCTTTTCACCTCAAGCCTTTCTAACCATTTCCTCTGCTCTCCTTTTTCCCTGACGTGTGGGCCCTGCCAGATGTGTCTGGTGTTATGGAGCAGCTCCAGTGCAGCTGCACAAAGGCGGCCAGGAAGCATAGTCGTCTCATTGGTTGAGATGGACTAAGGGTTGGAAGAAACTGCTTCATTGGATTATCTGGAAAAGAAAAGCTGTTTGTACAAAACATTTTGTTTGCCAGTGGCTGAGATTAATTCAGGTATTCTATCCATCACCATGCTGTTGTTGCAGTTGACACCCTAAGTGTAATGAGTATACCTTGACATGTGTTCCCCGCTCACGTTGCCACTAGAACCAAGCTATGTGCAAATGATGAGTCTGGTGTTCCAGTTCAGGAAGGACCTGGCCTGAGAGCTTAGGGTGGACTGTTCCTGTTGAAGCAGGGTGAAGACTGACTTGTAAATGACTGAAGGATAAGGTAGAGAAGTCTTCTTGATTCACAGTCACCACTTCACCTCATGCCACAATTCATTACCACCTCAACGTTCTAAACCTGTCTTCACTAGGAAGGTTCTATTTACCAATCATGACAAAGATAGAAAAGAACTATAACTACAATACTTACATATAGACAATTGCATGTAAGAGTCAACTGGAAATCCTACTTAGCTTAAATTGGCATGTGTTTTGTTAACTTACTTGTACTCGAAATTTGACCATTACTCAATCTCATTACATTACGATAAATTTTGGTTATTTGATGTGGTGTATTGTATTTGCTCTGATTAGTATGGTCCAATTTTGATCTTTTACCCCTATGTTTCAATTCATACCGATCCTTATATTTCAATTGATGTTGGTATAATTTCTCATAGGCTTCTATTTAGTTCCAAAAGCACACATTCACCCTCCTCCCAACCAGTTAGGAATCAGTTTGGTGCTTGGCTCTCTACCTTTGATTGAGACAAAAGTGAATACTCCAGTAATGGGATTGGGTGAGGTGATATGACCATATACAATCATGCAGGGACTTTTCTACATCTTGACCATTTACTATAGCAAGTTGTATTGGGTCCTTTATCATATGGTTTGCCCTTTCTACAAAGCCATTAGCTTGGGGCATTATAAGGCTGTTCCTTGATGATTACAATTTACTGTTTGTAGAAAATCCTTCATTTCATTGGATGTAAACTGGACTCCATTTTCTGTAACCAACATGAAAGGTATTCCTTCTCTACTGAAGGCATCTTTTAAGAATTCAATTAGTTTAGCAGCAGTGGTATGGTGCATCAATTTCGTGATTATCCAATGCAAAGTATAGTCTTTTAAGACTAGCATAATTTTTTTTATTTGCTCCAATTCCTTCTATGGGCCCATTTGTGTCTACAGCCATCTTATCCCTGGGCCCAAGCAGCATCTCCACAGGAGACAAAGGTTCTTTAGTTGCAATTTTGTTTTTGTCACTTCTTGCACAACTAATACAGTTCTTTACCTTTTGTTCAATGATAGAGCACATTCTCGAACCCAAAATGTATTTCTTATTTTGTTTTTAGTTAGATTTCTGCCTAGATATCCTTCATGATCTAAGTCAACAATGTTTTCCTTCAATCTTTCAGGTGGAACAATTTTCCCCTTATGGACTATTTTTCCCTCTTGGATACTGAGGTCATGTCTAACTTCTCAGAAGACTCTCATCTCTTTTGAGTTTGCTGCACTTTGTAGGCCAACCATTAGGAATTAAATCGTTTAATTGATTGAGAATAGTGCTCTTTTCCATGCACTCATTCCATTGTCATTCAGACAAGCAGGTATGGTTATGGCAACAATTTGACTAGCAGTTTGTTCCTCTATCACTTCTTGTTCTAATATGTGCCCTTGAAAGATAGTGTGCGACTTTATTGCCCCCAGCACATATTCCAATTTAAAACAGTAGTTTTCTAGTCCCAATATCCATTTTGCAATATGTGGTGTGCTGCGTTCAACTCCCTTAATAGAAAACACATACGTAAAGGTCTTATGGTCGGTACAAATGATAACTTGTATTCTCCACAAAAATAATTTTTAATGTTTTACTGCACAATAGCATGCTAGAGCTTCTCTTTCTGTATTATAGAATATTTTTTCTGCTTTGGTTAGACATCTTGAAGCAAAGGCAATTATTTTCTCTTCGCTCTCCCCTTTCTGTGGTAGAGTTGCTCCCAAACCCTTGTTGCTAGCATCTTTTGTAACAAACATTTTCTTTTTAGGGTCAAATGTGCCTAATGCAGATGAAGTAGCAAACTCTTCTTTAATCTTATTGAGTATCTTTTTGTGTTTTCCTTCCCAAACAATTATTTTGCTTTTCATTAAAGTTCACGCAGACTGTCACATTTGACAGCAAAGTTCTTTACATATTTTGAGATGCATTCAGTCATACCCATGAACGCTCTTAATTCATACTTATCTTTGGGGTATGGAGCTTCCCTTACCACTTGAATTCAACGGGATTTTGGTCTGAATCATTCCTTTGAAATTGTGTATCCTACGTAGTCTACTGATCCAAGTCTTAATTGGCATTTACTCTTTTTGACATTAAGATCAGCTTCCATCAATCTTTTAAATATGTCACGTAGAGTTCTATCATGATCTTCAGTTGGAGAGCTGTATACCAATATATCATCTTGAAAACATAAGGTGTTACTTATGACTTTTAAAATCTGGTGCATAATTCTTTGAAAGACTGCAGCCACAGATGCAAGCCCAAATGGCATTCTAGAAAACATGCATTGGGGTTATGAACGATATTAAGGGCCTGGAATCAGAGTGTAGATCTTCTTGGGGTAAGCCATTGAAAAATCAATTACACGGAAGTATTTTGCGTGCCCCATAATAGCCCCCCCATAGTACTTAGGCGCACCTTGCACCACCAGGACTGATGCACCACTTTCTTGTAAATATGCCCCTTAATATTTCATTTATATGAGGAGGTGGGTGTCTTTCAACCCAGATATTCTCATTTAGGCTGTGTAAGTCTTAACCATAGACAAATCCCCTCTCCATTAGCTTTAGACACAATACCTGTAGGAGCCAACCACTCAGAGAATTCTATTTTGTAGAGGCTCTCTCATCAGGTGGGGGACTGGAGGTGGTTTGTGTACTACTGATTTGGCTCCAGCTTTCAATTTAATTTTGTATTTATGTAGGTGTACAAGCTCATCTGAAAATAATTCGGAGAGTTCATCACAAATGTCCTTGCTACCTATAGCTCTGTCTGTTACGAACACTTGTTCCTTATTATTGTGATCTAGAGTGATTAGCAGTTCTTCTGATGTTGCCAACTTAATATATTGGAGTACTTCTCCACTACATATATTTTTCCAATTGTGATCTATCTTTAAAACCCACATGCATTTTTATCAAACCCACCAGTGGTATAGGATCTTTGGTATACCCATTTGGTGAAATGTCTGGTATTCATAACACTATTATGTTTTGTTATTTTTCTGCATTTTATCAAAATCCTCAGAGTTCACTAGTGTGAAAGGGGAACATGAATCAGCATACATCATCACTGGATTACCATCTATGCACGCTTTACATGTTGGATAATTCATACTGGATTTCTCATCTGTATTGTTTACTTGGAATACATACTTTTTCTCTTTTAATCTTAATAACCTTTACCTGATTGTTTTCCCCTTCTCTACACATTCCAGCAGAATCCCCTCTCCTATTGTATTTCCTGCATGTAGAATTTGTAGCTTGGTACTGTAAATTGTTTGCTAAATGGTTGCTACTACCACATTGGAAACATTTCAATTTATTTTATCCCCTATTCGTTTTTGTTGTATTTGCATCTTTACTCACAACTTTACATACCTCATTATCTAACTTTCCTTCCTGAATATTGGCAACTATTTCAGTAGGTGATTTAATCTCTCTGATACAATTAGCTATAACCTGTATAGATTGTGCAATGGCTATTGCTTCCTATAATGATGGATTCTTGGCTAATATTTTTACTTGATATCGAGGATTATTTGTGCATTTTACTAATTGGTCTCAAGTTAAAGGGTCTGTCAGATTTCCAAAATCAGGTAACTTTGTTAAACTTTGTAACACTGCAATACAATTTGGGATACTCTCCTGTTTACCTTCAGCTCTATTAAATCATTTATGCCGCTCCAGAACCCCATTTATTTTGTCTCCAAAATGAGCTTGTAGTTTCATAAAGGTTACTTTGTATGCATCCACTTACTCTTGTTCACCTTCTCCCTCTCTTTCTGGTTCTGGTAATGATTCTTACATTTTGCGTCCATGGATACCTACATTATGCAACGGTATATGTTGTTTTCTCACTGCACTCAATCTTTCTCTACCTATTGCTATCATGTATGACTTGAATAATTTCATCTATTCTTTCCAAGGTATGTCTGGTTACCCTATTTCATTTATAAAAGGAAGAAGGGGGTTAATTAATTCTCACTGCTGCCATAACATGTTAATATGCAGATCTATATATGTAGTAATATGTGTTTAAAAAAAAAAATTCTAATGTAATCTCAATTATATTTCCTAACGTGTAAATTAATATACTCAGTAACCAGTATAGAATACCTTATAGGCAAGCTTGTAAGTTAATATACTCAATAACCAATATATAACATCTTGTAGTTCCTATAGTAGTTCAAAACAGTAAAGTTTACATCATGTTGTTTCCCGTGTACGGTCATTTATGTTACACAAATATGAACATGGATGAAACAATACACTTTTGCAATGTAATGTGATGTAGGATAATGTTTCACTCTCAATGTCTCATTTATTTGTTGATGACTATAGTTTTCCCTCTGAAAATCCAATTATTTGGTGGGGGCGTCACCTTAAAGCTTGTGGATTATATAAATAGTGACACACCCCAATTAACATTCACTTATTGGTGTGTGTGTCACCCTAAAGCTTGAAGCTTTAAGAGAATGATAACACAATCCAATAAATATTCAATGGTGTGTGTGTGTCACTGAGGAGCTATTAAATTAATTATTTGTTAGAGAAAGTAACCTGTTTGTTACAGTTTGGATGAATAAAGCTTGTTGTCTGCAGAGTTGTTTTTCCCCACCTCATGATCGGACTGATTTCCAAGACGTTCCGGTTAATTTCCCCATGTTTCCTCTTCTTGGCTGGTTCTTGGGCTAATGGTGTGTGAGGGGAAGCTTTTCTGCTACGTTGTCTATGTGGAAAGCCTCGATCACATGCTGCTGGTGCGCCATGGAGCCTTCACATATCCAAGGCTGGCTGGATGCCGCGGGCTCACAGAAGGGTTTCTGGAAGGTATTGATCCTAAGGTATTGATCCTGCCTGCCTTGCAATGCTGCTCGGTCAGATTCTGCCACCTCCGATCCTGAATCTGTGTGGAGCAGCTTCTCGGAGGAGTGTGTACTTCACCATAGGGCAGAGAACAGAAAGGGGAGGTGACTGTAGCTGCCCCTTACACAACACGGTCCTTGTTGCTAGTGTTGCAATTTAAGATGAATAAGAAGACGAATGATAAGGTAGAAAAGTCTTCTTTATTCGCAGTCACCAGTTCTCCTCATGCCACAATTCATTACCACCTCAACGTCCTAAACCTGGTTTCACCAGAAGGGTTCCATTTTTATAATCACAAAGGGGAGGAGGAAGAAGCAATTCGGATAGGGAGGGCTCGATAGGAAAATTCGAATTCACCATAACTTAATTAAATTTGGATATAACATTATAACACTTCCATCATTAACAAAGCCATTAGCGACAGCCAATATGAAGAGGGGAAGCAGGGAAGGGGGGAGACACTGGCATAACGGGGCTTAGGTAGGAATGGGGGAAGAGGGGCTGGTGTGAAGTTGGAGGATAGAGGGGAAGCAACACAGGGAGTCCATAGTAAGGGGGTGCAGGGACACATGAAGGGGAAAACAGCAAATATGGGAGAGAGCAAGAAAACACATGCATTCCACTCCCATTGATTGTGGAACGAAAACAAAGTAGATCCTTGAAAGTAATGTCAGCAGAGAACTCATATAAGTCAGCTAATCAGATGAAAGATCAAAATCCTGGATAGGACAATCATATGATAGGAAGGAAAGCCGTCAAATCAAGAAGAGAAAGCTGAGATAGACAACAAAGGAATTCAATCACAAGTGGCTGACTCTATGTATGTATGTATTCGAAAACAAATTCTAACAGACAGAACCAGCAAAAGTATGCACTTTCTCACTCCCTCTCTCAAGTGCACACACACATACACACTATCAGCCACACACTGATACAGCGCAATAAAATAAACAAATAAAGATGTGCTGAATCAAAACAGCGACAACAACTTGAACAAGTGCTGCAGCTTGAGTGGACAATCCTGTTAATGTACTGGATCCTGAATAAGAGCTCCAAGAACAGCATGGTTTCACACAGACAGAAAATGGCAAGCCATTCAATATCACTGGGAGCATCACACCGAAGTACCTACACACCACGTAACTCACTCATGAACAGTGATGTCCTGCAGTGCTAGACAAATGGTACCTGGACTCTATATAAATGCAAATTATGTTAAATGTGGCCCACCTACAATGCTACATCGTTTGTAGGACCGCCTCAAAGTTTTCACATGTGCCCAATGCACAGTTTTAGTATTAAAGAGGCTGAGCAGTTTGACAATATCACTGAAGTGCTTATAGAAGCAAGTGACAAACAAGTATTTTGCATCTTAAGAAATTTAACAGGGCGATAGGAGCAATCTTGTTGAGACATTCTCCAGTGACTAGAATATGTTAAGAACTTAGAAATTGATTCTAAGTGCAATGTTGATTACAAGAGATCTCATTTCAGGCAGGCATCTCACAAACAAGGTGGATCTACTGATGGGTGCCCCACCCTTCTCAGGAAACTGATAAAGCACTATAAATCGATGTTTTCATTACATGGTTGTGCATCATTGTTACTATCCTTGTCTTTGTCTGCCACATGGTGCCTGTTAAAAAGAACTTTTGCACTACACCACAATCTGTATTGCTCATTACAAGGTATGAAGACCTAGCTGAGAGACAGTAAACACATCTTTAATTAAGTCATAGGAGGACAGCAGAATAGGTTCTTCACAATGTTTTCTAAGAAATGCATAAGATAAGCATAGACAGATATCAAGAAAAGGGCAATCCTCCTGGATTCATGACAGCGAGTGGGAGATGGACTAGAAGAAATCTTTTATGTATGGGCAGATATAGTCACATATTGGTTAGCGCTCAGCAAGTGAAACTTGCATTGTATGTGGCACAGACTGCCACACACTGCCACTTTCAGATGGCATGTAAAGTCAATTCACACAATTTCACTACACCTCTAAAACACTCTGATCATCTCAATATTATATGACTTTGGCACCACATTAAAAAATTCTTATGAATAGGCCGCGTTATCATGCGCTGCAAATAAACAGACACGTTTCTGTGTGTCCTGACTCTCGGATTCCTGGAGAGTACAGGCGGGGTCTAACTGTGGCCTCCTGCACAGAGTTATCCTAATTTCGGATATTCTCAATGCCTACAATCTATACCATTTTGGAAAACCATGTCTTTCCCCATACTGCAAGGGACCTGCTGGACCACTCATGTTTGTTTGCCTTGAAAAAGTCAGTTAGACGAAACACGTGTTGGCTGTTTCTCTACTCTGATATGCCTTTCCTAACATATGGACTTATTTTTCACTGAGCACCTATTGGATTTTCCCAGCATTAAGGATTAAAGCATTTTCTGCAACTTTATATATATTTCGGACTGATTATTGTGGAGTGCCCTGGTTGCTCTTTCTCTTTTACATTAAAAAGGGTGTTGACCTTGTCATTGACCTCGTCTGCCACATCTGGGTCCTCATTCTAGGACAGTGCAGACTATCTGTTCAAGGTATTTGAAGAGATGTGAAATAAATAAAGCCCCAGCAGCTCACCTAAAGATAGGGGAGTTATTGACAAGTGTTTTGCTCGACACTGGGGCACCCATAAAATGTGTTTAATGAATTCTGTGTTCTAGTCTCTCATTTGGATTGATGGACAATCAAATACATATGGAGCCTGCATTCAGATGACTGGCTGGCCACAGAAAATACACACTGATGCAGAATCATATCTAGATGTTAGTGTTGGATGGAGGAAGTGCCATACTTGTGCCTTCTATGTCTCAAGAAGGTAGTCAAGTTGGGATTGGTTGTAATTAACTACAATGTCAGGGTGACATGCAGGCCTGAAGATCAGCAGGGTTGCAAGAAATGACCAACTATACAGTAAAGGATCTGCTGACATCACAACAACTTAATCTTAGACAGCAGTTCCTTGTTAAATGTGACGTGTATTGATGAAGACAGTCAAATCAAGAATCCAACAACACTAAAAAGTGGATGTCTTCACATTTACATGGGCATCATAGAAGCTGCTTGGATGTCTGTGGCATTTTGAAAGCTCACTCACTGTTATCATGATGCCTCCTCAGTTTGCAACCATTAATACTGATGGTCCTCATTTCAGTCCACTTTGTGCTAGATGTTTGTCCATCAATCAATATTGGATTGCTAAAGCTGTTTCCGGGTCTAGGGAAAAAGAAAAAGGTAGGGCTACATAACAACGGCAGCACAATCATAGTTTACTAGTAACATGCTGTTGAGGATCAACTATGAGGCATTGATGACTTTGAACATTATTGAAAAATTACGAGGTAAGCATCTCATTCATAATTGTGATAACAAAAAGCCAACATACAGTGTCATGAGCCCACTAGCCAGACTACATGAAGTGTAACTCGCCCTGCACCCATGCACAGTGTTCTCATAAACAATGTAATTCGAGATGTTATGAGTGTTGCTGTCGCAGGACTCTTACCTTGGGGGCAAGACTGCTTAGTTTAGGGCCACAGCACCACTGAATGTGGGTGACTGAGTTAGTCCCACACCGACTGGAAGCTGTTGGCCTGATTTTGTTGGCTTGCAAGCAGCACCTTGTCCAAACCTAGAAAGTAAAAGTGATTTGTGGCAGCCTAGAAACATGACACTCCGACTCCTTACACACGTTTCTCTCAGTTACACAGTCTCACACATGCAACAGCTCTCTCAGTTACACAGTCTCACACATGCAACAGCAGACAAAAAGATGTAGAGTAAGTTTCAATGTTTATTGAAGCAATTGCATCCAATGATAAAAAAGCATGAGCTGCAATAATTGGGCAGATGAAACAGATAATACAGTGATGATTGGGACCATTAGAGTAAAAAACATAAACAGTCCCACCATACTGATCTAATCATAAGATCTAGTGATTCTTGCCTACACCCTTATGTCTAAAACTGAGATCATAGTGGTGTTAGCCCTTCTGCCAATCCCGGTCTATTGAAAGAGCCCTCACCCCGTACATGGCTGAAATAATAAGGCCAGGCACAGCGGAGCTGTCAATGGAATGGTGTACTTTTCCAAATGGCCATGGCTGGAATGCAGTCTACCATCCTTAGGCCTATGATGTGTTTATATAACAAAACATATTGGTGGTCATTACAACCCTGGCAGTCGGTGTATAAAGCAGCGGTAAAACCGCCAACAGGCTGGCGGTAAAAAAAATGGAATTAAGACCGTGACGGAAACCGCCAACATAGACAGCCACTTTAACACTCCGACTGCCATGGCGGTACAAACACCGCGGCGGTAACCGCCAACAGACAGGCGGAAGACAATGTACCGCCCACACTATTACAACAGTCTAGAAAAGGTGGCGGATTCCTCACGAACAAAAACATAGCGGAAACAGGACTTGGAAGGGAAAAAACTCACCTCTACACACCCCACGAGGAACCAGGACGCCATGGAACCGGAACTTCAGATACTCCCAGCCTTTATGTTCCTGCTCCTCTACCAGGAGCACGAACGCCGGCGGCGAAGACCACGGTGAGTACTGCACCTACGACACAGGGGAGGGGGGAGGGAAAAGAGAGTGACACACACACGCAACACCCCCACCCCACCCTCACCCACAACAACGCACACACTAATACAGCATGATACATTACAGTTACACCCCCCAACCCCCCTGGAAGAATGCAAGTACAAAGGGAAATGAGTCGAATAATTGTTATATATTCAATTACATTAATCAAATATATTTACATATATATACATTTACACTATACACAATTATATACACCAAGAACACAAGTCCAAGGGATTCCACCATCATAGTCCGTGGACCACTGGGCCCATAAGGCATGGGCGAGGCCCACACTCAATACCTGAACAAGACGGAGAGAACACTGCTGGGGCATTAGATAGAAATAAAACAGGCACCTCAGGGGGAAGAGAAAGGGGGGCACCTCAGCCGGATGAGTGCACGACGCCAGATCCACGAGGGGGCTCCATGCCCACTGTTCAATTCTGGGGAGTGCAAAGCCACAGTCTCTCAAGTCTCTACAGTGGGTGGGTTGCCCACTGTTCAATCCTGGGGAGTGCAAAGCCACAGTCTCTCAAGTGGATAACAGTCTCCACTGGTTCTGGAGGGGGCTTGGTGCCCAGAGTGCTTCATCCTGCCAAGGATTGAGGTAGTGGATGCCTTTCTCCACTGGTTCTGGAGGGGGCTTGGTGCCCAGAGTGCTTTATCCTGCCAAGGACTGAGGTTGTGGATGCACTTCTCCACTGGTTCTGGAGGGGGCTTGGTGCCCAGAGTGCTTCATCCTGCCAAGGACTGAGGTAGTGAATGCCTTTCTCCACTGGTTCTGGAGGGGGCTTGGTGCCCAGAGTGCTTCATCCTGCCAAGGACAGAGGTAGTGGATGTGACTCTCCACTGGTTCTGGAGGGGGCTTGGTGCCCAGAGTGCTTCATCCTGCCCGTGGCAGCCTCAGTAGCGTTGTAATCATTGGCGCTCACTGTCCTGCGGTGGTGCTGGCGGTCTTGTCCTGGGCAGCGGGGCTGCTGCTGGCGGTCTTGTTCTGGGCAGCGGGGCTGCTGCTAGCGGTCTTGTCCTGGGCAGCGGGGCTGCTGGCGGTCTTGTCCTGGCAGCGGGGCTTCTGCTGGCAGTCTTGTCCTGAGCAGCGGGCTGCTACTGGCGGTCTTGTCCTGGGCAACGGGCTGCTGCTGGCGGTCTTATCCTGGGCAGCGGGGTTGCTGGCGGTCTTGTCTGCCGTGCTGATCTTCCCAGACTTGCCGGTTTTACTGTGCCCCTTCCACACCTTGGATGGTGTTGCAGCTGTCTCCACACTCCCAACTGTACCCCTGGGAGCGGCTTTGGTGACTGATTTCTTTCCCCTCTCCCGCCAGGCACTGGCCAACTTTTTATGCTTGACAGGTGGGGGACTGTCCGTGCTCTGGCTCCTTGCCACACTGGCTGCCCTGCTGCCTGGTGCACTCCAGAATCCAGTGACTACTGGCACCACTGGCCCTGCCGATGTTGTGGCTGAGGTGCTAGGTTGGGACCTGGAGAGTTGGTCCCTAGGAGACTGAAGGGGTGGGGGAGGTGAGGGAAAGAGGTCAAGGTTGGCCAGGAAAAGTTTCTTAGGAACACTGGGACGGGTAGCTGGAGGGGGTTTGGGAGTGGAGGAAGAGGTAGTGGTTGTAGGAGGTGTAAGTATGCTGAATTTGTGTGAAGGTGCATGGGCTGGAGGCTGTCGTGAGGTGGATGGCTGTTGGGTGGGTGTGTGGCTGCGTTTGTGTACCTTGGGAGGTGGCCTCACAGACACACTGGGAGAGGACACAGGGGACGTGTGAATGGTAGTGGGGGTGGTGACTGCACGTGAGCGGGGTGTGGTGGTGGGTGGCTGGTGATGGAAGTAGTGGCTGAGGATGTAGTGCATGCAGGTGTGAGTGGAGACGAGACAGAGAGGGAGGAGGGAGACGACGAGGAGGGGGACACAGTGGAGGCAGTGGATGTTGGTGTGTCTGCATGTGTGTGATGCTTGCATGAGTGCCTGTGGGATGTATGGTGCTTATGTTTGCCTAAGCTTCCCTTGTGTGTTGACGTGTGTGCATGCTGGTCTGACGGTGTGCTTGGGATAGG
Source organism: Pleurodeles waltl (assembly GCF_031143425.1). Lineage (NCBI taxonomy): Eukaryota > Metazoa > Chordata > Amphibia > Caudata > Salamandridae > Pleurodeles > Pleurodeles waltl. The sequence goes on from NC_090439.1 coordinate 964,325,096, forward strand.
CTCAGGTACAGGGGTGTGGGTCTGGGTGGAGGAAGTTGGAGGGGGGAGGCTAGAGACAGGGACAATGGCTGCCATCAGTGCTGAGGCCAAAGTCTGAAAAGCTTGCTGAAGGGCTGCCTGACCAGAATGAATGCCCTCCAGGTATGCATTGGTTTGTTGCAACTGCTTCTCTACACCCTGGGTGGCATTCAAAATGGTAGACTGCCCAACAGTGAGGGACCTGAGGAGGTCAATGGCCTCCTCACTGAGGGCAGCAGGGGTAACTGGGGCAGGGCCTGAGGTGCCTGGGGCAAAGGTGATGCCCACCCTCCTGGGTGAGCGGGCACGGGGCAAATGCTGAGGGGCTGCTGGGAGGGCGGTTCTGGTGGGGGGGTGGCGGTTGTACCTGTAGATGCGGTGGGCACAGATGGGCCCGCCACCGCAAGGGAGCTCCCATCAGAGGAGGAGTACATATCGCTGGTGTCAGCTCCTGTCCCTGCCGTGGAGCTCCCCTCGCCCTCCGTCCCACTGGTGAATTCAGACTCCGTAGTGTCGCCCTCCAGGGCCATGTGGGATGCAGCTCCCTCCTGCTCCGGTGCCACTGCTCCTCCGCCTGATGATGCTAATGCAAACAAAAACAGGGAGACCACAAAAAGGGGGGGGTAAGACAGAAGAAAGACATGTTGAGCACATGCAATACCGCTACCATTGGCAGACACAAAAGACACAGAAGCCCCCCGCACTACGCCGCACACTTGTAGTCCACTATTCACTCCCAGGGACATGGGATACAAGGCTATGCCCGATTTCTGCACAGATGGATGTCACTGGAGCCTGACTAGGTGTAGTTGGCACTGTACACAGTTGGGGTGGGGTGCCACAGGGCCTGTCTCCAGAAGGGTCCTTGCATACTAAACTCGCCCTGGCCTAGGGGAACCCACAGCCCACCTCCCCTACCCAGACACCTACAATGTGCGCTGAATCAGCAGAATGAGAGTGTACTCACCCCCTTGTGTCTGCTGTGATGCCCTCAAGCGCCCATCCAACTCTGGGTACGCCACCGCCAGGATCCCTCCCATCTTTTCCAGCAGTGGGTGCTCCGTCTGTGGTAGACCCCCAGGGTCCGGACTTCCTTGGCGATGGCACGCCAAATGTCCTTCTTCTGGTGGGCGCTGACCTATAGGAATTGTACATGGGAAAAAGAGAAGTAATTACCATCTGCACGTCACAGTCATTGGCCCGCATCCCTACCCTTGCCATGACGCACATGCACTCACTGTCGTTTCATGCACACCTCATTCTCACCCCCCCTATCTTTCATCCACCCAACTCCACACAGGCTTTGCCCATACAGCATGCTCACAGTGTACTTACCTGTTTGTCTGGAGGACCGTAGAGTAGCGTGTACTGGGGGAGGACCCCATCCACGAGTTTCTCCCAACTCCTCCGTGCTGAAGGCAGCGGCCCTTTCCCCAGACACATGAGCCATTGTCTCTTCCAGACTGAGGTCACAGCAGCACTTGCAGTGTAGGTCCTCTCCTGTCGAAGATCATGTATCAAGTAATTGAACAGATATAAAATGGCGGTCACGTTCACGGCGGTGCATACCGTCACCACCGGCGTACATCATCATTGGCTCCCGGGACCCATAGGGTCTAATGTTAACCAATGCAGGATTGCGCTGCGGTCTTCGACTGCCTACTGCAACGGTGTACAACGCCAGCGCAGTTACCTCATATCCCCCTGTCCCACTTTACAGGTCAGGCAGCTCCCATTTCAGGGGCCCACATGGCATTATTTTGGACTGCGTCACACATATCTAGGCCTTGCCTAAACACTCATACAGGCATATTTTAATTTGCTAATATTTTCTGAGTAAGCTGTGTTTACGTACCTCAGAGTTGGTTGACTCTCTGCTCGCTGTTCTCCTCCATAGGCACCGTCCGCTGGGGCATGTGAGGAGATGGCGGCATCCTCCGGTGTACAGACCGCTGGTGGACCTGTCGACAATGGAGGAGCGACATGTGATCATCACCTACAGAATTGATCGTGCCACAATCCAGGAACAGTGTGCCCAGTTGGAGCCAGACCTGATGTCAGCTATCCGCCATCCGCCCCTCAAGTGCAGGTGCTGTCAGTACTCCATTTCCTAGCAAGTTGGTCTTTTCAAACAACAGTGGCCATAGCATCAGGGATGTCCCAGCCTATGTTTTCCAACGTGTTGTCCAGAGTGTTGTCTGCCCTGCTTAAACACATGCAGAGCTACATCGTTTTCCCTCAGGTGGAGGATTTGCCTACAGTGAAAGGGGATTTCTATGCCCTGGGACATATCCCCAACATCATAGGTGCCATTGATGGGACACATGTGGCCTTGGTACCCCCCCGCAGGAGTGAACAGGTGTACAGAAACCGGAAGAGTTACCATTCCATGAATGTGCAGATGGTGTGTTTGGCAGACCAGTACATCTCCCATGTAAATGCAAAATTCCCTGGCTCAGTGCATGACGCTTACATCCTGTGGAATAGCAGCATCCCTTATGTGATGGGGCAACTCCAGAGGCACCGGGTGTGGCTATTAGGTGAGGACATGGACCCAATACAGTGGGAATAGTTGTCTGAGTCGGTGGATGTCCCTATGAGTTAGTGTGTGACTAACAGTTATCCCTCGCCATTTGCAGGTGACTCTGGTTACCCCAACCTGTCATGGCTACTGACCCCAGTGAGGAATCCCAGGACAAGGGCAGAGGAACGCTACAATGAGGCCCATGGGTGAACTAGGAGGATTATAGAGTGGACCTTCGGCCTCCTGAAGGCCAGGTTCTGGTGCCTCCATATGACAGGTGGTTCCCTATTCTACTCACCAAAGAAGGTATGCCAGATCATTGTGGCCTGCTGTATGCGTCACAACTTGGCTTTGCGACGACAGGTGCCTTTTCTACAGGAGGATGGTCGAGATGGAGGTGTTGTGGCAGCTGTGGAGCCTGTAGACAGCGAAGACGAGGAAGCAGAAGAAGAGGACATCGACAACAGGAACACAGTGATCCTGCAATACTTCCAGTGAGACACAGGTAAGAAGAAGGAACAGGGTCAAGACTGATTTGCATATGGCTGGGTCCAAACTGGAATGGCATGGGCAGCAAAAAAACGATGGATTAAACCCAGATCTGTGACTGGGGGTGAGTGTTTGCATTGTCAGCACTCCGTCCATCATCATTTTGTTTTGCTAATGTCGCCCTAAGTGGGAAGGGTATGCCCAGACGTGGGTCCCCTGCTTCCCATGCCACTGGATTCAAGCTAGCCTGGCTGATGAGGGGTGAAACCCCGAAACCGGTCCCAGGATGTTTGTTTCCAGTCCAGGGAAGACCTGGCCTGGCAGTTCGGGCTGGACTGTTCCCATAGGGAACAGGGTCAAGACTGATTTGCATATGGCTGGGTCCAAACTGGAATGGCATGGGAAGCAAAAAAACGATGGATTAAACCCAGATCTGTGACTGGGGGTGAGTGTTTGCATTGTCAGCACTCCGTCCATCATCATTTTGTTTTGCTAATGTCGCCCTAAGTGGGAAGGGTATGCCCAGACGTGGGTCCCCTGCTTCCCATGCCACTGGATTCAAGCTAGCCTGGCTGATGAGGGGTGAAACCCCGAAACCGGTCCCAGGATGCTTGTTTCCAGTCCAGGGAAGACCTGGCCTGGCAGTTCGGGCTGGACTGTTCCCATAGGGAACAGGGTCAAGACTGATTTGCATATGACTGGGTCCAAACTGGAATGGCATGGGCAGCAAAAAAACGATGGATTAAACCCAGATCTGTGACTGGGGGTGAGTGTTTGCATTGTCAGCACTCCGTCCATCATCATTTTGTTTTGCTAAAGAAGACAACACTGCCTGCTACATCTGATTTACATCTACTACCTCTCTACTGTCTGTCATTTTCACCCAGTGTATGGTCACTGAGTTGTCACTTTCCCTTACGATTTCACAGATGTGGGTCCCACTTTGTGACATCTGCTTTGTTTCCTCATGGACTAGAGCTGTGTGACATAGGTATGTTGACATTACATTTGAAAGAGCATTTTGCCACTGTAATTGCTAATACAGTATTTCGAAATCACAGACAGACTCCTGATTTTTTTGTGCTTTAAGGGTGTTTATTTAAGTGCTCAATATTGGAGGGGGTTGTAAAATGGTGAGGGGTGATGGTGGAGGAATGTCCATGGCAGAGTCCAGTCTATTAGTCTCACAGGTGAATTGTCCAAAGGGGCATAGGAAGTGGAGCTGGGGCAGTTTAAGGATGGACAGGGTGACAAGGTGGGACAAAAGGATGACAATCAAGGTGGTCTCATTTCTTGGCGGGGGTCTTGGCATTGTTCTCTGTCTTTGTCCTGGATCTCAGGGACCGTTTGCAGGGTGGTTCTCCCTCTGCAGGGGGTGGGGTGCTGGTGTGGTGGTCCTGTGGCGGTGCCTCCTGTCCACTAGCGCCGGCGGAGGTGGTGGGCAGTTCATCGTCCAGGCTAGTGTCAGGGGCCCCTTCTTGTGCCACAGTGTCCCTCCTGGTGTTTACGAGTTCCTTCAGCACCCCTACAATGGTGCCTAGGGTGGAATTGATGGATTTGAGTTCCTCCGTTAACCCCAAATACTGTTCCTCCTGCAGCCGCTGGGTCTCCTGAAACTTGGCCAGTACCGTTGCCATCGTCTCCTGGGAATGGTGGTAGGCTCCCATGATGTTGGAGAGGGTCTTGTGGAGAGTGGGTTCCCTGGGCCTGTCCTCCCCCTGTCGCACAGCAGCCCTCCCAGTTCCCCTGTGTTCCTGGGCCTCTGTCCCCTGAACCGTGTGCCCACTGCCACTGCCCCCAGGTCCCTGGTGTTGTTGGGGTGGTGAGTTAGCCTGGGTTCCCTGTAGTGGTGGACACACTGCTGCTTGACGTGTCCTGGGGACAGAGGTATGGGCCCGCTGGGTGGGTGCTGTGCTGGTGTTTCCAGAGGGGGGAAGCTCTGTAGTGGCTTTTGCCTGTGTGAGGGGAACCGACTGTCCCGAGGTCCCAGATGGGCTGGGCTGGCCATCTAGATCCAGTTGGACAGAGCTGCTGTCATCACTGTGGGCCTCTTCTGTGGGTGGAGTGGACATATCTGGACCCTCCTGTCCAGTGACGTTGGGTAGGGGTCCTGCAGGGGTGTAAAAGCATGATTATTGCATCTGTGTGTGCCATGGTGTGAAATGGGTGGGGGACCGTGTACCCCAGTGCTTGCATTCCTGTTTAGGACCTTGTGTGATGATGGTTTAGGGGGGTGTATGGGTATGTGCAGTGGCCATGCTTTGGTGATGGGTGTCCATGCTTTGGTGTTGCATGCAGGGCTTGGGTTTGGGATGTGTGGTTTGTGACATTGAGACATGTGTGAGGAGTTGGAGTGATGGGGGTGAGGGCGAGGGTGGGTGTATGTGATAGCATGCAGGTGGGTGGGGGATGAAGTAATGAAAGAATTGACTTACCAGAGTCCATTCCTTCAGCTACTCCTGCAAGGCCCCCAGGATGCAGAATAGCGAAGACCTGCTCCTCCCATGTTGTTAGTTGTGGGGGAGGAGGCGGGGGTCCGCCGCCAGTCCTCTGTCCCGTGATGTGGTGTCTTGAGACCACGGAACGCACCTTCCCCCGTAGGTCGTTCCACCTCTTCCTGATGTCATCCCTAGTTCTTGGGTGCTGTCCCACTGCGTTGACCCTGTCCACGATTCTTCGCCATAGCTCCATCTTCCTAGCTATGGAGGTGTGCCGCACCTGTGATCCGAATAGCTGTGGCTCTACCTGGACGATTTCCTCCACCATGACCCTGAGCTCCTCCTCACAGAACCTGGGGTGTCTTTGCGGTGCCATGTGGTGGTGTGGGTGATGTGTGGGGTGGTGTGTGTTGTGATGTGTGGGGTGATATTTAGAGGTGTATTGTGTGAGGTGCGTGGATGTTATGTGAGTGATGGTGTTGAGTGCCTGTGGATGCTCGTTTGTAGATGGTGGTGTCTCTCTCTGTGCTTCTTTTTCAATTGTTGTCCTAGGGGTTTGTGGGTGATGTGGGTGTGTGTTTTATATTGTATTGGATGTGTGGGAGTGGTGTGTGTATGTGTATCAGGTGTGTGTATTTCGAATTGTCCAATATGGCTGTGTTTTGTAAATGTGTGTGTATTTTGAGCGCGGCGGTGTGTACCGCCAGTGGAATACCGCGGTTGAAAGCCCGCCGCGTGGATTCGTGGGTCGTGATAGTGTGGGCGTATTCCTGTTGGCGTGACAGTGGAGGTTTTGTTATCGTCAGTTTATCACTGACCTTTGGTATGGCGGACTTGTGTGGGTGTCTAGATTTTGGCGTATTCCGGGCTTTGGGTCATAATGACCGTGGCGGAATTCTGCGGCCGCGGCGGTGTGTTGGCGGTCTTCTGCACGGCGGTAAGCGGCTTTACCGCCAATGTTGCAATGACCCCCCATTGTGTTCTAAGAACAGGCCTGACGTGATGATATGTCTATGGTTAAAGGTTGACTCCATAACTCTTGAAACAATACTAGGTAAACTTAACATGACAACCTTGAGGAGGGCACAGAGAAAAATACGTGCAAAAGACTGTTAAATGTGAAACACAAATAACTATGTCTTCTTAGAAAGGCAGCTGATTGAAATATCAACGCAACCAAGCTAAGAAGCAAGCTGTGCTGAAATGTAATAAAATCAGTCAAACAGATAAAGTATGCATGCATGAGAAAGGGCACAGACTATAGACCTAAAGCTAAAATAATGTTATGATTTAATGTTGCATGTGATGTAATATGAAAGGGTATAAGCTGTGCATGGGGAAGGTGCAAGTTATAATTCATGTAGTCTGGCTAGCGAGTTCACAACATTGTGTACTGAGATGTACAAGTCATAGTACGTTGTGGGTGGAGTGCAAATTATAACTTTAAGTTAAAAGTATAATTTTAAATTTTCTAAGGTTTGTGTAGTTTAAGTTGCCTTTGTATACAAGTAATTATTAAAGGCTTCCTATCTATAATTCATCCTCAACCTTTGTTTTTTCATTGAATTTCAATGTACTTTTTATAAAAATGTGTTTCAAATCATAGAGTCGTATGTTGTTGAGTAGAGTGTTGTCGAGTGGCAGAGAGTGGAGTAGAGTATTGTAGAGTGGAGTGGTTTATAGTGAAGTAGAGTGTCACAGAGTTTAGTGTAGTCGAGTGGAAGAGAGTGTCATAGAGTGTAGTTTCACAGAGTGGAGTGTTGTAGAGGGGAGTTGAGTGGAGTGGCAGAGAGCGAGTAGAATGTTGTAGAGTTGAGTGTCATAAAGTGAAGTATAGTGTTGTGGAACATGGTAGAGTACAGTGACATTGAGTTTTGTATAGTGGAGTGGCATAGAGTGGCATAGAGTGGAGTAGTGGAGTACAGTGGAGTAGTGTGTCATAGAATAGCATTGAGTAGAGTGGCATAGAGAGAGTTGTGTAGAGTGGAGTAAAGTGGTGTATACTGAAGGGCAGTGTTGTAGAGTGGCATAGAGTGGAGCAGAGTGTTGTAAAGTGTAGTGTTGTGTAGTGTCATAGAGTGGAGTGTCGTAGAGTGTAAATGAGTGGATTGGCAGAGAGTGGAGTAGAGTGTTGTAGAGTTAAGTTTCATAAAGTGGAGTAGAATGTTGTGAAACATGGTAGAGTGGAGTGGCATAGAGTTTCGTAGAGTGGAGTGGCACAGAGTGCTGTAGAGTGGAGTACAATGGCATAGAGGGAGTTGCATAGAGTGGAGTAGAGTGATCTTTAGTGCCAAAGAGTGGTGTGCAGTGTTGTAGAGTGACATAGAGTGGAGTGGCAAAGAGTGGAGTAGAGTGAAGAGACATGGAATGAAGTGGTGTAAAGTGCTGTGTTATGGAGTGTTGTGGTGTAGCATAGAGTGTTGTGGTTTACAGTGGAGTGGTGTACAGTTGAGTGGTGTACATTAGAATGGTGTGTCATAGAGTAGACTTGAGATAGACCGGAGTGGCATAGAGTGTAGTGGTGTGTCATAGAGTACAGTGGAGTGGCATGTCATAGAGTGTCTTAGACTGCAGGAGCATAGAGGCGAGTGGTAAAGAGTGAAGTGGCATATCATAAAATGGAGTGGCGTGGAGGGGAGTGTTGTAGAGTGGAGTGGTGTGCCATATAGTGAAGTGGTGTGTCAGGGTGAAGTAACATGTCAAAGAGAGGAGCGGTGGGTCACAGAGTTGAGTAGTGTAGGGTAAAGTGGCGAAGAGTGGAGTGTCGTAGAGTATTGTGTTGCAGAGTGCAATGTCATACAGTGAATTGTTGTCGAGAGGAGTGTCCTAGAGTGTCATATATTGGAGTGACATAGAGGGGAGTACTGTATTTCATAGGGTGGCATAGAGTGCCATATAGTGGAGTGGAATAGAGTGGAGTGGCGTAGAGTGGAGTAGTGGAGTAGAGTGGAGTAATGAATACACTCACTTAATAGTGTGACCAAGGCCTCCGAGAATATGAGGAATATTGGTTCTTGAACTGCGCCCATCCACCGATATAAATTCTACATTTGCAACCTAAAGGCTACAAAAACAGTAAAAACCCTCTGGGGAAACCCATAATTAACCCCAGAGGCAGCTTCTTGGAGAACACATCTAAATATGTGGGGACTCATTCACAAACGTAAACTTAGACTAAAAGTCTAAGTTTAGACCAAAAGTGTAAACTTAGACCAAAAGTCTAACTATACTAGTAGTACAGCTGGACTTTTGGTCTAAGTTTACACTTTTGGTCTAAACTTAGACCAAAAGTGTAAGCTTAGACCAAAAGTCTATGAGTAAAGTCAGACTTCTGGTCTTAGTTTACACTTTTGGTCTAAACGTAGACCAAAAGTGTAAAGTTAGACCAAAAGTCTAACTTTATTATGGGTAAAGTTAGACTTTAGGTCTGAACTTACACTTTTGGTGTAAACTTAGACTTTTGGTTTAAGTTTACCTTGTGTGAATTGGGTCCGTGGACTTTTTTCTGAATCCCTTTATTGAAGCTCTGCCCTCGTATATTAAAGAGACCCGAGATTTTCTTGCACACATAATGGGTATGATTTGGAAAGAGTCATATCTATTGATCACCATGGATGTATGTGCACTCTATACAATCATGGATCACACCATGAAAGTACAGGCATGCAAATACTTTTTGCATGCTAAGACTATGGTGTACACCTCATTTGCTGAAGGGTTTGTTAACTATGATTTCCTTTTGTCTGCATACATTTTTTTGTGGGATCAAAAGATATACGTACAGAGACACAGCTCATGATGGACATCTGCTTCACACCCAGCTACGCCAGTTTGGTGATAGGCTGGTGGGAGAAACTGATGGTCTGCTTGCCAGAAATAGAGGAATACAATATGTATGTAATTACATGGATAAAGGTATTGATTATATTTTTATCACCTGGGATAGGGACAGCAAATTGGCATGAGAGTTTGTATACAGTTTGAACATTAATACCTTTGATCTCAGATGTAGATGTGAAATCATTGAAAGATACGTTCATTTCCTTGATGCGACAGTCAGTGTTTCAAATGGTACACTGAGTACCAAAGTTTTCAGTAAGGAAACAGCAGGGAATAGTGTACACCTTGTACGCAGTAGTCATTCTGCTAAACGTAAATGGAGTGTCCTTTATGAGGAGCTAGTACGCATTACACACAATTGTAGCTTACTTGGAGAAATTACTCAGGAAAAAACTGAGATGAACAAGAGATTCCAGACTAAAGGGTACTCTGCATGGGTGTTGGAGGAAGCAAGGTGGGCCAAAAAGATCGATGTGAATTAATATTTCCCACCAAAGACAGTGGTAATATGGAGCACAAATCCATGCCCATGACTGCATTTTGGGGCCCATCTAATTAAATACAATGAATCATGAAATGAAATTGGCCTATTCTTTTGACAGATGGTCATGTTCATATGTTGATGGGCCCTATTTCTAGTATCACTTATAGGAGAACTAACTCATTAAGAGATACATTTGTTAACCTAGAGTTTAACAGCAGTGAGGACAGTCAGAGGGTTGATATAAAAGGTTCTTTTCATTTGTGAAAACTGTAAGCCTTAAGGCCTGTAAATTTAGCAGTAATGTGGCCAGATGTGTGGTTGATGAGTTTCCCACATGCAAGACTGTCTTTGTGATGTATATGTTGATATCTCCTTGTGGTTTAAGGTACCAATCACCAAACAAAAAGAGTGAGTACTGGAATACATGAGGACAATACAGGGCAGGAACCATTTGTACCCAGTGGCGCATCATTTTGAAGATCAACATGACAGTGATCCCAGCAAACTCAGCTTTTGTTTTATAGATCGGATGAAGGAATCCAAAAGGGGCAGTGACAGGGAACTCAGATTAGAGAGATTGGAGTCCAAATATATAATTAAACTCAAGGCTAAGGCCCTCATTACGAACATGGCCCTCATTACGAACTTGGCCTAAACCGCCAGGGAAAGGCTGGGGGGAAAACAGGTTCAGTATCCAGCAGGCAGAGCTGCTTGCAGCGCTGCCCTGTCGGATAAGGAACTCCACCATCACCAGGCTGCCTGGCGGCGGTAGCCTGGCAGTGGTGGAGTTCCGCCTGTGGGGGTCTCCCCATGTCCATTATATGGCGCTCCAGACCGCCGTGCCGGTGGCGGTAATTTCTGCCACTGCCGACATGGCAGTCCGGACAGTCATGTTCATAATGAGGGCCTAAGTGTTCACTTGGGCTGAGACTATTGCAACAAATAATCATAGGTATGTCTTTACACTGCAACATCTTGGCTTTGGCTACAGTTCTTCAACTGAGTAATTTTCACGTTTATTTTTTAATTTTAGAGGTAGTAATACTTGTATGAAATTGATTTATTATGTCTTTGTGTTTTTCATAGAACAAGGAGGTTGAACTTTGGACATATCTCAGTTCCAATGTCTCAGTTGACTAAGTTAAGATTTTTCACTTGTATTTTCCCTAGATGGTATGGCCCACTTGGGTTCAATTAATTGGGTTATGTTATTAGGAAGCTGATACACTGTTTTGCAATATGTCCACTCGGGTGTGATGTTATACATCTTTTTTATTTTTTGTTTCTGTTTAGTGTAGGTTTGGTATGTAACATACATTTAATGTGTGGCAGTGTATGTATTTTTGCTCTATTTAACATGGCGATTTCATATTTGTGCTAGTTGTCCTTTATCTACGTTGTATCTATTTACACATTATGTTCCACAAGAACAACAGTGATTACATTTGAAATTAAATGTATTTTTCTTAATTTCAGTATCTGGGTACATTGTCTTTTTGTATAGGTACATGTGATGGGGTTAACTACGCCAGACTGTAGGCTGTATAATATTGGATATGTAATATTGAGCACTATTACATGGGCATTGTTAAGTATGGTGTCTTTCTTACCATTCATTGCAAGCAAATTTTCTTGTCCTTTGCCCATGTTTATGTTTTCACGTTGTGCATTTAAAAAAAATGTTTATGGGCAATGATGGACACTCGTGACCAAGGCTTTCTGCCAAAATGTGTAGGCTCTTGCACACCATTTCTGCCCATAAAATTTCTCGCTTACTGCACTACAGTGAGTGCGCTGTTTTGCTTGTGTCTTCGCCAGCAATTTGTTCTTTGGTTTCAATGTCTGGTTTCTTCACCCGGTTACAGTGAATCACCGACACTAGGGTCAGTGCAATAGCTCTGGAAAGGGCAGCTAGATCTTGGTCCTCAGATTGTGCTTTTTGTGATTCAGGACAGTAGTTTTTGAGAAATTGAGGATCAAAAATATTTGTATATCTGGACGTGAGTCTCTTGAACCCAATTTTTTAAATTAAAGCATTTTGATTGGCCCAGGGAACTTTTTCCCCTGGGCCATCTCACTCCAGCGGGAATCAAACTCCCTTGCGCGGAGCGAGCACTCTGATAGGCTGCCAGCAATATAAGAAAAATGTTGCTGGCAGCCATTGCAGGACTTTAAGACTTCGTACCCTGTCCTTAACTTTCAAAAAAAGTGATATAAGGGGGATGTTTAGGGATACCCTGCCCCCTTAGTGCCCATGGGGAGGACCCAGATGGATCCCCTGAGGCCAAAATTGAAAATAAATGGCAATTTTTGCTTTGATCTTGTGAGACTTCCACAGAATTGAAACCACCCCCAAAAATGGCAGCCCGCAGGCGGGGTGCACTGCCCCCTTTCCGAATAGTATTCGGTCCCAGGGACCCCATCCTCCGGGGCCCGGTTTATTAATATGGGGAGGGGGCCTGAAGTCTCCCTCCCTGAGCTGTATTCAGTCCTGGGGACCCCATATATCTGTGGTTGATTGTTAATGTGAACTAGGCTACTTGTGAAGTGTATGGTATAGGGACAATATTGCACATTACACATGCTTGCTACAGCTAAGGGGGAGCCTGTGTCTGTGATGGCATTAATGATGCTTCATATTATTTTGAGCCATTTTGTACTTTCTTTCAGGTCTCTAATGTCATACTAGTTTATAGAGTAATTTGTACAAAAAAAGCTTGCATTTTGTCATCAGTGATGTCATGAATGATGTCACTTGAGATGTCAGTGATGTCATAAACTATATCGTAGAATATCATGACTGATGTATTAAGTGAGATCATGAGCAGTGCACAGCAGGGCGCAAGTTATGGTTAAAGAATTTCTGTGTTTTTTTAAGTTCAAAATGTTAATATCACTGACATATTCACCTAACTATAACTTCACTTTAACCGTTGTTTTTTCAGTGAATATAATTAGTGTCCCCCTATTTTTAGGGTCGAGCCTGCGAGTGCATGTGCTAGCGCATACGTCTCACTTGGCAGACTCTGATGTGTTCAGTACAGGGCTTTGAGCCCGCCTGTCGCTCACCATTTGTTGGATTGCATAGCACTCTTCTTTACAGCTTGTATTGCATCTGGTATCACTTCCGTTTCTCTGTGTGGAGCAGGGATCAAACACTAATTGATGCAACTAAACCTGTGCCCTCCGCTGCTCCCGACTGACTGAGGTACTATTTGTTGTTTTTAACTTCAGTGCCCAGCAAACAGAAGGCTTGTGACTGGCAAAAACATGCCCAACAGGCACAAAATTGCAAAGTTTTATTTTTTAAAGTTTACTTTATTTTATTTTGCCAAAACGTCTTTTCTCAGTTTCTTCTCATGTTTTCTTTAGTTTTTCCTCATGGGTGCTGCTGTCAAAAAGCATTTGCAATGCAACAGGTCTCGCATTTCTCCGAGTTAAAGCTATTAGCAGTTGTAAACTCCCAACCAGACTTCTTGCCTCATTAAATGGGAAAAAAACGAGCGCAATTGCGCTGCTAAACAAGCGAGAGCACGCTGTGAAAAATGAGAAAAAGTAGTCCACAAGCCGGACGGAAAACAGTGAGCCTCGTATGTTTTCAGTACTTGGTCACTGCGCTCGAGGAGAGCTAACCACCGGAAAAGGCATGACGTATGCATGCCTTCAACTAATGAAAGCAAGCAGATTTTAAAAGGCAAGCCCACGAACCAATGAAAGACACTGACGTGACATGGGAGGGGCTCCGAGCACTTTTCTAACTACTACAGCGTCTCGCAAGCGATGCGCATGCGCAAGCGCATGCTACGCAGGCTCGACACTAAAAATAACAACATGTTCGAAATATGCGAGACTCGAAGCATTGCAAATGCCTGTTTAGGACTTCCTCCCTGATTTCAGGGTTCAAAATTACACTTTAGATGTCAGCCACAACGTTGGAATCATAGGTCTCTTTCTCGGGACTTCGGGTGCACGAGGTAAGTCAGACATCCCTGCAGGTCACGCATGTCATCTCACCTCAAAGTTCAGATCAACAGGGTTGGGTCCCACTTGTAATTTTGGAATCCAGCTAGTAGCTAGCATCCGAATTATGACTGGCCTTGTGAAATTCATTAGTTTAGTAAATTTCGCACGTCACTTTCAGTATTTTATTGCCTTTTTCAGAAAGCGGGTTATTTTGCAGACCATTAAAAGCGTTACTTTTGTATCTTATTAATGTCAAATCACCCTTTTAAGGCCTCCAACCAGACAAGATTTTACAAGAGTCACAGGCAAAGGCGGCGGCTAAAAAAAGCAAACCACAAATCAGCAGAATTCCAATTCAAAGCACCTCAAGGCTACAGTATGCCCAGAATAATAAGTAGGGGTTCGGCATGGAAACCCTGCGGATGATATATAACTCCTGTAACTATTTCTGACATTAGCATTACAGCAAAGGTGCAATAGTTGCTAAAAAACAGTATTTCACAGCAAGCGCGGCAAGTTGTGAGCGTTAAACGAACACGAGTTCACGTACGCAGTAGCCTTTGACGTAGGCAGGCGCGTCCGATTTTCATTTAATTTGCCATTTGTCGAGAGCGACAGTAGCACGAAGGGCTGCTCTAGTGTGTGAGGTAACTATAATGCCATTTGCCAGGGCTTCTCGGGGTGTTCGATCGTCTGCCTAGTGAAACTGTTCTGCATCCAAACCCATTGCGCGCTTAATCCAATTACACGTTTTCTGAATAGAATTTTTTCCTCGCGGTGAGTGCTTTGTAGCGCCAGTTAAAACATCTAGAAAGCTGTTTTCTCTATAAAAAATAACAGTTCAAAGTTAACATTTAGCTTATTATCAACCTATTGTAACTGAGGTTATAGAGTTATTACTTAGCTAATACAGAAAAATAGGTACAACTCCATCTCTGTAGCACAGAACTATTCGGCCAAATGGAGTCCACGTTGTTATTGTTATTCCTTGTTTTATGTTCGTTTTTAGTTATCAGTGGTGTAATGTAGGCTAGGAGAGCAACGCAGGCCCCTGCCCTGCCCTCCTACCCTTTAGTGGGCCCCTATTCAGCCCAAGGCCAATTCATGTTTGTGAGATATGGGAGACTGGGGGCCCCTTGGCACATTCTGTGCTAGTCGCTAGTGCAGGCCCATGCAATCCCTGTTGTATTGAAACTCCTACCCTGGTTACTGGCATCATTCCTCCTAAAAGCTATGCATGTCTGTGAGATGCTGACGCCTCAGAGGCCCCTCTTAATATTGTGCGAGGGTGGGAACCATTATCCTTAATATCACTGTTTAATATGTGTACACAATACAATAAAAGCTTCAGAAGGCCCTATGTCTGAACAGACCGCACTCATTGCTCCCAGGTCTGGCAAAGCAGAGGACCATGAAATGGTATTATGCCTCGGGGTGATGGAGGGCCTAAAATGACACAGACACTAAGATTATGTGTGGACGTCGCATGCAGTACGAGCACCCACTCACACTTTTTCTTTACATGGACACTTGGTCTGCTGCCGCATGTGGGAAATGAGTACACATAGGCGAGTGAGAGCCATGTAGGGTGGGAGGGTTCTGAATATATGTTCTTATGGGTGCTACAGGTCAGAGCACAATTTTCATTTCAAAGTCTGTGTATATGTATGCAAGACCAATAGGGCTTCCCTTGACTTTCCCCCGTGCACTAGTTGATTTCCAGCAACAGTCCTATCTTGTGCTATGGAGGATGGAGGGAGTTTTTGCCATCTCAGGTTCAGTTTGTTTTTCTTTCCAATTGATGGCTGTCCAGACTGCTGGTTTTCTAGCAACCTCTCTATCTGCATTTCACAGGATACCACGTCACTAGCTTAAAAAAGACTAGAGACCTGGACATGGCCTTGAAGTACTAGGGCTCTCAGTATTCACACACTACCTGCTTGTTGTCCTTTCCTTTCTTTGCAAGAAAGTTACAAAACATATTTGTGCAAACTCTTCTTGTAGTTGACTTGTTCTGGTTGAGTAAGAGCACCCAGTCAAAGGACATAGCAGAGATCCTGATGTTCGCAGTGCCAGAGTCCTTGGGGAGCTCATGTGGTGTAGTAATGTGTCTTCTTTTGGGGTCCCTGGATGCCAAGAAGACCAGCTCTAGCAGATCTCTTTACAAAGTAATTTTGAGCCTCATCAACATGTGCCCTCTAGGCATAAGTTTCACCTTACTCACTTTCTATTAAATGTATTAACACTCAATATAACCGGTTTTGCATGCACACTTCTTAACACCTATTTCCAAGTCCTTGGGCCTGTCTTCCCCTACCTCCAGTTTAATCCACTAATGAAACCATCTCATTCGTTGGTTCACTATCGCGTAAGTACAGCTGGCAAAATGAATGTGCACATGTGACAAGGCAAATTGTATTGTCACAACATGTCTTCAGTCAGGTCCTGACAGACTAAAATCTTTCACCAGCACCATTTCAATCCTGCCCATTACTAATCAGTTTTCACATTTTACAGGGCTAATGAAATATCACACACACACACACGGTACAGTATGTACAGAAGGAGCCCAAGGCTCCTAGGGAATACGTATCTGCTTCCTCTACCCATGTGCTACCATTTCTTTCTATTACTTGTGCTTACAAACATCTCTTAAATATACAAAAGCCAAAAGGGCTGGCACTATCAAATACTTTTATTTAAAATCTGTCCCACTTCAGCATTGGGTCTCTTCACTGTGAGTGACAGCATTATGCTCTTTCACCAGGAGCTCTTTTAGTGCCATGGCCTCAGTACTAAATTTGTAAATAAAAAGGTGCCGGGGCCCAAAGCCCTCCTCTTAAATACGCGGCTGCTGCAATTAAATGTGTGAACAGGGAATATTGAGGCGCCGTAATCCTGAACCCATCTCGGGCCTCTTCAATCCATTTAAAGCCACTCCCTGCCCCTTCTGCTCACTCTTACAGCTTTCTACTTTCTTCCTTTGTGACGCTTTTTCCTTTTTCCCTTCCTCCGTTTTCCCCATATGTGTCTTTGGCTCGCAGCAAATGCTTGAGGCAGAAGAGTAAGCTCCGGCCCTCAAAAATAAGTGCCGGTGCTGAGCACCGGAAACAACAAGCACAAATTAAGCACTGTATGACCCAATATGGTAAAGCGTGCACTGTGAGGCCAAAACCTAGTTTTGTTTTTAGCCAATGTTTAATTGTTATTTTGGCCGGGCTCGCAGCTTCTCAAACATAATGTTTTACAACATGCGTGACACAATAAATCAAGCACGTCAAGCACTGACAAATCGAAAAGGCTGGTAGCCATTCAAGACCTTTTGACTTTGCCAATGCTTGTTTAAGTACGTCTAAAGGCCCACCCTTCCGTTTTCTTGGAAAAGAGAGCGTTAATCTATGAGAACAGAGGTCTTCTCAATATTGCAATATACTGCGGCGGCCAATGACATCACCCTCGCTTTTGCCGAAATAGCACTTGTGATACACGTCCAATGAACTAGACATTTAAAAATGCGGGGTCAGCAGGTAACATTATCGGCATCGCTCTGCAGGCAACCTGTGCGCCCTTTAACATTTTAACTAAACAAAGCAATGCCTGCAATGTCAAACCAGGTACCGAAACAACTTCATTACCTGTCACTTCAACATCACTCCATTTCTTCTTAATTCGACAGGCACACAGATCAGCAGCTCTTGATTTCACAACACCAGCCTTTACCACACTACAACATGAACACACTGCGCCCTCTAATGCTTCAACCACGGCTCGATACAACACGTGCGGATATCACTCAACCTGACACTCACGCCATCACGTCCTAACAGCAGCCATTGCTCAAGAATTTGGCATCTCATTTTTATCGAAGTGATTTAGCGCATTAAGAACTACATTTTAGAATCACTTAATGTAACCCTTATGCGCTCCACAGAACAATCTATTTTCACCTTCATTCAAACAAAGCTCATTTTATTTAATACGCCTGCATTTTTTGGCCGTTTTCCCAGTTATTTTCTATGTAATATCACCTCCTGTTTCTTTTTGATTAATAGCATATTTTTGGTATTTAGTATGAACAAATTGCGCAACTAATTGGACTATCATTATATTTAAAGAAAACAAACTTTTTTTTTATTTAAAATATCTTTTATTAACTTTTTAAGCCAAAATAGTGAAAAACATACAACTACAGTGTAAAGCAACCCATACCCTTCTCCCAGACCCACCCCCGCTTCGCTCCCAGAATACAAAAGATAATTTCTCAATTGTCATAGCACTTCCGAATAAGAAAAGTGATCCTTCACAGTTTATTGTACACTGACATTTATGTGGTAGAGTCTTTGTCCAAGTCAGATTCCGAGGTTACTCGTGAGCTGTCTGAGATTGTGTCATCTGGGTGTTTGAGGCAATCTAATATTGTGTCCCATTGATGTGCCATGTCTCTTGACACTCTTCCCCGTGCTGCCTCTTGATTTAATATATTTCCCTCTGCCTCAGCTCATTTTATCAAAGCATTCTGCCATCTTTGAATGTGAGGGCCCCCAGCGTCACTTCAATGGATCGTAATTTCTCTCTTTTGCCAAAATCAGTGCCAGGTCAATATATTTATTGGTTGTCTTTTTAGCTGAGGGGTGGGGAAAATCTCCTAACAGTGCTGTCAAGGGAGACAGTCTCAGTAGATAACTATGTACAGATAATTTTTACCCTGCTGTATTGGACATCAACTACTTAGGTCGCACAAACTTGGATCACAACCCACAGCTCATGCGTCTAGGGTGGGATACCTCTCCCTCAAGTGTTCCCACCTGGAGGCTCCGACCTGAACTCCTGGAGGACACAGCATTCAGAGCGTCATTAGATGGGGCGATTCCCGAATACTTTGAACATAACAAAGGTACGGCGTCCTCCGGTCTGATCGATTGGGATGCATTTACGGTCTTTGTTAGAAGCCACTGCATGGGAACACAATGGAACCTCTGCTGTTCTATTGAAAATGATCTCACGCGGGTGGAACAGACATTGCTACACCTAGAGCAGGAGGCCACTCAAAACCCCACAGAGACTGTCGTCCGCCCGAGCTGAGCATCTATCCCTTTTGGACCGGCTACGCTGTTTAAATGATGCTGCTCATTCGGGGCGCGCTCACGCCTCTGCCGAAAAGTCGGGCAGACTTTTAGCCTGGCTGACCGGGTGTGAACGAGACCGGGGCCCAGTTACGGAAATCCGTCAATGACTGGGAGGATGCTCCATACTCCCACAGAGATTCATTCTGAATCCACACAATATTATAGGGCGCTCTACAGTTCAGCTGCATCCCCGAACCACCAGGCCTGCGAGGATTTCTTCTCCTTAATCACCTTGCTCTGCCTGAGGGGTGCCCACCGCGAGGCACTGGAGGAGCCGCTGGAGCTCTCTGAAATCCAGGGCAGCATTCATGATCTATCAACAGGTAGAACTCCCGGCCCAGATGGCCTTCCAGCTGATTTTTATAAGACCTTCTCTTTGACCCTTGGCCCTCATCTCCTCCGTTTATATGAGGAATCTATACAAGGAGGGGCCCTATCAGTGTCGCAGAGTGAGGCACTGCTGGTTTCACTTCCTAAGCCAGGTAAGGACCCATCAGAACTTGGCTCCTATAGACCATTGGCGATGCTCAACATAGACTATAAAATACAGGCCAAAATACTGGCGACGCGCCCATGGTCTCAGACCTGGTCCACACTGATCAGAACGGATTTGTGCCCGTATGGGACACTTCACATAATATCAGGCGCTTATTCCGTGTTATGCGATACTCGACAAGTGACTGGCCACTGGCGGGATGCTTGGTTCTTGATCTGGAAAAGGCTTTTGATTCCATGGAATGGCCGTACCTTTTCGAAGTTTTGCGACGGTTTGGCTTTGGTCCACGTTTCTTACATATGGTTAAGTTGTTAGACACTGCCCCCACAGTCCGGGTCAAGATGGGTGGGAGCATTTCGGGACCAGTTGAGGTGCGTAGAGGCACTAGGCCGGGTTGCCCCCTTTCCCCATTGCTGTTGTCCCTCGCAATGGAGCCATTGGCTGTGGAACTACGCGACTGAGGTCCCCACTGGAGTGTCGCGCTCGGTGACGGTCTACATAACGTATCACTATATGCCGACGACCTCCTGTTGTAGTTCAGCGACATCACCAATGTCCAGCTGGAGGTCGGGGTTATCTTGCAGCGTTTTGAGACTCTCTCGGGACTGTGCGTTAACTGGGCTAAATCATGCCTCTTCCCCTTCGACTCAGATCTTCCGAACCCGTGGTTGCGCCTTGCTGGCATAGATGTCCCTTGGTAGCCACACACGTTCAGATATTTAGGCATTCACACATATCACCGGAAGGAGGACCTGCACGACGGGAATCTTGGGAAGGCAATGGCATCCATCCGCTCCCAAATGACTTTTTGGCAGACGCTGCCGCTGTCGGTTGCAAGCAGGGTTGCTCTTTTGAAAATGATTGTGCTACCGCGCCTTTTTTACTATTTTTCCAATCTCACACACTATATCCCAGCTAGCTTCTTTAGAGAACTGGAACCTCAGCTGCGCAAATTGATTTGGAACAAGGGACGCTGCAGAGTAGCACCTAAAAAACTCTACCTGTCCCTAGAACGGGGTGGCCTCTCCGCACCAAACCTAGAACATTATTATTTGGCCTCGGAACTCCAGTGGGTATCCCGATGGTTGGCGGACTCCATCTTTCCGATACGGCGACTACCTCTGAGCCCTGGCCGCTGACACGATTAACACACCTCTTCCACCCACTCACGCATTTAGCACCGCCTAGGGAGCTCCTTCTTAATGTGGCACACCGTTGCTACCGTGGATGCCTATAACTCACGAGGGATACAGTTCCGTTCGCCCCAGCCCTGGCACTGCTGGGTACGCCTTGCAGCCCTGGAACCACCTCCAACATTGAACTCCGGGCATGGCACACTGCAGAATTACGCACACTGGGCGACCTGTACAGCGATGGCAAACTGAATCCGTTTTCTACCCTGGCTGCAGAAGCGGGCCTTCCAGCGTGGCAGTTTCTGTTATATAATTCCTTAGTTAGGTCACTGTCCAGCAGATGGGAGGACCTTTCGGCTGCCCCTCCAACTCATTTGGTCATGGGGCAGGGCAAATATTTGATCAAGTGGTTCACAGACGCACTTCGGACTCATACACAACATGATTATATTTTCTAGAGGCCTGCACCACAGTGCTACCACACAATTCTTGGACCTGGGGTTTATAACAGCCAAGCGGCTGATCACCCGGAGATGGAAGGCTGCTGAGGCACCGACTGTGTCGGCATGGAGTCGCTCCTTTTCGACTTGGGCGGAGGCTGAGGGAGTGGCCCTGAGGCGGGAGGATGTACTTGGTCTGCGTAGGTGTCCCCTCTCGGCCAGTTGGGACGAGATGATGACAACCTTGCGTGCCCTGGAGATAGACTCTGGCCTAGTTGAGACAACTGAATTATTCACAGTCACCTAGTGATCATGAGCCACAGGTGATATCCTGCCAATGGAGCTGGTATACTTCTCCATTGCTGCATTTTAATAACCAAAAGATAGGTTTACCCAGCGATGATGTGATATATTTGGACACAAGTTGGTTGTTGCATGGGCAGATATTTGTGTACGCTATTCGGGGAATTCCTAACAGGTGGAGACATTGAAGCATTTTTATTAGACTCATAACTCTGTTGTACTCCTTTGTTGTTACATGTTACTGTTTT
This sequence comes from Pleurodeles waltl, assembly GCF_031143425.1. Taxonomy (NCBI): domain Eukaryota; kingdom Metazoa; phylum Chordata; class Amphibia; order Caudata; family Salamandridae; genus Pleurodeles; species Pleurodeles waltl. The sequence goes on from NC_090439.1 coordinate 964,346,598, forward strand.
ACTAATTACTATCTTAGACTCTGCACTTATGCACAAACAAATGGCTACTTTTACTATCATGCAATGAAGCGTCAGGGTGATCAAACAGTGATATGTATTTGGACATGAATGACTATCCGTCCACTATGCAAACCGCTGACATCGCAGTCTCTATAGTCATTAATACATACAAGCTATGATACACATCTCCGGGTAACCGACGCACCAACTCCACGCATCGGTGGCCAGCGAGCGTGCCCTTGCAGACAAGATATAAGGACTCACAAAAAGAATAACTGTTGCAATATTCTGTTATATCAGACACAAGAATTGTATTGATTTGTCATGTTAATAACAATAAACAATAAAAAGATAAAAAAAAAAAAAAAGGGAGACAGTCTCAGTCTCCTGTCTGTAACCGCGGCCAGGTTCTTAAATACCAATTCCCAATAAGGCACTATGGCCCTCATTACAACCCTGGCGGTCGGTGTTAAAGCAGTGGTAATACCGCCAACAGGCCGACAGAAAAAAAATTGAAATCACGACCATGGCGGAAACCGCCAACATAGACAGCCACTTTAACACTCCGACCGCCACGGCAGTAGAAACAAACACTGCGGCGGTCACCGCCAACAGACAGGCGGAAGACAAAGTACCGCCCACTGTATTTCAAGACGCCTATCCGCCACCTTTTCCGGGGTGGAACCAACACGATCAAAAGCACGGCGGTACACAGAAGGAAAGAACACTCACCACTCGACACCCAACGAGGAACCAGAACGCCATTGGCACGTCCTGCCCATGCTGGTGTATCTTCTCATCTACCAGGAGTACGAACGGCGGCAGCGACGACCACGGTGAGTACTGCACCTACAACACAGGGGATGGGGGGAAGAGAGTGACACACACACGTAACACGCAACATCCCCACCCTCACCCACAGCAACTTGCACACAAATACATGCAGCAACATCACATATACACCCCCTCACCTCCTGGAAGAACGCAAGGACAAAAGGAAATGATTGTAACCAGTGTAATCATGAAAAAGCTGATAGTCAAAAATCAAAAATCAGTATATATAAATATGTACATCAACTACACAAGTCCGGATATTAATCAAACATCGTCTGTGGGCCACTGGGCCCAAAATGCATGGGCGACGCCCACACTAGATACCTGACTCGAAACGGAGAGAACACTGCTGGGGCATCAGTTCGAAAATATACAGGCACCTCAGGGGGAGGGGTGGACCTCAGCCAGATGAACGCACGACGCCAATGCGGCATAAGGGGGCTCCATGCCCAAGTTTTTACAGTGGGTGGTTTGCCCACTGCTGTATCCTGGGGAGTGCAAAGCCACAGTCTCTCAAGTCTTTCCAGTGGGAGGTTTGCCCACTGCTGTATCCTGGGGAGTGCAAAGCCACAGTCTCTCAAGTGGATGCCTTTCTCCACTGGTTCTGGAGGGGGCTTTGTGCCCTGAGTGCTTCCTGCCAAGGACTGGGGTAGTGGATGTATCTCTCCACTGGTTCTGGAAGGGGCTTTGTGCCCAGAGTGCTTCATCCTGTCAAGGGCTGAGGTAATGGATGTATCTCTCCACTGGTTCTGGAGGGGGCTTTGTGCCCAGTGTGCTCCACTTGCAGTGTGGCCGGTACAATTCCCTCACCTGGGTGTGTGTGCCACGAGATTGGCGAGGTACAGGTACCATGATACGCCATGGAGGCAGAGATATACCCCACACTGCTGCGGCCTAGCCTTCCACCTGCAGGTGCAAACAGTGATGGAAGTCATGCCTCATGGAAGCTGCCCAGGGTCCAGGAACTCTCCTCCAGCCTCTGACAACTGACCACTGGGGATGGTAGACATGTCAGCAGTGGTGCCACTGTCTGAGTACGTCGCGGGGCCAGTGGCGGTGCTTGCCGTGGTGTCTGCGGCGGCAGAGCTTGCGGCGGTGTCTGTGGCGGCAGTGCTGGTGGCGGTGCATGGGTCAGCACCTGCTGAGGGACACAGCAGTACGTCTCCTGCAGCCTCGGACGGCTGCCCACTGGGGAAGAGGCTGGGGACTGTCGCTGAGGCTGTAGACGTGTAGGTGGCGGTGCAGGTGGCGGTGCAGGTGGCGGTTGTGGTGGCAGGGCAGCTAGCGGTGTTCACCGCCGTACAGGTTGGTGTGGTTGTGGACAGAAGTTGTGACACTGGTCCCTCAGTTGGTGCCACCATGCCCTCTCCTGACCTGCTCTTCTGCTTTTGGCCCTTCCCCACCTTTGATGGTGCCGCAGTTGTCTTGCCACTATCCCCTTTTATTTTTGCTGAGCTCTTGTTGGCTAGTAGTTTCGGCTTCTTCCTCCGGGATGTGGGCACCTTTTTCACCTTGGCAGGTGGCAGAATGTCCTTGCCCTCACTACGTGGCACACTGGCAGCCCTGATGGGTGGCGCACTTGATGACACCGCAGTTGCTGGCACCACTGCGCCTGGGGATTTAGTGGGTGAGGTGCTGGGCTGGGACCTGGAAAGCCTGGCCTTAGGGGAAGGACTGGTGGGGGGAGGTGAAGGGAAGAGATCAAAGTTTGCCAGGAAAAGTTTTTTAGACACACTGGGACGAGAAGAAGGAGGGTGTTTGGGAGTGGAGGAAGAGGTAGTGGTTGTAGGAGGTGTACGTCTGTTGAATTTGGGTGAAGGTGCATGGGCCAGAGGCTTTTGTGAGGTGGATGGCTGTTGGGTGGGTGTGTGCCTGCGTTTGTGTACTTTGGGAGGAGGGCTCACAGACACACTGGGAGAGGACACAGGGGATGTGTGAATGGTAGTGGGGGTGGTGAGTGCACGTGAGCGGTGTGTGGTGATGGGTGTGCTGGTGATGGAGGTAGTGGCTGAGGATGTAGTGCATGCAGGTGTGAGTGGAGATGAGACAGGGAGGGAGGTGGAGGACGTGGAGGAGGGGGACACAGTGGAGGCAGTGGCTGTTGCTGTGTCTGCATGGGGATGGTGCTTTTGTGAGTGCCTGTGGGATGTGTGGTGCTTATGTTTGCCTGAGCCACTCTTGTGTGTTGATGTGTGTGCATGCTGGTCTGATGGTGTGCTTGGGATAGGCTGAGGTACAGGGGATTGGGTCTGGGTGGAGGAAGTTGGAGGGGGGAGGCTGGACCCAGGGACAATGGCAGCCATCAGTGCTGAGGCCAGAGCCTGAAATGCTCTCTGTTGGGCCGCCTGCCCAGAATGAATGCCCTCCAGGTATGCATTTGTTTGTTGCAAATGCCTCTCAACACCCTGGATGGCATTCACAATGGTAGATTGCCCAACAGTGAGGGATCTCAGGTGGTCAATAGCCTCCTCACTGAGGGTAGCAGGGCTGACTGGGGCAGGGCCTGAGGTGCCTGGGGCAAAGGAGATGCCCACCCTCCTGGGTGAGCGGGCACGGGACACACGCTGAGGGGCTGCTGGGAGGGCGGTGCTGGTAGGGGGGGTGGCGGCTGTACCTGTTGATGCGGTGGGCACAGAGGTGCCCGCCACTGCAAGGGAGCTCCCATCAGAGGAGGAGTCGCTGTCAATGGTGTATGCTCCTGTCCCCATCGTGGAGCTCCCCTCGCCCTCCGTCCCACTGGTGGCTTCAGACTCTGTTGCTTCACCCTCCAGGGCCATGTGGGTTGCAGCTCCCTCCTGCTCCGGTGCCAATGCTCCTCTGCCTGATGATGTTATTGCACACAAGAACAGGGAGACCACAAAAAGGGGGGGGCGAAAGACAGAAGAAAATCATGTTCAGTGCATGCAACACCACTACAAGTTGCGGACACAACACACATGGAGCAGCCCTCTGCACTACGCCATGCACTAACAGTTCCTAAAAATTTCACCTGACCATGGGGTACAAGGCCTAAGCCCAATTGCTCCACACCTGGAAGTCACAGGAGCCTGACTAGGTGTAGATGGCTATTACCACTAGTGGGGTTAGGGTGCCACGTAGCCTGCCTCACAAGGGACCTTGCCTACCCACTTTGCCCTGGCCTAGGGGAACTCACTGCACACCTCCCCCACCCAGACACCTCGTTATGCACGCAGAGTCAGCTGAATTAGAGTGTACTCACCCCCTTGTGGCTGCTGTGATGCCCTCAAGCGCCCATCCAACTAAGGATACGCCACCGCAGGATCCCGGACATCAGGGGGTCATGGTGCGACGGGCACCCCTTCCACGTTGGGAGGCCATACCCAGCTGGGCCTCTGCTGTCTTCTTGCTCCAGCGGCGCAGGTCCTCCCATCTTTTACGGCAGTGGGTGCTCCGTCTGTGGTAGACCCCGCGGGTCCGGACATCCCTGTCAATGGCACGCCAAATACTCTTCTTCTGGTGGGCGCTGACCTAGAGGAATTGGTACCGGGGGAAAGGAAATTACTCACCTGTCCGGACCGTCATAGTCATTGCCCACCAGTTCCCACCCATGCCCTGATGCACATACACTCACCATCTGCACATGCAGGCCTCAGCCTCCCATGTATCTTCCATCCACACCACTCAAAGCAGGCATTGCCCATACAGCATGCTCACATTGTACTCACCTGTTTGTCTGGTGGACCGTACAGTTGCGTGTAGTGGGGGAGGACCCCATCCACTAGTTTCTCCAACTCCTCCGAAGTGAAGACAGGGGCCCTTTCCCCAGACACTGTAGCCATCGCAGCTTCCAGACACAGGTCACAGCAGCACTTGCAGTGTAGGTCCTCTCCTGTTGAAGGTCAGGTATCAAGTGAGTGAACAGACAGAAAATAGCGGTCACGTACGCGGCGGTGCGGACCGTCACCGCCGGCGTACATCGTCATTGGCTCCTGGGACCCATAGGGCCCAATGTTAACCAATGCAGAATTGCTCTGCGGTCTTCGACCGCCCACCGCGACGGTGTACAACGCCAGCGCAGTTACCTCATATCCCCTTGTCCCACCTTACAGGTCAGGCAGCCGCCATTTCAGGGTGCCACATGGGATGGATAAAAACTGCGTCACACCTATCTAGGCCGGGAATACAGACAGATACCGGCACATTGCGGATTAATAACGTTTCTGCAAATAACACATTGTGATACCTCAGTGTTGGATGACTGTCTGCTCGCTGTTCTCCTCCATAGGCATGTCTGCTGGGGCAGGTGTTGAGATGGGGGCATCCTCTGGTGTACAGACCCCTGGTGGACCTGTCGACAATGGAAGAGAGACACATCATAATCACATACAGACTTGATCGTGAAACAATCCTGGAACTGTGTGCCCAGTTGGAGCCAGACATGTCAGCATCCGCCATCCCACAGGGATACCCCCTCTAGTGTAGGTCCTGTCTATACTCCATTTCCTGGTCAGTGGGTCCTTTCAAACAACAGTGGCCATGGCATCAGGGATGTCCCAGCCAATGTTCTCTAACGTGTTGTCCAGAGTGTTGTCTGCCCTGCTGAATCACACATGCACAGCTACATCGTTTTCCCTCAAGTGGAGGATTTGCCCACAGTGAAAGGTGACTTCTATGCCCTGGGACATATCCCCAACATCATTGGTGCTATTGATGGTACACATGTGGCATTTGTAACCCTCCCACAGGAATGAACAGGTGTACAGAAACCGGAAGAGCTACCATTCAATGAATGTGCAGAAGGTGTGTTTGGCAGACCAGTACATCTCCCATGTAAATGCCAAGTATCCTGGCTCTGTGCATGACGCTTACATTTTGAGAAATAGCAGCATCCCTTATGGTGTAGTGTGGTTAGTTTTACGTATTCATTGCGCTTTAGCTTCAGGCTTTAGGCCTTTGTGCACTTTGCCCTGAATATATTTTATTCATTTGCTGACAGCTTAGAGCCTCTGTGTACTTTGCTCTACATGCTTTTTATTAGGCTTCGTACTGTTATTTTTCAAATAGCCAGTTCTACGGTGTTGTTTTTTATTCATATCACACTGTTTTGCCTACTTCAGCACTGGAGTTCTCCATAACATATTTACTCTGTGCTTCAGTCAAGGATACAGTCTGGTACATTGCCGATAGACGTGGTAAGAGTTTAGACTTGGCATTCCTGCGTAGGGACATTTTGTGATCACGATGACATGTTAGTTATAAAATCACTTCCTTGTCCCAATACACGCAAGAGGGAGATTCCGACCAGGGAACCACAACTTGACGCTGACTGCCTCGTTGCAGATGCTGAACCAAGATCACAGGTCTTTGCTCAGGTATGAGGGCTGATGTCTCCACAGTGATTCTAATAGGCAAGCTAGAAGCTTAACATGCTGTGCTCTAGATAGAACAAGCAGAGGGAGAGTAGAAACTGTTTGACAATATGATAGCTTTGTTTTTATGTTTTACTCTCCTGGTAACTATTACAATCCTACTGTGTTGTATTGTTTTGGTTATTGCGGCTCACGCCTTAATATCTAAAATACAGTCGTTTTATTAAAACATTATATAAAACTTATACTGTCTTTGTCATTTGTATATGAGATCATATTGGAAATAAGAGAGTTGGTTTGGATCTGAGTAACCACGACTTCCCTGAGAAGTTCCAAAGATGTCATGCGCTCGGCTGCCAAATCATTCCTTCCACATGGGAGAAATGAGGCACTGCTAGTTAGCCGGAGCAAAAACCGGATTTAGGGTGACAGAGTTCTTTACACGTGGGTCAGACTCAGTCCCCCACACCGTTATAGATCCTGCTACCTAGAAATCCAGTAGTCTCATTTAGAATAATGAGAGCCCACGCGACATGGCGCCGCCAACGTTTGGTCTGGCTCTAATGATTAGGTCCGACTGACTTTCTTGGTCTCATATATATTTTGACTCCTCGGTTCCGTATACGGAGACGTCCGTGGGGCTGAGGGTTTCCGCCGCCACGGCATAGGTGCTTCCTGTTGCTTAGTGGTTGGTTGTTCAAGCTTGAACTTTGAAAGGAAAAACCCCAATATTGGTGTGCCTTCTCTGACCTGAAGCCGTTTTTTATAAAATGGCGAATCCTAATGTAGTGAACATAGCAATTAATATGCGACATCCGCTCACGGGACATCTGTTGACACATGGACTGACAGTCCAGGGGGGTCCAGTCACTTTTGTGGTGGACGCCCATGCAGCCTATAGAAACGGAACTTTTTTATTCTTGGGTCGGATTTCCTGCAGTGGATGGGGGAACAAATACTTTTCACGAATACACAGTTGCGAATGTCCCTGGACAATACAGGGCTTACGCTTATTTAGAAATACCTCTATCTTATCAAGAACACCATAATTGGCTTGATGGCGCCCTCCCACACACAGTAGCACAAGTTAGGTTAGGTCCACTGAGTAATGATGGTCCTACCTGGCCTTTATTGGCTACATATACACCACATCCTGCGGTTGCTCAATTGGCAGTGGTTGAAGTTCGTCGTTTATATACAGAATTAACGGCTACATATAGACGATTAGTTCAGTTTGTCATGCAGACACTAAATACGAATGCAGCGCGTGCTGCTCCAGCGCACCCACAGGCTGTGGTTCCGGGTATTAATCCAGCCACTGTGCACTCGGTAATGGGTAAAGTGCTGGCTAAACGAGAGGAGACTCCATTTTGGCTGGCGCAAAAAATTAATACGCTGGAAGCAGTATTTCCCCATACGGGACCTCAGGATAAACATAGAATTTTGACGATGTGTTTGCCGTACGGGATGGTTCCTCCGGTGGACCTTTGTAATACCTGGGGCACGGTATTTGCCGCGCTCTACACTACGGCACACGGTACACCGACATTAGCTAATTTACCGGACGTGCTTAAACAGATTCAGGATGAATATGGGGCTGCCCCTGCCTTAGATTTGGGCATGCAGTTGCTGGTCAATTTTGCCACAGTTTCTTCTATTATTTTGAGTAATCTCAAAGGAGAGGCAATAGCACTAGCAGTGCGAATGCGTCTTCGGGATGTTCCGCTGCTTAATCAGGAGCGGGAGCTTCCGAGAATAATAGCGGAAACATATTCTAGTATTGGTCGTGATAGCCTAGGGGCTAGACCACAAAAACCCCAGTTACAGGGTAAAAATAATAAAGATAATGCTAAACAGCAACAACCTGAAGGTTCGAAAAAGCGCTGGGAAAAGAAACAGCAAACACCTAAGAAAGATGGTGGACAGTCTCCGCAACCGGAGACACCACAGAAAAAGTATAATCTCAGGAATAGGGATACTTTGAAGACGCCTGATAGATATCAATATACTGATACACGCCAATCTCGTTCCTTTCAGGACTCCTCGGAAAAGAGAAGTGAGAGAGGTGGGTGGTCAGAGCGGAGGACGGAGTACGTGAAACCGAGACAGGATTCACAACGCTCAGCGGAGGTTTCTATTAAACAAGAAGAGAAACCGCTGCAACAAAAACAGCAATTTAAAAAGAAGAAAGTGGCAGCAGTCTCAGTTAGACATGCCGCTCAAGAAGAGAGTTCTCTTGACGAACAAGACATGGGCGTTAGCACTGTTAGACAGCGCGGCAGAGGTCACAATAGTTCGCCGGAGTCTTCTAGAGCATCTGGAGGTGAAAGCAACTGATGACTTCATACAAGTCGAAACGGCGGATATGCGAGTCTCTGATCCTGATAGAGTATATGAAGTGACTCTGCGATTGGAAGGGGACATTGACTGTATTATAAACGCCATTTTTTGGGACCATGTGGTAAAATCATATGATGTTCTGTTGGCCAAACAAGATTGGCCACCTGACTTTGTTTGTGACTGTCCAGTTGGGGAGGAGGTTATTAAACCTTCCTTCTCACCACTTGTTCCGAGAGAACTTGCGGAGTCCTATAGTACATCATGGGCTCTAGCACAGGCTCCCGCCTTGTACAGAAATAACGTGGGGTGGGACAGACAATCACCTTATCATGTAATTCCAATAAAAGACGAACCTCAGCCACAACCGCAATATCCTATCAAATTTGAAGCTAGGGCATCGGTTAGAAAAATTCTTACACAATTGGAGTATCAGGGTGTAATTGAGCCCTGTGTCTCGCCGATGAATAATCCCTTGTTTCCGGTTGCTAAACCGGACCATTCATATAGGATAGTGGTGGATTACCGACATTTGAATAGTCATACACGCACATATGCAATACAGAATTCACACAGCGCAGCGCTTATGAATAATATAGTGCGTAAAAAATACAAGACAACATTAGATATCTCTAATGGATTTTTCTGCCAGAATATAGCGCCCGAGAGTCGGGACTATACCTGTTTCAGTGCGTTTGGCTCTCAGAATTTTTTTGTCGTTTGCCTCAGGGGTATAAGAATAGCCCAGGACTGTTTTCGGCTCGTGTAACTTAAATGCTGCATGAGTTCGACCCTGAAGCATTATCATATGTTGATGACATATATCTGACAGATGATGAGATTCTGCAACATCTAAGGCGTGTATCGCGCATTGTTGTGGGGTTTGCTGATATTGGCTATAAGTTTAATTTTAAGAAATCAAAGATTGCCTTCCTCAGCGTCATTTTCCTGGGATATGAGTTGTCGAGTGAGGGCAAGAGCCTAGCGCCACATTTTTTGGAGAAATGTGCTTTATTGCAGCCTCCTAATACGGTTCGGAAGCTCCAGTCATTGTTGGGGTTTCTGAATTTTGGCAGAACTTACATTCCTGATTATGCAACGCGTATGAAACCCTTATACGAGTTGATTCGCCCGAATTTTTCGAGTAGATTTTGGACGATTGAACATACACACATACTGCGAGAATTACAGAGTGATTTCTTAGCAGTTAAACACTTACACACACGGGACAATAAGACACATTTAGTCATCAGGGTGATACCTGGGGCTGTTGGGTTTACTTATGTCACCTTTAATGAAGGGGAGACAGTCCCGATTGCATACAAGTCTCACTTGTATTCTGCTGCAGAACAACGTTTTGCACAAACTGAGAAAATTCTCACTGCAGTACAGATGGCTGTTATTAAAGAAAGACCGCTGGCCCAGGGTCAATGCATTGTTGTCGTTTCCCCGGTTCCGGCCTTAGAGGTTGTTACAAAAGCGAGTGTTCCTAATTGGAAAGCTTTACACCCGCGATGGATACAATGGGCTACGTCTTTGACAGCCACTGATGTAGATTATGTATTTGACCCTAAACTGCAGACTCAAGAATTTCTTCAATACGAAATAGAATACCCTGTTCCTGCTGGTACGTTGCCTATTGACCAATATGAAGTGGTCATGTATACTGATGGCTCTGCGCAACCAGCGGTTGGGACTAAACAACAGTATTCTGCTGCATGTGCGGTGGTGAGCGCCACTATGGAGGGGGATGTGTTCTGCCCCCGACATACTTATACTAAAACCTTGGGAGATTGCACGGCACAGCTGGCTGAGCTCAAAGCTCTATTGTTAGCGTTGGAGCACGCGGATCCGGCACTTTTAACCTTGCTGGTCTGTGACTCCTACTACTGTGTGCAGTCTTTCAACGAATATTTACACTATTGGAAGATGAATGGGTTCAGAGATTCTAAAGGCAACACCATTAAACATAAAATGTTGTGGGGTAAGGTTGCGGATCTGAAGGAAACGCTTCCTAATGTCCATGTTGTACATACACTTGGACACCAGCGCGTTGGAATACACGTTGCTGGGAATACTTTGGCTGATGAAGCCGCGAAATCGGCAGTGGCTGTCGCCACTGTGGCCGCAGTGACTCGTTCGAGTTCCAAACCAGACACAGAAATTTCGGCTGCCATAAAGGCTACGGCTGCTGGCACGCCCTTTCCTAAAGGATTTCCTTCAAAATATAGTTACTGCTTGAATGGTGCGCTAAATGCTACAATTCCAGGCATTGGTGTACGTGAAATTCCCAATAAGATTGAGAGACCTCGATTGATTTCTGCAGCAAATGAGGGGGTGGCTTCTGCACATGCTGGGGTGGCTGCCACGATTTCACTTTTACAGGCTCGTTACTGGTGGCCTGGTCTCTGTAAAGAGACGAAGCAATATGTCCTTTGTTGTGACGTTTGTCAACAAATTAAAGCGTTGTCGGCTAGACGCCCGCAGCAGACGCCCCTTCTGATTTCAAATAAACCATTACAGTGTGTGTACTTGGATCATTGTGGTCCGCTGACACCAGATAGTGCATACAAATATATATTGGTTGCTGTAGATTCGTGCTCCAGATTTGTATGGGTATGGCCACAACGCTCGGCTGACGCTCGCACTGTTATTAAAGATTTGCGCATCTTTGTCGATATATTTGCAGTTGCGGCTTTTCATTCGGACCAGGGCCCTGCTTTTGCCTCTAAGGCATTCAGGGACACCATGGCTTCGTTGGGGGTCCAACTCCAATTCTCGTCTCCATTTCATCCCGAGGGAAATTCTGTTGTGGAGCGTTTAAATCGTGATTTAAAGCAGTCCTTAACGGCCAGAGTTATAGGTACGGGTCGTGGTTGGCTAGCCCACCTATATGGAGTACAGAGAGCACTTAATAACTTGCCTAGAAGGTCACTGGGGGGTCGTACTTCATATGAGTGCCTGTTTGGAACACGAATGTATGTTCCTGATCTAGATGGTCCTGGTGTGGAGGCGGGAGATATGCCCTTTGACATAAATGATCGTGTCACTGTTTTGCAGGATTTACAACAATTCCGTGAAGATAACTCTTCTGCCAGTGCTGCCTCCTCAGGAATTAAGGATGAGCCAGTAACACCTACTGGTTGGATACCCAGGATTGGGGATCTAGTGCGTGAAAAGGTCGCAGTTAAAAAAGAATTTGGTCCTTCTTATCGAGAACCTGTCCCTGTGTTAGGGGTAAGCAGCACGAGAACTGTGATTTTACCGCCGCTGCGAGGGGCCAAAGGAAATCGCTTTGTTTCCATTGATAATGTCAAGTTACAACATGTGGCCGATTCTGCACAGCAGACCAAGAGGGACACCCAGTAGTTCCGGAATCCTTCTCACTACTGGGGAAGAGGTCCCGCTGCAGGTGATTTTCACCGACACTGTTTCCTCTCCGAGCTTGGGGAGGGTGGATGATGATCTTGCGATTGTTCCACCGACGGCGATTAATATGGAATCTTGTGATCAAATTGCTGTACGTTCTACTGACGTTTCTGAACATGTGGTTTATAGCGTGCCACGGCGAGAGCCTCCATCTGCTTCTTTGTTCACAGTTGCACCTTTTGCTAGAACTGCTTCTGGCTGCTTCAACGACGCTGATAATGATGGGTCCGGCTCCTCGTCCTCAATGTCTTCTGTCCACGGTCCACGACGGCTGCTGGGATGGCTTCAACGAACATATTTTGTTTTTCCTTGGAACTATTTTTGGCTGTTTTTGGCCGTGATGACTATTTTATTATGGTTGGGATTTGTGGTTACTTTTTTTCTGATAATACATGGTCATTTTCTTCCTGATCGATCTGACATTGAGCACGTGGAGACTGTGTTAAATCCGCATTTTTCGTCTCATATGGTTCGAAGAGACTTGTCCACAGTGAACATTTCTGCTATACCAGTTCCGGATGGAATTGTGTGGGATAAAGTAATGTTTGATATATATGGTCCCACTGAATTGATTCAAATGCCATATGTCCTCAAATTATCAATGAATGATATTGTTATACCTGGCATTGTTTCTGATGATTGGGATGTGAAGACAGTAGATTCTATGCTAACGGATTTGCAATATTATACTGTCTATGACGATGAAGATGCTTACCAGTTTAGAGATAATCATGGTGACATGTTTTGTTACAACTATTATGGACACCACTTTATTCATAAAGCTAGTAGCCCTAAGCCCATGTTTAATTATGTGCAATGGGAACATTGCTCGACTCCTCCACAAGGGAGTTCAAAAACGTATTATGAAAAATTTGCATATTTTGCTGGGCATGATCCACGTAATGCTAAGTCCTACTATTTTAAAGTTACACCGTATTCTAATAAGCAAATGTTATTGACCGATACTAAATTACTGTATTCCAATTTGTTTGTATCTAAACTGTCGGTCGAGGGATATGAATACTGGTTCAAAACTGTTGACTTGAAAAGTGTTTGGGGTACGAAAAATTGGCAAATGCAAGGCAGGGACACGTTATTTAGAGCATGTATTATCCCTGTGCAGATGATTTTCCTCAATGACACAGTACAACAGACTAGCTGTTTGGGCTTTGCGACGATTAGGGAGTTGACTTTGCCTAGTATACCTGTCCCTTCTAAATTAAAAAATTGGCAGCACTATGTGAATGCTACTTTCAGTGACTTTACACATTGGGTCCAGAATGGTACGCTTAACACTTCATCGTTACATCCAGGCGGGTGGTTATTATGGCCTGTAGACACTAATATGTGTCATCAACGTTTTGTCACCTCTTCAGGGGGGTTCAGGACTAGTAGGGCAGACCCTCGTTACGTTTCACCAGAACATGCTGATATTATAACTACATACAGTGTGGGGAAGCTTTGTCAGCAATGGTTGAAGTCATCCACGCTGGATGCAGTTAAGTCACATCTCATGTTACTGTCTAATAATACTGATTTACAAGATTTTTTGTCAGGTCCCAAAGTACCACGGAAGAAAAGGTTCTTATACGAGGTTTATAATGAGATTTGGAAGCTTTCACAACAAGAGGCTGCAGCTCGGTTGAGGCAGATTGATCAAGAAAATCTGATGCAGACTTTGTCTGTTGTTGATAATGGCATGCATACCCTTTCTGAACGTGTTTACACGATTGACAGCATTGTTTCCTCTGCCATTGACATTATTAAATCGGACATGTCTTCTTTATATCATGGGCAAAGTCAGACGCGGTCCATCATGCAGCTGGGTTGGACTCTTCAGACCTTGAAGGCGGGTCGCGTTCCATGGCAGCACGTTCGTGCCAGAGAGATCTTTATCTCTTTTAATTTGACTCATCAACAACAACTGATGGCTAAAAAGGAAGCGACATATGTTATGTTAAATATTGAGAAATTAGAGAAACTGCCTTTCACAGTAGCTGAGATACCGTCAGCTGAATGGTTGATCCATGGGGTTATTAATTTGCCTATCTCTACTTTGCAATTTACTTCGTGTTTGAAGCACATTCCGGTGGGTAGATATGAACTATTGGGAGACAGTTACATACACGAGGTGTGGGACCTTCCCTTTCAGTACAGATGTGTTAATGGTTTGAAGGAGGTTTTTCTTAGCGGCAGCGAATGCGAAGCTTCTGTCAGCCATTCAATGGTTTGTAAACAGCTGTCCTTGCACGGGGCGTGTAACGCTTCGATTGCTAACTTAGCTTGTTATCTGAAGGGAGTTCCAGTCCCGGTTATTAAAAACACTTTCCAGGTGCTTTCTAACGGCAGTTACATTGTTCTTAACAGCGAACGCTGCTGTGGCATGCGTGCCGGAATAGTTTACATCGTCGTTGTCAACAATGCCGTTACGTGCTGCGGGAATGTGTTGTTTCCCCCCACTCAATTTAGGGAGGTAGCGGACATCTGGCCTCATATTGCTACTTCCAAGGTTGATTTCGACAAGTTGAGTCGGCTAAAAGCTTTATTGTTTCAAAAGCATGTGGCCCTTACATCTGCTAGCGAGACCTACGCACTTCAGGTGGCAAGGTCATCGGCGGAGATACAGTCCCTTTTGAATACTAACTTTCCAAATCACTTCGGTGAACTTGTGGGACGTATATTTAATGCATCCAGCACTGCTGGTATTGCACATTTTTTCAAAGTCGTTGGTGTTGGTTTTGCTCATACCTTCTCTTCCATATTCGGTTTGATACCTTCGGCTATACATTCTATTTTCGGAAGCATTTTTGGGGGTTTCCCGATTACTTTGGCTTTATTGGCTGGAGTCTTGCTGTTGTTGCTATTTTTTCGCAATGGCTGTCCCGTCACGACGAGATCCTGTATTGCTGCTCCCATTAGCGCAGCTGTGTCGTGAACACATGATGCAGCATTTTGGAGCGACACTCCTGGGACATTTGGAGTGCGACTGGTCTCTGTCATTCAGACCGGTTTTGGATTGTGTGCAACCCGTGTTTCGATGCCTTTGGTGCTCGTTTGAACATGCACCGGCTCTCTGTCTCTCATTGCAGTGCCCTCCAATGGTCGATACTGATCTGTTGATGTTCCCGATTAGGGCTTATTCCCAGACTTGTGCACTACGGATGCGTTTGCTTCGTGAGGCAGTTTGAGATTCCCTTCCTGGAGGAAGATGGTATTGTCTCTTTCATAGGCCCTGCACGGGGTGCCGCCCTGAATGGTTTTGGGGCTTTGGATCACACCTGCTCCATGGTACTTTGTGGCGTGGATCTTCCGATATTAACATATATCGAAGTGGAGGAACTCCTGCGTTCTATTGCTTCTATCTGACGATTGGATTTTTACGAAATTGACATTATATTGAATTTGGCTTTATGATCACATGTTACCTAAATTTATGACTTTGTTGTCTTCTCACCTTGTCGAAATAATTGTTTTAGGTATTGTTTATATTTAGGGCATCCTTTTATATTATTGGAACCTCTTGCTACAGACAAGGGGAGGGTGTAGAGTGGTTAGTTTTACGTATTCATTGCGCTTTAGCTTCAGGCTTTAGGCCTTTGTGCACTTTGCCCTGAATATATTTTATTCATTTGCTGACAGCTTAGAGCCTCTGTGTACTTTGCTCTACATGCTTTTTATTAGGCTTCGTACTGTTATTTTTCAAATAGCCAGTTCTACGGTGTTGTTTTTTATTCATATCACACTGTTTTGCCTACTTCAGCACTGGAGTTCTCCATAACATATTTACTCTGTGCTTCAGTCAAGGATACAGTCTGGTACATTGCCGATAGACGTGGTAAGAGTTTAGACTTGGCATTCCTGCGTAGGGACATTTTGTGATCACGATGACATGTTAGTTATAAAATCACTTCCTTGTCCCAATACACGCAAGAGGGAGATTCCGACCAGGGAACCACAACTTGACGCTGACTGCCTCGTTGCAGATGCTGAACCAAGATCACAGGTCTTTGCTCAGGTATGAGGGCTGATGTCTCCACAGGGATTCTAATAGGCAAGCTAGAAGCTTAACATGCTGTGCTCTAGATAGAACAAGCAGAGGGAGAGTAGAAACTGTTTGACAATATGATAGCTTTGTTTTTATGTTTTACTCTCCTGGTAACTATTACAATCCTACTGTGTTGTATCGTTCTGGTTATTGCGGCTCATGCCTTAATATCTAAAATACAGTCGTTTTATTAAAACATTATATAAAACTTATACTGTCTTTGTCATTTGTATATGAGATCATATTGGAAATAAGAGAGTTGGTTTGGATCTGAGTAACCACGACTTCCCTGAAAATTTCCAAAGATGTCATGCGCTCGGCTGCCAAATCTTTCCTTCCACATGGGAGAAATGAGGCACTGCTAGTTAGCCGGAGCAAAAACCGGATTTAGGGTGACAGAGTTCTTTACACGTGGGTCAGACTCAGTCCCCCACACCGTTATAGATCCTGCTACCTAGAAATCCAGTAGTCTCATTTAGAATAATGAGAGCCCACGCGACAATGGGATGCGGCAACTCCTGAGGCACTGTGTGTGGCTAATAGGTGAGGCCAAGGTCCCAATACAGTTGACATAGGTGTCAGGGTATGGGGTTGTCCCTAAGGGTTAGTGTGTGTCTAACAGTTGTCTGTCGACATTTGCCTGTGATTCTGGTTACCCCAACCTGTCATGGCTACTGACCCCAGTGAGGAATCCCAGGACAAGGGCAGAGGAACGCTACATTGAGGCACATGGGCGAACTAGGAGGATAATCGAGCGCACCTTCGGCCTCCTGAAGGCCAGAGTCTGGTGCCTCCATATGACAGGTGGTTCCCTATACTACTCACCAAAGAAGGTGTGCCAGATCATCGTGGCCTGCTGTATGCTTTGCGACGCCAGGTGCCTTTTCTGCAGGAGGATGGGCCAGATGCTGGTCTTGTGGCAGCCGTGGAGCCTGTGGACAGTGAAGAAGAGGAGACAGAAAAAGAGGATATCGACAACCGACACATCATAATGCAATATTTCCAGTGAGACACAGGTAAGAAGATGTAACTGCTTCCCACATCTCATACTATTGTTGGAGCTAGCATAAGTCTGTATTTTTCACTCAGTGTATGGACACTGACTTGACACTTTGGCTTTCCATTTCACAGATCTGGGTCCCACTTTGTGCCCTCTGCTATGTTTACTCCTGGCCTACAGCTGTGTTACATTGGTATGTGAACAAGTACATTCACATTGCTTTATTCCATAGATATTGCAATTACACACTTGTGAAAGCACAGACTGACTCCAGATTATTTTGTGATTGAAGTGTGTTTATTCCTGTGCAAATAAGTGGAGGGGGTTGTAAAATGGGCTGGGGTGATGGTGGAGGTATGTCCATGGCAGAGTCCAGTCTATTTGTTTCACAGGTGCATTGTCCAAAGGGGCATAGGAAGTGGAGCAATGGCAGTTTAAGGATGGACAGGGTGACATAGTGGGACAGAAGGGTGACATTCAGGGGGTCCTTATTTCCTGGCAGGGGTCTTGGCAATGTTCTCTGTCTTGTTCCTGGATTTCAGGGACTGTTTGCAGGGTGGTTCTCCATCTGCAGGGGGTGGGGTGCTGGTGTCCTGTTGTTCCTGTGGTGGTGCCTCCTGTCCACTAGCGCCGGCTGTTCATCATCCAGGCTAGTGTCAGGGGCCAGTTGGTGTGCCACTGTGTCCCTCCTGGTGTTAAGAAGGTCTGCCAGCACCCCTGCAATGGTGACCACGGTGGTGTTGATGGACTTCAAGTCCTCCCTGATCCCCAGGTAGTGTTCCTCCTGCAGCCGCTGGGTCTCCTGAAACTTGGCCAGTACCGTGCCCATCATCTCCCGGGAATGGTGGTAAGCTCCCATGATGTTAGAGAGTGCCTCGTGGAGAGTGGGTTCCCTGGGTCTGTCCTCCCCCTGTTGCACAGCAGTCCTCCCAGCTTCCCTGTTATCCTGTGCCTCTGTCCCCTGAACCGTGTGCCCACTGCCACTGCCCCCAGGTCCCTGATCGTCCTGTGTTAGTGGGGTTGCCTGGGTTCCCTGTAGTGGTGGGCACACTGCTGATTGACGTGTCCTGGGGACAGAGGGATGGGCCCGCTGGGTGGGTGCTGTGGTGGTGTTTCTTGAGGGGGGAGGTTCAGTGGTGGTTTGTGACTGTGTCAGGGGAATCGACTGTCCCGAGGTCCCTGATGGGCTGGGCTGGTCATCTTGATCCAAGCGTACAGAGCTGCTGTCATCACTGTGGGTCTCTTCTGTGGAGGGACTGGATATGTCTGGCACCTCCTGTCCGGTGACATTGGGTATGGGTCCTGTTGGGGTGTAAATGCATAGTTATTGTATCTGTGTGTGCCATCTTGTGCAATGGGTGAGTGGCCCTCTACTCCTGTGCTTGCATTTTTGGCTTGGTCCTTGTGTGATTGGTGATTTTGGAGCATGAGTGAGTATCTGTACTGGACATGCTTTGGTGATGGGTGTCCATGCATTGGTGTTACATGCAGGGCTTGATTTTGGGATGTGTGGGTTGTGTTAGTGGGGTACCTGTGGGTTGTTGGGGTGATGAGTGTGAGGATAAGGGTGGCAGGATGTGATGGCATGCAGGTGGGGTGTCGGGGATTAGGTAGTAAAGATTTGACTTACCAGAGTCCAGTCCTCCTGCTACTCCTGCGAGGCCCTCAGGATGCATAATTGCCAAGACTTGCTCCTTCCATGTTGTTAGTTGTGGGGGAGAAGGCGGGGGTCCACCGCCAGATCTCTGTACAGCAATCTGGTGTCTGGATACCACGGAACGCACCTTCCCCCGTAGGTCGTTCCACCTCTTCCTGATGTCATCCCGTGTTCTTGGATGCTGTACCACTGCGTTAACCCTGCCGACAATTCTGCGCCATAGCTCCATCTTCCTTGCAATGGATGTCTGCTGCACCTGTGATCCGAATAGCTGTGGCTCTACCCGGACGATTTCCTCCACCATGACCCTGAGCTCCTCCTCAGAGAACCTGGGGTGTATTTGAGGTAGGTGCCATGTTGTGGTGTGGGTGATGTGTGAGGTGGTGTCTGTTGTGATGTGTGAGGGGATCTGTTGGTGTGTGTTGTTTGAGGTGCTTGGATGTTGTGTAAGTGATGGTGTTGTGTGTCTGTGGATGCTGGTGTTGTTTTAGGTAGTCTCTCTCTCTGGCCTTCTTTCTAAATTTTGGTTGTAAGGGTTTGTGGGTGATGTGGGTGTGTGCTTTATATTGGATTGGGTGTGTGGGGGTGGTGTGTGTTTGTGTATCAGGTGTGTGTATTTCAAATTGTCCAATGTGGTTGTGTTTTGTAAATGTGTGTGTATTTTGAGTGCGGCGGTGTGTACCGCCAATGGAATACCGCGGTTGAAAGACCGCCGCGTTGATTCGTGGGTCGTGATAGTGTGGGCGTATTCCTGTTGGCGTGACGGTGTCGGTTTTGGCATCACCAGTTTATCACTGACCTTTGGTGTGGCGGACTTGTGTGGGTGTCTGTATTGTGGCGGATTCTGAGCTGCGGGTCGTAATACCTGTAGCGGAATTCCTCGGCCCCAGCGATATGCTGGCAGTCTTCTGCACGGTGGAAAGCGGGATTTACCGCCAGAGTTGTAATTAGGGCCTATTTGTGGACAATTCCATAAAATGTGCTCTAACCCTGCCTCCGGTTCTGGACATCTGGGGCAATCCCCACCCCCAGTGGCATACATCTTTGCGATTCTTTGGGGGGTAAGATAAGCCCAGTGATAGACATAGATGTTTATTCATTTAAAGCAAGCATTTCTATTTGCGGAATATATATGTGTAGTGATCCTGGCCCATCTCCGCTCATCTATGGGTGTCCTCAATTCCGTCTGCCACTTCAATCTGAGTTTGTCCAACGTAGTAATTGTATCTTTGTGTAAGGCTTTGTAGATTGCTGAAATCACACCCCTGATCCCCCATGAACAAATAATTCTCCAACCTTTATATATAGGTGGTTTTTGAGGCCCCAGCTTCCAGGTCCTTTGTATAATCCTAGTAATCGCGTTTTATATAAGAAACATTCTGGATGGGAAAGAAAACAAACTTGTTTACAATAAAATAATTAAATCATTGCTGTAAGATAAAGCTGGGTGTGATAGTAAGTGACAAGGGTGCTATGTTACACTAAGAACCCCTGAAATATTGTTCTACACTTGTATTGTAACCCTGATATTGACTCATTGTAAGAAGTTGGGTTACTGGTTGAGGGGGTGAAAGCCTTCTCAAGCAGCAACCACAATTCTTCTGAGGATGGAGTCACAAGGAAACCCTAATTTAACCTGTGCTCAACCCTTGGGTAGCTTGGCACAGAGCACTTAGGCTTAACTCAGTGGCAATAAGAGTAATAAATGGCGATAAGAGCATAAAGTATTTGTGTAATACTTCCAGTAGTAACACAGTGAAAACACACCACAGAAGGAGCCCACAAGCAAATTATAAAATGGAGTAATTTTTAATAAATAGAACAGACCAAAATGACAAAAATCCAACTGCAGAACTCGAGATATTACATTTTAAATATTTTAGTAGCTATAGCACCAAAAGGAGTAAAGGGCCAACTATGGCTATATAGACCTGCTGGACTGGGACAAAGTCACAAGTTCAGGCTGACCACGATGCCTGCTAAACAGAGTATCTTAAATCCTCGTTTGTGAAGCATTGATAAGATCTGCCTCGAAGATAAGTTGAGCAGCTGTTGCGAGATGCGCCAAGGTTGCGATTCAAGGTCCTGTTGCATCGTCATCTGAGATCCAATTGACAAGGGTTTGCAATGTGCAATCTGAAGTTGAGGATGCTTCATGCAGTCGGACGGTGAGCCAACTCTGAGGAGCTGCGAGGCTGCGATGTGGAGTCCGGTGTTGTTGTCGAGGCTTCAATTGACGAAGGATGTAGGGCTTGTGCATCACGCAGCAGCGGTTGAGATGAGGCGACAGCTGCAGTGTTTTGGATCCGTGCTGCAGGGTTGATGCATTGGTTCTGCTTGGGGTTGTGCTTCACAACAGAGGAGATGCATCAGTTCCACTGGATCCACAGAGGCTGGCAGAACACCTTATGCCCACTTCCAAGGGTACAGGACTGCAGTGGCACCACTTGGCAGGGTAGACTCACAGATAGCAGAGACCAGGTGCCGCAGCAAGGTTGTTGGAACTTCTGTCCCTGATGCTCAAGTCAGGAGGCCAGCCAACTAGTGGATGGAGTCACTCTGGAGTTCTGGGCTGAAGAGATGAGGCTCCAGTCCTTTTCACCCAGGTAAGAGGGCAGCAGGCAGCAGATCTGCACAGCAAGTCTAACAAGGCAGTTTTTCAGCAGTCCAGCAGAGTGGCAGTCATTCAGTAGCACAGCAGTCCTCCTTCCTGGCAAAGTATCCACAGGTTCAGAAGTGTGCTGAAGTGGTGGTATCTGAAGTCAAATATTTATACCCAGTTCTGCCTTGGAAGAGGAGGAGAAGCTTCTAGATGTTTCCTTTGAAGGTTTCAGGCCTCTGCCTTTCCTGTCCTCGCTCCAGATTTACTATAGCCCTTTGTGTGGAGTCAGAACACATCCTATGCAGTTGTAAGTGGGACTATGCCCTGCTCCTCCTTAACATCCTGCCAGTGATATCCAATTTATGTGTGGCTGTCAAAGAGGAATACACAAACCTCAACTGTCAGCTACACCCAGTCATGTGACCCAGGTACAGGCTTCAGGCACTAAAAGGATAAGACAGAAACATGCTGACTTTCTAAAAGTGGCATTTTCAAAATTGTGATTTTAAAATTTGACTTCACTATAAGTTAGGATTTTTTTAAAATCTGTTTATTGCATTTTCATTTTACATTCCGTTGGTACAAGCAACAGTGAGTTTCAACGCTTCAGAGACAGTAACTGCATCTCAGTTTTGCAAATGAGGATTCAATGCACTGGCAGTAGAGATAGGGTGCATACCAGAGTAGGAGTCTAAGGAATCAGGAGTTTAGATACGCATATCCAGTCTTCAGAAAAATTATAACAGCGTATCTATGGAACACCATTCGGTTGTAGGTGTACACAAGCCACAAGAGTGAGAAGGCTCGCAATGTCAGAAGTAAATAGTATATTTCTGTAAGTAACGGCAACAGTAACAAAAACAATTATAATAACAAAAATAATAAATGTTTGGCCCACTAAATCATATTAATCAACCCCATGTGATCAGTTACAATGCAAGCAAACATAAGGACAACTACACAGAGACGCTGTAGTAGTGTCCGTTGCTTAACTTGATTATAGAGTTTAGTGTGTGGCCCCGGAACATGTTGTGGTGTGGGCCTCCTCTGCAAGGAAGGGTGTGGGTTGCTGCTCCTCCCCTACTGTGGCTCTATCAGGCAGTGATGCAGTCAATGACTCAGAAGTATTGTGTGTGGCAGTGTGCAAGTCAGCCATGATAGTATCTCAACTAGTGGCTATGGGATATTTGTGAAGCCCCGGGTTGTCTTCCCTGTCTACAGCAACATTCTCTGCCTGTGCCCAGGCTGTTAGTGACTGTATCCAGGCCATGAGGGGTGAAGGGTCAGGCGATTTCCACCTGCGAGCAATGAGTATCTTGGCCAGCAGAAGGCCAAGGACAGTAAACTGGGACGTGACACTAAATTTCTTGTCCTCATGGTATAAACCCAGGGGACATGCCTCCCATGTGACTAAAAGGTCTCTACTGGTACAGTGAGACAGACAATATGTCACTCCCTGCCAATATTAATGCAAGTGGGGGCAAGACAAGAGCATATGAAGGAGAGCCACATGTACCAGGCGGCATCGGGGACAAACAGCATCTGTGCTGCGAAAGTACCTGCTATGAAAGTACCCATTTATTTTGGCTGGAGTAATGTAGGCTGTATGTGCCATGTATAATTGAATTAATTGGAATCCGGCATTATGAGGAATTTGAGTGGGACTTGCCAGTAGGTTGGACCACTCTCTATCTGTACAGGGGTGATTCAGGTCACCTTCCCTGTGAGCACAGAGAGGTGTAAGTGATGGTGCAATGTGCATACACAAAGAATCAGACAGCCAGTGCATCAGTTGCCTGCTTGGCCTAGCACATGAAGACACTACAAGGTAAGATGTGTTGTGGGGTTCATGGTCCATGTCTCCTCATACCTGCCCCAGCACTCTGACGAGGGATTTGTGTAGGAGGAAGTGTCCGGAGAGGAGGCAGTTTTCCTCCATCAAGATCTCATATGAGATAAGCATCCCATCTCCGTAGAGATCTCCCACAGTGTGGAGCCCAGCTTCATGCCAGGCAGACAGCTCTGTCACGAAAGTGGTGTGTTGCCCCATTGATTTACCCAAGAGTGCCAGTGCAGCAGTGTAAGGGATTGTTGTTCTAGTGATATAAAGGCATTGGCAAAAACAGCAGTATGCTATCTGTAAATGTGTGAGTTTGGGTGGTGGGGCTCTAGCACAAGGGCGAAACAATTTTAGAATATTGGAGAGATTCCAGGAGGGCAGCATTGTGGCAGTATCCGGCAACTGGAGGGTGGCTAGCCATCGTGACACCCATTGCAATTGGGATGCCAGGTAATAGTGTTCAAACTTGGGCACTGCGAGTCTGCTCAGGCCTGTTCGTTGCTAAAGCTTTGAGAGCACCACACAGCAGCGGGAAGCATTCCAGATATAGGGGGTCATTCTGACCCTGGCGGTAAAAGGCTCTTACCGCCGGTCAGAAGACCGCCATCATACCGCCGCGGCCGCGGTAAACCGACACGGTCATTCTGACCCACAACTGCCAAACCGCCAAAAACCCGACATCCACTGAAGCCCGCCTCATCAGCGGTCAGCGATAAACTGGAGATGACCAAACCTCCACCGTCACGCCAACACAAACACGCCCATGCCATTACGACCCACGAATCCACGCGGCGGTCTTTCAACCGCGTTATTCCATTGGCGGTACACACCGCCGCGCTCAAAATACACACACCTTTACAAAACACAGCCACATTGGACAATTCGAAATACACACACCTGATACACACACCACACCCACACACCCATCACCATATAAAACACACACCCACATCACCCACAAACCCCCACAAATCGAAATTCAGAGACAAGGCGCAATACACAGAGAGAGAGCACAGGGAACGCAAAGCACAACACACACAGGAACCCAACATCATCACCCACACCACATCTACGCACAAAACACCACACACCACCACACTCATCACCACAAACACCACCCCACACCTCATCTACACCACCCCATGGCACCCCAAAGACACCCCAGGTTCTCGGACCAAGAACTCAGGGTCATGGTGGAGGAAATAATCAGGGTAGAGCCCCAGCTCTTCGGCACACAGGTGCAGCACACCACAATAGCCAGGAAGGCGGAGCTATGGCAAAGGATCGTCGACAGGGTCAACGCTGTGGGACAGCATCCCAGAAATCGGGAAGACATCCGAAAGCGCTGGAACGACCTACGGGGGAAGGTGTGGTCGATGGTGTCAAGATACAACATCGCTGTGCAGAAGACTGGTGGCGGACCCCCACCCACTCCACCCAAATTCACAGCATGGGAGCAAGAGGTCTTGAACATCCTGCATCCTGAGGGCCTC
Organism: Pleurodeles waltl; assembly: GCF_031143425.1. Classification (NCBI taxonomy): domain Eukaryota; kingdom Metazoa; phylum Chordata; class Amphibia; order Caudata; family Salamandridae; genus Pleurodeles; species Pleurodeles waltl. The sequence goes on from NC_090439.1 coordinate 964,371,165, forward strand.
GCTGGAGTAGGCGGAGGAATGGACTCTGGTAAGTCTAATCTCAACTACTTCACCCCCCCCAACCACCAGCATGCCAACCCACACCCCCACCCTCACCCCTAACCCCCCAGCACACATACTCCCTGTTAATGTCTCACCAGCACAACCCACCCAACCCAACCCCTGAATGCCAACACAAACCATGGACACCCATCACCTAAACATGACCACTGCACATACCCATCCCCACCCACAAACCACCCTCACAACTCCTCCCACATGGGACTGCCAGCACTGGGGGACAAGGGCACCCACAAATCGCACGCCAAGGCACACACAAAATCAATAACCATACTCTTTTACCCCTGCAGGGCCCGAACGCCAACACACCGGCCAGGAGGGTCCAGATTTGTCCATCCCACCCCCAGAACAGGCCCCCAGTGATGACAGCAGCTTTGTCGACCTAGAACCTGATGACCAGCCCGGACCATCGGAGACCTCTGGACAGTCGGTTACCCTCAGTCAGCCCCAGGCCACAGCAGACCTACCCCCCTCAGGAATCACCAGCACAGCACCCACCCAGCGGGCCCAAGCTTCTGTCTCCAGGACAGCTCAAGCAGCGGTGTGTCTACCAGTACAGGGCACCCAGGGTAACCCACAACCCCAACAACAACAGGGACCTGGGGGCACTGGTAGTGGGCACACCGTCCAGGGCACAGAGGCCCAGGAACAAAGAGGAACTGGGTGGGCTGCTGTGCAACAGAGGGAGGACAGGCCTAGGGAACCCACTGCCCAAGAGGCCCTCACCACCATCATGGGAGCGTACCACCACTCCCAAGAGACGATGGCGACGGTCCTCCCGGACCCCACCCCCAAGAACCACCCCGCAAGAAAGGCCTGAGATCGAGGAAGAAGACAGAGTAGGATGTCAAGACCCCCGCCATGCACGGAAACCCCCGGATGTCATCCCACTGTCCCACTTGTTCACCCTGTCCAACCTTGAACTGCCCCTGCTCCACCTTCCACAGGCATATGGACAATGGACCTGTAGGAACGACAGTCTGGACACTGCCATGGACATGCCTCCACCATCACCCATCACCCTTTTTGAACTATACACCTATTTTAAAACTTCAATAAACACAATTATTGCACATTAACCAACTGGATTCTGCTATCTATTTATTTAAACCAAATGTATTCGATATAACCAACAAAACATTTCTAGTGACATTGTGATGACAACATACCAGTGTCACACAGCGGTAGTCCATGGGAAAAAAAAACAGAGGGCACTCCGTGGGGATCAGATCACTGAAATAGGAAGTGATATACACAACTAAGTTACCATACATTGGGGTGAAAGGTCAGACAGTAGAGAGCCACTACAGTTACAGATATAATACAATGCAGGAGTAGATTATTACCTGTGTGTCACTGGAAATACTGCAGTATCACTCTGTCCCTGTTGTCTGTGTCGTCCTCTTCGTCTTCCTCCTCTTCACTCTCCGCAGGCTCCACAGCGGCCACAACACCACCATCTGGACCATCCTCCTGCAGGAAAGGCACCTGGCGTCGCAAAGCCAGGTTGTGAAGCATGCAGCAGGCCATGATGATATGACACACCTTCCTTGGTGAGTACATTAGGGATCCACCAGTCATATGCAGGCACCTAAACCTGGCCTTCAGGAGGCCGAAGGTCCGCTCAATCACCCTCCTGGTACGCCCATGGGCCTCATTGTACCGTTCCTCTGCCCTGGTCCTGGGATTCCTCACTGGGGTCAATAGCCAAGGCAGGTTTGGGTAACCAGAGTCACCAATTAGCCACACACGGTGTCTCTGTAGCAGTTCCATCACATAAGGGATGCTGCTATTTCGCATGATGTACGCGTCATGCACTGACCCTGGGAACTTGGCATTTAAATGGGAGATGTACTGGTCAGCCAAACAGACCACCTGGACATTCATCGAATGATAATTTTTTCGGTTCCTGTACACCTGTTCATCGTCTTTTGGGGGAACCAAAGCCACATGGGTACCATCAATGGCACCAATGATATTGGGAATGTGTCCAAGGGCATAGAAATCACCCTTCACTGTAGGCAAGTCACCCACCTCAGGGAAAATGATGTAGCTCCGCATGTATTTCATCAGGGCAGACAACACTCTGGACAACACCTTTGAAAACAGGCTGAGACATCCCAGATGAAATGGCCACAGTAGTTTGAAATTATCCACTGGCAAAAAAAATGCAGTACTGACAGCACCTGCACTAGAGGCGGAATCCCTGTGGGTTGGCAGATGGGTGACATCAGGTCTGGCTCCAGCTGGGCACACAGTTCCTGTATAGTGGCACGGTTGAGTCTGTAGGTGAGTATGACGTGTCTTTCTTCCATTGTCGACAGGTCCACCAGCGGTCTGTACACGGGAAGATTCCTCCGTCTCCTCGCAAGTCCCAGCGGACGATGCCTAGGAAGGACAACATGGAGCACAGAGTCAAGCAACCCACAGGTAAGTGCCCACAGCATGCACAGTACACGAATCTCTCGGGATTGAATGGCTAGTATGATTGTCGGTGCAAGGCCTAGCCATGTGTGACGCAGTAGGAATGAAGCCATGTGGGCCCTTGAAATGGCGGCTGCCTGACCTGTGAAGTGTGACAATGTGAAGTGAGGTCATTGCGCAAGCGCGGCACACCGTGGCGGTAGGCGGTCGCAGTCCGCAGCGCAAAGCCGCATTGGACAACATTGAACCCTATGGGTTTCAGGAGCCAATGGCGGTGAGCGCCGGCGGTCGCGGTACGCACTGCCGCAGCACGCACCGCCGCGGACGTAACCGCCATTTTCTCTCTGCTTGATCACACGAGACCTGAGCATCCACAGGAGAGGACCTATACTGCAAGTGCTGCTGTGACCTCGGTCTGGAAGTGACAATGGCTGCTGCGACTGGGGAAAGGGCCCCCGCCTTCAGTTCCGAGGAGTTGGAGAAGCTCGTGGACGGGGTCCTCCCCCAGTATGTGCTACTCTACGGGCCTCCAGACCAACAGGTGAGTACACGGGGGGCAATGCATAGTGCCCAATGCCTGGGCTGAGTGGGGAGGATGTACGATGGAGGGGAGGGCAGCGAATGACGAATGCATGGCACGACAGATGAGAGCATGTGCCACATGGCAAGGTCGGGGAGGGGGGGCCACTCACATCGAGCATGCAGAAAAGTGATGATGTTTCTCTTCCACCCCTGTACATGTCACATAGGTCAGCGCCCATCAGAAGATTGACATTTGGCGTGCCATCGCCAAGGACGTCCGGGCCCTGGGGGTCCACACCAGAAGGGGCACCCACTGCTGCAAGAGGTGGGAGAACATCCGCCGCAGGAGCAGGAAGACCGCGGAGGCTCTGCTGGGGATGGCCTCCCAACCTAGGAGGGGTGCCAGTCGTACCTTGACCCCCCTGATGTCCCGGATCCTGGCGGTGGCCTACCCCGATTTAGATGGGCGCTTGAGGACATCACAGCAGACACAAGGGGGTGAGTACCAGCACATTCAGCTATTTTGCGCGCAGTGGAGGTGCCTGGGTGGGGGAGGAGGGCTGTGGGTATCCCTAGGGCAAGGCGATTTCTGTAGGATAGGCCCGTCCGTGAGGTATGGTCCTGTGCCCCCTTCCCCCACCTCTGTAGGGTGCCTAGTAATGCGATTCATGGACCAGTGTATACTGTGTGGGCAGTTGTCGCCCATAGGCTTGTAGGGCATGTCCCAGTGAATGAGTAGTGTACCCCAAGTGCGCAGCGTAGTGCAGGGGGCTTCTGTGTCTGTCCTCTCCGCCAACGGTGTCCCCAATGCATGCACTCAACTTGTCTTTATGTTTTCCACACCCCCATTTTCTTTGTTTTTCTGTGAATGTGTGCATTAGCATCATCAGGCGGTAAAGAAGTGGCATTGGCGCAAGAGGGAGCTGCATCTCACATGGCCCGGAGGGCCATGCAACAGACTCCGACATGACCAGTGAGACGGAGGGCGAGGGGGGCTCCACCACGGGGACCCGTGGAGACGTCAGCGACACTGACACGTCCTCGGAAGGGAGCTCCCTTGCGGTGGCGGCAACATCCGTGCCCACCGATCCTACAGGTACAGCCGCCACCCAGCGCACCAGCTCCGCCCTCCCAGCAGCCCCTCGGCCTTCGGCCCGTGCCCGCAAGGCCAGGAAGCTGGCCATCTCCTTCGCCCCAGGCACCTCAGGCCCTGCCCCAGTCACTTCTGCTGCCCTCAGTGAGGAGGTCATTGACCTCCTGAGGACCATCATTGTTGGGCAGTCTACCCTTTTGAATGCCATCCAGGGTGTGGAGAGGGAGGTGCATCAAAGCAATGCATACCTGGAGGGCCTTCATTCGGGTCAGGCTGCCCATCAACGATCGTTCAACGCTCTGGCCTCAGCACTGACGGCAGCGATTGTCCCTGTCTCCAGCCTCCCTCTTCTGACTCCCTCCACCCAGTCCCACTCCCCTGTTCCTCTGCCTATCCCATCCACACCTACAGACCAGCCTGCACACACCTCAACACCCAAGGGCAGGTCATCCAGACATAAGCACCACAGGACACACAAGCATTCACCCAAGCAACATCCAGATGCAGACATGCCAACAGTCACTACCTCCTCTGTGTCCCCCACCTCCTCGTCTCCCTCCTCCCTCCCTGTGACGTCTCCACACACACCTGCACACCACCATCAGCCATTGCACCCATCACCAGCACACCCTCCAGACCAGTCCGCACACGTGCAGTCACCACCCCCACTGCCATGTACACGTCCCCTGTGTCCTCTCCCAGTGTGTCTGTCACCCCCGCTTCCCAACCACACAAACGCAGGCAGGCACCCAAACAACAGCCATCCACCTCACGTCAGCCTCCTGCCCAAGCACCTGCACCCAAAGACAGCACACTTGACTCTCCTACAACCACATCCTCTTCCCCCACTCCCATACCCACTCCAGCCACCCTTCCCATGGCTCCAAAGAAAATCTTCCTCTCTAAAGTGGACCTCTTTTCCTCACCTGACCCACCCCCTCCATCCCGTAAGAGTTCCACAAACACCTCAGCCACCACCAGCCCAGCAACTCCCAAGAACGTCGTGCCTGGTTTTTGGAGTCCGCCCTTTCCTTGGGCTGGGACATCGTCCAGCAGCAAAGGCACAGCCAGCCCCCCCCCCCCTGGGAAGAGGAGCAAAAAACTGAAGGGCAGGCGCGACAGGCCTGATACGCCTGCCCCCAAGGAGGGTAGCCTTGCACCGTCACCTGCCACATCGGGTAAGGGAGCCAAGGGCCACGGACAGTCTGCCAAGGAGGGCAAGGGCAGCAAGGAGCAAAAGGCAGGGAGCAGCCGACCTGGCCATGAGGGCCCCACCAGCCCCATTCCGGGGGTATCGGAGGAGAGCCAGGGCCCCAGGACTCCATCACAGGAGGGCCCCGCAACTGAAAGGTCCGATGCAGACTGAGCGGCAAGTATTGGCCAGGTGTGGTTCACTGGAAACACAAGACAGGCACCGCTGAACAGGGCCCCGCCGTCTCAAGCACCGCTGAACAGGGCCCCGCCGTGACCAGAACCGCTGAACAGGGCCCCGCCGTGAGGAGCACCGCTGAACAGGGGCCCGCCGTGAGGAGCACCGCTGAATAGGGCCCCGCCGTGACCAGAACCGCTGAACAGGGCCCCACCGTGACCAGAACCGCTGAACAGGGCCCCGCCGTGAGGAGCACCGCTGAACAGGGCCCCGCCGTGAGGAGCACCGCTGAACAGGGCCCCGCCGTGAGAAGCACCGCTGAACAGGGCCCCGCCGTGACCAGAACCGCTGAACAGGGCCCCGCCGTGACCAGAACCGCTGAACAGGGCCCCGCCGTGAGGAGCACCGCTGAACAGGGCCCCGCCGTGAGGAGCACCGCTGAACAGGGCCCCGCCGTGACCAGAACCGCTGAACAGGGCCCGCCGTGTCCAGAACCGCTGAACAGGGCCCCGCCGTGAGAAGCACCGCTGAACAGGGCCCCGCCGTGACCACAACCGCTGAACAGGGCCCTTCCTGTCAGGCACCGCTCCGCTGGGCCCTTCCTGTCAAGCACTGCTCCGCTGGGCCCTTCCTGTCAAGCACTGCTCCGCTGGGCCCTTCCTGTCAAGCGCCGCTCCGCTGGGCCCTTCATCTCAAGCACCGCTCCGCTGGGCCCTTCATCTCAAGCACCGCTCCGCTGGGCCCTTCATCTCAAGCACCGCTCCGCTGGGCACCGCCGTCTCAAGCTCCGCTCCGCTGGGCCCTTCATCTCAAGCGCCGCTCCGCTGGGCCCTTCATCTCAAGCACTGCTCCGCTGGGCACCGCCGTCTCAAGCACCGCTCCGCTGGGCCCTTCATCTCAAGCGCCGCTTCGCTGGGCCCTTCATCTCAAGCACCGCTCCGCTGGGCACCGCCGTCTCAAGCACCGCTCCGCTGGGCCCTTCATCTCAAGCGCCGCTCCGCTGGGCCCTTCATCTCAAGCACCGCTCCGCTGGGCACTGCCGCCTCAAAGCACCGCTCCGCTGGGCCCTTCATCTCAAGCGCCGCTCCGTTGGGCCCTTCATCTCAAGCGCTGCTCCGCTGGGCCCTTCCTGTCAAGTGCCGCTCCGCTGGGCCCTTCATCTCAAGCACCGCTCCGCTGGGCACCGCCGTCTCAAGCACCGCTCCGCTGGGCCCTTCATCTCAAGCGCCGCTCCGCTGGGCCCTTCATCTCAAGCGCCGCTCCGCTGGGCCCTTCATCTCAAGCACCGCTCCGCTGGGCACCGCCGTCTCAAGCACCGCTCCGCTGGGCCCTTCATCTCAAGCGCCGCTCCGCTGGGCCCTTCATCTCAAGCACCGCTCCGCTGGGCACTGCCGTCTCAAGCACCGCTCCGCCCTTCCTGTAAAGCACCGCTCCGCTGGGCCCTTCCTGTCAAGCGCCGCTCCGCTGGGCCCTTCATCTCAAGCACCGCTCCGCTGGGCACCGCCGTCTCAAGCACCGCTCCGCTGGGCCCTTCATCTCAAGCACCGCTCCGCTGGGCCCTTCCTGTCAAGCACCGCTCCGCTGGGCCCTTCCTGTCAAGCACCGCTGGCCCATTGGCAGTCCCGGTTCTGTGTCGGGCAGGCCTTCACGACGCACTCTGCCCACCATGCCTCCTCCATGACCAGTGGTCTCTGTAATCCACCTGATGGACTGTGGCTTTGCACTCCCCAGGATGGCACAGTGGGCAATCCACCCACTGTAGAGACTTGTGAGACTGTGGCTTTGCACTCCCCAGGATGGCACAGTGGGCAATCCACCCACTGTAGAGACTTGTGAGACTGTGGCTTTGCACTCCCCAGGATGGCACAGTGGGCATGGAGGCCCTTCGTGGATCTGGCGTCGTGGACTCATGTGGCTGAGGTGCCCCACCTTCCCTTCCCCCTGAGGTGCCTGTCTTTTTATTTTAGTGATGCCCCAGCAGTGTTCTCTCCAATGGACTCGATCTCGTGTGTGGGCTTTGCCCATGTGTTGCTGCACATTGGCCCACGGACATTTGGACTTTGAATGACTGGGCCGAACTTTTGCTACTTGTATGGATATAGTTCTAGATGTGTATTCATTCTTCATATATTGCTAAGGTCGCTATACTTTATTGTTGCAATAATATGGTTCTACTTTTACATTCATTGCCTTTTGTCTTTGTTTTTGGGGGGGGGTTGGGGGTGTCACTCTGACTTTTTTATCTGCATAGGTGTGTAGGTATTTCGGTGGGGGTGAGGGTGGGGGTGGGTGTGTGGCGTATGTGTGTGCCCGTAACCTTTCCTCCTCCCCCCTCCCCTGTGTCGTAGGTGCAGTACTCACCGTTGTCGTCTGCGGCGAGGTTCATGATCCTGGAAGATGAGCAGGAAGGCAATGGCTGGGAGGATGTGGAGTTCGGGTTCCATGCTGTTCCGATTCCACGTGGAGTGTGTCGAGGTAGGCGTTTTCCATTGGAGATGTCTGTTTCGGCCGTGTTTTTATCGGCGGGGCTCCCGCCCCGGAAAAGGTGGCGGATTGGTGAGTCGTGATAGGGTGGGCGGTACATTGTCTGCCGCCTGCCTGTTGGCGGTGACCGCCGCGCTGTTTGTTTGTACCGCCGTGGCGGTCGGAATGTTAATGCGGCGGCCTGTGTTGGCGGTTCCCGCCAGGGTCAGAATACAAATTTTTAGGCCGCCAGCCTGTTGGCGGATTGGCCGCCGCTTTAACACTGGCCGCCAGGGTCAGAATGACCCCCATAGTCTGTCATGGCTCGCTCAAAGTATTGGAAAAAAGGGGTGGGAATACATAAAGGAAGGTTAGTAAAATAGTATAAAAGAAGGGGGAGCACAACCATTTTAAGTAGGATGTCTCATCCTGCCGCTAACAGGGGCAGCATCTTCCAAATGGCCATCTGGGTCTGCAACAAGGTGACAGCACGTGTCAGATTGTCATTGAACAGGTCCGTGGGTGAATGGAATACTCAGATATCTAAATATCTAAACGTGGTGGGCCATCAGGTGAGAGGGGCACTGTTAGAAATGGGGTCTTTGGTTGGCAGTCAGGTTACCCCCTGTCCAAGCAAGGACCCTCACTCTAGTCAGGGTAAAAGAGAATCACCCTCAGCTAACCCCTGCTTCCCCTCTTGGTAGCTTGGCACGAGCAGTAGGCTTAACTTCAGAGTGCTCGGTGTAAAGTATTTGTACCAACAAACACAGTAACTTAATGAAACCACTACAAAATGACACAACACAGGTTTAGAAACATAGAGAATGTTTATCTAAACAAAACAAGACCAAAATGACAAAAATCCACAAAACACAAGTCAAGTTTTCAATTAAAAAGCAAAAAGAGTCTTCATGTAGTTTTAAACACACACTAACACTGTTAGTGTGAAAATGTACCTTGGGTGCGTCAAAAGTAACCCCGCACGGGCTAGTGTGCGTCAAAAAGGGCTTGCGATGTGTCGATTTCACTCATGAGCGAGACCTTGTGTCGTTTCTCCTTTCATCGGGTCGGGCGTGTCGTTTCTTCTCTCCGCAGGAGAGCGATGCGTCGATCCGGTCAGCACTCTCGGGTCCGGGCAGGCCTTGTGTTGTTTTTACACGGCCAGCGGTACTTGTGCCGGAAATCCAGCCTCACGATGATCCAAAATCCACGCAGCGCGGGTTGCGATCTCCCAGCCTCCATCAGCGATGCTGCGCGTCGTTTCTCCAGCTCCGTGCGTCGATTCTTCGGTCACATTGCAGACGAGCATCGATTCTGAGCCGCGAAGCTGGCGGCGTGTCGATTTTCAGCCGCAAATTAGAGTTGCGTCGATCTTTTCCCTGCACGGCGTTCTGTGTGTGGATTTCTTCCTCTTAGGCTGCCAGCTTCTCCTTTCAGGGTCCCAGGAACTGGATGGACACCACAGGGCAGAGTAGGTGTCTCTCCAGAGACTCCATGTGCTGGCAGAGAGAGGTCTTTGCTGTCCCTGAGACTTCAAACAACAGGAAGCAAGCTCTAAATCAAGTACTTGCGACTTTCTCCTTCCTGGCAGCCAAGACCTGGAACTCCCTCCCCACCAGCCTCAGGACCACCCAGGACCACTCCGTATTCCAGAGACTCCTAAAAACCTGGCTTTTCGAGCAGCAGTAACCCCCCCTTTCCCCTAGCGCCTTGAGACCCGCACGGGTGAGTAGCGCGCTTTATAAATGTTAATGATTTGATTTGATTTGGAGATCTTCACAAGATGGAAGGCACACAAAGTCCAGTCTTTGCCCTCTTACTCTGGCAGAAGCAGCAACTGCCGGATAGCTCCACAAAGCACAGTCACAGGCAGGGCAACTCTTCTTCCTCAGCTCTTCAGCTCTTCTCCAGGCAGAGGTTCTTCTGGGTTTCCAGAAGTGTTCTAAAGTCTGTGGTTTTGGGTGCCATTCTTATACCCATTTTCTTCTTTGAAGTAGGCCTACTTCAAAGTGAAGTCTCTTTTGAATGTGAAAATCCTTACTTGCCCACGCCAGGCCCCAGACACTCACCAGGGGGTTGGAGACTGCATTGTGTGAGGGCAGGCACAGCCCTTTCAGGTGTGAGTGACCACTCCTCCCCTCCCTCCTAGCACAGATGGCTCATCAGGAAATGAAGACTACACCCCAGCTCCTTTTGTGTCACTGTCTAGTGTGAGGTGCAACCAGCCCAACTGTCAAACTGACCCAGACAGGGAATCCACAAACAGGCAGAGTCACAGAAATGGTATAAGCAAGAAAATGCTCACTTTCTAAAAGTGGCATTTTCAAACACGCAATCTTAAAATCAACTTTACTAAAAGATGTATTTTTAAATTGTGAGCTCAGATACCCCAAACACCACATGTCCATCTGCCCCTAAAGGGAATCTACACTTTAATCAGATTTAAAGGTAGCCCCCATGTTAACCTATGAGAGGGACAGGCCTTGCAACAGTAGAAAACAAATTTAGCAATATTTCACTGTCAGGACATGTAATACACATTACAATTTGTCCTATCTTAAACATACACTGCACCCTGCCCTTGGGGCTACATAGGGCCTACCTTAGGGGGGTCTGACATGTAAGAAAAGGGAAGGTTTAGGCCTGGCAAGTGGGTACACTTGCCAAGTAGAATTTACAGTTAAAACTGCACACACAGACACTGCTGTGGCAGGTCTGAGACATGATTACAGAGCTACTTATGTGGGTGGCACAACCAGTGCTGCAGGCTCACTAGTAGCATTTGATTTACAGGCCCTGGCACCTCTAGTGCACTTTACTAGGGACTTACTAATAAATCAAATATGCCAATCATGAATAAGCCGATTACATACACATTTTGTATAGGAGCACTTGCACTTTAGCACTGGTTAGCAGTAGTAAAGTGCCCAGAGTAAGAAAAGCAGCAAAATCAGAGTCCAGCACATATCAACAGCCTGGGAAACAGAGGCAAAAAGTTAAGGGAGACCACGCCAAGGAAGAAAAGACTAACAGGTACCAGCTAGAGGGAGGTCAGGGATAATTGTGGTAGGATTCAGCAGAAAGAGGCAAGACTTAGGGGGTCATTACGACATTGGCGGACGGCTACCGCCGCCTGCCAAGCGGTAACCCCTGTGCGGCCGCATTGCCGCAGCCCCCATTACGACATTACCGCTGGGCCGGCGGGCGCAAACTTGGTTTGCGCCCGCCGGCCCAGCGGGGATGAGGCCGCAACATAGGAGCCGGCTCCTAATGGAGCCGGCGGTGTTGCGGCCGTGCGACGGGTGCAGTTGCACCCGTCGCGCTTTTCACTGTCTGCTATGCGGACAGTGAAAAGCTGGCCGGGGCCCTGTAGGGGGCCCCTGCACTGCCCATGCCACTGGCATGGGCAGTGCAGGGGCCCCCAGGGGCCCCAGGACACCCCTTACCGCCAGCCTCTTCATGGCGGTGCAAACCGCCAGAAACAGGCTGGCGGTAGGGTTGTCATAATCCCCAGGGCAGCGCTGCTTGCAGCGCTGCCCTGGCGGATTATCACCGCCGGGGCTAAAACGGCGGGAAACCGCCGGCCCCGGTGGTGCGACCGCGGTGCTACCGCTGCAGTCGTAATAAGGGCCTCCGTACCGCCAGCCTGTTGGCGGTACGGACGCCACATTAGGGTCGTAATGACTCCTTTAGTCTAATTGATGCTCAGGCGAGGGAGGGTAGCATATTGGTTGAGAGTGTGGGCAGTTGTGGCAGGGACTGAAGAGATATCTCTAGGATAAATGAGCAGATCATCTGCATAAAGGGAAATAGAGTGGACACCATCTCCCAGGGGTATACCCTATCCTCCCCCCTGTGTGCGCAGGGTGGCTACCAGAGGCGCTATAGCTAAGGAGAAAAGTAATGGGGGGAGGGGGTAACCCTGGCAAGTGTCTCTACATATGTTAATTGGGTCAAATATGAAGGAGCCCGACTTAACCCTTGCTAATGGTAGGGTGCACCAATCTGAGGAAGCGGTCACCCAGAACATATTGTGATAGCACCATAAAAGAAAAGAGCCACTCCAGAGAATCAAAAGCTTTTTCCAGGTCGAAAGCCAAGCAGCCCGTATGGGCCTTGAAGTCGGGGCATACTTAATGATGCAGAAGAACTGCCTCAAGTTAAGTGAGGTGGTGCAAGCCAAAACAAATCAGTTTTAGTCCGGGTGTGCTAAGTCTGGGATTAGGGCCACCGGTCGATCTGCTAGAATTTTCACAGGGATTTTTATAATCGATGTTAAGTTGTGCTAGCGGCCTGTATGAGCCCAGGGCTTTGGGATCTTTGTCTGGCTTAGGTAGCAAAATAAGGAGCACTTCACAGAGGGAGTCAGGAAGGGGGAGGCTGACAGGGCTTCCTCATATACAGTGTGCAGTCAAGGTGCCAGAAGCTGGGCATAGGCTTTATAAAATTCTGCAGGTAATCCATAAGGAACTGGGGTCTTCCCGGTGGCGAGGCCATGGATAGCCTCCTGTATCTCAAAAGGTGTGATAGGATCATCTAGCTCCGCCTTCTGATCTTGGTAATGTAAGGAAGAGTCACAGTGGTCAGAAAGGAGGCAACATCCTCTGGGTGGCGTTAAATACATACTGATATAATGAAGTGTACTGACAAACCAATTTACCATGAATCTCACGCTGTGTGTAAAGTAGGGTGACAGCAGAAGATCACAGCACCATAAGTTAGGATTTTTCATTACAGTTCCAAAGACACCAAACAAAACTGGTTACCTATTCCCATTTGGAAATTATAGCTAATTGAATTTAATAAGGCGACTCCAATGTTAGTCTGTGGGAGAGTTAGATCCTGCAGTAGTAAAAAACAAATTTAAGAATTTTTCACTACCAGGACATATAAAACTTAAAGGTACATGCCCTGCTTTTTAAATATACTGCACCCTGCTTTCTGGTCTGCCCAGGACCTACCCTGGTGCTGACATATATGTATTAAAAAGGAAGGCTGGGGCCTGACTAAAGGTTTAAATTTGCCAAGTCAAAATGGCAGTTAAAACTGAACACACAGGCTGCAATGGCAGGCATGAGTCATGTTAAAAGGACTACTTACGTGGATGGCACGTTCAGTGCTGCAGGCCCACTAGTAGCCAATTAAGGATAAGTCAATGTTACCAAGTTTTAAGGAGTGAGCACATGCACTTTAGCATTGGTTAGTCCTAATGCCAGCAGAAACGAGGTCAGCAAAAATGGAGAAGGAAGGGAAATATTTGGGGAAGACTACCCTAAGACTGACAGGTCTAACCCTCTCCATCTGTCTTTCTAGAAAATGTACATTTACGTTTATTAACTCCATTCCATTGTAATACTTCAGATTCAATGTTCTAACCTTTTAGCCTGGCTATCCAACTAATATATTTCTGCTCCAAAGTTTTAGACCCAATTTGAAGGCAATGGCCAATAACAAGGAAGTGGGCTTTTACTGGGTGATAAAGCCCATTACAGTGGACTAAAATGTTATCAGAAGATTCCTGCCCTGAAGGTGAAAAGTCCTAATTAAAAAAAGCAGCCTGCCAGGAGTCATAGATGGATTCCAACCCTTTGTGCCTCCCAAGTTTCAGTGCTTTTCACAGCTCCAGCTGTGTGTATCTGACAGGTGCTGCCACATGCTCAGGTCCACAAAAGTAATGAAAAACATCAACTATGCACAGTACAAGGTGTGAAAAGAGTCAAAAGTCATCCCTCTTCTCCCTTGGCTTTGTCAATCTGTTGTCCTTCATTTCACAGTATTAGGAAGTTACAGGAACTGGAAAGAATTCCCTGTGCCCTCGTCCACATCTTATGCTGCTCTTATTCCCCTGCACAATCCACATATCTTGGGGAGGTAGATGAGGGAGAGAGTCGGGTCAGTGCCTGAAGATTAGGACACTGGAAGGTTGACAGTAAGGGACTAATCCTGGTGTTTATAATCTGCTGCAGCTTGATTGTCTTCAATTTAGCTGTCAACTTTCCAGTATCCTTATATGTTTATGATATATTTGTAGATAAATATTTTGACTGCAGTAATGTGGCATAATACCGGGATGAGCTGATTCTGCGAAATTAGGGAAAGAAAATGCTGTATTTCTTCAGATCCTGAAGAGCCATCATAGAAGTAACTCCTGGGGTAGATTTGGATTGAAAAACTCAGGAAGGCCCTCACTTATAGTTGTTGTCGGAACAGTTCGAGGATCCTCAATCAATGACCCAAATCAGGTATGCAAACTGAGGATTAGAGGGGGTTGGAACCAGACCCTACATACACAAGATTGTACTGCAGGCCAGTCACCAGGTTTCCAATGTATTGGTAATAATGGAAAGTGTAACCCGCTGGATGCTGACAAGATGGCAGAGTAGGATTGATGGATTTTAAAGTGTGAATGAGAATTCGCTATGTGTATCTATATGACTGAGTATCTCAGTAGTGACTTAGCTATATATAACTTGAGAGAAACAACAGTGGATATGTAAGATTGGAATACTGCTGTCTAGTCAGTTATTTAGCACTTGACAGAAGAAAGTCTCGCTCACAAGTCAGTTTGTGTTATGGTCAAAGAAGGTGAAGTAGGAGCTCACTGCAGAACTATGGCTCTTGAATTATTGTATTTGAGCTCTGCAGAATGAAAAGTACAATAGTGTTATGTCTGGGGATAGGTTTGGAGAAACGTCCTGACAAAGCCAATGAGAGAAAGATAATAGTAATGAAGATTTAGCCTGCACAAAGCAGGTCACAAACGGCCAATATTATAAACAATTGTTTTCTAAGTGATGAAGCATGGAAAAATGCTGATGGATGTATTCTCGGACACTTTAGACACTGAACCATCAAGGGAGTTTGCTTTCAGAGTAGTAAACCTGGAGGCATCACATCTTCAAGTAACTTCATGTTTGAAAACTGTACATTAATCCTGTCAATGAGTATATATTCATAATAATACTGTTGGTGTAGGCTGTAAACGTCCTTTGACAAGTTAACCTAAGATGGATAAATGAAACATATGCTGAGGAGCAAGACATTTTCACTGGTGATCAAATATAAACTATATTTCATTGTGTTGAGATAATACATGGTGGGTTTGAGGTGACAAACTGAAATGTCACAGAATCCCTCATATTTGACTTCTGCAGTACGTGCACACATAGTATTGCACCTCAATAAATGTTAGAATTCTTTCCACTCATGACTAGATCGGACAGCATTTCTGAGAACTGACTAAGCACATACCTCTTGAGGTATTGTGTGATTGCTCTGACATCCTGCACTCAAAGAACACAGCTTATTTACACACCAGAAGTCAAAGTGCAGGCACTATGTCCCTCATTATTAGTTTGGTGGGCGGTGGAGGCCGCCTGCCAAACTCGTACCTCCACCTGACAGCCAGTGTGGCCAGAACACCGCTGGCCCTATTACAAGTTCACCGCAGGGCCGGTGGGCGGAAACAGCCTTTCCGCCTGCCGGCCCTGCAGTGAACAGGGCCTTAACATTGAGCCGGCGGCAATGTGGCGGTGCGGCATGTGCAGCAGCACCCGTTGCGCTTTCACTGCGGAAAGCGCAACATGGCTGTCCATGGGGGCCCCTGCACTGCCCATGCCAAGCCAAGCGCATGGGCAGTGCAGGGGCCCCATGGGGACCCCAGCACCTCCTTTACACCAGATTTTGAAACTTTGAGACTGCCATTCTGGCAGCAACCTGGTGGTGTTGGCAGTCCAACCATGGTGGCTCCACCATGGTCGTAATGTGGAGGCCAGACCGATGCTTTGGTGGTGGTCCGACCTCCACCGCGGCTCTGGTGGTCTTATGACTGCCAGGGTTGTAATGAGGCCCTATGTGTTAACTTGAGAGTTAACATTCATCATCCAGTTAGACATTTCAGCAAAGCAGTTATACTGCTGTTATAAATTAGCCTTGTATATATATATATATATATATATATATATATATATATATATATATATATCAGAAAAGAGTGAGGCATGCTTTATGAACTTTATGAAAGAGTTTACTCCAAAGAGGTGGTACTCTTGGAGACTACTGTCTTGAGGAAGTGCTGTATTTATCGCTTGTGGACGAGGTGCAAGAGAAAGCAGTCACCTGCTGCACTGCAAATATAAATACGGAAGTAAAGACAATGGCAGCCCCTTGTCTCAATGTTCTTCACTTGTCTTTGAACTTAGGGGTACCAGAGTTTCAAAACTAAAAACCCTGGACACGTCATAGACATATAAATAAGACAATAATGACACCACCCGCTGGCATAGCATGACTAGAGTAGCTTCCAGAGCTATTGATACCAGTATAATGCGGTACGTACAAGAGTAAATATGTCACTTCAATAAGGATGATATATGCTAAACTTTATACTTAATCAATCAGGGACTACTGGTCCTCAGCAGTGGGGGCTAGAGTTGTTTGCCTCTGATGTCCCGGGGTCTATCTTACTGTGGTTCTGCAAACCGGGCCAAGTACAAACTTTTCAGCCCTTGACTCTCAGTTGTAGCAACAGTGAGCAGTCACAGGCTTCTCATGGAGGATATTGTGGGGGTACAACAGGTTCAAGACTCAATAGATACCAAACAATGTCACAAAATGATTGTCTAGCCCAGTACTCATCTTTGCAAAAAGAAAACCACATTTAACATACAGTAAAATATAATACTACACACTTAGCAAAAGTGCCAGGTATTTAGAATCTCTTGCTGAGGATGCCTCTTTTTGGACCCTTCAACCTTCCCTTAATTTGAATGTATTCCATTGTGGGCTTTAGCACAGATGCAGCACTCCTCTCTCAGTCTGATAGGCATTAACATCACTCAGTCTTTCAGTGTTCATCATACCCTTATTCAGTGCTCACTGTAGGTCTTGCATCAGCCTCCAGCACCTCAGTGCTGGCTTTCTCATGGTCTGGGAATCCCAGATTCAGGTATGTGGTGGTGCTGCGTCCCTACTCTGTGCACACATGTGTCCTAGAGAGGCCCGTAGGCAGTAGTGATATACATTTACCCTCAGACTGTAGCCTCTTCCATGTATTCATTGACAACAGTGGATGGATCCACAGGTTTTGTCAGGGCTGCCATGTGAACTGTGTGGGCAGACTGTGTCAGCGGCTTAGCATTCCCTAGTACTCCCTGGTTAATGCAGCGATCCATGCTGCTTCTGGGTACAGGATGTCAGCAGAGTCACTCCAAGGTCCTGTGACAGCAGCAATTAAGTTTCAACTGTGCACACTTCTGGACATTATCTTGGGGGACGCAGTCACTTGGTGAGTCTCTGGCAAATGCCTCAAGGCAGCCACTCCTTCCTCACAGCACAGGCACAGGCACAGTCCAGATGGGCACATGATTGGCAATTGCGATTCGGGGAGCCAGGATACAAGCCAGCTTGGGAGCACTTGGGGCATGTGCCACAGGATTGTTCAAGTCTTTTCTTTAACAGCCAGACTGCTTGGGCACACTATGAAGCAAGTGCGATTACTGCAGCAGCAAGGTCTCCAGCAGCATGCTTGGTGAGTGCTGCAACTTGGTGGTAGCCTTTTCTCCAGCTTGAGTACACTGTGGAGAAAGTGCCACAGCTGAAACAGCACAGTTAAGGAGGTGATTCACTTGGGCAAATTTCAGCAGCTTCACAAATCCTCCACTACAGCTGCTATGACAAGGTCTGAGTGTAGGAGCAATGGACTCACAGCACTGTGATCCCTGCTGTTGCCTGTGCCAGTAGTCCACTCCTGCAGGGTTGGCTAGCTTCTTCCTTCCACATGCAGAGCATTCCAGGACACTAAACAGTTCTTCTTTTAGGTCACAATCAAGGTGGTACGTTCTCACCTCTAGGGAGCTGGCTGTCAGGCAAACACCAGCCCTGGTTGCACAGCAGTCTTCTGGTTATTCTTTGGAGCACCCCCTTCTTGGTCAACCTCGAACTGGAACAACAAAAGGGTCAACAGCTCCCACTCTTATGTAGGTCTCTAATTTGCAAAAACATAAGTGCAGAGGCCCAAAAGTTCGATCAGAATCCTGTGGCCATCACTTTCGAAGGTCAGAGTGCAGAATACCAACGCTACATTTTAATAATTCCAGCTCAAACTTTGTAACTTAATACTGAAGATGCTTGCTGCTTTCAGTTATAGGAGACACGAGGCACTGGATGACTGGATGAAGGGTTGAGAAACGTCCCTACAATTATCTGCAATGAGATACCTCGTCCAGAGCTTTCATTTTTTAACCTTTCTGTTGAATGTGGCCTGCGCAGATGGACCTCTTTGGCCCAGTCATACCTTCCTCCTTTCTTCACACGCCTTTTCTCTGCCCAGCAATCCAAACACAGCTAGAAAACCTGAAGGGAATTTCCAAAATGAAATTTTTTTTTGCAGGGAAGTACAAAAATATGTGGAAGAATTAAGGAATCAGATTTTTCCACTAAAAAATCTGAACCACAGACTTAGACATTTCTTCCCTAAACAAGATTCACAAACGGTTTCACAACATTATTACTGCTAACACTATGGCCCATATTCATACTTTTTTTGCGCCACGTTTGCGTCACTTTTTGACGCAAAAGCGGCGCAAACTTACAAAATACAATTATATTTAGTAAGTTTACGCCGCTTTTGTGTCAAACAATGACGCAAATGCGGTGCAAAAAAAGTATGAATATGGGCCTATGTGACCAGTCAGCCTTTTATCACAGAAGGGCACACTCACAGCAGCGATCTATTAGGCAGCGTGAGAAATGGGCTGGGCTGGGGTGACAGGAGCAGCCTTGAAAAGGATCCCGCGTTTCATCTTCAATCGCAACCACCCGGTAGGAATCGACGCTTCACTAATTAAAAACATAATCTACCGAGTCATCCAAAAATCTGTATTAGTGTCACTTTTGTTCTAAGCATACAAACAGCCTCTTAACAATAATAATCCCTGGCACTTTCAATGTTGCCTTTATCATTAGGTTTCTATATTTATGTGAATTGCCTTACATTCTCTGGTACAGTTTTTTGCCACTACCCCGTTATTATGAACGTAGGTGTTTTAGCCTGTGGAGAGGTAAGATCCCACATTTGTGCATTTCGTATCCTATTTAATAATGTGTCACCATTTCACATTGTTAACTGCTAGAACAGACTACACAAGTGAAGTTTATTTGAATTAATCTTTGTTTCTCTTGATGTTTTCTCTCTAAGTGACGTACATAGGTTGCAGCCAAAACATCACATGATCCAGACAGGATGGCCAGACAGCAGCTTGTAGGGAATGAAGCCAACTCTTCTTTTGTATCACCCTCCTGTATTCAACAAATCATACATGGGAGTTGAATATTTTATTTCCTTCTCAATAGAGCCTCTAGAGCTCCCTCTTGAGGATCTTAATAAAATGTCCTGCCCCTCCCCCGTTTCAGTCCATTGTTCTGCACACGTTTCTCCAGTGGATAGTTCAGCCATCTTGCTTTCTTAATCATCTCATTTTTCCTTTCCTCCTCTACCACCAAGCCTGTCAATGTTCAGGATGCACTGTGAAAAGAAAGAGCAAACGCTGATAACAGCTATTCCCTCACCTTATCTATGCCCTTGCTCTTTTCACATTCACCTAACACCACCTCTCCTTTTACTCCTCCTCCAAACCTCCTCATCTCACATTCTATCTCTCCACATCCTCCCATCCTCCTTCTTCCCTGTCACTCTCCAGCTATCCACACTCATACCACCTGCATATCTCACTTACTCGTCTTTCCTATTATATCCTTACCACACCATCTCAGATCCTACCTGCTTTTCTCATTCTCCTCTTACTATGATGGGCACTTCTTTATACCTCTAGCACTAAGCCTAATACATGCCTCATACACTTCCCCATCACTTGTGCCACTCTGGTAAGAACTCACATGCACAATTATGCAAATGAACATAATGAAGTCGAGGTGACAGTGCCCACAAAACCTTTTCACAGTTATGTGACCCATCAGAAGAACCTTACAGAGAAAATCACTCTTTGGTGCTGGATGATCAACATGCTTTAGAACATGGTATGGGGGACAATGAGCCTGGTACTCTATTCCTGTGTGATCAAAGGTTAAGACACAAATGCAAATAATTGGACATCAAATCCACAGTAACGCAAAATAAGTAATTGCGCTCTCTGTATAGCCCCACAAACCAGCCTACTCAGAGTCTGACCCACCCAGAGTACCGCCTTGTAGGGCGTGATACCCTACAAAAATGTCTCCCACATTACACCTTGCCCAGCCATCTGTCAAGGTGTGACCTTACTGTGTACTCAAGACATGTCAATGTAGGCCAAGGTGATCTACAACACAAAGCAAGGTGTAATAAACAGGTTACAAATATTTTCAGTTTCATTTGAGTGTTGCGTAGTTCCAAGCTATTTGGTGGGCACTTGAAGAGTTAATTTACACCCTGCGGCATACTCTGCTGATTCAACAGCTTTGTGGCAGTGATGGTCCGTGGTCATAAACAGATAGTTCTGTGACTGTCAGAACAAAATAATTTTATATTTTCCACCACAACTTATAAAGTTTTTGGAATGCATCTAAATTGGTGAGTTCTTTACAGTGAAACAATGAAAAAATTATAACACCTATCAGTTTTATTCTAAATATGTGACTTATGTACATTATATCATAACTGTTAGACCTGCCAGCTTTTTGGCGTGTCTCCCCTGTCTTTTTGCCCTCTGACCTCCTGTTTTTATGGTATACTGGACTCTGTTTTTGATGGTTTATTGTCTCTGCGCACTTTACCACTGCTGATCAGTGCTAAAGTGCAAGTGCTCCCTATGTAAATTGTATTGGTGATTGGGTTTTCCATGATTGGCATATTTGATTTACTCGTAAGTCCCTAGTACAGTGCACTAGAGGTGCCCAGGGCCTGTAAATCAAATGCTTCTAGTGGGCCTGCAGCACTGGTTGAGCCGCCCACCTTAGTAGCCCTGTAAACATGGCTCAGACCTGCCACTGCAGTGTCTGTGTGTGCAGTTTTAAACTGCCAATTCGACCTGGCAAGTGTACCTACTTGCCAGGCCCAAAACTCCGCTTTTGGTACATATGAGGCACCCCTAAGGTAGGCCCTTGGTAGCCCCTTGGACAGGGTGCAGTGTATTTAAAAGGTAGGACATGTACTGGTGTGTTTTATATTTCCTAACAGTGAAATACTGCCAAATTCGGTTTCACTGTTGCACGGCCAATCTCCCTCATAGGTTAACATGGGGGCTGCCTTTAAATAACTTTAAAGCGCAGGTTCCCTTTGAGGGCATATAGAAATATGGAGTTTAGGGTCTCTGAACTCACAATTTAAAATACATCTTTTAGTGTAGTTGGTTTTTGGATTGTGAGTTTGAAAATACCACTTTTAGAAAGTAGGCATTTTCTTGCTTAAACAATTCTGTGAGTCTGCCTATTTGTGGATTCCCCGTCTGGGTCAGTTTGACAGTTGGACTGTTCACACCTCTCCTCTAGACAGAAATACAAAGGGAGCTGGGGTGCAGCCTGCATATCCTGAAGAGCCATCTGAGCTAGAGTGGAGGGAGAAGTGGTTGCTTACACCTGAAAGGACTGTGCCTGCCCTCACACAGTGCAGTCTCCAACCCCCTGGTGTGTGTCTGGGCCCTGGCGTGGATAAGGAAGGATCTTACAAACACTTGAGACTTTGCTTTGAAGTTTGCCAACTTCAAAGGCAGAAAGGGGTATACGTATTGGAGCCAAAACCCCAGACTTTTAAAATCTTTCTGGAATCAAGAGGAACCTCTGCCAAGGAGAAGAGCTGAAGAGTTGGAGGAGGAGTACTGTCCCTTTGCTGTTTTGCTTTGCTGGATTGGCCTGCAGTTGCTGCTTGTGCCTTAAAAGAGAGCAAAGGGTTAACTTTGCTGTGTATCCTGCTTGAGAAAGTTCTCCAAGGGCCTGCAGCACTGGGAACTGTGTGTTTTTTTGTGCTGTCCAAGAGGAGAAACCACTGCATCACTGCCAATCACACCGCTGGCCTGCACCTTGACCTGCCGACGCCACACGGATCAGCACTGCCCCACTTCGCACCACGATCCTGGTCTCACCGATGCCGTCATCAGACGACTTCATGGAGCGGTGCTCACACCGCGACCTGTGGGCCCCGCACTCCGGCATCACCTTACTCACACCACAGCCTGGGCATCCCCGCCGCTGCTCCTGCTGACACCACGCCGCTGCCTGCACTGTGGCCTGTGGGCACCTCTCGGAGGGTCACAAAGCACCGTCCCGTCCTGCACTGCTGACTTGGTCCTACCTACGACAGCGCTTCAGCAATGACAACACTGCTGCCTTCATGTGACCTGGTGACACAGCACGTCACACCACCCCGCAGCCCTGCTCTCATCGATGCTGCTGGATGCCGTCACTGAGCTGCTGCCTGCACCATGGCCTATGGGCATCGCACATCGCATCGTCCCGCTTTGCACTATAGCCAGACGCCATCCACGCCAGCACTCCTGACTTCATCAGCCCGAAGTTCGATCCGCAATGCATGTGACTTCAAGGGCCCAAAGACTCCTGCACTGACTCCGGAACCGACACTGTGACGTCAACGACACTGCTCTCCGGAGCTCACAGCGAGGATCACAGTGTCCTGCAATTTGAAAGGTAATGTTTGTGGGTACCATAGCTGGCCCGCGACGCCGCGGCAGGCCTGAACTGTTGATTTTGTTGATCACAGCGCCGTTATAGCCCCAGGTGGAGCTATCGATTTCAAGGAACTGTATTTTTGAGTAAATCTTGCAGAATTCTCATTTTTATTACTGTATGTTAGATTTTCATCGTATTTGGGCTTGTTTTATATAGATAAATATTGGCTATTTTTCTAAAACTGGTGTGGTGTCCTTTTGTAGTGCTTTCACTAGTAAGTGTGCGTTATGTGCAAATGCTTTACACATTGCTTCTGAGATAAGCCTGACTGCTCATGCAATGCTACCAAGGGGGTGAGCAGGGGTTATCTGAGCAGGTGTCTCCCTTTTCCTGACTAGAGTGAGGGTCCCTACTCGGACAGGATGCAAACCTACTGCCAACTAGAGACACCATTTCTAACAATAACTAATTCATTCTTTTGACCTAATGGAGGTGATGACTGAGTTCACTGATATTTCCACAGATTGACCAGTACAAATATGCTTATGCTCTTCTGGTAGGTTTTCTAGAAAGCAACAGCAGATGTTGTTTTGAATTGTACCAGGGTTTGTGATACCTGTATGTGTATATTCCTTTAAAAGTAGGGCTTGAGTACAGAAAAACATCTCCTATTCCTACATCCAAAAAGAAAACATTGTTAATTCAGCCTAACAATTATGATGAAAGATGGAGTCGTATTTTAACTGGGGCAACTGTGTTGACATACAGAATGATATGTAAATTTACTGTCAATGTAGTTGATTGACAATGACTAAGACAAAAATGAAACCAGTGGGAGGCTGATGATATTAGCAGCTTAAACAACTTGTATACTGCCGGGAAGGTGTCAATTAGTGGTAGCCACTAGTGTATAAAAGAGTAAATTATACATTTCTATTAAGAAAATACAATTAAATATTAGGGGGGTTATTACAACTTTGGAGGAGGTGTAAATCCGTTCCAAAAGTGACGGTAAAGTGACGGGTATACCATCAGCTGTATTACGAGTTCTATAGGATATAATGGACTCGTAATACGGCTGGTGGTAAATCCATCACTTTACCGTCACTTTTGGGATGAATTAACACCACCTCCAAAGTTGTAATAACCCCCTAGGTTTATTGATTAAAGTAAAATAAGGGGACTTGGAGTCAAGGTTCTCTTACATTACATCTCAACTCTACTCTGACCACACTAATTTGATTGCGAGACAAGTACTTCACCTAACATTTTTTGATTATTGTGATATTGCAAATGATATCAGCACAACTAGACATACTACAAAAAATTGCATCCTCAATTCCATGATCGTGACTACCATAAAGCAGCAAGAAACAACATATTACTATCAAACCGGACATATATTGTTTTAATTTGACTGTTTATGTCCCAGTGCCCTTCAGAGTGCCTGTTCCTTGCAACCCTATGGGGTGGCTTCACCTTAATGGTTTATCTAGTTTATCTGTTTTAGGATTGAACAGAGCAGAAGTTTGATATTTATTCCAGGGCACCCACTGATGTACTGTCACAAAATAAAATGATGGACAGAGTGTTGAAACTTTTCAAACACTCACCCCCAGTCACAGATCTGGGTTTAATCCATTGTTATTTTGCTTGCCCCATCACCCTAGTTTGGACCCAGCTATATGCAAATCAACCTTGAACCCTGCTCTCTAAGGGAGCAGTCATGCCCGAACTGCCAATCCAGGTCCTCCCTGGACAGGAAACAAGTACACTTGCTGGCTCCTTGGTGTGATAATCTAGCATTATCATTAAACTTGTAGCAACACCCTTCTACAATGGCAATAACATCTTCAAACAAGAGAGGAGATTTGGAGTCTTTAAATATATTGGTATTATCCACTTTATTATCCTCAACTCAGTGCACAGCCAACACATATTTCACAGTCTAAATCAACCCTTTCAGGGTTTACAATTAGAAGTATTTTAGCCATATGTTTCATCTATGATAATGTATCTGCCAGCCAAAAAGACTTCTCATTGTGCACATTAATGTCAGTATTGTGTAGCTCCTCTGTTATGTATTTAGATGCATTATCAATCAAGTGTCACATTAACCTCACTTCGATTTCTGTGAAAATTCAGTCCGTATTAAGTGGAAGCCAGGACTAGCCCTAGCATAGCTTGGAATGCAGGGATAAGCAGAGCTTCCACTTCTTGTTGGCTGTGCAAAAATTGGCCCGTACATGGACTGGTCAGTTCTCCCTTATCAGTCTGGGAGGGTTAGAGGGACACTTTCACATTTAAACCTTGATGTTTGCAACCTCCCTTAGGACCATCTGGACCTTGTCAGGGGATTTACCATTTTTCCTAAAGCAGTATCCTTAATGGATTTATCATAATCTCCCTATTTAGGTGGGTATCTGAAATGGTAGCTGTCCGCTGCTGATAACTCAGAATCCCAGTGTGCTGTAGGCATGTTTTAGAATATTCATTGTAGGAAGCTGGCCTCGTGTGTGGTGGACACCTATGGTGTTGTCATCTCATCCTAGGTCCAGGTATCGCCTATTAGTGAAGTTTAAGCAGTGTCTAGGAAGCCAGGGCTCTCTAGAGGTAGCTGTGGATGAGCAGCCAACACTTATTTAGGAGACATGTAAAGCTTATGCAATACCACTGTAGTCACACAACTCTTATCACACATGAAAGAACCACACAGTGTTACACAAGTAATATACTTTATTATGGTAAAACAACACTAGATTACTTATAGGCAGTTACCCCACCTGGAGGTAAGTACAAACTAATTATATACACAATAGCAATCAGAAATTAGCATAGAAACAACAAGCATTGGCAGTACTTAGTGAAAATAGTAAGGGCCCTAGGGGAGGGCCAAACCATATACTAAGAAAGAGGAATGCAAAATAAAGTCCCCCACCCAAGGAAATGGAGTTGTTAGACGGGAGCTGGAAGAACTAGGAACCCCAAGAGGTGAGTAACTGAGTGACCCCTGGCGACCAGGAGAGCAGAGGTAAATACCTGGTCTTCCCAAGGACTAACATGATGACTTAGAAAAAGGATTGTGCAAGAAAAGGACCAGTCTAGAAGAAACCAACGGTGGACTCTGAAAGAAGAGGACCTGCAGCAGAAGGGGACAGGGTCCAGTCCACAATGGAGTGTCCGGTGGGGGCAGGAGCTACTACCCACCCTTTTGTGGATGAAGAACCAGGTCGACAGGGGGAAGAAGAAGACCAGCTGTGGAGCGCAGAAGCTGAAGAGAAGTCCTTGGAGTGGTGCAGATGCTGTTCCACGTTGGTTGTCGGGTTGCAGATGGTCAGTGGTGTAGGAGAGCCACCAACAAGCCTTTGCAATGCAAGAGGAGCAAAAGAAGAGTTGCAAGGATGAAAAAGACCAGCAAGACCCAGGGGACTCGACCCTTGGAGGGGAGTCCGGGTTGACCCTCAGCAGTTGGGAGAGCCAACAGAAGCAGTCACAGCTCCCACAGGCAACCCACTGGCAGCAGGCACAGTAAGTTGCAGTGAGGCCCAGTCAGCACACCTGAAGAGGAGTCCCATGTCGCTGGAGCAGCAGAGAGGATACTGTGCTTGGCAGGAAGAAGTGCTGGGGGCTGGGGCTACTCGGAGCCTGACGATCCCTTGAAGCAGGAGAGAACAAGCCTTGGTAGATGCAAGACTCGCCGTGCACAGGGTGACTGTCCCACAAGGAGAGGCAAGGGCTCGCTGTCTCCCAAGTTGGACAGCTGGCAGGGAACACCAAGGGGACCACTCCAGAACACCACCTGATCCACACAGCAAGACATCATCACTGTAGGTCTTGCAGATGCAGGGGAGTGACTCCTTTACTCCTTCTTGATGCAAGATGAAGTCTCGTCAACCCAGGAGGATGCACAGCTGGGGAAATGTTGCAGTTGCTGGAAGGAGCTGGAGAAACAATGTTGTAAAGCGAAGTCGTCCCTGGAGTTGCAGTCTTGTCGGTTCCTGAAGAGCCCAGTTGTGGTTTGAGTGGCCAGAAGTCGAAGTAAACAGTGCAGAGGAGTCCTGGTGGAGTCTTGCATGTCGAATCTGGGGACCCACCTGTAAGGTAGTCCCTAAATAGCCCTAAAAGGGGGATTGGTCACCTAGCAAGGTGACCACCTATCAGGAGTGCTCTGTGATGTCACTTGCCTGACCTAGCCGCTCAGATGCTCCATGGGGCCTCTGCACATCTTGGTTTCAAGATGGAAGAATCAAGTGACCACGTGTAGGAGCTCTGGGCACCACCCCTGAGGTGGTGATGGACAGGGGAGTGGTCGCTCCCCTTTCCTTTGTCCAGTTTTGCGCCAGGGCAGGGACTGGGGATCCCTGGACTGGTGCAAACTGGTTTATGCAAGGAGGGCACCAAATGTGCCCTTCAAAACAAACTGGTGGCTTGGGGAGAATACCCCTCCCAAGCCTTGTAACACCTATTTCCAAGGGAGAGGGTGTTGCCTCCCTCTCCCACAGGAAATCCTCTGTTCTGCCTTCCCCTGCTTGAGCTGGTCAAGCAGCAGGAGGGCAGAAACCTGTCTGAGGGTTGGGTGGCAGCAGCGTGGGCTGCATGGAAAACCCTAGAAGACTGGTAGGAGCAATACTGGGGAGTCCTCTAAGGAGCCCCTTGAGTGCATGGAATCATACAACCAATACTGGCAACAGGTATGATTCCAACATGTTTGATACCAAACATGCCCAGGTTCAGAGTTACCATTATGTATCTGGACACTTGTCAGCAGTAAACTTGACTATGGCATCGCACTCTATGCCAGAATCAACAAAAACTCCAAGCAAGACTCCAGAGAATACAGAACGCTGTGGCCAGACTGATCCTAGACATGCCCTGCCACAGTCACATCTCCGCCCACCTGAAAGACCTACACTGGCTCCCCGTCAACAAATGCATCACCTTCAATCTCCTGACCCACGCATACAAGGCCATCAACGACGTCAGACCTGCTTACCTCAACCACCACCTCTCCTCCTACACCCCCTCCAGGTAACTCTGCTCAGCACAACTAGCCCTCGCTACCATCCCCAGGATCTGGAAAAGCATGGCTGGAGGAAGATCCTTCTCCTACCTCAACGCGCAGACCTGAAACACAATGCTGCTCCACCTCAGGCAGTCCCCATCGCTGACTCAGTTCAGGACGGACCTCAAGACGTGGCTCTTCGACTGACCCGTGCCCCTCAGCTAGTGCCTTGAGGCCCCCTGGGTGATAAGCTGTGCTTTATAAATGTTGATTGATTGCTTGATTTATCTGCAATCAGGCTGTGCCAATCCTTAGGGGCCCAGGAGGTAATATCAGATTTAACAAGCATTAATGAAGCCTGCAGAGTTAACATTTATATGGTGCATGTCGACAACATAATTTAACACTGGGAGGGCACACACATGGAGACAAAGGTAACACAGCTACAAACGTCCATGCATACTCAAACCAGCAGACAGCCATAAAGACCCTTAGAAATACAGGTTCTAAGCATATAGGCTATAAAATATGTGCATTTGTGATTGCGGACCGGAATACCAGTACTTGAACATAAGAAACTCCCAGTATACAAGAAATTCTAGAAATAAAATGGAATGATTTGAAACAACAAAAACACTTGAGGAGGAGCTAGTGAAGATGGAGCCTGATGTTAATAGAGCCAGGTGATTTGGCGTACCCAGAGTCTGTGAGGTCAGTTTGACTAGTGACCTGGCATCCTCTCGTGTCATATCCTCAAGGGTCTGTTTATTGTGCTTGAAGTGCAATGTGATATTCTAAAACATGTCATCTTCAAGCATGAATGTAGGAAAGTACCCTCTTTTTGTCATGATTACCCCCACTTTTTGCCTGCTATCAGTATCCTTAGACTTTTCTCACTGGGATCCTGGTTACCAGGACCCCAGCGATTGTTCTCTCTCCCTCTAAATTTGCTTGCCTAGGACTTTGTACACCCCACCATTGGCATACTGGTGCCCCCTTATAATTCCCTAGTATATGGTACTTAGATACCCAGGGCATTGGGGCACCAGGGGTTCCCCATGGGCTGCAGCATGTATTGTGCCACCCATGGGAGCCCATGCAAAATGTGTCTGCAGGCCTGCCATTGCAGCCTGCATGGAATGGTGCATGCACCCTTTCACCACAGGTAACTGCACCAGGTCACTGTAAGTCACCCCTATGGTAGGCCCTCCTAGTCCAGAGTGCAGGGTGCAGGTCTCTGTGTGTGAGGGTACCCCTGCATGAGCAGAGGTGCCCCTGCAAACTCCGGTTCCATTGCACTGGACTTCGTAAGTGCGGGGAAGCCATTTTACCCATGTAGTGGTCACAGGTCAGGTCAGCGGTTTCGGTGCTGTGGTTGCTCCTGAATCTGGATTGGGAGAGGTCAAAGATGTGGTTGGCCTCGATGAACTCGTGAGCTGTGCATTGATCACTTTTTCGGTTACCTTGGCTGGAAAAGGGAGCAGTGAGATAGGTCTGTAGTTTTTCAGCTCTGTAGGGTCTGCAGAAGGTTTCTTCAGGAGGGGCTTTATTGCCGTGTGTTTTCAGGCATCCGGGAAGGTGGCGGTTTTGATGGAGCAGTTGATGGTGCGGCATAGCTTGGGAGCGATGATGGCGCTGCCTTGATTAAAGATGTAGTGGGGGCATGGGTCCGAGGGTGCCCCAGAGTGGATGGTATTCATTAGCTTTAGGGTGTCTTCCGGGGTGAGGAGGGTCCAGTGTTCCACAATCGGTTAGTGATGAGCGTCCGTGGTGGTGCTGGTGGTCCGTGGGGGGCGGTCCTTTGCTTACTGAATCCTTCATAGATGTCCTGAATTTTCCGGTGGAAGAAGGTGGCGAGACTGTCGCAGAGGTCATGGGAGGGTGCGATGTCTGTAGGGTCCACGTCAGGTTTAGTGAATTCCTTGACTAAGGTGGAACGTTCCTTGCTGTTGTGTGCATTGGTATTGAGTCTCTCCTGATTGGCTGATTTCGTAGTAAATCTGATGAACTGGTGGTGTGATGTGACGGCGTCTTTGAAGGCTTTGTGGTCTGTTGCGCTCTTGCTGTTTCTCCACTTTCTCTCAAGTTGCCTGCATGCGCTCTTGGATTCTTGGAGGTTAGGGGAGAACCAGCTGGGTCTCCTGTGGTGATAATTGCTGGAGGGCGAAGTTGGTGATCCGTGAAGGTTGTGGGCTGAGGTGTTGATGTCGGCTGTGTCTGGTGGTGGGGAGTGGTGGAGCGCAGTGGTGATCTGGGCTTCAGTGATGTTGGTCCAGTTGCTGCGCAGGGGCAGTAGGCTTGATGCGGTTTGACCGTCTTGGTGAAGAAGAAGTGGACACAGTGGTGGGTCGTCCAGTGGAGTTCAGAGGTGTGTGAGAAGGAGATGTGTTTTCTGTCAGAGAAGACAGAGTCGAGGGTGTGTCCTGCTGAGTGTGTGGGGAGGTTGACCAGTTGCTTGAGTCCGAGTGTGGGGAGGTTCTCCATGAGGGTAGAGGTGTTCGGGTCGCTGTGGTTGTTGAGGTGAAAGCTGAGGTCACCAAGGAGTATGTAGTCCATTGAGGTGAGAGCATGGGGGTGATGAAGTTGGTCAGTGCTTCGCTGAACTGTGGGTGAGGTCCATTTTTTTTTTAGATGAGCGTTCCACAGAGGGTGTTGTTTGGATTAGTCTGGATATGAAGGTGAAGGTGCTTGGCGATGGAAGTCTGGATAACGACGCTGGTCGTGAGGCAGAGTGACTTTTTGTAGATGATGGTGACACCTCCTCCAGGCCGGTTGACGCAGTCTTGATGTATGACCTTGTAACCGTTGGAGATAACAGTGGCGATGTCTGGAGCTGAGGAGGTTGTGATCTAGGTCTCCGTGAAGAAGGTGACATCTGGGGCGATGGAGTTGAGGAGGTCCTAAACTTCTATAGTGTGCTTGTTGAGGGAGCGAGTGTTGAGTAGTATACATATGAAGTGTCCGGGAGATCCAGTGGAGGAGGGGTTTAGGGCGCGAGGACAGGTGAAGGTGCAGTTGCGGCAGAGAATGGGCCTTGGGTGTCCTTGGGTGAGGCACTGTGGCAGGCGGTAGAGCCTCTGGTGTTGAGAGCGTGTAGGGTCCTGGCGTTGTATCGAGCGGGAATCAAGGTCCGTGGTGCTGGACGTGGTCCAGGTGCAGACGGGCTTGCCTTTAGTGTGACTACACAGCGGCCGCCATTAAGAAAGGGAGGTAGATGGGAAGGGTTGCTAAGCTGGGAGGTGGGAGCGCTGGAAACCCAGTGCTGGGAGGGCGATGGGGCCGCAGGGGCAGCGGGGGAGGGAGGCGCGGGGAATGAAAAACAGAAGGAAAAAGGCAAAAAAGGCAAAAAGGAGTAAAAAACAGAAAGAAAAGCAACAGAGCAAAAAAAGCAGAAAAAGGGCACCAAAAAGGCAGAAGGCAGCAGAGAGAGGGAGACACAGAAGGCAACCACTAGGCTATCAGGGATGACATGCAGGCGAGAGCCTGCGGGTGGAGGAGGGCCTCGAACACAACGAGCCAGGTAGGCTCAGAGGGTGAAAGGCAGCATGAGCAAAGCTATTGCAGACCAGAGGTCAGGTCAGTGAAGTCGATAAAGCAATTACACAATCATAATATAGAGAGAATCAAAAATACGAGTATCCACAAGGCACAAGCTAACTTTATTATGCTTCATAGGAAACAACAAACACCTATCCTTGTGAAGTGCAACACATTTTATTAGCATTTTCTGTCTTCAAGCATAATTTACAATGACACATGAGCAACCGCCAACTTCCTATTATATGGTGTAATTCGCACTTGACCTATCTGTGCAACAGCACAAGGAGTCTTGTACAGTGGTTTACTATTGAAACAAAAGTCTTTGTATGCAGTCCGCTTTTAATTCTTGAATTTGAATGCAAGGACAAGTTCAAAGTATGTTTCAGGATTGTGCTATGGTTCATTCTTTTAATTTGTATTCTACATTGTCATCTACTATTTGTGGTTTATTCTACCATGAAACTGCTCAGATCAACAACAAAAATACAATCAAAGCGAAATGTAGTGCCCCATTGCCTATTACATCTCTATAGTAAAGACATATTACACGAGTTAGAATTACATATGCCTTGGTGTTACATCGTACTCTTGATCTTTCAGCAAAAAGTTTGTCTGTTGCTTTAAGTCAAGATGCCTCTTGGGTTAAGTGCTCCCTGCTGACATCTGTGTAGGACCTGCTCGTTTATGAGTTGAAATCCCACTACGGCTGAAGCACTGTCTCATTCTTCAGAAGAGGATACATTATGCAACAGCAACACCTATCGTACAGCCCTTAGAAACAGCAAAACTATAAAATTAGGCAAAATAAAGTTATTATTGTATTGGTACAGTCATCTAGTAATTACCTAAATATGTAAAACGAAAGAACTATACTGCAAAACCTTGCTACGTCATAGCACTATACCTAGAAAACCTCCCCAACTGCACAATTATAATACAGTGTGTCCGCATTATGAGCACAGTTATGGCATAGAGCTTCTTCGGTGGGCCATCTTTCTGGAAGGCATCTTTGGCAAAGTGGAAGCGTCCAACGGAGGGCCATGGCTGCAGTCCCCAGAGCTGGAGTGAAGACTAGCCGTCTCACAGTCTGAGTCGATCTCTGGTAGGACGCTGTATTCTTCCCTTAGATTCTGGATCCCTGCATGAAGCTGCATCAACTGCTTGATCAACATCTGGTCCAGTTGCCGCATCTCCATCTGTTCACAGACAAACAGAGAAATATTACCGAACATAGTTATCTGTCCACTGCATTAATAGTATCTGTTTGTCATATCACATATTGAAATAAGCAACCTCCATAACATATCCTGGAATGATAATCATTTGATAAAAAGCATTGGCAAATTGAGTAGGAATGCTTTTCATGTGATAACATATGCGAACACCAGCAAGTACAAGTCTGCATTTATGCATGCCTGTGAGTGCATGTGTTAGCATATTAAAGGTAGGCCTATTGGTTTTGCCAATGCTTGTTTTCTGTATTCCTCTTCCCACAAACACACTTAAGGCACACACAGTAGCAACTCCCACACCCCTTGCAAGAGCACTCATTACTGACATGGGATGTTCCGAGGATTTATCTAGATGCCTGACCAAGATCTGGGCAGCTTCCTGCTCAGTATTCTTTAACTAATCTTCATTCACACATTAACAGGCTGACATCCATGACATTCCTTAAAAAACTGACATTCCAGGCTGGGCAGCAGCAGGTCATGAAGGGGATAGAAGAAACAGGCTCTAACACATTAAAACCACACTATTGGTTAAAGTCAGGTTAAAGTCAGACCTATTGGATTGCCAATGCTTGTTTTCTATCTTTCGCTTCCCTACACAAACACCTCTAAACACATTTCTATAACAAAATATGCTTTTACAGCAGCTTCATCTGTAATACTTGTTTATATGTAAGTCTTTAGAATTAAAATGAGTATAACTTTGAGTGATACCCAACCTCTTGCCATGGATATGTGAGGTACCCTAAAGGATTGCATCCAGCAGGCTGTCACCCTCTCTGTTTCTGGACCATTTTGTGAGGAGCCAAATCTTAAAAACACACAAAGCAGCAGTGAATGGTTCCTTAAAACAGTCAGGCGTGCCAATGAGCCGTTCATGCCTCTTGATCCCACACTTCTCACAACATGCCACTCCAAATCCAGAGTCAATGCTTTTACCATCTAATAACCCAGAATTTTCAAAGTAATCAATGAAAAACCTGAAAAACAAAATCTCAAGAGGTTTCTCAGAAAACATTTTTGCTGACCAACACCATTGAAAGTGGAATGGAACCCTCAAAACCAACCTCCTCCTCTTCACAGAACTATTTTCTAGGTCCTTAAGAAATAGGTTGCACATTTCACTGTCAAGCATTCCGTTCATGTGAAAACCTAAATGTTTATCTCCACTCGGCCTTCCAGGCAACCTCTCAGTCTCAAACTTTAACAACTTTAACACCATTTTGACAGACAAGGTGGGGGGCGGGTCTAAACTGCAGGCTCCTTCCCATTAACTACTTCCAATTCTTTGAACACATTTTGCTGGAGTTCTTCTCACACACTGCTCACAACCTCAGGGTAAACGCGATTTATCACCCCCTTCTCCTCCCAGGAAAATCAACATCTTAATTGAAGAATTCTTGGAATTCTTCACATCCCAATTATTCAGTTCTGACAACATAATTTTGCATGGTGACTTCAATCTTCACTGGGGCATGGAGGGCAACAGAATTATGGACACATTTTACTCCATTATCAGCAAGTCTGACCTCCAACAACACTGGCAGAAACCTAGACATTTCAAGGGCTCTACTCTGGATCTGATCATTTCCACAATGACCCACCTATGGACCAATAACACCATCCCAGTAGATTCGACCGAAAATCCTGTACACTTTGTCCTTTCCCTACCCTAAAACCTCCAGACAACCAAAGAAGGAGAAAATCTGGTTCAGGGACACAAGTACCCTCAACATTGAAATCCTTGCTAACTTGGTCCTCTCAAACCTCCGCTCGATAGGGCCTCGACTCGATATTAACAAGGCCACAGACAGGTTCATCTGCTCCATGGAATCCTTGATTGAGAAATTCACACCCCTCAGAAGCAAATACAGCAGGCCCAAACCCTTATTACCTTGGTACTAAAAAAAAATCTATCAAGAAAGAAAGCAGCTCAGAAAGGTTGAGAAAGAATGGGACACACTCCCTCTCCACTCAATCTGATTTAGCTACAATATGTGAGGAAAAACTACAAAAAACACATATTTAGAGCCAAGTCTTCACATATCCGACTCCCCCTGGAAACTGCCAAAAATAAACCTAAACTTCTATTTGAGGTAACCAAAGAGGCTAACAACCTGCTTCTCAATAATTCACCCCATACTTGGAGACCTTGTGCACTTTGTGGCGTTCTTCTACAAGAAAGTCAAAGATATTAGCTTCTCCCTGCCAGACACCATTGACAATGAAGCAGGGGAGAGACTACCCTGAAAGATACTGCATCCATGGTCCTCATTCTCCCCAATCTCAGAAGCAGATGTACTGTTGACTGTATCCAAGTTGAATCTCTCACACCATCGACACAATGCCATTCCTGGATCCATCCCTAACTTCCCCGCTGCCAGCTACTCTCTGTGTAGTCCACCCTGTTCAACTCCTCCCTTGATTAGGGTTCGTTCCCAGACCTTCTAAAAGTAAGTCAAATCGCCCCCTTTTAAAAAAAAAAACTTATGTAGCTTCTGCCCTGTCTTCACCCTCCCATACCTAGGTAAGGTGATCAAAAACTGCATAGCTTCTCAATTGTCATCTTACATCCACACAAACAACCTCCTTGACACACTCCAATAAAGATTCTTTTGCAACAACAGCAGAGAGATTGCAGTTCTGAGATTGTGGAGAATGATCCACTCATCCTCAACTTAGAAAACTCCTGTCTTCTGGTTCTTCTCGACCTCTCAGCTGCTTTCGACATAGTCAACCACCAGGTGCTGATAAACACCCTGAAGCAACAAATTGAATTTGAAGGTGGTGTCCTCAACTGGTTCACTTCCTACCTAACAAGCTGCTGTCAAATAGTACAAATCAGGAACTCTGTTTTGAAGCCACTTAGCCTACAGGAAAGTGAACTCCAAGGCTTGATCATCTTTCCAACCCTTTTCAATCTCTATCTTAAACTCATCTGTGTGTTTCTTAGGAACTCTGGGATCCTATTCCATCTGTATGCTAATGATACCCAAAACTACCTAAAGGTTGCATCCCCTGATGATAGCACCATCCTATCCAATACTTTGACCACAATTTAATCATGGATATCAAATCACTACCTCAAAGTAAACCCTGCAAAACCAGAATTTCTTTGCATCGCAACAAAAAAGCTAATCCCTCTATCCATGATGGGATGGATCCTTTCGATACCTTAGAGGGGCGTCCCTTCAATTGTTCAGAATGTCAAGTCTCTGAGATTCACCCTCGACAGTGAACTCAACTTCCAAAGTCAGATAGCAGCAATGGCTAAGAGTACCTCGTTCCAATTAAGTATGCCAGAATGGGACCTAAAATCCATTGTACGGGCTCTAGTTCTTTCCACGCTGGGCAATGGAATCACACTACTTGCAGACATTACCAACGTTCACCTAGGTCTGCTCAGAGCAGTCCTACATTAGAAGCCCCTTTTGTGATCATTCACAAGGAATTGGACAACATCACTCCTATCCTGCCAATCCTGCAATGGCTTCCTGTAAAGGCGAGAGCTGAATTTAAAACTACCTGCACCATTCACAAGTCACTTCACTCTTTCTCGCCACATACCTAATTGAGAAACTGAAAATTTCAGGTGGAAAAAGGGGGTAAAAAAACATTCAATTCCTTCTCCTTAAGCCTCTCATCTTCAATCAAGAGTGATTCATGAACCAATCATTCTCTGGAAGTGACAAAAGTATTTGGAACTCCCTTCCCCTGATCCTGCACTGACCACTTGCCATGCTACCTTCAAAAGATATCTGAAAGCTTGTCTCTTCGAAAGATACTTGGGTTAAATCCCTCTTGCTTACACTCGTTCTACAATGTATGCGTTAATTTGTCTGGTGTTGCATCTCAAAGTTACCTGTGCACCGACTGTAGGGGAACTTTACTTATGAACAGCTTATTTCTCACTTACTCCTAATCCCTGGCTTTTCATTCCTCTTAGGTTGCATCTCTAATGTATTCTCAATGTGACAGTTTGGTGAGGTTTTCTTGTAAAGCACACTGATGCCTCCCCAGGCCAGCGCTAAATGAAAAGCACAAAATAAATAAATTCATAAACAATGACTTAACTATGTTGTGGTCTGGATGGAACACATTGGACAAGGGTTTGCAAGGCAGGCCGTGATCTTGAATACAATCCCTTCAGTGTCAAACCTTTAGATCGGATTAGAAATGCTTTTCAACCTGGCAAAAAAGTTTCACCTGGCATTTTGATACCAAGTAACAGAACTGGCATAAACCCACACAACACTTGCTTATCGACAAGGAGCGAAATTTCTTCAAGTATGCCATGGAGGATGCCTGTTAATAATTGCTACCTTTTCAATTTAAGATATAAGTATAGCAACTCTTGTGGTTGATGCAGTACCAGCACATGCCACGCTGCGCAAGATAACTATCCACACGTGTGCATGGAATTGGATACTGGAAAACATTAAAGATCTATCTGGATAAACAATAGGTGAGTGGCAGCATAAAGCTAGCTGCTCCTGTAGTGCACATGAACAACCTCCAGAAGCTTTGTGTGTATCAGGTGTTTATCTAACGAATCATATCTAGTGAAACCAACAATGATGTTTAAAAGCTCACAGGCGGCTCTGGAAAAGTGCGGCAAAAGTGGATTGAGAGTGGGATGATGTGGCTGTCAACCATCAACGAAGATTTTGGACAGCTGGGAGAGTTGTTGAGGGAAGCCCCCTGGCTGGCGGGCCCCCGTATCTGAAGTTTCCGGCAGCTGAATGCGGTGAAGGGTCCAGCATCTGTGACAGGCTCTCAAGTGCTTCTGGAAGGAAGCAAAGGAAGCAAGAGAAGTAAGTCCCCATTCCATAAGCTCTTGGGTAGCCATTGAATGCATGGCAGTCTTGTCACAAACTTCTGTTGGGTCTGGAAGGGGGTAGTGTTTGGCTGACAGCCATGTTAAAAGAGCTCATTACATTGTAAGGGAAATCTTCTTGTGAAGCATCTTGGTGTTGTTAGAAATGGGGATTCTAGTTGGCACTCGGTTTACAACCTGTCCAAGTAGGGACCCTCACGCTAGTCAGGGCAAGGGAGATACCCAACTCGGATAACTCCTGCTCACCCCCTTGGTAGCTTGGCACGAGCAGTCAGGCTTATCTTAGAAGCAATGTGAAAAGCATTTGCACAGAACACACAGAAGTACAGTGAAAACACTACAAAAGGACATCACACAGTTTCAGAAAAATAGCCAATATTATCTGTATAAAACAAGACCAAAACTCGAAAATTCCAACATACAGTGATATGAGTTTTGCAAGAATTCATTACAAATACAGTTCCTTGAAGTTGGCAGCTCCGTCTGGGGCTATCACAGCATCGTGAACAACAAATCAACAGTTCAGGCCGACCACGGGGACCCACAAACAGTACCTTGGATATGTAGGGCGTTGTGATCCTCATGATGACAACAGGAGTGTGGCGTCACTGGCGTCAGTGTTGGGCCTTTGAAGTCACAAGCATTGCAGATCGAACTCTGGGCTGATGACGAAGTCAGGAGCGCTGGCATTGATGGCGTCGGGGCTGTGGTGTGAAGCGGTACGATGTGGCATGCGGTGCTCACAGTGCAGACAGCGGTGTGTGACGCATCCTGCACTGTCCGGGAGACCGGGGCTGCGGTGTGAAGCAGGACATTGTGACGTGCGGTATCTCCGGGTCGCGGTGCAGGCAGTGGTATCGTTGTGGCTGAAGTGCTGTAGTCGGATGGCGCAAGGCGGTGGAACAACGCGGGGGCTCGGTGATGCGGAGTGTGGGCCCACAGGTCAAGGTGCAACCAACAGCTCATTGACGGCATCAGGTGGCGGCATAGGTGAGACCAGGGTTGCGGTGCGAAGTGGGGCACGCCTCCGTGCGCCGGCTTCAGGTTACAGTGCAGACGGCGGTGTTGATGGCGTGGTGGTGATTTTTCATCTGTTGCAGCACAAAACACATAGGCCCTCATTACAACCCTGGCGGTCAAGGACCGCCAGGGTTGAAGTGGCGATTGTACCACCAACAGGCTGGCGGTACAATTCGCCATATTTTGACCGCGGCGCTACCACACTGCTAGGACCAGCGGTTTTCCGCCATGGTTGTTCCGGCGGTATGAATCCGCCAGGGCAGCGCTGCGGATTTTGACTCCCCTTCCCGCCAGACATGAAAAGACTGGCGGGAAGGGGAGTCGCGGGGCCCCTGGAGGCCCCTGCACTGCCCATGCACTTGGCAGACAGTAAAAGGTGTGACAGGTGCTGCTGCACCCGCCGCACCGCCACATTGCCGCTGGCTCCATTAGGAGCCGGCTGCAATGTTACGGCCGACATCCCTGCTGGGCCGGCGGGCGGAAACTGTGCCCAACGGGGATGTCCAAATGCAGCCGGTGGGTTTCCGCCCGCATGGGTGGCCACCTGGCAGTACAACCTTGGCAGTCGGCCTCGTCCGACCGCCAAAGTTGTAATGAGGGCCATAGTTCCCTGTGCTGTAGGCAGATGAACCTGAAGTCTTCGAGACTTCCAACAGGAGGCAAACTCTACTTCAAGTCCTTGGAAAAACTTCACAAGCAGTAAACACAGCAAAGTCCAGCCTTTGTCCTCTTTAAGGCAGAAGCAGCAACTGCAGGCCAACCCTGAAAAGCGCACAAAGCTCCTACAGCTCTTCAGCTTTTCTCCTTGGCAGAGGTTCCTCTTGATCCAGAAGTATTTTAAAAGTCTGTGGTTTTGGGTCCACGACGTATACTCATTTCTGCCTTTGAAGTAGGCAATCTTCAAATGAAAGTCACAAGATCCTGCCTTGCCAAGGAATCAGCCCAAACACACTCGAGGGGGTTGGAGACTGCATTGTGTGAGGACAGGCAGAGCTCTTTCAGGTGCAGGTGTCAGCTCCTCTCTCCCCACTCTAGCCCAGGAGACTCATCAGGGTATGTATGGCACTCCTCAGCTCCCTTTGTGTCACTGTCTAGAGGGAATTCACAAACAGCCCAACTGTCAGTCTGATCGAGATGTGGATTCCACAGGCAGGCAGGGGCACAGAATGGTTAAGCAAGAAAATGCCCACTTTCTAAAAGTGGCATTTTCAAAGAGACAATCTAAAAACCAACTCTACCAAAGGATATATTTTAAATTGTGAGTTCAGAGATCCCAAACTCCACATCTCTATCTGCTCCCAATGCGAAACTGCACTTAAAAGATATTTAAAGACAGTCCCCATGTTAACCTGAGGGAGAGATAGGCCTTACAATAGTGAAAACTGAATTTGGCAGTATTTCACTATCAGAACATGTTAAACACACCAATACATGTCCTATCTTTTAAATACACTGCACCCTGCCCACGGGGCTACCTAGGGCCTACATTAGGGGTGACTTACATGTAGTAAAAGTGAAGGTTTGGGCCTGGCAAGTAGGTACACTTGTCAGGTCGAATTGGCAGTGTAAAACGACACACACTTACACTGCAGTGGCAGGTCTGAGGCATGTTTACAGGGCTCCTCGTTGGTGACACAATCAGTGCTGCAGGCCCACTAGTAGCATTTGATTTAGAGGCTCTGGGCACTTACAGTGCAGTTTACTGGGGACTTATTAGTAAATCAGATATGCCAATAATGGATAAACCAATCACCAATACAATCAATTTACACAGGGACCACTTGCACTTAAGCACTGATCTGCAGTGGTAAAGTGCGTAGAGACCATAAACCAGCAAAAACAGATCAGAAAAAATAGGAGGAAGAAGGCAAAAATTTGGGGATAACCCTGCAAAAAGGCCATTTCCAACAGGTGTCATCAAGCCAAGATGACTGATTTGTTAAATGATGGTAGTCCCCTTTTAATCCAACAAGGTTTGCGGGCCCTCTACAACAATAATGAGCAGCATAGCGGCTTTCTGTTCCTTGCTCAGATTTCTTTGTTGTAAATCCTGACTGAAAAGTTAGGCTGAAAAATGCTGTGGGAAAATTTAAAATATGAATGACAAATGAGGCAGGTAAAGAATGAAGGGGCTTCACCAGAACAATCCAGTGTGCTAATGAGTTATAAATATTATGCTGCAAAATATTTGTAGCCATAATATCATTAAGAAAATGTTGTGCAAGTAAATATATAGTGGTAAGCATAGATTTACAATACCTATTGTTATGTACATGTACCTTGACTACATATATGTATATATCTTGATGATATATAGATGTGGAGTTCAGAAAAGTAAATCTGTACTAACATGAATTCACCTTAAAAATATGTTGGTTGATAGTTGATATTTTGGCCACAAAACATATGGAGCATAGTATTTTCGTGTTTAATATTTGGGCATATACCCCTGGCTTGGAGAGGCTAGCCCAAAACCCGTTTCTGGTATTTCCCTTATGTTGTTTTTTGTCAGACCTAGATAGGCCCAATGGCCAGGGTGAAGATTCTGCAGTTATACCACTGCTTCATCCAGCTGTGTAGCTGATCACGAATGGAGTTGAGAAGTGTCAGAAAACCATTCACCAAAGCACCCATTTATTGTAAAGTAACTGGCAGTAAGGTCCCAAGCTTGATTTTCATCCATTTAACAAATCAACCCCAATAAAACACAATTAACTGTATTTGCTTAATGATTATCTGTATATTTGTTTACTGGTTGAGTTAACTCTTAGTTGATTTTACTAAAAGGAACATGCACTTCTGAGTGAAAGGGTTCAGTTCTGCACAACTACTAGTGGATCACGGTGCTTACTTCCAGAATATTTCTGTTCTGTTTAGAGTTCAACTTCATAACCATTGTGGTCTGTGTTTCTAGGAGAGGTTAGTACCTTGTTGTTCAGTATCCTTCAAATGTACTTCTGTACTGATGAGCACTGTGTCCTTCCTGTGGTCCCAGGTTACATGAAATTATAATTTCATTTCAACTTATGTTGTACAGCTGTCACCCCTGAGTATCATTGTGGTTGAATTAGGAGCAGGTGAACCATAACAAACTACCAGCAAAAAAAAGCGTAAGAGGCTAGCTTAAGAATTCAGGGCCTTATTTAGAATTTGGTGGACGAGTTACTGCGTCAAAACGAGACTGATATCCCATCAGCCGTATTACAAGTGCCATAGGCTGAAACACAGTTATAGGATGGTTGCTGGTGCATCCACCACATTAGTGATAGACCTTTCAGTGCTTTGTGGAACAGCCGATGGTTCACATTAAGACAATTTTCAAGAGTCTGGTACAGAGGAGCTGAAATTGCTCCTAAAGTTGGGGGTCCAGAAGTAGACTACTCATATGTATTTTTGTTATACCACATTTTTGAATATATTAATTTCATTTGTCATTAAAGCTATTAACAACCATGGGCAGCTCTTAATATTTTTGGGTCTGAATTAGATCCATTAGCAGTACCTAAGCATCAGCCCCTTATTTTTAATACAATTGCTGTTATTATTGGCTAATTCTTGGCAGGTTAAAACTCCTCTATCAAACACTCAGTGGTGGCAGACAATTGTAAATGGAAATTTAGTTTATAGTCATTCCAAGAGAAATGGAAACCAATTAGCACCATTCTTAATTAATATAAACTAGCATTATAAGAGATATTGAGCCCAATATATGTAGCTTTAGGTTACTGATTTCCTAATAGTGATTTTTTGTGATTCACTATTAGAAAAGTGCAAACTGCTATGTACTACAGTGTGTTTAACACTGTTTGCAATTCCCAAAGGGGTTGCAAGGGACCTGCCTCATTAATATCTATGAGGCAGGTTGCAATTTTCGACCCATTTGGGAATGGCTGCATTCACAGGGATGGTGGCCTGCTGGGGTTAGCAGACCACCATGTCTGTGACTGCTTTTTAAATAAAGCAGTTTTTCAGGTTGAGCATAGCAGTGCGCAAGTGCTGCTTTTCCGATGTGTTGGTATCTATGTTGGCTATTAACCATGCCCACCTCACGCCCATCACTTTGACTTGTTTGTGGGCTTGCCTTTCAAAAATCCTTTGTTTTCATTGGTAAATGCTTTATGTTTGTCCCTCCTTGGGACGGTGTTGTTACCTCCGTTCGGACTGACCCTGTTACATGGATAATTACACGTTTGCTGATATGTTTGACTGCAGCAAACTTCCTTTTCCTTTTGTGCCTCTCCTTCGCGCTCATGCTCATGGCAGCCATGGTGCTTTGAATTGGCTTGCTTATGTAAACTGTTTTACTTTTCATTTTGTGAATCTCCTTTGCGCTCACGCTCATGGCAGCCGTGGCGCTTTGAATCGGCTCACTTATGTAAACTGTTTTACTTTTCATTTTGTGAATCTCCTTTGCGCTCACGCTCATGGCAGCCGTGGCGCTTTGAATCGGCTCACTTATGTAAACTGTTTTACTTTTCATTTTGTGAATCTCCTTTGCGTTCACGCTCATGGCAGCCGTGGCGCTTTGAATCGGCTCGCTTTTGTCAACTGTTTTACTTTTCATTTACCCTTTTGTGTGTCTCCGAGATCAAGCTCATGGTGCTTGTGGTGCTTTGATTTGGCTCTCCTATGTAAACTGTTTTAGGTTTGATTTTCCTTTTGTGCATCTCCTGCGCTCACGCTCATGGCAGCTGTGGCGCTTTGAATTGGTTTGTTTCTCTTTTGTATTGTCACCCCAGAAATATTTTTGGACCACCTGCAGTCAAGTAAATAACCACTATTAAGTTTTTGCAATTCTAGCGGATTTCCCATGCTAATATGTCTGTTCTGAAAAGGTTCGACCAGTGTGCACCAAAATCTCTGAGTCTGTGCCTGGAAACTTGCCAGTGTCACTCATGTAGCAATGCGACAAGTTCATTGGCGGTCCGAGAGTCACCAACAAGAAATCAGGTTTGAGTTGAAGTGCGTGAGTGCGCAGAGACACAGGGGGGCTGAGGTGTGCCTGTTTGTCAGGGAGGGGCGAGGAGGACTTTGGCCTAACAAATGACGAAAAAATGGGAGCTGAAAGGAGATGTGCCAGAGAGGCGGGTCAGAGAACGTATGTATTTCAGTACCCTTCACAGCTCTTTACTATTATCAGTATAATTTATGATGGTTACTTGGGTTCTCTTTACAGATGTGACCTTTCTCTCAGAGATCTTTAAACAGCACAGAGTTTCAAATATTTGGGAGATGCGAGTTGCCTCTTCCTATGAGACGTTTGGTACAATGTCGCGAGGTTCGTTTTCTCAAGTAACTCTTGCTGTCCAGAGGTCACACAACGTGAGGAAACAGATCTTGAGGTTAATGCGCTCGAATCAGAGCTCAAGTATCAGGGTTAAATTCTTGGTGGACTAGTAGGGTACGGATGTACCACATTTTTGTGCTGCTGTTACAAGGCAAACATGTATTTTCTGTAATTGCAGTATTTAGAACCGAAAGAGAACTTACTGGTGCAGATGCAAACCTAGGATTTCAATACATAGGTGCAAGAGAGGTTCAATTGCTTCGCCTTTTTTTCTTTTCTTTTTAGAGTGGAATTCATTTTATAGCGTATTTGTCCTCTTCGTATGTGGAAAAGTAAAAATTCTGAGACTGACTCCTGGCGCATCATTCCATATTTGTGAGCATGCCTAGTGATGCGTGTGAGTGCATACCTCACCATGCTATGTGCGCATAAGTATTTTGTAACTTTTAAATATTTGGTTAAAAAACTCATGATGCCATATAAGTAACAGGAGTGCTTGACTGGTGGAACTGGAAGGGCTGTTTAAGTTGAAGGAGTACACCATAACAGGAAACATAAAGCCGTTACTTTGGTCTATGTACAGCTTTGAAATTTTCAAATTAAATAAATATGATTTATTAAGAACATATTATTATGTAAAGTT
The DNA here is from genome assembly GCF_031143425.1 of Pleurodeles waltl. Taxonomy (NCBI): domain Eukaryota; kingdom Metazoa; phylum Chordata; class Amphibia; order Caudata; family Salamandridae; genus Pleurodeles; species Pleurodeles waltl. The sequence continues at coordinate 964,415,276 of NC_090439.1, forward strand.
AATAAAAGCCATAGCATGCGTTAAAATAATTTTACATATATAATAATTTTACATATATAGCTGCCTCTACGTGTTACATAAAACCTACTAAAACCAGAACATATATTTAACTGACGTTGCCTATGCAGCTGGCATAGCGGATTACATAAGAAAAATTAAACCCAAGTATTATTTATACATTCAGTGTATGTGAACACAGCTCGTACTTCTTCAGTTTTTGTGCAACTTGAATAAAAAATGTAGTAAAACAACAATTCAGTATTGAGGCAGAAAAATAAGCCCCGGCCCTCAAAAATAAGTGCCGGTGCTTAGCACCGGAAACAACAAGCACAAATTAAGCACTGCAGGACAGATATAGAGTAGATGGGCAACACTCTCCCTGCTGCATGACACTGTCTGCATATGACAGGGTTCTTTATCCCGTAGCCAGGGCACAACGTGGGCATATCCAGTGGGGAGGCCAAAGCGGTACCTGATAAAGGACTCTTTTAACTAACTGAAGCATCCAACGTCTAGATATGGTCGAGGTTTAAGGGCTTTATATTCATTTATTACTGCCCAGGCATGTGATCTAGTGTACAGGGATTCTTTGTCATTGACATTGACAGATTTTCTTATTTATTCCATTTATTCGTTTTTAGGTGGACGTGTTGTAATCTATCTGTGGGCTTTTAATCATGCCCACCGCATGCCCATCACTTTCACTCATTCGTGGGCTTGTCTTTCTAAAACCCTTTGTTATCAATGGTAAATGATTTACGTTTGTCCCTCGTTGGGGCAGTTTTTTTACCGCCTTGTCCATCGACCCTGTTACATGGATAATTGCTTGTTTGCCGAAACATTTGACTGCGAGTAAACTGCTTTTTCCCTTTGTGTCTCTCTGCACTCATGGCGGCCGTGGCGCTTTGAATCGACTCACTTATGTCAACTTTTTTACTTTTAATTTATGTGGCAAGAAAAGTCCAGTGAGGAATTTACAACGCTAATAGCTTGAACTTGAGCAAATGTGAGACCCATTGCATTGCAAATGCTTGTTTTTAAATGGAGCCCATTTTCCTTAATAGGGACCCCTTAACGTTTGTGAATGGGTTACCACCAATTTGTAATTGGGGGTAATTGCGATTGTTTTTTGACTGCATTCCTGGTCCGAAAACAATCATACACCCCCCTGCGAGTCACAATTAGGAAGAGACACCATTGGCACCCCCCTTCCTAATAGTGAGTCGCAAACCCATTTTGCTATTCAATAATAGGTTGCAGAATCACAAAATACGTTTTCACACATATGAAAATGCTTTTTTTTTGTCACAAATGGCCTGATTCTGTGACTCGGGCTGTTTGCGACCAAAAAAAAGCTACATACATGTGGCCCATAATATTGTATGTTATGCCTGAATCACTATGAACCCTTCTGTAAAATTACTCTTGTCGTGTTTCTTTAGCAGAATTGAATGACTGCTGCCACTCTTATTTTTCTGTTATTGTATTTCATTTCTCACAATGGAAATTATTTTAAAAAAGAATACAAATATCTTGTGAGAGGCCGTTCCAATAGGTAAAGCTGTGGACTTTTAGGGAGGCCCACTGTCTGGGATCTTAGAATCCTGACAGGAATATGTGTGACTGGCACGTTGGTCAGAAAATCTGGTGGAGTCTTAGAAAATGTATGATGAGCGCTGCAATATGTCTTCAAAAAATTCTTTGTTTCAGAGGAGACAAAGGCCTGGCATGGAAATGTGGTCATAATTGTGAATCTTGCAATCAGCCTGAGGGTCATAATTGGGTATTTTGTTTTATAAAAATTCAACTTGCATTTCTGCAGAAATGCTATGTTAATAAAAAAAAAAAGGAAACCATCAATTGGATTTGTGTAATTATTTCCTCGTGATAGAGAAATACATTTACATTGCTAAATAAAACACAGTGCAACAATGAAATGCGGGTTGTTATAGACTCCGGATCAAATAATTACTACATTGTCGGTGGATGAATTGCACATTGCAAGACTTTTAGGGCCAGATGTGTCAAAAAAGCACTTTGTCATTTCCTAATAGCAAATTTTTGCGATTTGTTATTAGGAAATCACAAACTGTGATCTATTACTGTGTGTTTAACACTGTTAGCAATTGGCACTGGGTAGCACATGGACCCAGCTCATTAATATTCATGGGGCAGGTCGCAATTTGTGACCCATTGTGAATGGCCACAATCACAGGGATGGTGGTGAAAGAGCGTAGGTTGGCTATGCCACTACGTCTGTGAAATAAGAACGTGAAAGGGTGATGATCACTTTCTGGTGGTCACAATTTGGTGTTCATATTTTGTATACCATGATGAAATGCTTTTATATAATTACTGCACTGCAAAGCAAATGAGTGGCGTGTACCATTGCATATAACATTTAAGTAATGTTTCATGTGTATCTATTTGAAACCAACGTTTTGAAAGTATTATTCTGTAAAAAAAGTTCATATATTCCCACATGTAATGCTTGGAATTCATTTAATCTGAAAGCTTATTTGAGTTTTATTAACATGGCTGGAGTGAAGGCCTACACATACATTTTTCTTGTTTTCACAGTTAACTCTCAATGTGAAGATTGTTTTTCTTAAACGTTTTCTCTCCAAGATGCAGGTGTTAGGAGCTGTGACGGTGTTAACAAGAAACCTATTGTGTGTGAGAGATAAGAAAGCCTGAAATGGCCAAAGAGTAGTATTCTGGAAGTTGGCAGCCTTAACTCTTTTGAAATTGCTGAGACCAAAGAGTATCAAGATTGGAAATACCAGGTTTCTGAAAATTGTAACTTCTAATTAAAATTAATTGGCGGTTTGCTCGAGAAGCTTCTACTTTATCGTCTTGCGAAACTTTGATTTAAAGAAGGTTTAGTTAGTGAGAGAAGACAGATTCTTTTCACCCTTTGAGCGGAACGGACCCGTCTGAGGTACAGACCTCATATTTTCTATGTGGCTTTTTGCCACCGCACCCCTCTTAAAAGAATATTCTATTGAATTTCTAGTTGCAAACCCTTTCTCAAATACTCTTTTAGTATTAGTATAGTTAGGTTTTAGTTTAAAAGGTTATGCAGGAGTACTTGATTCTGGTTTCCAGCCCATAATTATCTTTGGCCCCATCAAACGATCCTGGCACCTGGCTCAGTATAGAGATGCAGGAGTTCAGACATTGAATGAGTGACAAAAATGCCTTTAAGTGTTGCTTTAATCTTGTTGCATTTGCTGCGTGTTCCAAGAAAGGTTAAATGTGAGGGTATGTTTTCTAATTTTTTTTAATTATTCTTCTAAAGTGGAGACGTTGTTTACTTTCCTTGCTTTGACTGCAAATTGAGAGGATTTGTAAAGTGAACTATGTGACAATCTCTGCGGTACAGACAGGGCCACTAGAATTAGGCACCAGGGGAGGCCTAAATCATGCGGCAATGTTGACTAAATCATGTGGCATAAAACACAAATGACGTGTCTTAATGCAGCATACTTTTAATGTCATCACTTACTTATTTTGTACTTTTTGCACATGTTAGCACTTTATGGGCAAAGGTTTCACTTCATTAGTACGAGTTCCACATCAAAAGACAGCTGTAACTGAAAACTTTGCTTAGGACCTGCCCCTGAAAGGCAGACTGTGTTACAGAATCTTTAGTAATTGTGATCGGTTTGCACTAGAAACATTTTTATGTTAAAAATCTGCAGATTATGGATTATTTAGCAAATGTGGTAAATTCATAATTATGTGGAAAATGTGATCACAGAATCGCACAATTCAACAGCTGCAGAATCACGTAAATCTAGTGGCCTTGTGTACAGAGAGTACAAAAATACATGCTGTAGGATGTCAGTTTGTTACTACTCAACAAAAATTAAATACTTGTAAATGAACTGTGCAAATATTTTAACATGATACACCAGCAGTTATGAAAGCACATTTGAATTATAATTGTAAAAGTGTGATGAAAGCTAAGCTTTGAATAGGATCAAAACAAATCTTAGAGATGCACAAATGATAAATGTTGTATTCTATTGTATTTACATTTGTATAGCACTTACTACAGCTATGTGTGGCACAGAAGCACTTATCTACATTGTCTTTATCTACTACGTCATATAGGTGTGTGATTACAAAGGTGTTGTCTTTGTTTTGTGAGCCAATGCGAGAAGTGTTTCCATGTCGTGCGTGATGACCACCAAGGTGTGGTTATAGTGTTATGAAATGCGGAGGATGATATGGTGTGAGAGACACAAATGCACAGTTTATGGTTTTTCAGTAAACTTGCAGCTTTCCGGATCCCAATATGGTATTTCTTTCGATTATAGTCTGCTTAACTGGCCACTGCACTGGGTTGTGCAGTCAGAAATTTGGGGGCAGATTTACTAACATTGCATGCAACCCAGCAAGGAAACTTGCTGCACTGCGTTGCGTGAAAGGAAGACCGCAGAAATTTGTCATATTTACAGAAATATGACACATTCCTACTGTCTCCTAGCAATGGCGCACTGTGTGCTGCCTAGCCCTAACACTGGCACTCATGTGTCATGGTGTAAGAGTGCCTGCGTTACAAGCAGGATTGTTTTTGAGCAGGAATGGATAACTTCCTACACAAAAACAATCCTTAGAAGCATAGTCGTCTTTCTATGTTTGCCGCACAATGCAGCATACATATAAAGAGGATATAATAAGGAGAAAGAAAGATATTTCTCCTTGTTATGCCTCACTGGGGAAGGCGTAGCATTTTCCTAGGTTTACTAACTTTATAAAATCTAGTAATTGTAGGAAAGTACCATCTTGCCTGGCATGTTACCCCCATATTTCACTGTATATATGTTGTTTTAGTTGTATGTGTCACTGGGACCCTGCCAGCCAGGGCCCCAGCGCTCATAAGTGTGCCCTGTATGTGTTACCTGTGTTATGACTAACTGTCTCACTGAGGCTCTGCTAATCAGAACCTCAGTGGTTATGCTCTCTCATTTCTTTCCAAATTGTCACTAACAGGCTAGTGACCAATTTTACCAATTTGCATTGGCATACTGGAACACCCTTATAATCCCCTAGTATATGGTACTGAGGTACCCAGGGTATTGGGGTTCCAGGAGATCCCTATGGGCTGCAGCATTTCTTTTGCCACCCATAGGGAGCTCTGACAATTCTTACACAGGCCTGCCACTGCAGCCTGAGTGAAATAACGTCCATGTTATTTCACAGCCATTTACCACTGCACTTAAGTAACTTATAAGTCACCTATATGTCTAACCTTTACCTGGTAAAGGTTGGGTGCTAAGTTACTTAGTGTGTGGTCCCCCCGGCACTAGCCAAGGTGCCCCCACATTGTTCAGGGCAAATTCCCCGGACTCTGTGAGTGCGGGGACACCATTAGACGCGTGCACTATACATAGGTCACTACCTATGTATAGCTTCACAATGGTAACTCCGAACATGGCCATGTAACATGTCTAAGATCATGCCATTGCCCCACCAATGCCATCCTGGGATTGGGGAGACAATCCCATGATGCCCCGGGTCTCTAGCACAGACCTGGGTACTGCCAAACTGCCTTTCCCGGGGTTTCACTGCAGCTGTTGCTGCTGCCAACCCCTCAGACAGGTTTCTGCCCTCCTGGGGTCCAGCCAGGCTTGGCCCAGGAAGGCAGAACAAAGGACTTCCTCAGAGAGAGGGTGTTACACCCTCTCCCTTTGGAAAAAGGTGTTTGGGCTGGGGAGGAGTAGCATCCCCCAGCCTCTGGAAATGCTTTCATGGGCACAGATGGTGCCCATTTCTGCATAAGCCAGTCTACACCGGTTCAGGGATCCCCCAGCCCTGCTCTGGCACGAAACTGGACAAAGGAAAGGGGAGTGACCACTCCCCTGACCTGCACCTCCCCTGGGAGGTGCCCAGAGCTCCTCCAGTGTGCTCCAGACTTCTGCCATCTTGGAAACAGAGGTGCTGCTGGCACACTGGACTGCTCTGAGTGGCCAGTGCCAGCAGGTGACGTCAGAGACTCCTTCTGATAGGCTCCTACAGGTGTTACTAGCCTATCCTCTCTCCTAAGTAGCCAAACCTCCTTTTCTGGCTATTTAGGGTCTCTGCTTTGGGGAATTCTTTAGATAACGAATGCAAGAGCTCATCAGAGTTCCTCTGCATCTCTCTCTTCACCTTCTGCCAAGGAATCGACTGCTGACCGCGCTGGAAGCCTGCAAAACCGCAACAAAGTAGCAAAGACGACTACTGCAACCTTGTATCGCTGATCCTGCCGCCTTCTCGACTGTTTTCCTGGTGGTGCATGCTGTGGGGGTAGTCTGCCTCCCCTCTGCACTAGAAGCTCCGAAGAAATCTCCAGTGGGTCGACGGAATCTTCCCCCTGCAACTGTAGGCACCAAAGAACTGTTTCACCGGTCCTCTGGGTCCCCTCTCAGCACGACGAGCATGGTCCCTGGAACTCAGCAACCCTGTCCAAGTGACTCCCACAGTCCAGTGACTCTTCAGTCCAAGATTGGTGGAGGTAAGTCCTTGCCTCCCCATGCTAGACTGCATTGTTGGGTACCGCGTGATTTGCAGCTGCTCCGGCTCCTGTGCACTCTTCCAGGATTTCCTTTGTGCACAGCCAAGCCTGGGTCCCCGACACTCTAACCTGCAGTGCACGACCTCCCGAGTTGTCCTCTGGCGTCGTGGGACCTTCTTTTGTGACTTCGGGTGAGCTCCGGTTCACTCCTCTTCGTAGTGCCTGTTCCGGCACTTCTGCGGGTGCTGCTTGCTTCTGAGTGGGCTCTTTCTCTTGCTGGATGCCCCCTCTGTCTCCTCACGCAATTGGTGACATCCTGGTCCCTCCTGGGCCACAGCAGCATCCAAAAACCCTAACCGCGACCCTTGCAGCTAGCAAGGCTTGTTTGCAGTCTTTCTGCACGGAAACACCTCTGCAAGCTTCTTCACGACGTGGGACATCCATCCTCCAAAGGGGAAGTTTCTAGCCCTCTTCGTTCTTGCAGAATCCACAGCTTCTACCATCGGGTGGCAGCTTCTTTGCACCCACAGCTGGCATTTCCTGGGCATCTGCCCACTCACGACTTGAGTGTGACTCTTGAACTTGGTCCCCTTGTTCCACAGGTACTCTCGTCTGGAAATCCATCATTGTTGCTTTGCTGGTGTTGGTTTTCCTTGCAGAATTCCCCTATCACGACTTCTGTGCTCTCTGGGGAACTTAGGTGCACTTTGCACCCACTTTTCAGGGTCTTGGGGTGGGCTATTTTTCTAACCCTCACTGTTTTCTTACAGTCCCAGCGACCCTCTACAAGCTCACATAGGTTTGGGGTCCATACGTTATTCGCATTCCACTTTTGGAGTATATGGTTTGTGTTGCCCCTATACCTATGTGCTCTCATTGCAATCTATTGTGACTGTACATTGCTTGCATTGCTTTCTATTGCTATTACTGCATATTTTTGGTATTGTGTACATATATCTTGTGTATATTTACTATCCTCATACTGAGGGTACTCACTGAGATACTTTTGGCAGATTGTCATAAAAATAAAGTACCTTTATTTTTAGTATATCTGTGTATTGTGTTTTCTTATGATATTGTGCATATGACACCAGTGATATAGTAGGAGCTTTACACGTCTCTTAGTTCAGCCTAAGCTGCTCTGCTAAGCTACCTTTTCTATCAGCCTAAGCTGCTAGACACCTCTTCTACACTAATAAGGGATAACTGGACCTGGTACAAAGTGTAAGTACCCCTTGGTACCCACTACAAGCCAGGCCAGCCTCCTACAGTAATGCTCCACAATCCATGGGTGGATGCATGAGAATGTCCATTCTCCACCCAGGAAAGCCGTGCCTAACGCAAGGCAATGATAGCCACTACCTCATGTTAGTGTGTATTTTTTAAACTGTGCAAAGCCATGCCAGGTGAATGTATTGCTTAGTAAATACCAAAAATAATGTTGTACCTGGGCTGCGCCACAAAAGTGACGCAACCCAGGTGCAAAATCTTAGTAAATATGCCCCCATTGTATATATCTGGGCCATAGCAGGCATTCTTGGAGGGGAAGAAAAGTGGAGAGATCTGCTTGGATTTGAATTGCTAATATCATCTCATACTTGAAGCCATTGTGAGATGAAAATAAGTGACCATGGTGTGTAGATATTTGGGATCTGCAATTATGGACTAAATTAAAGTCCTTTGAGTGGCCCAGAGTGTATGACAGATCTCTTAGTTATTCCAAGTCTGTTTATTTAATGATGGCTGCTTAATTTGCTCCACCGTACTGTTGATGGACAACCCTTGTAGCTAATAGTCCTTAATTTGAGCCAGTGGTTTCCAGTACGGGGCATCAGCACTTATTTTTTAGGGCTAGCACGTGTTCTTCTACCGCAAGCATTTCCTGAGAGCAAAAGACACCTATGGAAAAGACAGAGAAGAGACAAACAAAAAAAATCACAAAAGGAGAAAACAGAAAGCTGCAAGAGTGTGCTGAAGTGGGAGGGAGTGGCTGTAAATGAATTAAAGAGGCCAGAGATGGATTACCCTGCCTCAATATACCATACTGGCACATTTAGTTGCAGCAGCTGTGTGTTTCAGAGGAGAGCTTTGGGCACTGGCATGTTTTTATTCACAAATTAAGCACTGGTAGCATATATTCCTTAATTGAATCTAAGACGTGTAAGTTACAGTTGGCTGACACCCGCTGAGTATTTTGGTGTTAGTATTAGTGTGGGCCAGAAATGTTATGTATGAACTGACATAACAATGTATTACCCCAGCGAAGCATAGGTCAGCTCTCCTTAACATACTAGCTAATCAGAAGTACTTTACTTGTTGGGTTGTTACCAATGTGGATTGTACGCTAAAGATTGAGCTTAAGGGTACAACTGTCGTTCCAGGTTCTGTTGCCGGGATCTTTGGTGATATAGTTGTTTTGGAAATAGCCATGTTTTCAACTCTCTTCTAAAGTGTATTGGCTCCTGGATGCCCCGAATGCCAACTGATATTTTGTTCCAAAGCTTGGTATGTATTGAGAATGCATTGCAGCCTACATATGTCTTATGGTAAAGTAGTGATAAGTGATGGAAGCCTGGAGCGCTTGAATTTAGCTTATAGGTATAGCAATCTTTTTCCTTAGAGGCTCCTGGAGCAATGCAAAGTACCTTGTACATTACCCTCCTTGATATAGGTAGCCAGTGGAGTGATTGCAAGTCTAGAGTTCACTGGATGGAAGGCAGAGAAGAAATCTTTCAACAGTATTTTGGATGAGTTGTATTTTGCATAATATGAATGCAGGTGTACCAAGGTATACCAAAGTCAAGCTTGGAGATTATGAGTGTGAGGCTGACTTGCAGCTTCTGCTGGTATCCAAGGAATGAGAGGATGCAATGTGGTGTTTCCATTGTGTAGAAGCCACTCTGCTCTGTTTATGTTGTTAACATGTAGTATCAAATAAAGGTCTGAAAGCATGGCTACCACAAGCTTTCTGATTTTCTTGCTATTGTTGGATTGGCCTCATGTTTCTTAGATCATATGGTGGTAGGCTGGTATTTTTGTAATTGTCTGCTCTGCCTTTGCTGTATTTAGCTTTCGATGGTTATTTATCATCCATGTGTTTATGGCCTGAAGTCAGTGATCAAGTTTTAAATTGTAGAAGTCTTTCAGACCATCTACTTATAAAATGATTTGGGTGTCAACAGGTGAGGTTGAATGATTTAATCAGGTTTGGTAAGAAGGTTAGGTCGATGTTGAAGTGCAGAGGGGATATGATGGACCCTGTGGGATGCTACAGTGTTGTGTGCAAGGAGCTGATATGAAAGGTAGTATCAACACTAGTTTGCTTAACAGCTGAGAGGCCAAGAATTCAGTGGGCATTAGCTGGACTCCGTACACATACGGTATGTCAAACAAAAATGTGCTGTGTGAAGAGATTGCACACTGTACTGGACGCTTAGTCATGTTGTTCTTAAGACAGAAACTTTTATGACATTTCCCATTCCTAATGTATAAGTGGTTCCCACTACCCAAACCTACCATTCATTCAGAAGCAATGTCCAATCAGGAAACTCAAGACTCCAATATAGAATGGTGCTTCGATTAGCCTATTGTCCCAGTGCAGAGTTATCACAAAGCAGGTACGACTTATATTTATATTTGACTTATATTTGACTGACATTCCTCTAGCCCACACTTGTCTGTTGTATAATATAGCCTGGTGAGGTAATGTATTTACTCTATAAATCATTATTTTGATTGTAGGAGACAGATACTTTGTTAGGTTGAAGTGCCTGCTACAGAGGGGTGTAAATACCCTAACTATCAGTAGTGTGAATCTGAAATAACCTAACCCAATATAGCCTGCCATGACACAAAGGGCTGCTAAAACAGACTATGGTGGTCATTACAATCCTGGCAGACGGTGTTAAAGCGGCGGTAAGACTGCCAACAGGCCGGTGGAAAAAAAATGGAATTACGACCGTGGTGGAAACCGCCAACAAAGACAGCCACTTTAACACTCCGACTGCCACGGCGGTACAAACAAACAGCATGGCGGTCACCGCCAACAGACAGGCGGAGGACAGTGTACCGCCCACAGTATCACAACCTACCAATCCGCCACCTTTTCTGGGGCAGATTCACCGCGAACAAAAACACGGCTGAAACAGGACTTCGAAGGGAAAACTCTCACCTCTACACACCCCACGAGGAACCAGGACGCCATGGAACCTGAGCTTCACATTTTACCTGCCCTTATCTTCCTGCTCCTCTACAAGGAGCACGAACACCGGCGGCGAAGACCACAGTGAGTACTGCACCTACGACACAGGGGAGGGGGGAGGGAAAAAACAGGGACACACACACACGCAACATGCAACACCCCCACCCCCGCCCTCGCCCACTACAACACACACACTAATACATGTTGAGACATTACAGTTACACCCCCAAGCAGAAGAATGCAAAGACAAAAGGAAATTAGTGTAACCATTGTAATATATTAAAATCCAGTACGCTAAAATATATATACACTATTAACAAATATATACACCAAGATTAGTAGTCCAGGTATTGCTCAATTGAAGTCCGTGGAACACTGGGCCTACACTGCATGGGTGAGGCCCAGACTCAATACCCGAACATGACGGAGAGAACACTGCAGGGGCATCAGATAGCAATGTAACAGGCACCTCAGGGGGAAGCGAAAGGGGGGGCAACTCAGCCGGTTGAGTGCACAACGCCAAATCCATGAGGGGGCCCCATGCCCACTGTTCAATCCTGGGCAGTGCAAAGCCACAGTCTCACAAGTCTCTACAGTGGATGGTTTGCCCACTGTTCAATCCTGGGGAGTGCAAAGCCACAGTCTCTCAAGTGGATAACAGTGGGTGGTTTGCCCACTGTTCAATCCTGGGGAGTGCAAAGCCACAGTCTCACAAGTCTCTACAGTGGGTGGTTTGCCCACTGTTCAATCCTGGGGAGTGGAAAGCCACAGTCTCTCAAGTCTCTACAGTGGGTGGGTTGCCCACTGTTCAATCCTGGGGAGTGCAAAGCCACAGTCTCTCAAGTGGATAACAGTGGGTGGTTTGCCCACTGTTCAATCCTGGCGAGTGCAAAGCCACAGTCTCTCAAGTCTCTACAGTGGGTGGTTTGCCCACTGTTCAATCCTGGGGAGTGCAAAGCCACAGTCTCACAAGTGGATAACAGTCTCCACTGGTTCTGGAGGGGGTTTTGTGCCGAGAGTGCTTCATCCTGCCAAGGACTGTGTGAGTGGATGCCTTTCTCCACTGGTTCTGGAGGGGGCTTTGTGCCGAGAGTGCTTCATCCTGCCAAGGACTGTGTGAGTGGATGTATCTCTCCACTGGTTCTGGAGGGGGCTTTGTGCCCAGAGTGCTTCATCCTGCCAAGGACTGTGTGAGTGGATGCCTTTTCCACTGGTTCTGGAGGGGGCTTTGTGCCCAGAGTGCTTCATCCTGCCAAGGACAGAGGTAGTGGATGTATCTCTCCACTGGTTCTGGAGGGGGCTTTGTACCCAGAGTGCTTCATCCTGCCAAGGACAGAGGTAGTGGACGTATCTCTCCACTGGTTCTGGAGGGGGCTTTGTGCCCAGAGTGCTTCATCCTGCTCGTGGTGGACTCAGTAGCATCAGTGCCCTTGGCACTCATGGGCCAGCGGTGCTTGTGGCAGCGGTGTCCTGTTCAGCGGTGCTTGTGGCGGCGGTGTCCTGTTCAGCGGTGCTTGTGGCAGGGGTGTCCTCGGCAGCGGTGCTTGTGGCGGCGGTGTCCTATTCAGCAGTGCTTTTGGTGGGGGTGTCCTTGGCAGCGGTGCTTGTGGCGGGGGTGTCCTTGGCAGCGGTGCTTGTGGTGGCAGTGTCCTGTTCAGTGGTGCTTGTTGCGGCGGGGTCCTTGGCAGTGACTCAGCTGCTGGCGGTGCTGTGTGGCCCAGCGGTCCTGTCTGGCCCAGCGGGGCTGGTGCTGGCGGTCCTGTCTGGCACAGCGGGGCTGGCGGTGCTGTGTGGCCCAGCGGGGCAGGTGCTGGCTGTCCTGTCTGATCCAGCGGGGATGATGGCGTTTGCCTCCTTGGCAGCGGTGCTTGTGGCGGGGGTGTCCTTGGCAGCGGTGCTTGTGGTGGCGGTATCCTGTTCAGCGGTGCTTGTTGCGGCGGGGTCCTTGGCAGTGACTCAGCTGCTGGCGGTGCTGTGTGGCCCAGCGGTCCTGTCTGGCCCAGCTGGGCTGGTGCTGGCGGTCCTGTCTGGCCCAGCGGGGCTGGTGCTGGAGGTGCTGTGTGGCCCAGCGGGGTAGGTGCTGGCGGTCCTGTCTGGCCCAGCGGGGCTGATGGCGGTGGCCTCCTGGCCAGCGGGGATGATGGTGGCGGTGGCCTCCTGGGCAGCAGGGATGGTGGCAGTGGCCTCCTGGGCAGCGGGGATGATGGCGGTAGCCTCCTGGGCAGCGGGGATGATGGCGGTCTTCTCTGCCGTGCTGCTCTTCCCAGACTTGCCGGGTTTCTTGTGTCCCTTCCCCACCTTGGAAGGTGTCGCAGCTGACTCCACACTCCCACCTGCACCCCTGGGAGCGGCTTTGGTGGCTGGAGTCTTCCCCCTCTCCCGCCGGGCACTGGCCAACTTTTGATGCTTGACAGGTGGGAAACTGTCCTGCTGCCTGGTGCACTCCAGAGTCCGGTGACTACTGGCACCACTTGTCCCGGAGATGTTGTGGCTGAGGTGCTAGGTTGGGACCTGGAGAGTCGGGCCCTAGGAGACTGATGGGGTGGGGAGGTGAGGGAAAGAGGTCAAGGCTGGACAGGAAAAGTTTCTTGGGAACACTGGGACGGGTAGCTGCAGGGGGTTTGGGAGTGGAGGAAGAGGTTGTGGTTGTTGGAGGTGTACGTTTGGTGACTTTGGGTGAAGGTGCATGCGCTGGAGGCTGTCGTGAGGTGGATGGCTGTTGGGTGGGTGTGTGCCTGCGTTTGTGTATCTTGGGAGGTGGCGTCACAGACACACTGGGAGAGGACACAGGGGACGTGTGAATGGTAGTGGGGGTGGTGACTGCACGTGAGCGGGGTGTTGGTGGTGTGTGTGCTGGTGATGGAAGTAGTGGCAGTAGATGTAGTGCATGCAGGTGTGAGTGTAGACGAGACTGTGAGCAAGGAGGGAGACGAGGAGGAGGGGGACACAGTGGAGGCAGTGGATGTTGGTGTGTCTGCATGTGTGTGAAGCTTGCGTGAGTGTCTGTGGGATGTGTGGTGCTTAAGTTTGCCAGAGCTTCCCTTGTGTGTTGAGGTGTGTGCATGCTGGTCTGATGGTGTGCTTGGGGTAGGCTGAGGTACAGGGGTCTGGGTGGAGGAAGTTGGAGGGGGAGGCTAGAGACAGGGACAATAGCTGCCATCAGTTCTGAGGCCAGAGTCTGAAAAGCTCGCTGAAGGGCTGCCTGACCAGAATGAATGCCCTTCAGGAATGCATTTGTTTGTTGCAACTTCCTGTCTACACCCTGGATGGCATTTGAAAAGGTAGACTGCCCAACAGTGAGGGACCTGAGGAGGTCAATGGCCTCCTCACTGAGGGCAGCAGGGGTGACTGGGGCAGGGGCTGAGGTGCCTGGGGCAAAGGTGAAGCCCACCATCCGGGGTGAGCGGGCACAGGGCAAAGGCTGAGGGGCTGCTGGGGGGGCGGTGCGGGTAGGGGGGGTGGCGGCTGTACCTGTAGATGCGGGGGCACAGATGTGGCCGCCACCACAAGAGAGCTCCCGTCAGAGGACGAGTCCGTATCACTGGCGTCAGTTCCTGTCCCCGCCGTGGAGCTCCCCTCGCCCTCCGTCCCACTGGTGAATTCCGAGTCCGTAGTCTCGCCCTCCAGGGCCATGTGGGATGCAGCTCCCTCCTGCTCTAGTGGCCCTGCTCCTACGCCTGATGATGCTAATGCACACAAGAACAGGGAGACCACAAAAAGGGGGGGGAGTGACAGAAGAAAGACATGTTGAGTGCATGCATTATCTCTACCGTTGGCGGACACGACAGACACAGAAGCCCCCTGCACTACGCCGCGCACTTGGGGTCCACTGTTCAATCCCTGGGACATGGCCTACAAGGCTATGGCCGACATCTGCACACATGGATGTCACAGGAGCCTGACTAGGTGTAGTTGGCACTGTACACAGGTGGGGTGGGGTGCCACAGGGTGTGCCAGAAGAAGGGGACCTAACTAGCACACTCGCCCTGGCCTAGGGAAACACAGCCCACCTCCCCCACCCAGACACCTCCACTGCGCGCTGAATCAGCTGAATGAGAGTGTACTCACCCCCTTGTGGCTGCTGAGATGCCCTCAAGCGCCCATCCAACTCCAGGTACGCCACCGCCAGGATACTGAACATCAGGGGGGTCATGGTGCGACGGGCACCCCTCCCACGTTGGGAGGCCATCCCCAGTTGGGCCTCTGCCATCTTCTTGCTCCAGCGGCGAATGTCCTCCCATCTCTTACGGCAGTGGGTGCTCCGTCTGTGATAGACCCCCAGGGTCCGGATGTCCTTGGCGATGGCACGCCAGATGTCCTTCTTCTGGTGGGCGCTGACCTACATGAATTGTACAGGGGAAAAAGAAAAGTTATTACCAACTGCACCGTCACAATCATTGGCCCCCATCCCTACCCTTGCCATGTGGCACATGCACTTACCGTCGTTTCTTGCACGCCTCAATCTCCCCCACCCCCATCTTTCATCCACCCCACTCCACACAGGCATAGCCCATACAGCATGCTCTCACTGTACTTACCTGTTTGTCTGGAGGACCATAGAGTAGCATGTACTGGGGGAGGACCCCATCCACAAGTTTCACCAACTCCTCCGATGTGAAGGCAGAGGCCCTTTCCCCAGACGCACAAGCCATTGTCTCTTCCAGACTGAGGTCACAGCAGCACTTGCAGTGTAGGTCCTCTCCTGTCGAAGATCAGGTATCGATTGATTGAACAGATAGAAAATGGCGGTCACGTCCGTGGCGGTGCGTACCGTCACCACCGGCGTACGTCGTCATTGGCTCCTGGGACCCATAGGGTCCAATGTTAACCAATGCAGAATTGCACCACGGTCTTCGACCGCCTACCCCGACGGTGTACAACGCCAGCGCAGTTATCTCACATCCCATTATCCCACTTTACAGGTTAGGCAGCCGCCATTGCAGGGGCCCACGTGGCTTAATTTTTAACTGCGTCACACATACCTAGGCCTTGCCTCAACACTCATACATGCAAATTTCGGATTATGAATTGTGTTCTGTGTAAGCTGTGGGTACGTACCTCTGAGTTGGTTGACTCTGTGCTCACTGTTATCCTTCATAGGCACCGTCCGCTGGGACATGTGAGGAGATGGCGGCATCCTCCGGTGTACAGACCGCTGGTGGACCTGTCGACAATGGAGGAAAGACATGTGATCATCACCTACAGGCTTGATCGTGCCACAATCCTGGAACTGTGTGCCCAGTTGGAGCCAGACCTGATGTCAGTTATCCGCCATCCCACAGGAATCCCCCTCTAGTGCAGGTGCTGTCAGTACTCCATTTTCTTGCAAGTGGGTCATTTCAAACAACAGTGGCCATAGCATCAGGGATGTCCCAGCCTATGTTTTCCAACGTGTTGTCCAGAATGTTGTCTGCCCTGCTGAAACACATGCAGAGCTACATTGTTTTCCCTCAGGTGGAGGATTTGCCTACAGTCAAAGGTGATTTCTATGCCCTGGGACATATCCCCAACATCATAGGTGCCATTGATGGGACACATGTGGCTTTGGTACCCCCCGCAGGAGTGAACAGGTGTACAGAAACCGGAAGAGTTATCATTCAATGAATGTGCAGATGGTGTGTTTGGCAGACCAGTACATCTCCCATGTCAATGCCAAATTCCCTGGCTCAGTGCATGACGCTTACATCCTGCGGAATAGCTGCATCCCTTATGTGATGGGTCAACTCCAGAGGCACCGTGTGTGGCTATTAGGTGAGCACCTGGAAGCAAGTCAGTGGGAATGGTTGTCTGGGTCTGGGGATATCCCTACAGGTTAGTGTGTGTCTAACAGTTGTACCTCGCCATTTGCTGGTGACTCTGGTTACCCCAACCTGTCATGGCTACTGACCCCAGTGAGGAATCCCAGGACAAGGGCAGAGGAACGCTACAAAGAGGCCCATGGGCGAACTCGGAGGATTATAGAGCGGACCTTCGGCCTCCTGAAGGCCAGGTTCAGGTGCCTCCAAATGACAGGTGGATCCCTATTCTACTCACGAAAGAAGGTGTGCCAGATCATCGTGGCCTGCTGTATGCTTCACAACTTAGCTTTGCGACGACAGGTGCCTTTTCTGCAGGAGGATGGTCCAGATGGAGGTGTTGTGGCAGCAGTGGAGCCGGTGGACAGTGAAGACGAGGAAGTCGAAGAAGAAGACATCGACAACAGGAACTCTGTGATCCTGCAATACTTTCAGTGAGACACAGGTAAGAATACAAACCTGCCTACTACATGTACTTTAACACTACTACCTCTCTACTGTCTGTCGTTTTCACCCAGTGAATGGTCACTGAGTTGTCGCTTTCCCTTACGATTTCACAAATGTGGGTCCCACTGTGTGACATCTGCTTTGTTTCCTCATGGACTAGAGCTGAGTGACACAGGTATGTTGACATTACAATTGAAAGAGCATTTTGACACTGTAATTGCTAATACACTATTTCGAAATCACAGACAGACTCCAGATTGTTTTGTGCTTTAAGGATGTTTATTTAAGTGCTCAATATTGGAGGGTGCTGTAAAATGGTGAGGGGTGATGGTGGAGGAATGTCCATGGCAGAGTCCAGTCTATTAGTCTCACAGGTGCATTGCCCAAATCGGCATAGGAAGTGGAACTGGGGCAGTTTGAGGATGGACAGGGTGACAAGGTGGGACAGAAGGATGACAATCCGGGTGGTCTCATCTCTTGGCGGGGGTCTTAGCATCGTTCTCTGTCTTTGTCCTGGATCTCAGGGACCGTTTGCAGGGTGGTTCTCCCTCTGCAGGGGGTGGGGTGCTGGTGTGGTGGTCCTGTGACGGTGCCTCCTGTCCACTAGCACCAGCGGAGGTGGTGGGCAGTTCATTGTCCAGGCTAGTGTCAGGGGCCCCTTGTTGTGCCACAGTGTCCCTCCTGGAGTTGAGGATGGTGCCCAGGGTGGAATTGATGGATCTGAGTTCCTCTCTGAAGCCCAAATACTGTTCCTCCTGCAGCCGCTGGGTCTCCTGAAACTTGGCCAGTACCATTGCCACCGTCTCCTGGGAATGGTGGTAGGCTCCCATGATGTTGGAGAGGGCCTCGTGGAGAGTGGGTTCCCTGGGCCTGTCCTCCCCCTGTCGCACAGCAGCCCTCCCAGTTCCCCTGTGTTCCTGGGCCTCTATCCCCTGGACTGTGTGCCCACTGCCACTGCCCCCAGGTCCCTGTTGTTGTTGGGGTGGTGGGTTAGCCTGGGTTCCCTGTAGTGGTGGACACACTGCTGCTTGACGTGTCCTGGGGACAGAGGTATGGGCCTGCTGGGTGGGTGCTGTGCTGGTGTTTCCAGAGGGGGGAAGCTCTGTGGTGGCCTGTGACTGTGTCAGGGGAACCGACTGTCCCGAGGTCCCAGATGGGCCGGGCTGGTCATCTAGATCCAGTTGGACAGAGCTGCTGTCATCACTGTGGGCCTCTTCTGTTGGTGGTGTGGACATGTGTGGACCCTCCTGTTTGGTGACGTTGGGTAGGGGTCCTGCAGGGGTATAAAAGGATGTTTATTGCATCTGTGTGTGCCATGGTGTGCAATGGGTGGGTGACCGTGTACCCCAGTGCTTGCATTCCTGTGTGGGACCTTGTGTGATGGTGGTTTAGGGGGGTGTATGGGTATGTGAAGTGGCCATGCTTTGGTGATGGGTGTCCATGCTTTGTTGTTGCATGCAGGGCTTGGTGTTGGGATGTGTGGTTTGTGATATTGGGACATTTGTGAGGAGTTGGTTTGATGGAGGTGAGGGCGAGGGTGGGGGTATGTGATGGCATGCAGGTAGAGTGGGGGATATCGTAGTTAAAGTTTTACTTACCAGAGTCCATTCCTCCATCTACTCCTGCGAGGCCCTCAGGATGCAGAATCGCCAAGGCTTGCTCCTCCCATGTTGTTAGTTGTGGGGGAGGAGGTGGGGGTCTGCCGCCAGTCCACTGAACCGCAAGGTGGTGTCTTGAGACCACGGAACGCACCTTCCCCCGTAGGTCGTTCCACCTCTTCCTGATGTCATCCCTATTTATTGGGTGCTGTCCCACTGCGTTGACCCTGTCCACTATTCTTTGCCATAGCTACATCTTCCTAGCTTTGGAGGTGTGCTGCACCTGTGATCCAAATAGCTGTGGCTCTGCCCGGACGATTTCCTCCACTATGACCCTGAGCTCCTCCTCATAGAACCTGGGGTGTTTTTGCTGTGCCATGGGGTAGTGTGGGTGATGTGTGGGGTGGTGTGTGTAGTGATAAGTGGGGTGATATTTAGTGGTGTGTTGTGTGAGGTGCGTGGAAGTTATGTGGGTGATGGTATTGTGTGCCTGTGGATGCTTGGTAGTAGTTTGTAGTGTCTCTCTCTGGCCTTCTTTTGGTATTTTGGTCGTAGGGGTTTGTGGGTGATGTGGGTGTGTGTTTTATATTGTAATGGGTGTGTGGGAGTGGTGTGTGTATGTGTATCAGGTGTGTGTATTTGGAATTGTCCAATGTGGTAGTGTTTTGTAAATGTGCGTGGATTCGTGGGTCGGGATAGTGTGGGCGTATTTCTGTTGGCGTGACGGTGGATGTTTTATTTTCGCCAGTTTATCACTGACCTTTGGTGTGGCGGACTTGTGTGGGTGTTTCAATTTTGGCGGATTCCGAGCAGTGGGTCATAATGACCGTGGCGGAATTCCGCTGCCGCGACGGTGTGTTGGCGGTCTTCTGCACGGCGGTAAGCGGCTTGTACCGCCAATGTTGTAATGAGGGCCAATATTTTGAAAATGGTTTAATACCGAGATGATCCTGCCAGGGTCAACACAATCAGGATTTATCTCCTTGAATCAAAAATTGTGGAAGCCATAATCAGGGCATCTGAGGCTGAAATAATTTGTACTATAATTGACCTCTCTAGACATCACTGCAGAACATTAAGTATCATTTTCTGATTTTTTTATATTGTAATTTATTATCTGTGTAGTATGAATATGCTTTTTGAAATTTATTGATTCTGCTTTATCTTATGTATGGTCAAAGTAGATACGTTTCTGTTATGAGGTCCTAGGTAATTAATGTACTAAATGCATAATAGTTGGTAAACATTTTGGGGCAGTTTTTTTATTGAGAAAAGTGTGTAAATGTTCAGTGTTAGGAATTCTATGGATCCTCTCAGATTTCAAAACTTTCCTTCACATAAATATAAGGAAAATCTGTGATGTAGCCAAAGTTTGGTGTTTGCAGGCTTTCTGGCTAAGACACAAACTACACCATCACAGTCTTCCCTAGGTACCTTGTTTTCAGAAATCTTTGGGCCTGGAAGATTTCCATGGGTGTTGACCAAGCCCTGGCCTAAATACCTCAGCTACTCACACTGAACCGATTAATCAATTTGCATGGCAAAATCATGGTATGTCTTTGTGTCATAGGGATCTTAGGGAGCCTTTCTTTTTTACGACGATAGCCCAGTCATATAAATGGTATACTACTGTGACTGGAAGAGGAGTAAACACTTGTAGTTTCCCACAGATTTGTTTGTGTGATCTACTTTCACTATGCTTTGCAGTGTAAAGTAAGTGCTCACAGCAAATTGTGCAATACAGCAAAACAAAAAATCTAATTTCAGACTATTGGGAAGCATTTCCCCTGCATACTGACTTCGATTGTGGAAAAGAAAATGTTTCTGGTGTTTTTACCAGAAATATATTATTTTCCAGTACTGTGGATGATCCGTTGAAGTCCATCACACTGTAAAAGAAGTGTGGTGGACACCAGTCGGTCATCCTCTGCCATAAAACAGTTAAAACCCACCAAACCCATGCAGTCTTATATCCTGTTCAACAAGAATTGACAACAAGCTGCAGGGAAATGATGGCTACATTGCATTAACTTATTTATTGCATGATTGTATGGGACCTCTCCAGTTCTAGGAGGCTCCCAGGATGGCAGGCATCTGGGACTGAGGAACAGCGAAAGCTCAATGGTCAAAAACAGGGGGCAGGTGGCAGAGCAAGTTCAGTTGTCATACATGGCATATGGAGAAAAGGGCTAGAGAGAGAATACAAATATTGAATAGTACAAAGAAGATGGAAGAGAAGATAGAGAGAAAAAGGTCTAGAAAAGGAGACATCTGGGACTGAGGAACAGCGAAAGCTCAATGGTCAAAAACAGGTGGCAGGTGGCAGAGAAAGTTCAGTTGTCATACATGGCATATGGAGAAAAGGGCTAGAGAGAGAATAAAAATATTGAATAGTACAAAGAAGATAGAAGAGAAGATAGAGAGAAAAAGGTCTAGAAAAGGAGACAAGAGTAAGAGGAAGAAAGGAGAGTAAATAGGAAAAGGAATACAAGAGCAGGACAGACAGGAATGGGAAGATGCACATGAAACAGAAATAAATAGTAGGGAAAAGGTTGAGAGAGGCTGTAGGGGCATATTTTGGAGTTTGGGAATGAATAGAGAAAGTATGAGAGAACCTAAAGAAGCAAAATGAGAGCTAGGTACATGTATAGAAATGATGACTGGAGATGTTAAGTATAATTTATAGCTTATCATGTTTTGGCCAATACACCTGGGCCAATGTGATTTCAAAGCATAATTTTGCACTTTATGTTCTAAAACGGTCAGTGTCAGATCAAATAATCACTTTGCATAGTAGTCTTTAAACTACTAATATGGTCTAACCATTGTTGGTTGATACGCATTGCTGTTTGCAGATTGCTTAACTGAGGTATCCCCTTGTTATTTGTGGCTATATGCTCTTGGTGAGGAATGCTGATGCCTTCTCTTTTATTGCATATCAGCCATGTCTACATTTGCTGGAAAGTACTACTTACTGAGAAATTAAAGTTCTATTAAGGAAGAGATTTGGCTTTCTAGTGTGCATATAAATATGGCAATTTCTTAGTTGTTCATAACATGAAGCTTGACTTTTATATGCACCCATATTAATGCCGAATAATCCATCTGCAAGTAAATATTTTCCATTTCTGGTACACATGGCGAGCAGCAATACTTTCTACATTCAGCACTCAGAAATGTGCATGCTTGTCCAAGCAATGTTATCCACATTTAGAGAGCTACCTTGAGGGTCCTATGCTAGGAGCCAACTGCATTTGAAAGAGTAAAGAATGCCCATAACTCTGGAAGTAGAGGACCCTGTAGCATCCATATAGGAGGTACCATGCAAGCACCGTCAAAGAGAGAGGTTATTACAGAGCAGGATCCTAGATGCAAACTGTGAAACCATCACTTGGAGCACTAGAGGCAGAGCAGCTGATTGTGACCTCAGCCAGACCACAGGCCTCAAATGGACCAATCCTGGGCTCACACAATCACCTATACTTTACCATGCATAGCTGTATTGTTGGTCAATGTCTAACAAAGGTCTTCTTTTGTACAACACTTTTCACACGACCAATATCAGATCATGTCCATGCAGTTTTGATTGGTGCGTTTGAGGAAATGTAATTGAACTAACCATCTTTTGTCACAACCTTACAATGAAATTCATTGTGGGACCTTCCCAACTTCCCCTGTAAAATGACATTTCAATTCCATTTAGATTTGCCCATTGTTGCATCCCGAAAATGTTTAAAACACACTGTTCACCGCTAATTTCCCAAAATGTTCTTGATAGACATGCTGCAAGCTCTTTGTAAAGTTATTATTAAATAAGTGCCAAGTTAAAATAAAACGTCACTCACAATGCTGGTCAGAATTGGGAAACTCCACCCTTTATGAAGAGAGCACAGCTTTAATTTTAGGTCATAGCTGAGGGCCATACCCCACCAAAAATATACTGCTGGCTACGGGCCTTATACTATGGTTTTCAGGCTCATTTATGTAATGTTGACCCCAGAATTAGAGATAGGGCCTCAGGCTCCATCAGATACTAGCAGAAATGGATGGTTCTCTTTCTGAAGTGGAGAGAACTGGAGCTGTGGAGCGGAAGAGAGGTGGTCTGGTGTCAGACTAGTGAGTATTAACAGGGATGCGAAGTGCGGCAGTTCGCGGTTAGATTGCAGTGATTGTGAAGTTGGATGGTGTTTTGCAGAGATGTTTTGAATGTTGTGTGAGTGTGGTGATTTATAGAGAAATTGAAATGGTTATCGGGTCCTACGTGGCTTAAGATCCTGGGATAGTTTAAAAGGTGCAGAAGGCACCATTTTATATTGTCTGCTGAATATTTGTGGTCATTGTGGGCCATCCACAATGACCAGGTTAAATTAGAAGTTAGCTCTGTGCAAATTTGAGAGAATTGGTATAGTGGATCTTATTGCACTGAGAGAAAATGTACTGATTTAGATGTTACCCTGCAGGTCGAGGTTTCATCGGAAGTGGTTGCAGACTTTCTTGTGTGATTGAAACTGATCATTCTGTAGTAGCAGACAAAAGTTTATTGTATTGTATTTTGCATGCGCGTGATGCTTCAAAGCAAGTGTGCGTGCAGATTGTAAAGGAGGGGGAACTGCTGCAGGGAGAGAGATCTACGTCACAGTGTGCCTCGCTGGTATAGGTCGGTTGATGTGGTATTGGGCTGCTATTGATGGGTAACGTCATAAACTTCCATGCTGTGATTGGTGGTTGTGGCGATGTAAAGGATTGTGGATATGGCGCTATTTTGAAATGAATTGAATTATTCCGAAAACTTTGGAAAAAGTAAGGGCCTGATTACAACTTTGGCGGAGGAGGTTAATCCGTCCCAAATGTGATGGATATCCCACCCGCCGTATTACGTGTATCCTATGGAACTCGTAACACGGTGGGTGGGATATCCGTCTCATTTGGGACGGATTAACCTCCTCCGCCAAAGTTGTAATAAGGCCCTAAATGTTTTAAAATAATACGAGACATGTTTAGAGGAGATATTTATATCTCCAGTAGGGATGGAAAAGAGGTGCCTCCCGAAGGTACTCCAGGTCATTATATGGTGAGAAATGTAGGGCTTCATATGTGTGTTTGTCTTGGTCAATGGTACAAGATCACAGAAAAAGATGGTCTATTGAGATTCCTGCAATATGGCACATTTAATTTAGGAATCATTAAAAATTTGAGGAGAGCGCTTTAAGAAATGAAGCCATCTCCTAGACCAGCTTGAGAATGTGCTGCTCTTGCAAAAGAAAGAGAGAAATACCAAAGTAGGGTAAAGAAAGCTGTTATGCAGATGCTAGATGGGATGCTGAACAGAAAAGGTGGAGAACAGACATGATAGCGGGAGTCAAGCTGTGCCCAGCTCTGACTACGTATGCGAATGAGGGGAAAGGAAAACAACACAAAAAATAGAAGAAAAGAAACTGGAGGAGCCTGATGACATGAGTATGAATAGTGATGGGGATTCTGGAGTTAGCCTTTTGGACGTGTTACTTTCTGAACGTCCATCCGCTTATCATGAAAAAAGAGAAAGAAGTGTAAATCAGATTGTTGGTGGTAGTGGCTCAGTTGCTACCGCGACTGCCCCAACCAAAATGACCCCTGGTCCGTTAGGAGTTCCTTCCACTAGTGTGCCTTGTAAGTTTAGAAGAGGAGGACAATGTGCCCCCATTGATCCTACAGTGAGTACTGTGGATGCACTTTCAGTTCCAGTTACTATTGGTCCTGTAGTCCCTATGTACAAGACAGAAGGTCCTGGGAGAAATACATATCATCTGAATGTACCTGGTAATGCTGAAAGACAGGGCAGAGTGCCAAATGTTTCGAATGCCAGGGACTTTGTTCCTTTAATTCCAGCTCATACTAGCACTCCATGTCAGGCAAGTGCAGACACGACGATGAATATGTCAGGATGTGCTTCAATAGGTTCTTATCAAAAGATGCCTACCCATACTACTTCCGCAATGGAACCACCTGTGAATCCGATAAATAATGTCCAAGGAAATGATTCCAACCCAACAGTTTCTGTGGTTACACGATCTATTAGCAAGAAGATAGATTTTCTTTAATGAAAATACCCCATCTAAGGAGAGCACGAATACAGGTGAGTGAGGGAATGCTTTCATCACCCCCAAGGGAGAGAACCTTAGATGTGACAAAACTAATGGCAGCATTGGACGCAATGATTGTTGGAAATCTTGGTTTGGAATGGCTAGCCACATATCAAGAATATGAGCTTACTTTCATGTGTAGGGACATTACTAGAGGAGTGGGCCAGAGGAGACAAAGGCATGGCATGGCCTGGGTATGTGGTCATAATTGCGAATCTTACAACCAGTCTGAGGGTCATAGTTGGGATTTTTGTTTTATAAAAAAATCAACTTGCATTTCTGCACAAATGCTATATTTAAAAAAAAGGAAATTGACAATTGCATTTGTGTACATTTTTTTCTGGTGATGGGGAATTACATTGAAATGAAACACAGTGCAACAAAGAAATGCAGATTATAATAGGCTCCAAATCGAATGATTACTACAGTATCAGTGGATAGATTGCACATTGCAAGACTTTTAGGGCCAGATGTGTCAAAAAAGTGCTTTGCAATATCCTAATAGGGAATTTTTGTACTGCATACTTGGCGTAGCCTTAGAGTTAGACAAGAGTGAACCATTCATATATAGTGAAGTGGATGGCCACCCCGTGTCATTTGTGGTTGACACTGGTGCCATCTGTTCTACTCTGAGAACAGCAGAAGTCCCAAACCTACCCCTCTTGGGAAAAAACAATCCAAGTTGTTGGTGTGCAAAATAAACAGATGACAGTTCAGGATACTGCCACAGTTCTAGTGAAACCAAGGCCATTTGAAGACAATCACAAGTTCATATTATGTGACTGCAGTCAGTAAATCTCTTGGGAAGAGATTTGTTGGTTTAATTAAATTGTGTCATTTATTCTACCCCAGCAGGAATAGATGTTCATACTCAAGATGAAGATGCTGCCTTTATGTTGATGAAAAATGAAGCATATTGCATGTTACTGACTCTGTAAACAGTTGAAGGATCTGCCCTTGGATTTGAGCGAAACTGTTAAGCACGAAGTGTGGGATTTTTCAGGAAAATAAATTGGACTAAAAAAAAGTGTAGAACCTGTCGGAATCAATGTTAATCCAAATGTTGAGTTCCCAAAGACTCCAGAGCACAACTTGACCCCTGAGGTGATTGCTGGAATAACCCCTCTAATAGATTCCATGATTCAGCAGGGGATTCTGAAGGAGATAATTGGAAGTGCTTGTAACTCTCCCAACATGGGTCTTCAGAAACCAAATGGAAAGTAGAGGAGTGTACATGATGTGAAAAAAATAAACAGTATTGATATTCTTTGTTGCCCTGAGGTACCAAATCCAGCTGTGATATTGTTTCAGATTCCATGTGAGGCTGAGTGGTTCACTGTCATTGACACGTGTCAGGTCTTCTTTTTGATACCGTTGCATACGGACTGTTATATTTTAGGTTATGGAACCTTTATAGTGTATGTTCTGGAATGGGATGTAGAGGGTTAAAGGGAGATAGCCAGGATGACCAGTGCTAAGACGAGCTGTGAAGAGGAGTACTGTGCTGCTGGAAATAAAGATAGCTTCTAATACCTCTTATCATGTTTGGAACTGATTTCTACAATATCTTACAAGCAGTAAATTTACAAAGTACGAGCAGGTGATTCTGGCTGCAGAGAATATAACAGTCAAACAATGTGAAATTTTGAATCCTGCTACCCTATTGCCAATAGTGGGTCAAGGATCAATTGAAAATTGTGAAGGAGACCACGGTTGCCTTGATGTCACTGAACTATGGGCCAGATGTAGGTAAGTAAAAAATTGCGACTTGCAATTTGCGAGTCATAGCGACTCGCAAATTGCAACCTGCAATACGAGATGCAGAAAGGTGTCTCAGACACCTTCTGCGACTCACTATGGGGTAGCAAAGACCCACCTCATGAATATTTATGAGGTAGGTCGCAGTTTGCGACCCCATAGAGAGTCTAGGCACTCACAGGGATGGTGGCCTGCTGGAGACAGCAGACCACCATGTCCGTGACTTCTTTTTTAATAAAGCAGTTTTTTTTTTCTTTTTGCAGCCCGTTTTCCTTAAAGGAAAACGAGCTGCAAAAAGAAAAAATACCGAAACCATTTAGTTTTGGTTTTTTCAGAGAAGGCAGTGGTCCATAGGACCACTGCCTGCTCTGAAAAAATATTTTTTGGGGCATTCACAAAGGGGAAGGGGTCCCATGGGGACCCCTTCCCTTTTGCGAATGAGTTACCATCCACTTCAAGTGGATGGTAACTGCGAGTTGGTTTGCGACCGCATTCCCGGGCCCAAAGCAACTCTGCATGGCGATGCGGTCGCAAATAGGAAGGGAACACCCCTTCCTATTTGCGAGTCGCAGCCACAAATTGCGAGTCGGTACCGACTCGTAATTTGCGGTTGTGCATCGCGTTTGTCCTTTTGCGCCTCGCAAACTGCGTTTTTTGCAGTTTGCGAGGCGCAAAAGGCTTGCTACAGCTGGCCCTATGTACCAATCCCAGACCAGACACACGGTACAATAAATCTGATTATGTCCTTTATCTTGATCGTTCGTGTTTGAGAGAGAGTGGAGGAAGTCTGAGAGCAGCCTATGCTGTCTGTACTCTGTCTCGATTTATCAAAGCTTCATGGCTTAAAGGAATATTTTCTGCCCAAGTAGCTGAATTTATTGCTCTTACAAGAGCTTGTTGTGTCTCTGATCAATTGAAAGTGAAGATCTTTACCGATAGTCAGTATGGCTTTGGCGTAGGTCATGACTTTGGGCAACTGTGATCTCAGCGAGGATTTATGACGTCTTCTGAATCTCCATTATGGAACGGTGAACAAGTGAAGGATCTCCTTGATGCACTACAATTGCCTGAGAAGGTTGTAGTGGTCACGTGCATGTGACATTGGGCAATAGGTATGGCGATAAATTGCAAAGTATTGTGCACACAATGTTTGTACATTTAAAGGGGGAATTTACAAATGAGGACTAATTTTAACCTCTTGTCGACAACAGCTGACACCTGGGATAAGATGAAAAGGTTACAAAAAGGGGTGTCTGATGAAAAACAGCGAGGTTGGGTTGGAGCAGATTGTTTCAAAAGAAATTATGACATCTAGGTTTCAATGGATGGAGGACCATTGTTGCCCAATAGTTTGTCACCTTCTGTGGCTCGACATTTTCATGGCCCTGCTCACATTGGTAGGGACAATATGGTAATGTTAAATTCAGAGTGATGGCTGAAGTGCTATGTCACGGTTGTGTTATGTGCAAATAGAACAACCTTGGAAAGAAGTCTGCAGTTACATTGAGCCACAGAGGGAGATCAGGGGGGACCTTTTAACAGAATTCAGATGGATTTAATTGAGATGCCTGTGTGCAATGGACTGAGATATGTTTTGGTCATTGTATGCATCTTTTCCCGTTGGGTTGAAATGTACCTAACTAGGCGAAATGATAGTCTCACTGTAGCTAAATTGTTATTGAGGGAACTTATCTCGAGGTTTGGCTTCTCAACCTCTTTGGAATCAGATCGAGGTACTCATTTCAACAATGAGGTACTAAAGTTATTATGCGCAGCATTACAGATGGATTAGAGATTGCATTTCAGCTACGCACCTGAGGCTTCAAGTGAATGGCACGCTGAAATCGAGATTGGCAAAGGTGTGTGCTTCAACATCTTTGAAATGGCCTGATGCTGTGCCCCTTGTGTTGATGAGTCTTCAGAGTATACCTGACCGAAAGACTGGACTGTCCACCCATGAAATCTTGATGGGGAGGGTGATGGGACTCCCAGCAATTCCTGTAAATGCATTTGTGAATATAACTGATGACATGGTCCTAGACTATTACAAAGGACTAGCTGTTGTTGTAAGTTCTGTGTCTCATCAGGTTGGAACAGTCACTGCCTTCCCACAACAGGAACACTGCCATGACCTCAGTCCCGGTGATTGGGTCTTTGTGAAGAAACATGTCAGGAAGGGGTGTCTGGAACCTAGTTGGTTTGACGTTATCAGGTGATCCTGAAACAGAACCAATCGAAGTTCGGAGTCAGAATCAGACCCTGGAGAAGGGATGAGTGCTATCTGGAAGCGAGCAGAAGCTGGAGACTCTTGGCCGAGATGACAGGAGCGTAAAAGAGTGAACCTGCCTCAGCAGCATGACAAAGGTATAAGACAGATGAAGTAAAAAAGAACAAGAATACCAAGTTGTAGTATTCTTCACCTTAATAGACCTATTTTGCAAATGACACAGACCAGAAATTCTGGGAATGTTGTCATCAGCATACTGGTTCAACTGAGCCTCCGTGAACTGGACATTGTTATTAACCTGTATTTGGAATTTTCATTGTCATCTAGAAACATAGTTTATGCATATA
This sequence comes from Pleurodeles waltl, assembly GCF_031143425.1. NCBI lineage: Eukaryota > Metazoa > Chordata > Amphibia > Caudata > Salamandridae > Pleurodeles > Pleurodeles waltl. Next base: position 964,444,276 of record NC_090439.1, read on the forward strand.
TTAGAGTCATTTATATTGATCGAGATCGAGGGTTAGGAAAAAACACCTAGGCCCCAGTAGAAGAAAGAGGGTTGTCATTTTGAATAACATGGAGTAGGGTAAGGAAGTCTTTGATGAATGATCGTTGAACATTTGAGTTTTATTTCCTGATTGCATTGGTATAATCAACAAAGAGACATTTACTGCTGCTATTCATTGCTTAGTATTAGATCTGATTCTAAAAACGTAACGGAGTCAAATTGAAGAAAAAGACGTAGGTACATAATAGGTGCTTTATTGCTTGTCTTGCTCACAATATTAATAATATTGCCAGTTTGACTGTTTTTTCTCACTAATCCTGTAGAGGGAGGGGTGACTTCTGATATTCCTTCACAAACTATTAGTTCTAGGAAAGATAATAGGTTAAATGAGAAAGCATTACATGTAGATACATCTAGAGGCGATTATTCTGAAAATGTATATTTCTGCTTGTTATATGAATAAGTAGAGACCATGAAGGCCAGGGACTGCTATGTATGTACTCAGTTGTCTGCATCTATTCCAGAAGGTATTACTTATCATCACATTCCTGTGACTTATGGAATTTCTGGTAGTCTGTTGTTGAGTCTATTTTATGGGACGGGGCATTATCAGTATAATTTTTCCAGTTATGACATGGTTATTTCAAAAATTCCTACAGTTAAACATTTAAATAAATGTCCAGCCCATTTGGAAATAAAAATCATTGCAAGATTTTTCAAACCAACCTGTTTCCACCTTAGATACCATATATGCACATAGACACAACTTAACTTGTCTTTTATCAGATATAGAAAATAAGTTCTTGAAATCAGTTGAAGACAGGAGGAGAGATTTGGAAGCTGGATCACAGTCAGATGATCTTTGTCGAAGTCAGAATAAATGGACAAAAGAAGAAATAGAACACCAGTTAGCTGGAAATCTAACTGTTTGAGTTTTAGATTCAGAACACAAAGGAAGATTGTGCATCAGGATGGAAAGGTCCACCACTGACAATGTGTTCGTGGGAAAGTGTGAATGTGAGCACACATTTGAATTTTGGGGAAATTTCAAGTTGTATTTGGATGGAAAAGATTCAGTGGTTCCTGGCGTTTATTTTATTTGTAGAAAATGGGCATATTTTAGACTGCCCACTATGTTACGTAGGAATTGTTTTCTCCAGGATTTATCATGTGGAACACTTTAATAATCCGGTTTGGACACAAGAGCTTAGACCTAAGCGAGGAGTGAGTGCAGGAGAAGCAGTTGGAGACATTTTTGGTGCTATGGTCCCATCTGTGGGAGTGATTTTGAATGATTTGAAAATCAAAAGGTTGTCTAGTATAGTGGACAAACTAGGCACGAGTACTGCTGTAGCATTATTGGTTGTCAGTACTGAAATTATAGCGATTAGATCAATGGTTTTTCAAAATCGACCTGCGTTGGAGATGTTGCTCGCAAAAGAGGACGGAGTCTGTCAGATGCTTCAAGTTCAACAATGCTACACTTTTATCACAGATAAAAGTAAGGATTTGCAGAAGTATATAGAACTGGAAACAACAGGTGCATGGGAAGCGATAGAGAATGGATTTTCTTCTATAGGCAGCTGGTTTGGTAACATGGGAAGTGGAATAATAGGGTTTGTGTTAAAACCATTGTTGATTCTTTTGACTGTGACCATAGTTTTGTTAGTAGCAGTGCTTTAAATGGGCCGGTACTCTCCGGTACTGAGTACCGGCACTTTTTTATTTTGCGAGGGAGAGTACCGGCATATCTCAAGAAAAACATAATACTTTTAATTGGAGAGTACCGGCACTTCTCAGAAACAAGCAGGTACTCTGGTACAGAGTACCTGCACTTCTATTTTTCCATTTAAAGCACTGGTTAGTAGGATATCGAATTTGCTGCAGAATGAAGGTTCAACAAGGCAGGAAGAGAGCAGAGGTTGAATTTGAAGATAGTCAGTGTAGATGCTACAATGATATGAAGCATTGGAGGAATCCAGGTGAAAGTTGTTCGAAACAACTAGGTTTGAGAGAGTCTTATTCAAGAATGAAAGTGGATTTGTGATGGCTCTAAAAGTCATCAGAGGGAGGGTTGAAAGAACGTAGCTTGGCTGTGCCCCTACGTCTCTGAAATAAGAATGTGAAAGGGTGGTCACTTTATGGTGGTCAGAATTTGGTGGTCATTTTTTGTATAACATAATGAAGTCATTTAATGTAATTACTGCACTGCAAAGCATATGAGTGGAGTGCACCATTGCATATAACATTTAAGTAACGTTTCATGTATATCTATTTGAAACTAACGTTTACAAAGTATCATTCTTTATAATCATTTTGTATATTCCCACATGTAATGCTTAGAATTAATTTAATCTGAAAGTATATTCATGTTTTATTAACATGGCTGGAGTGACAGCCTACACATATATTTTTCTTCTTTTTACATTTAACTTTCAATGTGGAGATTGTTTTTCTTAAATATTTTCGCTCAGAGATGCAGGTGTTAGGAGCTGAGACAGAGTTAACAAGAAGCTTATTATTCATGAGAGATAAGAAAGCCTGAGACGAGCTATGCCAGGTCAAAAAGGAATGTTCTGGAAGTTGGCGGCTGTAGCGCTTTTGAAATTGCTGAGACAAAATACGAGGTCTCTGAAAGTTGTAACTTCTTATTAAATTTAATTGGAGGTTCGATCGAGAAGCTTCTACTGTGATGTCATAGTTTTGGGAAACTTGGATTTAAAGAAGGTTTAGTTAGTGAGAGAAGACAGAATCTTTTCGCCCTTTGAGTTGAACAAACCCTGCTGAGGTACAGACCCCATATTTCCTATGTGGCTTTATGCCACTGTACCTCTTTTAACAGAATATTTAACTGAATTTCCGGTTGCAAACCCATTCTCAAATACTCTTTTAGAATTAGAATAGTTAGGTTTTAGTTTAAATGGTTAGACAGGAAAACTTGGTTAAGGTGTTGAAGAATCACATGCTATTTCTGATTTTCTGTATTGTGGCATTCGAAGTCTTGGTCTTGCACATGCTGACTAATTTTAATATTGTTTGACGCTTTAACTCTCCATTGGTGATTTTATATATCTATATTATGGTCTTGAGACTCATTTGTGTAACATTGATTTTAAGTCTGTAATAAAGCCCTATAAATCTTTGGTTTGACTCTGAATATTATTGTGTGACATTAAGGTTGCACAGAAATTGATTGAAATTGTTTAATAACTGTCTCTCTCTCTACCCCTCGGAACTGAGAATAACAGATTAATCAAACCCCAGAATTAGAGATAGGGCCTCAGGCTGCACCAGTAGCCTGCTGGGGCATCAGACCACCATGTCTATGATTTCTTTTTCAATAAAGCAATTTTTTTTTGTAATGCAACCCGTTTTCCTTGAAGAAAAATGAGATGCATTACAAAAAGAAAACTAAAAAGTTTTCTTTTCACTTTTTAAGAATAGGGAGTGGTCCCTGGGACCCCTTCCCATTTGAGAAATGTGTTACCCCCAACTTGAACTTGGTGGTAACTGCGATTGTTTTGTGACCGCATTCCTGGTCGCAAAACAATCATACATGGCCCTGAGAGCGGCTATTAGGAAGGGACGCCCTTGGCACACTCCTTCCTAATAGCGAGTCCCACTCCCTATTTTTCGAGTTGGTAACAGGTTACCTTCTTGCAAAATAGGGATGGTACAAGGCATAAAGCCTTTTACCAGTCGGAAACGGCTCGATGGGCCATTTGCAGCCAGTAAAAGAGCTTCATAACATCTGGCCCTTACTGTCTTCTATGAGAGCACTATTGTCTTTGTGCAAGAACTTATAGACAACACCTTAAGCTAAAAAATAAAGGCTTTCATTTGTGCAAAATGTGACTGGCTTGCACTGACTCATAGCCCCAGCCAAGAACCTCCAGTCATTACTAGAAAAAACAAGAGAACAATACCTACACAGTGATACCATAGCTAAATGCATGCCAAGAACACTAGTACACACTGAAAATGGCTAGTGCAAGGTTACAAAAGGATCTTCCCATCATAGGCCCCTTCAGCTGTAATCAGACACCTCTTGGAAAATGACACACATGTCAGCACCAGCTGCCAAGTGTGGCCACTCATTCTAATCTAGTCAGTGCTGAGTAGGAAACACAAAAAATAAACAGGCCGGTCATGGCTCTCTGTATCCTTGGTTTTGGAAAGGTTGGAGGATTTACTATTAATTGGAGGTAAAGACAGTGTGTCTGAGAAAAAGGATGACTCTCTGTGAGTTCCACTACCAAATGTTATGTTAGATTTTTTTGTGCTTTGCAGTGTGTTGCTGCGCTATGCTATGGTATATTATGGCATGGTGTGTTATGGTATAGTCTTGTGTTTGTATGGTGAAGCATGTAACTCTGGTTTCAATTGCACTGATTCTGTGAGCCTAGAGATATTGGCCCTCTTTACAACCCTGGCGGTCAAAGACCGCCAGGGCTGTTTTGACGGAAACACTGCCAACAGGCTTGCGGTGCTTCACATGGGATTACGACCGCGGCGGAAGCGCCATGGTCGCACACCGGGACCGGGAGTTTCCCGCCACATTGGTCCCGGCAGTTGTAATCCCCCGGGGCAGCGCTGCCCAGAGGATTACGAGTCCCCCTCCCGCCAGCCTTTTCATGGCGGTATGAACCGCCATGAAAAGGCTGGCAGAAAGGGGACTTGCGGGGCCCCCTACCATGGCCCCATGGAGCTTTTCACTGTCTGCACAGCAGACAGTGAAAAGCGCGACGGGTGCAACTGCACCTGTCGTACCACCGCCGACTCCATTTGGAGCCGGCTCCCGTGTTGCGGCCGAGATCCCCGCTGAGATCTCCAATTAGACACCGCAGGAGAGCAGCTGCCCGCCAAAGTTGAAATGAGGGCCATTGTGTTCTAGCAACCTACAGAAGTACACCATGTGCCCATTTACTTGTGCATGGCGGCACAGACACTTCCTCTCCTACCGGGTTTACTAAACATCCAGATGAGCACACCGTTTTGTACGTCACATATTTTGTTTTATTGGGCTTCCTCCTTGTATATAAAATTACTGTTGAATATATTTGTTCCTTTATGTTAAAGAATCTGCAGTTGGTAAATATTTTTCATCAATGCATTCCTGAATTGATGCAACATACATTAATGAACACAAGATACGATTAGTATGTTCCTTTGTGTACTGGCAGGACACAATGGGGGTTGGCTGACTTTTGGCACCGTATGGACCCCTTGATCAGGGACTACTCTTTCTTGTCAGGTCCCCATGAACTACATGTGCAGCTAGATCCGGTTTTGTGTACCCCAGATCTTCAAGGAAGAGTTTGAAAAGTTGAAAACTTGGCGAGGACCATATCCGGCCATAACCCGGTCCTCTTCCACCTGGGCTGGGAACAGGCGTGATCCTGTATTCCTACTTGGATGCTAAAGTCGGAGTCTCTGGAAAACCCAATATTTTGTGATACTGTATGCGACCGTATACAACTATACTTTGAGGCTAATACTGGCTCTGCGTCCTCCCCACTACTGAAGTGGGATGCCTGTAAAACAGTAATGGGGGGAAATGCATGTCAGGGACTGTGGGGGTTAAGCGTACTCTAGTGGCTGACTTGGTGGCTACAGAAGAGGAATTAAGAGATGTGGAGGTGTGTTGGCTTGGCCGCCCTAACCTGCAGCAAATGCTCTTTGATACTAAGGAGAGGCTAGTGGGACTGGCTGAGAAACTTAGATGCTACAATTATGAGGAATACAGGAGAGCGAGACTGCACTGGTAAGCTGTTGGCTTGATTGGACAATCCTGCCAAGCACAGCTCGGTTATAGTGGAACTTGAAACTGATCAGGGTGCCAGGCTTTATAGACAGTCAGAAATCAACCAACACTTCAGAGAATACCATATTGACCTCTATGTGAGTGCCTCTGAACTCACAGGAGAGGCTTTTGCCAGGTTCTGGACCATTTGCCTCTCCAGATTCTGACCCCTGAGAAAGCCAAGAGACTAGGTGGAGTTATTATACCTCAGAAGATAAGGGGAGCCATGAAGGAGATGGCCCGGAAGAAAACATCTGGAGCAGATGGGATTCAAGTAGAGTTTTACACCATAGACTCAGATCTATTGACTCCTAAGCTAGTGGACCTATAAGGGGTGGTTATGGAAGCGGGCCGCCTCCCGCCCTCTACCGGTGAGGCAATGATTATCCCTCTATTGAAACCTGGCAGACCAGCACATGATTGCACAGCGTACAGGCTACTGTGGATGCTTAACATTGACTATAAGATCATTAGTAGGATCCTGGCTACCAGACTACTTCCATTTATGATGAAAATAGTATACCCCTATCAGGCAGGATTCATACCTGGCCAAAATCTGGCAATCAACATCAGGAGACTGCTGGCCCTATTGAAGGTGGACACCTATGACTGAGAAAAGGCAGCAGTCTTTGCTGTGGACATTGCAAAAGTATTTAATAGCTTGGAGTGGGATGTCCTGTACAGAGTAATGGATGCCTGGGTTTAGGACAAGGTTTCATTGCCTGGACCCCCTACTCTATATGAACCCTACAGCCAGAGGAAAAATGAGCCATGTCATATCTGAGAGATACGAGGTGGGCAGAGGAACTAGGCAGGGCTGTCCCTTCTCACCTCTGCTCTTTGTATTAGCAATGGAGTCTTTAGCTAGCTGTACCAGGTCGGGGGTAGTCTTGATAGTCAGGGGCCAACTGCAAAATATTAACTTATATGATGATGACCACCTACTGTTCCTCAGTGATACAGCTTCAGACCTCACGGGGCCGGGAGGTTATTGGAGGAATTCAGGTCATTATCAGGATCGAATGCCAATTGGTGGAAATTGAAGCTATTTCCAGCACTAGCGGTCGGACGCTGCCTAATGGCCTGACGCTGCGCTAATGGGAATCCTGGTGCCTACAATACTTAGGGGTTAAGAGCTTCCATGACCCGGCTGACTTGCTGGATGGGAATGTTGTAGGAGCAGTCCGTGCACCTAGGATATCTATTTGATTTCAGGGCATCACTTCCCTTGTCAGTAGCAGAACGGGTTGCCCTGTTAAAATGGTGGCGCTCCCCTGGTTACTATATTTCTTTGTGACTCTGCCAGTATGGATCCCTTGGCCATATTTTGAGAACTAGATTCACTCATGGTAGCCTTCCTATGGTAGAGGTCTCGGACGAGTGACAATGACGACACTGCAATACCCTGTAGATGATGGAGGTCTAGCAGTCCCTGAATTTGAGGCTTATTACCTCGCAGCACAACTTCAGTGGATCTCCCAGTGGATAGCACCCAGGTCATCCCGGAATGTGAAATAGCACAACATATCCCTGAGTTCCCAAAACTATTTTGTACGCTCCTGTAGATAGGTGAACCACCTGCTGGTGGTACTACCGAGTTCCATGCACTGAGATGCTGTTTGAACAGGTGTTTACAGAAAACCCATACATGGATCGCATACTCTTCAGATATGCCCTTAGGCATGCTGGAGGTATTACCACATGGGTGGGAGTGGTGAGGCCTTGCTGACTGGATAGCTGCAAGAGCAACGCAAGTGGGTTAAATGTTCCGCGATAAGGAACTGCTACCCTTTGAAGATTTTCTCACAGAGTTTAACTTATCCTAGAGACACTTCCTGCTCCACAGAGCAGTGTTTGCGGGAATCAGGGCTCAGTGGGGAGTGGGCTTGAATTTCAAAATGTGTAATGTTGTTTGCCATCTTGTTTTGTAACTCAATAACATTATATTTCTAGGCATGCAGGAGTTTTAATTTTCGAACATTTTGTTTTCCGTTGTGAAGAAATTTTTCTTTGCTTTGTGATTATTGTGGAATGTTGTTTTAATGAACAGGGTATTCAAGAGACACTTGCAGTATACAAACTACTTTGTGTATGTTATCTTGTTACAGATAGTGTAAGTTTGAAGGACTCAGGGAAAATCTTGTATTGTGAGAAAACTTGAGAACCTATTGAGTGTGTATTTGTATCATTTTGCTTTTGACCTGTTTGGACAGTCTTTTGAGAACTGACTGTAGGTGTGTAAAATGTTAGAGTGTGTGTGTTTTTTGTCAGAAGTGAACAGAGCAGTTCATGCGGAATGAAGCAGGGTAGAGTAAGAGAGTTTAGAGTATTCTTTCAGAGGGAGGACTGACTTTTCTTCATCCTTCCCTGAGGCGACATCATGCTGGTTCATCCTCTGCATTATAACATGTTGATTTAATTTGTATTGCATAATATTTGATGCATGCACGTTTTGAAAATTGTTACTGATCCGATTTTCGCCTTTTGTAAATCATTAACTTTTATGAAACCTTCATGGTTTGATACCCAGTACTTTTTGTCCTTCTTGTGGAGCCTAATGTGCTTCACGTATTATTGAATGTATTGTTTTTTTGACTAAGTTGCGGAGGGGGAGCACCAAAATGTAGGGGATTAACGCCACTCTTGGTTTATCTGTGAGCACTTTATAGTCTTCTAATTTGTCACACAGAAAAGTGTTAACAATTACAATGTGGTGATGAAAAGGACAGCAAAACAAGGTCATAAGAATGAGATGGGGGCAGAACTTGTCAAGATGGCTGACAGGATCAAAAACCGGTGTGCTCCTATACTTACTGTCAGAATCTTGTATAATCCTCACATTAAACAGGCTAAAACCTGCTTGGATTGATGATCGGCACTTGCAGAACTCTGACGGAACCTGGCACACTACCTCTAGACATAGCATGGCTTGATGATCGGCACTTGCAGAACTCTGACGGAACCTGGCACACTACCTCTAGACATAGCATGGCTTGATTCTGGTATAGTTCCCGATACATCTTCTTTGTGTCTTATTTCTGGATGATCAGCCAGGCCCTGTTGTACAAGGGTGCTGGTCTATCAGGGAGGTCTACTGGAGGGTGCAAGTTGTGTCCCCATGCCCTCTTCGGATTGATGTGGGAGCACAACAACTTTGACTGCAAAGACTGCTTGGAGACCCAACTGCGCATTTCAGAGGTTCACTGGCAGCCTGACTCCAAAATTGCGTCTGCTCGACTTCTGAACTGCTGATATGGTTACCAGATTTGACCCTTCTTGCTGGAGAATTTCATCACTGGGGAATTGTGCCTGGGAGGGCCCTTCAGTGGGTGTGACCACCGGCCCAACCTACCTCAACGAAAGTGAACTTCCACACTCCCACACCCAACCTCCGATCAGCCGACCTCGCCCTAGCCACAGTCCCCCGCATCCAACGCACAACCACAGGAGGCAGGTCCTTCTCCTACCTCGCCCCCAAAACCTGGAGCTCCCTCCCCACCAACCTTCGCAAAACCAAAGACCTCCTGCTCTTCAGAAAGAACCTCAAGACATGGTTGATCAGTGACCCTCCATGCCCCACCTGAATCCCCCCCCAGCGCCTTGAGACCCTCACGGGTGAGTAGCGCGCTCTACAAATTTTTTTGATTGATTGAATTATGTCCCTGCGCCTTCTTTTCATTGGCACTGGGATAGTACGGCCCACACATGGGAGGAGAAGTAATTGCCTAATGTTTTGTTAACTGGTTAAAACTGATGCATATGTTGCGAATTAGTGGTCAGATCTCTCTGTACATTTTTGTGCGGTTATTGACTTTGGCTGCGTTACCATCTGGGCTTAGTGGGCAAAACACTGACATAGCTACAGAGCACAACATATTGACTTACTAGATTGTTGGTTTGTTGTAGGCAGGAACATGGGGCACATTATCACAGTGAACTCACATCTTCTTCCTCCCCATAGGGTGCACGCACAGGTCGGTATATTCTTACACATGTTGGGTAATTCAAAACCAAATCCAGGGTTGGGTTTATTTTTTATGTTAAATCTTAAGACTGACACAATACAGACATTGCCCCACACCAATCATCCACAGTACAATATCACTAAATAAAGGTGTAGGGTCTGGATCTGAGGGAATGGCACAGTAGGAAACTTTTCAATGCTAAAACCTCACAAGCAGAAAGTCCTCCACCAAATACAAACTTTTCGCTTGAAGCATTAGGGGAAAGGGGATCACAATGAAGAGACATTAAATATAATCTTGGATACAGAGTAAGGAAGTGGCCATTGCATGCCTACAAGAAACATATTTGAAAACTGAAGGAGCTAAACTCCAAAAGAGATTGCGGGTCTTACATTTTACACAGCAGATTCCTGTTGTCTAAGGGCATGCTGAAATGAATTAAAGATGCGTACCATTAGTAGCACTCAGTATTAAAGTAGACGTAGAGGGTAGGTACACAAAAGTGAATGGGACACTGGACGCCAGACCACAAGTGTATACGCCCCTCCCCACAACAGCACAATAGAATACCTTGACAAATTAACTTCCACTTAATGGCTCTTGAAGGAGCACCAAACGTGAAGAAGAAGGGGTGGTTATTTTCCTTTTGTAACATGTAAAACAAATTGTTAAATGTGGTGCACTGAAATATATCAGTAAACATGAACATTGAAGGTTAACATTTATGCAAGCCACATTAGTACTTGCTTGCAAAAATGGCAATGCTGTAGTATTATATAAATTTTATTCTTTATAATCATTTATATTCAACAGGTTAGACTTTTAAAACATGTTTGAACCACAAGTATATTTATCTTTATTTAGAATGTCGGAGTAATGCCACATTCTTTTTGTATTTTCTAATCATCAATGTGAAAGCTTGTTTTTCCAAAGCTGCTGGTGCTGAAATTAACAAGGAGTTCTCTGTGCCCAATAGATAAGAGGGTTTGAGAGAACTTTACCAGACAGCTATAGCTTTTGAGATTCCTGAATGCAAGGGTGTTTCAAGGTCAGGAGTCGAAGGCTTCGGAAGACTGAATTGTTAATTATAATTGTCTTACGGTTTTGTTTTTCAATATGAGAGCTTTTGTCATGACTTCATCATGCCTGAAAAAAACAAGATTTAAGAGTAGTTTAATTGGCAAGGGATTCAGACTCTCTCTGCCCTTTGCTCAGAGCAGACCTTTTTGAGGTATAGACCTCACACTTTCTATGTGGCTTTATGCCACCACACCTCCCTTAGACAGAATCTTCTACTGAAGACCCCATCTTCTCCACAAGCGACCACAGCACCTTCAATCGCACCACCGAACTCTACTGGACCTCTGCATCCACTTCACCTTCAAGAAACAAACCAAACACCACCACACCGAGCAACCACCCCGTAGACGCTGGAGCAAAGTCACCGAAGATCAGTTGACCAACGCCCTAGACCAGAAACTGCCCACCGACCCCACCAACCCTGACATCGCCTCTCACAACCTCAGGCTATGGATCGATGACTGCGCCAACCGCCTCGCACCACCCAAGAAACCCTCCAACAACCAAACCAACAAAAAAGCCACCTGGTTCACCAACGACCACCAAGCCTCCAAACGTAACTGCCGTAAACTCAAGAAGAAATGGTTCCACGAACGCACACCCGACAGCCACACAGCACTCAAGACGCCACACGCAGTCATCACCAACTCCTCAGGCTAGCAAAGAGATCCTCCTTCAGAACTCGCCTGGAAAACAACGCGCGCCACCGTCAACGACATCCCCCCCTCCCAAGAACTGTGCGACGCCCTATCCACCACTTTCCACCGAAAGATCGCTGACATCCACGACAGCTTCAACACCCCTACTACCTCAAACACGCCAGTCTCCCCCTCCACGAACTCCACCCGCACCAACTGCCTGACCTCCTGGACCAGCATCAACGACGACAAAACTCGCAAGACCATGTATTCCATCCACTCCGGATCACCGTCAGACCAGTGCCCACACCACATAAACAACAAAGCAGACACAGCCATCGCACCACACCTACGGAAGGTCATCAACATCTCCTTCGAAACAGCAATATTCCCGGAGAGCTGGAAACACGCCGAAATCAACGCTTCACTAAAAAACCAAAGGCATACCCCAAAGACCTTAAGAACTTCCAGCCCATCTCCTTGCTCCCATTCCCGGCGAAGGTCATTGAGAAAATCGTCAACACACAACTTACCCGATACTTCGAAGACAACAACATCCTTGACCCCTCCCAGTCCGGATTCAGACGGAACCACAGCACCAAGACCGCTCTCCTCGCCACCACAGACGACATCAGAAGCCAACTCGACAATGGAGAAACATCAGCCCTCATCTTCCTAGACCTGTCAGCTGCCTTCGACACAGTCTGCCACCACACTCTGAAAATCCGCCTCCATGAAGCAGGGATCCACGAGAAAGCCCTCGACTGGACCACATCCTTCCTCTCCGGAAGAACCCAGAGAGTCCGCCTTCCCCCTTTCCAAACCGAAGCCACCAACATCATCTGCGGCGTACCCCAGGGCTCATCCCTCAGTCCAACGCTGTTCAACATCTATATAGCTCCCCTCGCACAAGTGGCCCCCCAACACAACCTCAACATCATCTCCTACGCCAACGACACCCAACTCATCCTCTCCCTCAGCAAAGACCCACACACCGCCAAAACCAACCTCCACTAGGGCATGAAGGCCATCGCCGACTGGATGAGAGGCAGCCGGCTGAAACTGAACTCGGACAAAACGGAGGTCTTCATCCTTGGACCCACCCCCTCCGCCTGGGATGACTCGTGGTGGCCAGCCTCGCTGGGTACCCCTCCGACACTAACTGACCACGCACGCAACCTTGGCTTCATCCTCGACTCATCCCTCTCCATGTCAAAGCAGGTCAACGCCATCTCCTCCTCCTGCTACAACACCCTCCGCATGCTTCGCAGAATCTACAAATGGATCCCAACCGAAACAAGAAAAACAGTAACTCAGGCCCTCGTCAGCAGAAGGCTTGACTACGGCAACGTACTTTACGCAGGCATCCCGTCCAAACACCTGCAACGCCTCCAACGCATCAAAAACGCCTCCGCCCGACTCATCCTCAACATTCCCCGCCGCAGCCACATCACCCCCCACCTGAGAGACCTGCAATGGCTCCCCGTCGACAAGAGGATCACCTTCAAACTCCTCACCCATGCACACAAAGCACTCCACAACACCGGACCAGCCTACCTTAACAACAGGCTCAGCTTCTACACCCCCACCCGACAACTACACTCTTCCAACCTTGCCCTCGCCTCCATCCCCCGGCATCCGACGCAAATCCTCTGGCTGCAGATCTTTTTCCTACCTCGCCGCCAAGACCTGGAATACCCTCCCGTCTGACCTAAGACAGATCCAGGACCTGCTCACCTTCAGAAGACACCTCAAGACCTGGCTCTTCGAGCAGTAGCAGCACCCCCCCCTTTTTTTTTCCCAGCGCCTTGAGACCCTCATAGGTATGTAGTGTGCTTTATAAATGTATTGATTGATTGATTGATTTGAAGTTCGGTTTGCTAACCTTTCTCAGATATTCCTTTACTAATAGAGTCATTTAGGAGCTAGTTTCAGTGGTTAAGCAAGAGAACTTAATTTTAGGATCCAGACATCAAGTACTTTTCCTGATTTTCTGCATTGTTGCTATTGAAGTTTTGGTCTTTTATATGTTGCTTTGGTTTAATATCATGTGACACCTAACTCTCCATTGGTGATTTTGTATCTTTATATCTCTTTGAGTCTGTAATAAAGCCCTATGAAACTTTAATTTGGTCTCTGAGGTTTAATGTGTGACTATTGAGTTACACTGTAATCGATTTGAATGATTTGATAAATTATCTTCACCTCTCTGAACAGAGAAGTAAAGATTCATCGGACCCCAGATGAAAAGATAGGACCCCAGCCTCCATCAGATGCTGGCAAACGAGGATGGTTCTTTTTCCAAATTGAGTGGCGCTATGATTGATGGTTGGGTCGGAGCAAAGGATTGTGGATACAGTGTTATTTTTTATAATAATATTGTGAAACGTTTTGAAACATGAAATGCTTTAAAGCCATATGAGATATATTTAGAGGAGATGTTCGAATTCCCAGTACAGAGGGAGAAGTGACGTCTCCGGAAGGCACTCCAGGTCACTATATGGCAATTAATGTAGGGCTTCAAACATGTGTTTGGCTTGGTCAGTGGTGCAAGATCACAGAAAACGATGGTCCATTGAGATTCCCACAATATGGCACATTTAATTTGAGAATTATTGAAAACGTGAGGAGAATGTTATATGAAATAAAGCCACTTCCCGGACCCGCACAATATGAAGCACTTAGTGCCACATGTATCAAACCTTTTTGCATTCGCAAACAGTGCAAATCTCAAAAATCGGACATTTGTGAATGCAAAAATGGCAAATACAATGTATGAAAGACATTCGCAGTGCGAAAATTAGGAATCGGTAAAATATCAATTCCCTGCAACATGATTTTGTGTGTCGCAGTCTGCGTATTGCAAATTGCGAAGCAGAATTGCGAATTTCAGATAGCGATCTGCAAAATCATGACGCTATTTGCATGACACAAATTGCGACACGCAAATTCCGTTTTGCAATACGATGCATCGAAAATTCACAAATAGCAAATATTTGCAGAATGGCCTTTTGCACATGCAATTTACCATGAATTGAAATCAGGTGGTAACCGGGTGCAAGCTATATAAAGAGGCCCAGAATTACTCTTTTCCACAATGGCTGCACTCTACATGATGGCAAGGAGAATGAGGATCCTGGCAGGTTTGAGGAGAGGTAGGAGGAGACAGGAGCGCATTTTCAGAGTGCGCATAACCCTTTTTTTACCAGACAAAGGAGGACATTTATGAGAAGTACAGGTTAAGCTTGTCCATACTTGACCTGATAGCTGATCAGCAACCCTTACTGCAGTGAAACACACACAGGACCAATAGTATACCCACCCATGTACAGATATTATGCTCCCGGCACCTATTAGCCTTTGGGAGCTGTCAAGGGGTCATAGCAGCAGCAGGAGGGGTCTCACAGAGTGCCCTCTCACGATTTTTCAATGCATTTTTCAATGCCATGCTGAGCAAAATTCAACAGCACATAGGATTCCCCAACACCCCACAGGAATTACTTCAGACAAAATATGATTTCTACCAGATTGCACATTTCCCACATGTCATAGGTGCCGTTGATGGGACACATGTAGAAATCTGTCCACCATCAGCCACCGAGTATGTTTATCGCAACCGTAAGAACCATCATTCCATGAACATACAAGTGATTAGCAATTCCTCCACCATCATAATCGATCTCTGGTGGCCAGATACCCAGGTAGCACACATGACTCGTACATCTTTCACCACAGCGGAATTCACACAAGACTACTAGCTGGGGAGTTTGGTGAAGGATATCTACTGGGTAATGTAATAGTTGACAATGTTGCATTGATGTAAATGTTATGTCAGATATCACAATTACTCATTTTACTCTCTTTTCTTTCCAGGAGACTGTGATTAAGCTGTGCAGACCTATATACTGACGCCCTACCTGAGCTCTGCAATGCCAGCCAAGAGGAGGTACAATGCTGCACACAGGGCAACCTGCAGTGTGGTGGAGAGGACCTTCGGACTTCTGAAGGGCCGCTTCAGGTGCATCCATAAGAGTGGAAGTGCACTACAGTACAGCCCAGAGACGACCTGCAAAATTGTGGCTACATGTGCTATGTTGCACAACATTGCAACAACAAGGGGCATACCTGTGGAACCCATAGAGCGGGTTCAGATGTGGATGGTGATCACTTACCACCCCTTCACCCAGTAGACAGAAGCAGTGCAGCAGAGGGCAGGCAAAGACGTGCTGACATCACGTGCAACCATTTCTGATGTAAGTAATGACAACACCACTTCAATTTGATGTATTTCTGTAGTTAGCATCTTTATTACGTTGACTTCAAGTAACATATATGTCAATTGGACATAGCTATGCACTATAGGCAAACATGTGCGAGTAACAGTGTCACACTATTTGCATCATGGTATAACTGTAGTGCTACATGTTAAGGTAGTCCCCTGTAGCCCTCTACATTACTTCCTACGTCCGCGCACTCCACTTGAGTGTTCAGTGGCCTCGCTGCCACCTCTTGTAGCGGGTTCCAAGACAGTTCTGTGTCTGGTACTGCGACGTCTAGGATTCATCACAGGGCCTGTAAGACTGCTGAGGCTAGAGAGCTCCTCACTATCCTCACCACCAAGTTCGCTATTTGTAGCACTGCATGCTGTTTGCATTGCATCCAGAACATTGGTTATTTGCACCAATCCCTGTGCAACATCCCGACTGCAATGTGCCATCTCCATATGTATGCCCACAGCACATCGTGAAATCAAAGCAGTTGAGCTAGCGAGCCGACTGACCGATCTGCAGGACCCATCAAACCTTCCCATAAAGTGGTGATGGTGCCTACGGTGGCTGACACGCTCCTGCTGAATCTCAGTGCAGAGTTCCCTAATGGCGTTTGTCAACTCCTTTCTGTTTTCGGCTGCTGTTTGCTGTCCCTCATTCAGACTCCAACTGCTTGTGCATGGATCCCATGTTTTCATTGAGTGCATCCAACTGCATGTGCAGTACTCACATATTGTCAGTATGAGACACAAACTGCCTGTGCATGAACCTCATGTGTTTGCATTGCAGGCGCTGTACTTTCAGCATGGAAGCTTCAAGGCTGCCAAAACTTGATGGGCCCTCTCTTTCATCTGTGCACTATCTGCCTGCATCGTGACGCCTCCTGAGGGGAGTTGACTGATGCCGGGGCAGGGACTGCTGTCTTCCTGTGGATCTAGCCTCTGAGGGGTGGTGTGGGTACTTCATCTGAGTCCAGGTTATACTCTGGGAGAGGTAACACCCTTGCCCTGCAACTAGTTGGTGCAATATTGAAGGACTCACTGGTGTTTGAGTCGAGCTGTGGCTGTGTTTCACATACCCCACATTTCCACCTTCTGCTGCATCAGGGCCCGGGACATCTACAACGACAATGTGGTGTCAATGTCAGTAACACCACTGACAGCTTCAGGAAGCAGTGTGGACTCCACCATGTCTTCCAGTGGTGTAGATGGTGTCTGGGTGGGTGGTTCTCCTCCGGTGCTCCTTGCCTCCTTTAGACTGCTGGCCACCCTCTCCTTGGCACAGGAGCACAAGTCGTACCATCGCTTGCGTATCTCCTCAACAGAGCGCTGCGCAATACCCACTGCGCATATTTTTGTCTGGATTTCTGCCCACAGTTTCCTCTTCTCACTTTCAGGTACCTGGAGTGAGTTCTTTCCAAAAAGTTTGTTGTGGTTCCTTACCACCTCCTCAGTGAGCACCTCCAATTCCTGCGTACTGAATTTGAGCTTGCGCTTCCTGTCTCCTTTCTCCTTCACATTCCCATCATTGGCCATGTTGCTGTTTGGTCCTGGCTGGATCACACAACTACCTCCCTTGTGCTGGGCTGTGTCTCTCTGCCTGCTCTTGTGGGTGTGGCTCCTGGAAACAGCATGGGCTGACTCACTTCCTGGTTTTAATGTCATCAGCCTGTTCCAGTTTGCCGTTTTTGCAATTTGCGATATTCAAATACCGAATCGCAAATTTGTTTGCGATTCGGTATTTGCAAATTGCGTTTGCGAATTTTAAGAAATCGCTACTACCAACTCGCAGTTTTGATACATCCCATTTTGCATTTCTAAAATAGCGACTTCTTAAAATTTGCTATTTAAGAAATGCAAACCGGGAAACTGATATATCTGGCCCTTAATGCTTGGGAAAGTGCTGCTCATGTGAGAGACACATTAAAATATCAGGGCAGAGTGAGGAAAGCTATGCTTACTTATGCAGATGCTAAATGGGATACCGAACAGAGACGGCGGAGAACTGACATGATAGAAGGAGTTAGATAGTATCCGGCTTTGACAACAGATGCAGTTGAAGGAGAAGGGGAAAGGAAAATGACTCAGAAATCGAAAGACAGGTAACAAAAATAAGCCTGACAATGTGAGTATGGACAGTGATGAAGGCTCTGGAGATAGTCTTTTGGATGTGTTACTTTCTGAATGTTCACTCCCATATAATGAAGTTAGGGATGGAAATGGAAACCAGACTGTTGATCCAACTAACATGGTGATTGCTCCAACTCAGATGACTCATAGTCCTGTGGGAGTTACTGCCACTAGCGTACCCTGTGATTTAAGAAGTGAAGGTTTGAGAGAAGGTGCCCCAGTTGATCCTAAAGTGAGTGCTGTTGATGCCCATACAGTGCCAATTACTATAGGCCTGGTAGTTCCTATGTGTAAACAGAAGGGTATGAGAGAAATACGTACAATTTGGCTGTACCCAAAAATGTTGAAAGGCAGAGAGGAGTTCCAAATACTTCAGGAGTTTGTTCCTTTAGTTCCAGCACACACTAGCACTTCATGTGGAGTGAGTGCAAATACGACTTTGAATGTCTAATCAGGTCCTCTACAGGTACATATCAGAAGATACCCACACATAATCCTATTGCATGGGAACCAACTTTGAATTTGGAAAACAGTGCTCAGGGAAGAGACTCCACACCTAAGATTTCTGTGGTGACATGATCCATTAGTGCAAAGGAGATAGATGATTGGGCACAATTCTTTATTAGGAACACTCCACCAAAGGAGAGTACTAGTTCAGAAGTAAGCCAGGGAACCCTTCCATCAACACCAAGAGAGAGTACTTTAACTGTGACAATAGAATTGGATGCAATGATTGTTGAAAATCTTGGCTTGGAACAGCAAGAGACGTATCAAGAAAATGAGCTTGCATTTATGTGTATCAATATTATTGAGCAAGAGGGCCTAGTTCATGATAAATTGGCAGAATTGGCTCAAACATATGAGGTAGACTTAAATAAAACTAAGGCTTTGCAAAGAAGCTATCTAGTGTGTTTCAGTGAAAAGGACATTGCTGATATGAGAAATCTGGGATTAAAAACTAAAATTAAGGAACTGATTCAGAACATCAGGAGATGGAATGGATTAGATAAGTGGGAGACCAAATGGGTGAAAAAAAGAGGTGAGGAATACTTCTGGTGAAATACCACCTATTGGAACAGAGTGAGGTGTTACATCTTTCCCCATTGAGAGGAGGGCCTGGTAGTGGTTATGTTCATGTGCTGTGGAGTCGAAGTGATCTTGCATCATTTACCAAAGTTGCGAGGGATGCCAGTGGAATGGTATTGACAGGTTGAACAATTTGTGAGAATTTCACAGGTGTTGTGGTTTGATTTGAATACATCGTTTGACACTGTCATTCTGGGTGACTTGTGAACTGAGGGCAAAGTAGCTGTGCGATGGCCTGAGACAGAACCTACTAGGAATTGGTGATGAAGAAATATCAGGAGGTCATGACATTCGCTGAAAGGGAAGGTGCCTCCTCAAGATGTTGATTGGTTCGAGATTGATAGAACGACTCAAGAACCAAAGGAGTCAATACAATAAAAGACTGTTAGAAGCATTTAAACAGTATAGTGGTTTGGAGACTTTAAAAGCAAAGGATATGGGACATTTTGTGCCGAGGTTTGTGACAGGATTGAGGCCAGAGATACGTCTTATGATTCAGCAGCATTTAATCTGTTAGCAGAATAAGTCCATTGATGAGATTTTGCGTTATGCAAAATATTGCCATGATCAAATAGAAATGAAGCAGGAAAAGTTGATGCTTGCCCAAATTAAAACTGCTCAAAGAATTAGCCAGATGCCTATGGCTGTAAACAATGCCGGTGCAATGCAAGGTTTATATGAACAGCCCAGAATCTAATGCAAGATAGAGGTTGAGGAGTTCCAATAGGTCCTAGTACAGGAATGGATGCAAATAGTATAAAAAGGTCAACTCCTTGTCAACCCCGCAATAAGCTGCGACATTGGAAGCAGGAATATTGTTTAAATCTTACTAATCGGGTCCAAAACGCAGGATTTGTGGCTTTGCAGAATAACTGTCCTAACCAGATGCAGGGTGTCCAAAGACCCAGGAGCCAAATTTGTAATGTGCCCCAGACTCCGGTAATGCAAGTACCCAAACCCCCTATGGGACAGCAGAACGCTCTTGGATTGCGCCAGAATTTAAATCAGGGCAAGAGAATGACTGTAAATGGGGTACAGGATAATAATCCGTTTCAACAGTTCTCTTTGTTTGACACAGTGGAAAGAAGTGACTCCGATCAGTCAGCCTGATGATGCCTGAGAGGGGAGGAAGGCTGTGTGCTTGGTGCAGCCTTGAAGGTAGACCGGAGTGGGCCATTCGTAGAAAGTGAAGTGGATGGCCATCCTGTGTCATTTTTGGTTGACACTGGTGCTTCCCATTGTACTCTGATAACAGTCACAGTCCCAAACCGATCCCTCTTGGGAAAATCAGTCCAGGTTGTTGGTGTGGAAAATAAACAAATGACAGCACAAGAAACTGCACCAGTCACAGTAACAATAGGATCTTTTGAAGACAAGCACAAGTTTATAATATGTGATTGCAGTCATGTGAATCTCTTAGGAAGAGATTTACTGTCCAAACTGAATTGTGTCATCTATTGTACTCCAGCAGTAATAGAAGTTCATACCCAAGATGAGGATGCTGTTGTTAAGTTGATGAAAAGTGAAACACATTGCACCTTATTGACTTTGTTAACAGTTGACGATTTGCCTCCAGATTTGAGGGAAAGAGTGAGACTTGAAGTGTGGTGTTGGAAATGGCCTTTCTGCACGGTCACCCCCAAACTTTTTGACTTCCTCTTTATCTTTTTCTGACCTCATTTTTGCTGGCTTTAGGACTTTGCGCACTTTACCGCTGCTAATCAGTGCTAAAGTGCATATGCTCTCTCCTTAAAACATGGTGACATTGGCTCATACCCAATTGGCTTATTTAATTTACTTGTAAGTCCCTAGTCAAGTGCACTACATGTGCCCAGGACCTGTAAATTAAATGCTACTAGTGGGCTGCAGCACTGGTTGTGCCACCCACATAAGTAGCCCCCTAACCATGTCTCAGGCCTGCCTCTGCATTGCCTGTGTGTGCAGTTTCACTGCCACTTCGACTTGGCATTTGAAAGTGCTTGCCAAGCCTTAAACTCTCCTTTTTCTACATATAAGACACCCCTAAGGTAGGCCCTAGGCAGCCCATAGGGCTGGGTGCTATGTAGGTAAAAGGCAGGACATGCACATGTGTGTTCTATATGTCCTGGTGGTGTATATTCGTTTTTACACTGCTGTGAGGCCTGCTCCTTTCATAGGAAAGCATTAGGGCTACCCTCATATGCTGTTTGAGTGTTAGATCCTGATTTGAAATGAGTAGCCAGGTCATATTTAGTATGGCCAGAATGGTGAATCAAAATCCTGCTTAATGGTGAAGTTGGATTTTATATTACAATTTTAGAAATGCTACTTTTAGAAAGTGAGCATTTATCTACACTTAAATCATCTGTGCCTTCCAATCCACGTCTGGCTAGGTTTAGTTGACAGCTCCCTTGTGCATTCACTCAGACAACCCCAAACACGGGATGCTCATTCACACTTGCACACATCTGCATATTGAATGGGTCTTCCTGGGCTGGGAGGGTGGAGGGCCTGATTCTTACATGTCAAAGGACAGTAGCCCGCCCTCATACAAAGGACTGCCACACCCCCTACTGGGACCCTGGCAGACAGGATGGAACTGAAAGGGGACCTTGTGCACTTCTAAGCCACTCTTTGAAGTCTCCCCCACTTCAAAGGCACATTTGGATATTTAAGCGGGGTCTCCGACCCTACCAACTCAGACAATTCTTGACAAGACACTCTTGTCACGGACACTTCCTGGAGAAGAGAACCTGAACCAGAACCTGCAACCTGCCAAGAAGAACTGCCTGGCAGCCCAAAGGACTCACCTGACTGCTTTCTGAGAAGGCCTTGCTGTTGCCCTGCCGCCTTGCTGCTCTCTGGCTGTGCTGAGAAGTGCTCTCCAAGGGCTTGGATAGAGCTTGCCTTCTCTTCCCTGAAGCCTCAGGACCACACAGACTTAATTCCTGCAAGAAGAACTATCTGTGAGGCGGAAACCGACGGCCAGCCTGCATCGTGGTGAAAAATCCACAGCACGCTGAACCGGAACGACGCAGCCCGACTTCGCAAGGAGAAGATTGACGCAGCACCAGCGTAGCAACCGGAAATTTGACGCATGGCCAACTGGATCGACACAAAGACGAGCCAGAACGACGCAGCTCGCCTTCCTGAGAGGAATCGACGCAGCGCCTGCCGTGCGGTAGAAATGTCCACGCAACGCTCACTGAATCAACGCAGCCCCTGTGACTTTGTCCTGCAAGCACCAGATTTCAACGCATCGTCCCCGGGTCGTCCGAAAACCCCGCAACCTGAAGAAGATCCAAGACCGTGCACCGGAAGTCGACGCAAAGCCTTCCCTGCATGGAAAATAAACAACGCATTGCCATGTGCGGCCTGAGAAATCGACGCACACCTCCCTGTTTTCCCCGCATCTCCTCCTCTGCGGTTCTGTGCAGAGATTTTGAATGCAAACCAGGTACTTTGTGCTTGCAATAGACATTTGTTACTTTTAAGAGACTAAAAGACACTTTATATCATTTCTACACTGATATTTCAACATATACTTATTGCATCTTAATCGTTAATGCACATCCATATTATATATTTTTCTAAATACTGTGTGGTGTATTTTTGTGGTGTTCTACTGTGTTATTGCATGATTTATTGCACACATACTTTACATATTGCCTTCTAAGTTAAGCCTGACTGCTCAGTGCCAAGCTACCAGAGGGTGGGCACAGTATAATTTGGATTGTGACTTACCCTGACTAGAGTGAGGTTCCTTGCTTGGACAGGGGGTAACCTGACTGCCAACCAAAGACCCCATTTCTAACATGCGGGATTTTTCAGGAAAGGATATTGGGCTGATAAAAGGTATAGAACCTGTATGGATTCTTGTCAGGCCAAATGTTGAATTTCAGAAACCCCCACTGTATAGTTTGACTCCTGAAATGATTGCTGAAATAACTCCTGTAATTGAGTCCATGTTACAACAGGGTATTCTGAAGGAGATCATGGGATGTCCTTGTAACTCTCCCATCATAGATCTTTGGAAACCAAATGGAAAATACAGAATTATATAGGAATTTAGGAAAATACCAATATTGTTGCTCCTTGTTGCCCTGTGGTACAAAATCCCTCTGTTGCATTGTTTCAGATTCCATGTGAGGCTGAGTGGTTCGCTGTCAATGATTTGTGTCAAGCCTTCTTTTCAATGCCAGTGCAGGAGGATAGTCAATTCCTCTTCACATTCTAGCTTGGAAGCATAGTGTCAAGTTCATTAGGGGTATACTGAGTCACCATCTATTTTTAATCAGATCTTAAAGAAAAATGTCCTTGTTTCTGCCATGCACTTCGGTCCTGATTCCGTATATCGATGACCGCATAGTGGCGTCAGATACTCAATAATCTTTTAAACAGGATGCGTGCATTACTGAACCACCTGGCTGAGAATCGACATAAAGTATCTCCAGGAAAGGTACAATGGTGTCAAAAACAAGTCCAATACCTTGGACACCACATTGAAAAAGGAGTGAAAAAGGTGTCACAAGAGAGGATTTCAGCAATATTGAAAATGGCTCTGCAACTACACAGAGAGAAGTCTGGATGTTTTGGGGAATGGTGGGCTACTATCGACAGTGGATACCCAACTTTGCCCTGGTGGCTAAGCCTTTATAGAGGCTGACACACAAGGACATGTCTGATCCGGTATCATGGGACAACGACTGTATAGCTGTGTTTCTAGAACTGAGAGAGTGTCTCTATCATGCCCGACTCTAGGGATGCCAGATTGTAACAAATCGTTTGCACTTTTCTGCAGTGAGAGGGACGGTGGTGCTCTCTCAGTGCTGACTCAAATGCATGGAAATGCTAAGAGACCTGTGGTGTATTTTTCTGCCACATTAGATCCTGTTGTTTCTGCATTGCCTGATGTTTAAAATCATCAGCTGCGGTTAGCAATAGCATAGAGAGGAACGAAAATATTGTCATGGGACAACCATTAACTGGGTACGGCCCTCATTCAGTAGAGCGTTTATTGACTAGAACCAGGATACAGCTTCTGAGAACTTACTAGGTACAAGCAGATTATATTGGCTGCAGAACATGTGACAATCAAACGTTGCAGAATTTCAAATCCTACTACTCTGCTGCCAATAGTTGATCAAGCAACCACTGAAGATTGTGAAAGGGACCACGACTGTCTTGATGTCACTCAGCTTATGTATCAAACGGAGACCAGAGATACAAATGAACCACTACCTGAATCGGATTATGTCCTTTATGTGGATGGTTCGTGCTTGAGAGACAACAGCAGAAGTTTGAGAACAGCTTATGCTGGTTGTACTTTGGAGTTGTTGAAGCTTCTTGGCTTCAAGAAATATTTTCTGCCCAAGTAGTTCAATTGATTGCTCTTCCTAGAGCATACTGTGTTTCTGATCAATTGAGACTGACAGTCTTTACTGATAGTCAATACAGCTTCGGTGTTGTTCATGACTTTGGACAACTGTGGTCTCAGCGAGGTTTTATGACGTCCTCTGGATCTCTGATCCGGAACGGTGAACAAGTGAAAAACCTCCTTGATGCACTACAATTACCTGAACAAGTTGCGGTGGTCAAGTGCCATGCACATCGTTTTGGAGATGATCATATGTCTTTGGGCAGTAGGTATGCCGATACTGTTGCAAGATACTGTGCCCATAATGTATCTTTATCCTTAATGGCGAATTCACACATGAGGGAATGGATGAGACTAACTGTAGCCTTTTGTTGGCGACAGCTGATACTTGGGTTGTGGTGAAAAGGCTCCAAGAGGAAGTGTCTGAAGAGGAACAGCAAGGTTGGGTCAGGGCAAGTTGTATCAAAAGAGATGATTGATGACATTTGGGTTTCAATGGATGGAAGACCAGTGTTGCAAAATAGCCTGTTACCTCCTATGGCTCGATATTTTCATGGCGCTGCTCATATTGGTAGGGACGCTATGGTGAGATTGTTCAGACAGACTTGGTTCAATTCCAAATTCAGATTGATGGCTGAAGTGTTGTGTCACCGATGTGCTGTGTGTTAACAGAACAATGTTGGAAAGAGAACTGCAGTTACATTGAGTCACAATAGGAAGGTCTGGAGGACCTTTTAACAGTATATAGATGGATTACATTGAGATGCCTGTGTGCAATGGATTGAGGTATGTTTTAGTTATTGTGTGTATCTTTTTTCTTTGAGTTGAGGCATACCCAAGCAGGCAAAATGACAGTCTTACTGTAGCCAAACTGCTTTGAGGGAGCTAAATCTAGGTTTGGCTTCCCAGCCTCTTTTGAATCGGATCAAGGAACTCATTTCAACAATAAGGGTCTGAAATTGTTGTGTGCAGCATTGCAAATGGAACAGAGATTGGAGGCTTTGGGTCTTGTTGAGCAAGTGAATGGCACCCTGAAATCGAGATTAGCTAAGGTGTGTGCATCGACATCCTTGAAACGGCCTGATGCTTTGCCCCTTCTGTTGATGAGTCTTCGAAATGTACCTGATCGAAAGACTGGACTGCCCCCATATGAAATTCTGATGAGGAGAACGATGAGACTACCAACGGTTCCTGTGAATGCACTTGTGAATATAACAGATAGTATGGCCCTAGACTATTCCAAAGGACTAGCTGATGTGGTGCATTCTGTGTCTCATCAGGTCGGATCAACTACAGTTTCTCCAGTATATGAACAGTACCATGACCTTAGTCCTAGTGAATGTGTCTTGGTGAAGAAACATGTCAGGAAAACATGCCTGGAATCTCGTGGCGTGGAACTTACCAAGTGATCTTAGTGACCACGATTGCTGTGAAGTGTGGAGACCTTCTCAATTGGATCCTTGCTTTTCATACTAACAGAGTTGAGTGTCCCCTTGATATGAAAGCGCCTGTCCCAGAGGAACCAGTGATGCGAGAAAGACAGCCGGAACAGGTCAGCATAGTTATCGGGGACCAAGCAGAGCCAGAAGTAACACTCAGTCAAGATGAAGAGTGTATTGAGCAAATCATGACAGACTCTGAAGCTGAAACAGTAGATTCTTGCTCTGTGGCAAGTGGGCCAGATTCAGGATCAGACCCCGGAAAAGGAACGAGTACTGAAAGAAAGAGAGTGGAACTGGAGACTGTTGGCTCAGAAAACAAGAACGAAGAAAAGTAAGCCTGCCTTACGAGAATGTTCCACTGGTGATTGCTGAGGAAACTGAGAACTCTGATCTGAGTGGAAGTGAAGATAAAGGTGTGGCATTGAAAAAGTGAAAAAGAACAAGAGTGCCTAGTCGTCGGTATTCTTCACCTGTGTAGACTTACTTTGCAAATGCCACAGATAAAGAAACCTGGGAGTATTGGAGTCAACATACAGGTTCGGCTGAACCTCCATGAATTGACCACTGTGATTAAACTATACCTTAAACTTTCATTGTCATCTATGGGTTTAGTTTGCATGCACGTTAAGGACATTTACATTGATTGAGATAAAGAGTTTGAAAGATTTCCTAGGCCCCAGCAAAAGAAAGAGGGTTGTCACTTAGAAGAACATGGAGTAGGGTTGTGGAAGTCTCACAAAGATCTTATGCTGTTAATAAATGACCTTTTGAACTTCCTTTCGGCGCTTGCATCGGTGAAATCAACAAATAAATATTTTGCTACTGCCATACTTGCTTAATAATAGATCTGATTCTAAAGATGTAATGGAGCTAAACAAGAGAAATAGGTGTAAATACATAGTAGGTACTGTATTGCTAATTTCCTTTACAATCCTAATAATTTTGCTAGTAGGAGTGTTTTCCCCTACCAGATTATTCTGCAAATGTATATTTCTGTGTATTATATGAAAATGTAGAGACTATGGAAGTGAGGGATTGTTATGTATGCGCTCAATTTCCTGCTTCTGTTTCAGAAGGCATCACCTATCATCATATGTCAGAGACTTGTGGAATTTCATGTAGTCATTTGCTGAGCTTGTTTTATGGAACAAGACATTATCAGTATTATTTTTCAAACTACAATTTAGTTTTTGAGGGATCCCTATTATTGACTATTTGAACAGACATCCAGCTCCCTTAGAGAGAAAACTAAATGCATGACTTTCCAAACCTGTTTCCACTCTAGACACAGTTTATGAACACCAACACAATTTAATTTGTTAATTATCAGATGCTGGAAGAAATTCCTGAATTTAGTTGAGGACAAAAGAAGAGGGTTGGAAGCCAGCTCAAAGTTAGATGAGCATTTCCAGAGTCAAAATAAATGGATGAAGGAAGCCATAGAACATCAGTTAGCTGGAAACTTGGCTGCCTTCACTCTAGATAAGGGACACAAAGGAAGAGAAAGAGTGAATGTGATCACACTTTTGAAGTTCGAGGGAACTATGAGTTGTATTTGGATGGAGAAGACGCTGTTATCCCCAGAGTTTATTTTGTTTATGGAAAACATGCTCTTTTTAGATTGCCAAAAGGATGGTATGGAACATGTTATTTGGAGATTGTTTTTCCCAAAATTTATCATGATGAGCATTTTGACAATCCTGTTTGGACTCAAAGTTCTAGACCTAAGCGAGGTGTGAGTGCAGGAGAAGTGGTAGGAGACATTTTTGGTGTTTTAATCCCATCTGTAGTGGTGATTTTGAATGATTTGAAAATTAGAAGGCTGTCTACTTGTTAGACTTTTCATCCTTGGCGTGGTCTCCCTTAACTTTTTGCCTCTGTTCCCCAGGTTTTTGATGTGTGCTGGACTCTGATTTTGCTGTTTTTGTTACTCTGGGCACTTTACCACTGCTAACCAGTGCTAAAGTGCAAGTGCTCCTTTACAAAATGTGTATGTGATTGGTTTATCCATGATTGGCATATTTGATTTACTAGTAAGTCCCTAGTAAAGTGCACTAGAGGTGCCAGGGACTTTAAATCAAATGCTACTAGTGGGCCTGCAGCACTGGTTGTGCCACCCACATAAGTAGCTCTGTAATCATGACTAAAACCTGCCATTGCAGTGTCTGTGTGTGCAGTTTTACCTGTAAATTCGACTTGCCAAGTGTACCCACTTGCAAGGCCTAAACCTTCCCTTTTCTTACATGTCAGACACCCCTATGGTAGGCCCTAGGTATCCCCAAGGGCAGGGTGCAGTGTATGGTTAAGGTAGGACATATAGTAATGTATTTTAAAAGTCCTGACAGTGTAATATTGCTTAATTCGTTTTTCACTGTTGCAAGGCCTGTCCCTCTCATAGGTTAACATGGGGGCTACCTTTAAATCTGATTAAAGTGTAGATTCCCTTTGGGAGCGGATGGACATGCGGAGTTTGGGGTCTCTGAGCTCACAATTTAAAAATACATCTTTTAGTAAAGTTGATTTTAAGATTGTGCGTTTGAAAATGCCACTTTTAGAAAGTGAGCATTTTCTTGCTTATACCATTTCTGTGACTCTGCCTGTTTGTGGATTCCCTGTCTGGGTCAGTTTGACAGTTGGGCTGGTTGCACCTCACACTAGACAGTGACACAAAGGGAGCTGGGGTGTAGCCTGCTTATCCTGATGAGCCATCTGTGCTGGGAGGGGAGGAGTGGTCACTTGCACCTGAAAGGGCTGTGCCTGCCCTCACACAGTGCATTCTGCAACCCCCTGGTGAGTGTCTGGGGCCTGGCCTGGGCAAGGCAGGATTTCACATTCCGAAGAGACTTTACTTTGAAGTAGGCCTACTTCAAAGGAGAAACTGGGTATAAGAAGGGCACCCAAAACCACAGACTTTAGAACACTTCTGGAAACAAGAGGAACCTCTGCCTGGAGAAGAGCTGAAGAGCTGAGGAGAAGTGCTGCCCTGCCTGTGACTGTGCTTTGTGGAGCTATCCTGCAGTTGCTGCTTCTGCCAAAGTAAGAGGGCAAAGACTGGACTTTGTGTGCCTTCCATCTTGTGAAGAAATCTCCAAGGGCTTGATTCAGAGCTTGTCTCCTGTTGTTTGAAGTCTCAGGGACAGCAAAGACTTCTCTCTGCCAGAACCTGGAGTCTCTGGTGAGACTCCTGCTCATACAAGCTCATACAGACTGCTATCCAGTCCCTTGAAAGGAAAGCTGGTGGAAATCGACTTAGGGTGACTTCGGACCGACGCCGCTGCTGAATCGGGGACGCCGCGTGCACCCAACGCTATGACCTTCGCTGGAACGCGATGCTGTTCGCAGGCCCGACGCCACTGCAGCCCGGCTGAAGTCCGCGGCTCCATGGAAGTCTCGCACCATGTCGTGACCGACGCCGCTCGAAGTGCGCGGATTCAACGTTTCACACCGACGCTGCGATCCCCGACTTCGCGCATCGACTTGTTTTCACTCTTCACCAAAGGTACTGTACTTGGGGGTCTACGCGACTCCGTGTCCGGCGCCGCTGGTGTCGGCTTGTTGGGAACGACTCCGTCACGAAGCCATGTTAACACCTCATCGAAGCATTTTTGTTTCTAAGCGCTATTTTTGAGTTTAATCTTTAAAAATTCATAACTTGACTTGTGTATATCGGATTTTTGTCGTTTTGGTCTTGTTTTGTTTAGATAAATACTTTTCTAAACTTGTGTTGTGTCATTTTGGAGTGTTTTCATTAAGTTACTGTGTGTGGTGGTACAAATACTTTACAACTAGCACTCTGAAGTTAAGCCTACTGCTGTGCCCGGCTACCAAGGGGGTAACAGGGGTTAGCTGAGGGGGATTCTCTTTTACCCTGACTAGAGTGAGGGTCCTTGCTTGAACACGGGGTAACCTGACTGTCAACCAAAGACCCCATTTCTAGCACTACTATAATGGATAAACTAACTATTAATACAGATGGAGTGTTACTAGTCGTAAATTCTGAGATCATAACGATTAGATCCATGGTTTTGCAAAACCGTCTTGTGTTAGACATGTTACTCGCAAAACAGGGTGGAGACTGTTGGATGCTGTACCATTATTCCAGATAAAAGTAAGGATTTGCAGAAGTATATCCAGAATATTTCAAGGTTGACAATGGATTTGAACGAGTTGAAAGTGACTGGTTTGTGGGAAGTGATTGTAAATGGATTTTCTGCTATAGGTAGATGGTTTGGAAATTAAAAGTGGAATTATAGGGTTTGTGTTGAGACCATTGCTGATTATTTCCTTAGTGGTAATTGTTCTTTTAGTTGGATAAAAAAAAGTCTGAGGAATGAGGGTTCAGCAAAGCAGAAAGAGAAAGAGATCAGAGGTTGAGTTGGAAGATAGCCAGTGTAAATATTACGATGACATGAAGCGTTTGGAAGAACCCTGACGAAAGCATGGAAGCTGTTCAAAATGACTAGGGTTTAGAGTGTCTGATTCAAGAATAAAGTGGGTTTGTGATGAAGTTATACATCGTCAGACAGGGTGTTTAAGGAGCATAACCTGCTTGCGCCATTATGTTTCCTAAAACATGAAGAACAAGAGATGTTTATTTTCCTTTTGCAATGTGTAAAACGAATTGATAAACATGGAGCACTCAAATATATTAGTAAAAGTGCACAATGAAGGTTAATGTTTATGCAAGCCACATTAATACTTGCTTGCAAGAATGTTAATGTTGTACTATTTTAGAAATGTTTTTCTTTATAATCAATTATATTTAACAAGTTAGACATTTAAAACATATTTGAACTAAAAGTCTACATGTGTTCCACTTAGTTGGTCGTAGTGAAGGCCACATTCTTTTTGTATGTTCTAATCTTGAACGTGAAGGCTTGGTGTTAAAAAGATGCAGGTGCTGAAGTTAACAAAGAGCTTGTTGTGCAAAAGAGATGAGAGGGTCTGAGAGAATGCTACAGGATGAACTGAGTATCCTAGTGCTGGTAGCTACAGCTTTTCAGATTCCTGAATGTAGGGATGTATCAAGGTTGAAAGCTGAAGGCTTCGGAAAACTGAATTGTTAGTTATAATTGTTTTACGGTTTTGTTTTTCAACCTGAGAGTTTTTGTCATGATGTTATCACACCTGAAAAAACCAAGATTTAATAGTACTCTAGTTGGCGAGGGATTAAGACTCTCTCTGCCTCTTGCTCAAAACAGTCCTTTTTGTGATATACATACCTCATACTTTCTACATGGTTTTATGCCACCACACCTCTCTTAGACAGAATTTTCTACTGAAGTTCCGCTTGCTAACCTTTCTCATATTTTCCTTCAGTATTAGAATATTTTAGGAGCTAGATTCAATGGTTAGGCAAGAAAACCTAATATTAGAATCCAGAAATGAAGTACTTTTCCTGTCTTCCGCATTGTTGCTTTTGAAGCTTTGGTCTTATATATGTTGCTTTGATTTAATATTGTGTGACGCCTTAACTCTCCATAGGTGACTTTGTATCTCTATACTATGGTTTTGAGAGACACCTGTGTAACTTTGGCTTTTAGTCTGTAATAAAGCCCTTTGAAACTTTTATTTGGACTCTGAGTTTTAATGTGTGATATTGAGTTACACTGTAATCACTTTGAATGATTTGATGAATTATCTCTTCATCCCTCTGAACAGAGAAGAAAAGATTAATCGGACCCCAGATAAAAAGATAGGGCCCCAGGCTCCATCACTCTCAGAAATACACCAGTCATCTGAGGAGGTGACTATAACTGCATAAGAGACCCAGTACAAGACAGATCCTGTACACCTCACCAAGATGCACCTGTGCTTATGATAGCGGAAGACTTCTGGACTTAGTTAAGGAATTTAAATTATTTTATGTACGGAGAGAATTGAACCCCACTGGAAGTGAAATTCTCACATTATTCAAACATGCATTATCTATCCTCCAGGATAGATAGGTTCATCCGCAATGAAAATTTACAAGGAAGCATGCAGTATGTTGAGCATCTTGACCAGACCATATCGGGATAGAATCCAGTATTAGTACACTTACACTAGGGCTCATATAAAGCTAACATTCATACTTGGAGACTGCAATCAATATGTCTGCAGGATGAACCATTCTCTCAAAATATTAGAACAAATATTGTGCAATATTTCAAGGATAATAAATACCAAACAGGAGATCTTATGATTCAGTGGGATGCATTCAAAATTTATCTTAAAAGCATATGTATACAGACTTTTTACAGAGTGAAATTAACCCTCCTCGGAGATGCTTTTAGACTAGAAAACAAACTAAAGCAACTTGAGATGATGGTGATTAATCGTGACCCATCTGATACGAAGAAGGAAATGCATCATGATGTGGTAGGTTGCTTCTCTAAGCATGATTGCAGGAAATCAGCAGCCAGGCAACAGACTGAAGCAGATAAAGTGGGGAGGCTCCTAGCATGAAAAATTAAAAACAAACCCTCGCACAAAATAATAATATTAAATGCTTGAAATGATGAGGTTGTCAACTCCAAAGAGCATATTAATGATGGATGTATTATTATTACAGCACCCTGTATGCAGCACATAATCCTGCATCACCACTTGAGGTGACCAAATATCTTAAGTACCTTCCAACCAAAATGCTAAGAGGGGCCCCTGGGAGTGAAGAGTTTTCTTTGGAATGTATACTTTATATATAGAAATGCTAATGCATAAATTATTATTTGCCCAGAAGCCAAAATGAAAGGGAGATTACCACATATAACCAGAGAAGGCGTATTGGTCCCTTTATTAGAACAAAGGCTAATACCAATAGATGTGGCATCATAACCCCCCACACTTCACATTTTAAAACAAATTTTAAAGTATTAAGCAGAATCCTAGTGCATAGGATATTAGTAGAATATGTGGATAACTTTACTCATCATTCAAAAAGTCAGAGTTGTACCCCCTTCTTGGAAGTGATGTTACATCCGTTACCGGGACTTCCGGTCCACCTGAGAGTCTGCCCCAGAACTGACGTAGATATAGGTAAGTCATGTGGGTTGGGACATGATGTGATCACATGTTAGTCACATGCCATGATGCTGGCCCTAGTGTCTAGGCCTATGTGCTGTGTAAAATGGTGGCCATGCAAGTGTGCGCCATGTTTCTGCGCCTAAGAGGACAAGTCTGGGCATGTTCATGCCATCACGGTGGTTGAGCTGCAGTGTACCTCCTCAGAGGGAGGTGTGGTGGAACTACAGAGC
The DNA here is from genome assembly GCF_031143425.1 of Pleurodeles waltl. Classification (NCBI taxonomy): domain Eukaryota; kingdom Metazoa; phylum Chordata; class Amphibia; order Caudata; family Salamandridae; genus Pleurodeles; species Pleurodeles waltl. Next base: position 964,477,298 of record NC_090439.1, read on the forward strand.
CCTGACCCACCCTTCCCTGGGCATTGAATAACCTAGAGGGATTGTACGATGCTGACCTTTTTTAGAAAAAATAAAAGAATCTTCAAGCCACAGGCACAAAAAGGGTCAAGGAAGGTGTATATGGACATAAAGTATGACCTTCAAATAAGTCATATTTACCTAAGGAGGGTAGCTGTGTGTAAGAGAAGATAAGTGAGGCCTGACAGGCCACGTGGTGGTCTTCAGGCCTATACGTAGTTTCTAGAGGAGCTGCTGCCCACCGCCCCTTGTATCTTATCTGGCATGCTTGTTACTGCTTACGTCAAGCAATGAACTTTCACCCTCTGTTTTTGCAAGTCAGAGTGACCCACACATGCTTAGCAGATGTCAACTTAGAAAGTGGTAGCCCCCAGGTGATATGTTATGAAAACGTAACCATAAAGCATTATATATTTCTGAGCCCACCCCTCCACAATGCATATGCATAATTAGTCTGTCGTAGCAAGTATAAAAGCCCCCAAAGGTATCATACACACAAGTACATCATAAGACTCTTTTTGTGAGCGGCGTATTGAAGTTTGTGGAGAACAGGGCTACCCCAGACCATCAAGGAGAAGGGCAGAGTGCAAACTGGTAATGCGAACCAGCTTCTACTTAAGGTAAATAACTATGGCCTGTTTGTATATTTTTGTAATGTAATTCCAACCTGTTGTTGGCTCTTTCCCTAGGACGTCCAGAGCGTACTATGTGCTGTGTACTTTGAACACTATTATCTAAGGCGTTGTTTTCTTTTTTAATTTATTTATTGCATTTATTATTGTATTCTATTTATTTTGGTATGCATAATGTGTTTTTAATTATGATAAAATGGGCTTGGGGTGCCCATCACAAACCCTTACCCCCCAGCACCCCAATTGGCTAGGCTCACGGAGGGTGGGAGCACAGAACCATGAGCTTTCACCCCAACTGATCATTACCTAACAGGTGGGGCATAGGGATGTCTGCCGTTCTGAACGCTTTGGGACACCACCCAGACACCTGCACCCCCAAGGACAGGGGTTGCCTTAGGTCGGTGCGAGGGGCTAACTGACGAAGCTTGCAATTTAAAAGTACATACTGAAAAGTTCCTTGTGCATGCAGCCTTCTGGAAACAATTAAATTATCAAGATACCTTTTGTGATTAATGTTCCTGCTAAAGAGCAGTAGTTTTTGCTCTCCATAAAGTAGCGTAGGGGGTTAATACGCCTGCTGCAAAGAATAGAAATATATTTTATGTAGCTAGCTGAGTGGCGAGGTAAAGCCAGCCATTACCAGCGCTTTAAAACCAACAACGTAGGTGAAAGGGAGGGCTATGGAGAGATGAGGGGCACATTTTGCCTTTTGGTAGTGTGGGATTCCGAGGAGGTGGCGGTAAGGTGGTGGGCACCAAAACAGATTGTCGCATGGGCCCGCAGCCTCACAGCCTGCAGCCTGTGAGAGCAAACCTGCTAAGTTAGGGGGGTCGCCGACCGAGTGTGGCTTGGGGAGCCACGTTATTAGCCCAACAATGCCTACTCTCAAGGACCACAGGGTGTGAGCCTGTGGGCCATGAGAGCCTGCCTGTTAAGTTAATAGCGGGTGGTCACCAAGTGCGTGACAACCCTGAGCCCCGAGGGTCTCTGCCTTCAGGGGTGGGGACCATGAGCCATGCGTTTTGTGGTTCCCGTCCTGAAGGCAGAGCCCCTTGGGATCAAGGGTGCCTGGCGCAGGGTCCGTGGCCCCTTCCCCCACTCCAGAACGTCCTTAGCGTGAGGCATGGGTCTGAGGGCCGAGCCTTGTGTGCTTAGGCCGTTGGGCCCTACACATACAACCGGCCAGCACCGTTTCTCAGGGTGGGGGTTGCGGACCTCGCGATCGATATCCCCACCCTATGGGTCACAGTCCTAAAGGCCGGGGTCGTCGAGCTCGAGGCCCGCACCCCTGCCCCCAAGCACAGGACAGCACGAACGGCTGGGACCCAAGTATGAGGTTCGGGTCCCCAGGGCCATCTAGCCCCGTTTTTTTGGTTTAAAAAAAATAAATTAAAAAAGCACTTCAGAGTGTGATGCATGTGTCATCTGTCCTGTAGTCCCCCAGCCCAGCCACACACCTTCTCAAGGATGGGACTCTGAGCAACAGGTTTGTGCCCCCCTAACCCATATCCACTCACCTTTGGTTAGGGGCCTGCAGTCCTGGGGAGGTGGAGAGAAAGATTCTTGGGACACCCATGCTGCCTAAAACAGCGTGCAAATGCTTAAAGGCTGTGCCTGTGGTGGTGGAGCTGGTTCTGCCTGTCTGCTCCACCCTCTAGGCTAGAGCTTAGAGTGAGCTCCGCCCCCTCACATGTTGCAGAGCCTGGGGGGTCAGGGTAAAACATGGAATGGATCCTAGGATCTGGCTTCCATTCTATTGTACTTGTATATATATACAAGTAAGTGTAGTATTTCAAATTGTTTTGTGTTTTATACTTTTTATAATTACTGTAATTATCTGACATTATAAGGACTTTAAGCGACATTGTAATATAAGTAAAATAAAGCTGCAAAGGCCCTGGAACCATATAATTAATGCAGTATTGAGAGATTCCTAGATCTTATGTTGTGCAGCCGTGCCACCCTGTGGACTTTTAAATAAATAGTGTATGATTTTTGAGAAATGTAAACAAGAGGTTTTGTGTACTGTATCTTCAGAACACTGTAGGGGCTGATAGTGTACTTATTAGTTAACATCCTGAGTGAGATTGTTTAATTGTGTATGTAAAAATTAATGGTGAAATTTGACACTTATGTACCCTGCGATCAAAATAAGATTACAGTTGTTAGATGGGGTAATGTTTCAACTATTAATTATTCGAGTAAGCGTTTTTACAGCCTTTTGGTATATTTATGAATGTATTATGACTGTAGCATTAAATGAGTTATGGGTAAAGTCAATTCTGTCTCTTTTTGCACGTAGGATCCCCAAGAGCTAACACGGACCCGTGAGGAAATGGATGCCTTTCTGTGAATGACCTAGTCATATTTTGTTTTATTTCTAGTGTTTGTCTGCTTTTTACAGGATACGAAGCAGAAGTACAGATGGCTGTCAAAGCTCTACAGCAGATTCTAGAGGCTCAAGATGCAAATTCTTCAGCGCAGCAGGATACAACTCTTACAGGTAGATAAAATTATCCAATGTGTAAACATAATGTAGGCATCAACCTTAGCAGCCCCAAAGCCGCCGTAAAGGACCTGTAGATGGGGGCCGCAGAGAACGCTCATAGTCAGTCTGTTATATTGTAAGTGTGACATTTTTTTTCCTTCCGAACTGAGCCCCTGGGGCGCACATGGTCCGCATGTCGTCGACGCAAAAGGTAGACGATGACGTTAAAAAGTCCAGCCAAAAAAGAAAGTCTACAACGCCTAAACAAGGACCATCTACAAAGAAAGGAACCTCCCATCGGAACACATCAGGTGTGTTTTACAAAAATGTAGAGCCAAAAGAATCCTAACCTCTTTCTCTCCTTCTAGCTACTTTTATTTTCGTTTTCTAGAATATAGCGGTCCTAGCAATACCTAAAATGTATTTTTTATCTTTTACACCGCAGAACCGTCACAAAAGATCTCAGAAGGAATCCGCCGTAAGGCCCAGCGATCAGCGTCGCTTTTAAGGGATGTCACAGGGGCCCTTCAAAACACAAAGTCATCACAGAAGTGGAGATCAATGTGGGGCATCAGGACAAACCACGCCCTGGCTCTACAGATAGTGGTAATAGATCAGGTACAGACCGTTAACCACTGCATCACTTTACAAATAAACCCCGCTACCGGTAAACAGAACACTTCTACAGGAACTCCATCTATGCATGGGCTGGGACACACAGGCGGTAGAGCAGTTACAACCGCAGACACACAACATCAAGTACTGTATAAAACCACTGAAAGTGATCCCAAACAGTGCAATAACCCTAAAATAAATCATCTTTCCTTAAAGAATCGAAAGAAGAAGCAACTTGTTCCTGAGCTACAAATGGTTCCTCTAGATCTCTCAGTAAAAAACACAGTTACGCCTCAGGCAGGACCCCGCAATCCACAAGGGTCTAATTGTTTTACGGCTGTGACATGTAATGTAGATGCGGTTCCCAATGGATCGGTCCCAAAACCTCCTATAACTATTTTGGACTCTATGTATGAAAATGATCACCCCATAGAGGACCCTTATGCCGACTGTATAGGGCTTCTCAGGGCACTGGCAGGTGTGGGGACGAGTTTTGAAACAATAGCAGGCGCCGAGCACAATGGGCCTTCTAGCATTGACCCAGAGACGCAGCAATTTCCTGATCAACAATCACCCTTTCCCAACCCATTGCATGTCCCACCCTTCTGAGGCCCTAAGCCATTACGATCATCATTTAGGGTCCCCATTTCTGATGTCCCCAATTACACCTCCGGAAGCGTATTATCCCACCAGTCCCCCATCAAGTGTATATGTTCCTCGGTCTTCTACCTCGTCAACATACCCTGATAGTAATACACGTGGTAGCGGGTCACAAAATCTGAGTTTTGGAACCCTGTCTAGCAAGGAACAGTCCTCCGAAGCATCCGAGTGTTCGTATTGGGGCCCTGTTTTTTTGCCTGTCCTGGTCCCACCATTCAGAAAGTGGGTATTGATGTAAAAACTGAACTGCAGCTAGGGTGGTTCAAGGAAATATAAATCCCTGCATCTAATGCCTCAAATAATGACCCAGAATATGGTGTTTTGGACCACATGAGGGTCCTGGAGACATATATGAAAGAAATACACCAGTCTGTTAGAAAGCTAAAATTCAGACTGAATCTCAAGACCTTAAAACTGGGGAAGGCGGGCGCAATACCGCGTCCTCCAGAGCCGCCCAGAGGGTGTTAATTCAGAGGTTGGCATTGTGTAGAAGGGAGGTGGTCCAATCTTGTGAATCAGCCGCTATAGAGATAAGTAATATACCAGCATGACTAGGCATGTGGGTAGCCAAAGGAATGTAAGAACCGCATTTATTAATACGGGTGTCTATAGGTCTAAATATAAAAAGAAGACCTTGGATATACTCACTAAAGCTCTACAGTTCTTACAAGCGCTCAAAATCCAAAAGCCACAAGAGCCTTGCAACAACTGCATAAAAACCCCAAAATCAACACCTGCAACATATAAAACTCCCCCCCCAGCAAGGCCTCAAAACATAAAGTTAGGAGAGAACATCACAAACATAGGGGGTTTTAAGATGTCGGTGGGTAGAGTTCAGAGCCTGGTTACCCCCGAACATCCTGAAGGACCCCCGGCCGTAGAAGGTGACGTTGCAAGGACACAGCCCGTAAATACACCAATTATTGTTCAAATAGGCTGTGGGCGGTTACCTAAAAACAGCTGGGCTTGTAAGAAACAGAAGTGGACTAGCAGTGCTAGAAACTGTAAGCTTTTAATAAGGAAATTAACAAAAGCCAGACTAAAAGTTACAAGGAGGCATAAAAATACACCAACACCGAGCCATAGTCAACTACCACCGAATGATACCCCAGGGAGCCCTCGATCCTGCGGCGATCCTCAAGCTAAGGATTCAGAACCGGTGTTTTTAGAAAGTGTTAAATAGTACAGTCATACTGTAGGGAGGTTTAGCGCTACAGAGCATTATGAGGAATTCCGTTTTGTTAACCTTGACCGCATAAGTTCCTCTGATGACGGTGTTATAGCTATCCATCAAGCTGTACAAACGCTCATAGAAAGGTTATTACATGATGTGGGCCCTAAAGATTTCTTCCAACTGCGCTTCCAGGGGCAGGGCATTGACAGTCCCTTGTTCACCCGTCGAACAACCTGAGACGTGTTTGACGCTGTAGAATTTCTAGAAAACCTCTGTAGCCTGTTACAGAGTAAGGCTGAAATAGTAGCATATGGCACCTTCAGAGTCATCACCCTCATTGTCTGGGGTCGCAAGGTTGGTGTTTCCAGACCGTTAAAGAGTATCTTGTATAGTAAGATCATTGGTAAGAAACAACATTGGTTGCTCAACTTTAACACAGGGGCATCCAACACGTGTCTGCTCATATTATGTCTAGAGCGGCTGAAGCCCATAGGGCGCTTCAAATACTGCATGACAGAATGGTTGGTTTTGGGGACCTGGGGCTTTTTGAGAACTATTTTGCCATTACGGTAAAAGTTCTTTACCACAACGGTAAAGTACTTCACAACCGGGGAACGGACGAAAAACAAGACCATTTGTATTCTCCATCATGAAAATCACTTTTACAGTACTTTGAACCTGAGGGGCTTTTTAGGAGCTAAGTACATGTGCACCCATTGTGACCATATCTACAGCACACAGGCAGCTCACCAATGTGAAATGCACTGTGAAATGTGTCAGAGAGATGGCTGTATTGAGATCACTGAGCAGAAGGTACGGTGTCACACATGTAATATGTTTTGTCACTTGCAAAACTGCTTGAGCATTTTAGTGGGTACTTGGGTACTGGTCAGGTCAGGGGACTGACAATAAATTAAACTCCCAGACAACTCCTTAACATTTAATGGTAAAGCGAGTCTTCTTTTTATATCTATTGGTTAGAGTTCTTCTTTTAAAGGTTCTCTTAACAGTTTATTCTAACTTAAATTATGTCCTTTAGAACTTTTCCTCTTGTCTCTTTTCTTTTTCTCTTCTTTTTTCTAATTGTCTTCTCCTTTGACCTTTTCTTTTAATTGTCCTGTTTTTTTTTTGTTTCCCCCAGGTATAGCTTGAGTCCCGATGTCACCGTTCCCAAAGGATGGAAAAGAGGGAAAAACAACAGACAGAAGGAAAAGAGCTAAGTGGTTTATGTATCTAATACTTTTCTCTATATCCTGGCGGGGGGAGGAAAAAGTGAGGGATGGTGCCTATTGGTGAACACTCGATGAAAGTACACAAAGGGAGAGTATAAGGGAGTAAGAAAAGGCACCCATCGTACTCGACTCCCCAAACACAATACTAAGTCACAAAAGAGAGTACGGGGTTTTCGAAAATATAAATGGTTCTGTGTGGTGTGGTTAAAAGGAATGGGAGACCAGTGTGAGAACAATGACTCACAAGGTCACCTATCTAGCCGACATGTTTCTGCCCTTGTGATTGAGCTATGGAGGGTCTCTGGGCATTCATCAGGGCGTTGGATCCCTGTTGCGGATGCTAATAGCGCGCTGCAGTTAAATTCGTAATAGGAAAAAACGTCCTGGAGAGGGAGCGTCCCCTTATAGTCAGACTTGCATCAAAGGTGGGCGCTCGCTGTGCGCCTATACCGACCTCTCTGTCAGGACCGCTCCCTCTCCAGGATACCAGAGGCTAGTAGCCTTTTTTGTTAGGGTTCTCCCCAGGTATTCCCTTGGCTAAGGTAGGCCCTTCCTTCCCTTCCCACGTTTTTTCCTATTACGAATTTGTTCTCACACTGGTCTCCCATTCCTTTTAACCACACCACACAGAACCTTCTATTAAAACTTACCCTGGTATCTGAGTAGGTGTTTTTATTCCCATAGCATAGCTGGATCCCTATTTTTCCAGAAATCTAACTAAATTTACGCACTCCCTCCTGTTCCTTTAACAGCGAGGTTGAGTCCGCCCAGGTGGTATTGCCCTACCTGGGTGGGGCTAGGTGGTCATATGATGAAGCATGACACTATATAGTGTGTGAGACCACCTAGTCCGTAAAGGAAATCCCCCTCTACAGACCGTGAACCACCCCGCCTTGTATCTCTAGTTGAGATTTAGGACTGGCATGGTGACGCAATTAGCACACTTCCAGTCCATTTATATTTTCGAAAACCCCGTACTCTCTTTTGTGACTTAGAACACTCGATGAACCCTTTTTATTGCTACTTGGTGCTTTAAAGAGTGTACTGGTGAAAAGGTGCAGTCAAAGCAGGAGAAAACAGGGGACAAAAAAAAACCGAAACTGACTGTGACCTGCTTTTGGATGTAAGGGTCAGACTGATTATGGTAGTCCCCTAGTATTTAGTAGGACTTACAATGGGTTTTGTTTTCTTCCCACACCCTCCCTCACTTTTCTTCCCCACCTCCCACTTCCCACTTATTTCTTTGGAAGTATGTGGCTGGACCCAGTATACAGGCACGTACCTGCATTAGCCACCTCCCTCCTGGGACGTGGTGGCGTGTTCCGTCTGTAGTCCGTATCTCTTCTTCCTTCGTTGTTGTTTGGATTCCCTCTGGGACTTCAGGGATCTCTTTACCCGGTCCTCGGTCTTCTATACCGCTCCCTCGTCTTGTGGTTTCCTCCTTCTCTCTTGCTGCGTCTTCCAGGTTTCCTCTGACATCCTCCTCTGCACTCGCGGCATCTTCTGGGCTTCTTCCGACGTTCTCCACTGCACTTGCGGTGTCTCCTCCGATCCTCTTGGCATCTTCCTCTGCTCCCTCTTCTCTGCCGCATGCTGCCTCTTCTTCCGAGCGGACCTGCGTGCATAGACTCTCCAGAGTGCTCCTGGGGCACTCTTCTGTCGGCCCAACCACCGTCTTGTAGGTGGGGAAGGTGACGGCCCCGTTACAAGCATACACAACAGGTTTGTTTGCTGTATCTGTAAAGCAGACTGTAGGGGATGTGGATGGTATGTCGCCTATGAGCATAAATGTAAAGACATGAAATGTCCCAGGTGTAAGGTGTATTTTCACGATGGGACAGAACACAAGTGTTACATGGTTAAAGGGTTCCCTCAGACCAAAACCGATGACTACATAGTGTTTGATATAGAGTGTACACAGGTCACAGGTGTACATCAGCCTAATTATATTTATGCTTATGATCTAACCTCTGATGAAAGCTAGTAGTTTGAAGGGTGCACATGCGTCAATGATTTCCTCACCACTTTCATGCAGCCAAAATTCTATGAGTACACTATGCTGGCTCATAACTCAAAAGCGTACAACTCTTTCTTTACACTATGATTGGTGAAAAGATGGCTGCAGATGGTACTGCACCAACAATTGGAACTGTTGAGCCCGTCTACGGGCGATGAGTGGGATATACAAAAAAATGAAACACTGCGCCTAAAAACATTTTGAACCGTACTGATTTAAAACCTTACGACAAAGCCAACCTTTACTTCAGAATTCTTAAAAACTTTCTACAGTACTACAAGCAATGGCAGTCTGAAAAAAACACGCTGACTCTATATAATCCCAACTCTGATCCACCACCACCAGCCCTCGCAGCGCCTCACGCTCAACAGCATCCACAATCATTGACCCCAACACCACCATCCTCAGACATCTTTGTTGAAGAACTTTCAAAAAGTATAAGTCTGATGTACAGAGGTGTGGCGCAAATGTTACTAAGTAAAATGGCAGGTTCTACAGATCTAACCTCATGGAATGACCGGGGTAAATATCTCTACAAAGGGCTGCCGATTGTTGGGTCTCATATGTACGACCTCATCAAAGGTTTCAAATAGCCCAAAGCTCTCACTCCAGAAAGTGCCTAGAGGTTGGGATCGGTTTCTACAGGCCGCAGCAGAACTCAACGTTCCTTCTATGATTGTTGGTAATGCTGAACACAGACAGCTGCTTGAAAGTTTGAAAGACCCTACTTACAGCCCTTAAAGTACTCCAGCACCTGTTGTTTTGAAACCCGCCTTTGGGACACCTGCAACCCCATTTACCCCCCAGCAATCACCCTCTTGGTACACCTCAACTCTGACTTTGGACCCTAAAAAGACATTGTCTAAAAGGAAAAAAGGAACACTTGCTTAAATGTTTGTTACTTTGACCTTTTGATCCTATGTATATGTTTTACATTGTCTATGTGTATAGTTTTACAGCGGTTAATGTATTGATTGATTTCTTTCATCATTTATTTTCTTTAATATGTTTGGCTGCTTAATGCTTGTTTTAAAATTATGTGTAATAAACACTTTTTTAACTGTTTCATCACTCTTCTGTCATCTCTTTAATGTGTGTCCTGGCAGTAGAATGAAAATGTATAGTCTGCTTTTGAATTTAAATTATTTTATTGTAGACAGTTATAGTTACATGTATATATGCATTACACGGCCTTACACCGTATTCTGTTTTAACAATGGTCACCGTAGACCCAGCATTTTCTTTTACATACTTCACAACAATACAGTCATCATTTACTAGATCACTCGAATATAGATTTAGGAAATTTCTAAACGTCAGACCCTCAGACATTTTACTAATAAAATATATACAGTGTTCTCCACATGTGATGGCTAAAGAATCCTGCACCTGCATCTTGTTATATTTGACCCTAGCAGCAGCTTTTTTTTTATACTTGAATATGGGTTTTGTATAGCTGCTATGCTCGAGGAATGCCGCTGAACTGTCAAACATTGTAACCTTGTCGATATCCAAAAACATACCCACCTAGTGTGTTCCACCCTTGTTATGTGGATCTGTGTTAAAGACTAGCGAGCGTGGTCTTTCTACACCCGCTTCCTCGGGTAGCCCATCGCTTGGGAAAACATCTAAAATGTATTTCTTTGCGCATTTATGCCTCCTTAAGAACTTATTGTCAAACATGATCTGGTGGGTGTGGTTGACTTGGATGACGCTGTTGAACACAGCAAATACAATCATGTTCACATTGGTAGCCAGGGGATGATTAAAATGTATTTCAGCTTTTAGATTTCCGTTTTTTACCAGATTATAGTGATCCCCGTCTTCCATATCAGGCTACAGATTGAAAGCGAACAGTGTGTAGCTGGCCCCATATCCTTCTCTTGATACGACAACCCCTGAGTCCCTCAGGTGTTTTCCAGTTATCAACACCAGTCCAAGATATTCCCTGATACAATTAGATGTTCTAAAACTAGGTGCGTACGGTTTTGCAGGAACCACAGCCCCCTTGTGTATCAGTGCAGCGTAGTTGATGTAGTGTTTGAATTTGAAAGGGTTTGAGGTATAGAGGCCGCTAAAAGCTGCATTGTCCACAAACCCTATGATAATACGTTTCGGTAGCTGTGCCAGTAATAGATTTTTCTGCTGGGTTAATCTGGTACTGGTTGGAATGCTGTATATCTTCAGAGCGCCTCTTTCCACAGCGTACTTGACGTTCGATGGTTTACAAACAAACTGGTGGACAGTATAATGAGTTTATACTGTTCCGCATCCCTGCTGATGAGAAGGAACGAGTCATTGTTGCAGGTTAGTTTGATCTTAATATTGATGCCATTGACGAGTAGTTTATCTTGGTGGAAAAGGTCCGAATGTATGCGGCCTGGGAGGTCAAACTGTCTACTGCCTGCGCCGAAGCTTGTTGTTTTTACAAAACCCTGATTGCGACCGTCCAGAGCCGTAGCTTCAAGGTGGCCAGAAGTATCTTTGTAGAAGCGCCCGCTGAAAGCTGTATGTCCAGGGCATCTCTGCTGTAATTAAGAATGGTCTCAATGCATGCCCTATACGTGTACATGCTATCACCTTGCGTGATAAGCCGTTCACTGAGGGTGATGTCCTATTAAACATGGTTGCAACAGGGTAAGCGTTTGTCACCACTTTAGCGTCGTTCGCTATATTGGAACCATCTGCTTTCACAAATTTACAGATGAGGTGCAGCAGCGTATTGTTGAGATCCAAATACATATCCGTGGACCCTGACTCATAAAACTCTTTCAGTACCAGATGCGTTAAAGCGGCTAGCAGCGATACCTCCATGAAAAAACTGTTTTCGATGCTAGTCTGTGTTGGTTTTAGAGAAAACAGGTCTAGCTCTGATTTAGCGCATTCACCCGACGTGAAATGTACGATGGCCATGTTTGCAGGTTGTTCGGCTTTTGAAAAAATATTTACATTAGCGCCCCTTCTTTTCTTCTTCAGAGCTCTCTTCCAACTTATGAATCCTTTAAGATTGGCATCTCTTTTTATAGGGGGCCAGCAACCTCCTGCGCTTTAAAGCACTGCACTTCCTTTTAACAGGTGTGCAAGACTTGTACACCAGCCCCACCCCTTAATACGTTCGACAACCACAGACATCACAGAACCCACCACGTCCTGCGCAATGTTCGTAGCAGCCGCTTTAACGTGCGGTTTTGCAATTTCATAGCCTCTCCTCAAAAATGACATGGTTCTTTTAAACAAGCTACGGAAGAAACCCTCCAAACCAGCCCCATACATAACAGGGGCCCACTGAAAGTATGGTGGTGGGCCTCCATATCCAGACTGGTTTCTGTAATAATCCCTATACATAGAGGGGTCACCGTATGTTTTCATATTCACCATGATGACTTGTTAATAGTCGCTGTTGTGGTCTTTAATGAAGCTTAACAATAACTTTCCTGTACTTAAAGAACACCGGCTCAGCCTGATCGTTGTAGATCATGATTGTAATGGTGTCAAAATGTTTTTTAGAAATTGATATGTATTCGCTTTTGTTGTATTGTATATTAACCATTGTGTTATTTTCACCCTTCATCTGGACCCATCTTAGCCATGGTGATTAACTATCCCCTATCCTCTGCAACTCTACGATGTCGCTATACACGTAGAATGTATAGAAACCTCTGTTAATATCGGGGTACGACTGGTCCGGTTCTACTTGACTTCTGATATGCTGCACTGTTCCTAAAACCCTTCTAAATTTACCAGAACAGTTAAACACTGTATTGCGATTTGGGGCTTTAAGAAACACCTTCCGTCTAACGTTATCTAACACTAACTGAATATTCGCATACGTCTCAATGCTGGCTATGGATTTGTTGATGGCTTCAACCACGTGGTCACGGATGGGTAATAACCATGAGGAAATCCGGCGTGGATGCTCAAACGGTCCTGATCACGCTTTCTATAAAATTTGGCATTGAGCATTGAAAATTTATTCCATGTTCTGGGGTATTGGATTTCTGTTAGGGCTACCTCCCAATCCCCTTTCAAGTCTACAGGTTTAGCCAGTTTCCCTGTATAATTAGAAATTCGATTGTCATGGAACATGTCCTTGAAGGCGTTGGACAGCAGAGTGATATAAAATGGTGCTGGATCCATCTTGGTGTCTACAACAAGACCTCGTCATACTCACACAACCTGCACGTAACTGGCCCACACCCAACTGATACATTTCTCCGGCCACCCCCGCCATTTGACAAAAACCTGACGGTTTACTCCGCTACCTTTCCTTTTCAGAATAATTTCAACCCTGTACACCCTGTGCGGATCATTCGGTATCTTCTGTAGCTCCTCCTGGTAAAAGACGCCTTACACCTTTTCCCTATCATAGTCCTGTAGCCTGTAAATATATACATCCTCTTTAAGCTCCACACTTTCCACTATAAATATCTCTTCACTAAGGCCCGTATTTATACTCCGTTTGCGCCGAATTAGCGTCGTTTTTTTTAACGCAAATTCGGCGCAAAACTAACGCCATATTTATACTTTGGCGTTAGACGCGTCTAGCGCCAAAGTATGGGCAAAGAGCGTCATTTTTTAGCGTGAACGCCTTCCTTGCGTTAATGAGATGCAAGGAAGGCGTTCCCGTCTAAAAAAATGACGGCGACGCAAATGCGTCGTATTTATACTCCCGGGCAAAAATCACGCCCGGGAGGTGGCGGGTCAAAAAACCCCGCATTTGCGCCACTTTTTAACGCCTGGGTCAGGGTAGGCGTTAAGGGGCCTGTGGGCTCAAAATGAGCCCACAGGTGCCCTCCCCTGCCCCCAGGGACCCCCCCTGCCACCCCTGCCCACCCCAGGAGGACACCCAAGGATGGAGGGACCCACCCCAGGGACATTCAGGTAAGTTCACGTAAGTATTATTTTTTATATTTTTCAATTTTTTTTGGGTGGCATAGGGGGGCCTTATTTGTGCCCCCCTACATGCCACTATGCCCAATGACCATGCCCAGGGGACATAAGTCCCCTGGGCATGGCCATTGGGCAAGGGGGCATGACTCCTGTCTTTACTAAGACAGGAGTCATTTAAATGGCGTCTGGGCGTCGAAAAAATGGCGCAAATCGGGTTAAGACGATTTTTTAGCGTCAACCCGACTTGCGCCATTTTAAGACGCCCTAGCGCCATTTTCCCCCTACGCCGGCGCTGCCTGGTCTACGTGGTTTTTTTCCACGCACACCAGGCAGCGCCGGTCTGCTTGCGCCGGCTAACGCCATTCCATAAATACGGCGCCCGCATGGCGCTTCGGAATGGCGTTAGACGGCGCTAAATTTTTTGACGCTAAACTGCGTTAGCGCAGTTTAGCGTCAAAAAGTATAAATATGGGCCTAAAAGTCTGTTGTTAGCCCTTCTTAAAGATTCCTTTCAAATTTGAAACCCTAATATGGTCACCTTCTTTTAAAAGGGGCTTCTTTACATCTACAGTGATCCAACTCCCATACACAGTTCTCCACACCTTTTACAAATTATCAGCTGTTATGTCTATGGGTGCCATTTTGATGGTTCTGTGGTAAGTGGTGTTTTAAACATCTATAAAAGCCTGTACAGCATCCACATATCGGTAGCCGTGAAACATTTCCACATCTTAGACTTTAGGGTTCTGCTAAAACACTCTATAACAGATGCTTTTACCTCCATGTGCATTACAAAATGTTTAACATTATTCTGTTTTAATAATTTCTGAAATGCTTTGTTTACAAATTCTTTTCCTGCGTCTGTTTGTAGTTTTTGAGGGGTTTGCCCTTTCCTGAAGATTGCTTTAAAGGCTTTGTTACACTGGACTCTCCTTTTATCTATTAGCTTCTGCATAGGCGTACTTGGACAATTCATATATAACCATTAATATGTATTGAGCACCGTTATTATGCTTTGCTAAATCTCAAAGACTTATTATGTCTGCCTGCCATTGATAATCTACTTGCGCATTAACAATGGTAGGTCTTCCCTTAAAACGCTTCCTGGCGGGCTTATGGAGTGAACATGCCTCTTTCCCAGATAACCACGTCTTCACCAGTGCTCTGTTTTCCGGTTCATTTTTAACTAGAGCTCTTCTAAACAGTGCTTTGGCACCCCCGAAGCTACCCACCCCTCTTGTATTGTAATAAAGCTTCCTTAATCCATCACCCGACATGTTGTCATCTGTTACAAGCCATGAAATGAAAGACACCGGTTTTGTGTAATGCCATTTTATTAAAAATAAAGAATATTAGCACAGAATAAAAACGATATACTTTACAGTTTCTAAATACAGATCTTATGGGGTGCATTGTTGGACAGTATGCTGTCTTTTGACTACGTGTACATAGTACTACACTTGCTACATACATTACAAGGGGCCATGCTGCTAATTGACCTCAGCGTCACAAGTTTAGCTATTTTTATAGATAGACACTCGCTAGCTCTAGACACAACTTCCCTCTCGCCCCTCCTATAACTTTGTACACTCAGGTTACTGACAGCATTCATAAGTTCGTACAGTTCTAGGTCTGACAATACTAAACCCTTCTTTGTGAAATATTCATCTGTCAGAAGCTCCAAGGCTGTGCGTAATACGGTCGTCTCCAAAAGTCTTAACTTGTGCATACGCCTTTTGTGCACGCTCCAGTATTTATCTGCTGTAGGCATCCACACGTTGATACACCATTTGGTTATACAATCAGGACTGTTGCACAGTATCATAGTGGGCAGCTCAGAAATGTTCAAATAATGCAGAGTTACAGGGTGTATTTCAGCTATTCTTTCTTAAATCAGCACATATTCCATTCTGGCAATGTATATGTACCTGGGGTGTAACTCATAGACATCTTGCACTGCGACATTCTGATACACGTCTTAAAAGTGAGTAAGTATGTACGTTAAATAACAATGTTACGACCCTCTACCCAGCTCTCTGCATTTTTTAAAACAGTCTTTGTTTGGCTAATGAACTAATTCTTCTTTTTTAAAACAAACATCACACGTACGTCTTCCCATAACCCTTTCTATCAAAATATGTACACAACCCCTGTAAATGTTTGAGTTTTGAACCTGGTTCTTTCGAGTATTGGATCTCTTTGAGCGCTGCTGCTACGATCTTAACCATATTGGGGTGTACATTTTTCTTTTCCTCTATATCCCGTACACAACTCTTAACATTTTATATACCTTGTACGGGCCTGCTACATATATGTTGAATTGTTCTTGGTGTGTACGATTCATATTGTGACCCTCCTGCTGCGGGTTGTTAATTTTATGACCATAACAAAGATTATAATAGTCGTGTTTCACACACGTGTTCACAACAGTCGCTGTACAGCCTTTAACTGGCCATATGGCTTCTTGTTGGACGCCCATAGTTTCCTTTTCAAAAACACCGCTATTATAGACACAAACACAATTTTTACGCTGCTCTTTGTTCTGGCTTGTGGAACTTTCGGACTTTTTGAACAACATAAGCAGTAAAAATTTACATTGTTAACCTTTGATGGTGTCCCTTCTCCCAGGGCTGTTTTTGTTGATGTTTTCTATGGTTCAAACAGAAACAAAGACAAACTATTAGTTAAAGCTAACAAAATATACACATATACGTTAAGTGTAAATAGCGTATTTCCCAACCTCTTTATTTTCTTGACACTCAGCGGTGGCTCTGAAATCTTGAGAGTCGCACAGATCCATCGATGCGTAACAGGCAACGGCGTTTAGACGCATCTGTTGCATGATAAGTGCGCCCAATGCATTTTCCTCCAGAAACCTATCTTCATAGACAGGTGAGTTAGGAGGTGCTATAGATTCTTCTACATGTCCAGTGTCGGTGAAAATGTTTGCAAGATTTAACTTGTCGCTCGATGCATCGCCGCAGGTGCTGTCGCACGTAATAGGGGATATCAGATGCAGTAAATACTTGAGGCTGAACTTTTCAACCCAATGGCAGAGATCCTCTTGAAAACCCATAAAACCACACCCCTCGTCTTTAGGAGTGCCCTGCTGTGTGTTCTCATTCAATACCAAAGGTGTTAGGGTTCCATAATATCTGTCAATAGTGTTCAAGCCACCCTCCGAGGATGCCTTTTTGATCAGGGGGTTGTATTTCTTCATAATAACAGAATAATCTCTTTCAGCTAGACTCTTTCAGAGTTTAGCATTGGGTACTTAGGTGCCTCCTTATATGCATTCTGCATGTCATAAAGGGTGTATTCCTCTTCAACATATCACTGACAAATGCTCTCCAAAGAGACTCGGATTCGTTGAGGGCCGACGCATAACCCAGGCCATGTATTAGGACCTAGGCTCGTGCCTATGTCACAATCCCTCTGACCCTCCTACACCTACGTCAGTTCCGGGGGTATTATGCAATGCTCGGGGAGGGTGGGTGGTGGCTCTGTAGTCCACCGCACCTCCCTCTGAGGAGGCACACTGCAGCCCAACTACCGTGACGGCATCAACATGCCCAGACTTGTCCTCTTAGGTGCAGAAACACGGCACACACCTGCACAGACGCCATTTTACTCAACACATAGACCTAGACACTAGGGTCAGCATCGGGCACATGACTAACGTGATCACACCATGTCACAACCCAAGTGACTCACCCACACCTATGTCAGTTCGGGGGCGGGTTCTCAGGGGGACCGGAAGTCCCGGTAACGGATGTGAAATCACTTCAGAGGGGGCAGAACAACTGTCACCTTTCGAATGATGAGTAAAGGTATCCCCATATTCTACTGATAGTGCCCTTGTTCAACGGATTGGTGCACCTTGACCAGTCCACGAATGTATCTCAAAGATGTAGTGCAGAAGTATTAGAAGCTTCTTCCATATGTTGATTCAATTGACTGGTGTTATTTGTTCATCATATTTTGAAAAATGGATTTAATCTAGAGATAATGAGGTGGATTAAATTATTACATATTATCCCCACAGTAAGGGTCAGAATGGGTAAGGTGGAATCCTCACTAATTCTCATTATGAGAGGCACACAACAGGGATGCCCACTCTCCCCAATACTCTTCTCACAAGCCATGGAATCACTGATGATAACATTTCAAACTATGGCTCCAGGTTACAGTGTACCTATAGTAAGTGTGGTTCATACCATCTTCCTGTATGCCACCGATGTACTGTTATACTTTCAGGATGTGACAATCAGTTAGTCAGTGGATTACAGGTAGTGGATGGATTTAGTGATATCTCTGCACATAATCAAAGCAAAATTCTTAAGTTCCAGCTGAAGTACCTAGCCAAACTGAGCATTGAACAGAGCCCCAGTGGCCATTGAATTGGGAATATGAATCTTTTAAATATTTTAGAATTAGGATCTTCCATCAAAAACTGGTTACAATACACACTAGGTTAACACAGACCATTTCAGAAACTAGGTCCTCCATGGATTTTAGCCCCTGTTGCCCCTGGGCTGGATCGCTATTGCTTAAATGGGACTGCTACTGCATTTGTATAGTTCTTTGCAATAATACCAGTGTACCTTGTGGCCCAATTGTGTAAAGATTCTGACACAATTCTTGAAATCCTGATAAGGGGGGCAGGAAGACACAGACTGAATCTGGCAAAGATCCAGTGCCCCATGACTAACAGAGGATTAGTGGCACCCAAACTAGAGAAGTGTTAATTGGCAGCCCACCTTCAATGGGTGGATCGTTGGAATGCTGAACCTACGTCTCCAGAAGCCAAGTTTATACAAGATATCATGGGGAAAATGTCTTCGTTTGATAGAATTTTAAATGCTCAGACCCGTACTTTCATCTACAGCTCACTCCTGGAGGTGGCCAATCTATGTTGGACTCAGCAACTCCAAAGAAGCATTTGCACCACCATTGCACGTACAGTGCTTACCTGGGTTACAGAAAATAATATTGCACACTGACATGAATTCCTGGACTGAGGTGGGCATTGTCAATGTGGCGGTCTTTTATTCAACTACTGAGCTTCAGACATTTCATACACTACAAAAGAATCCACCATCTCTTTACCTTTAATGGGATAACACTTGCCATAAAGAAGAATCAGCAACAACAGTCTGTTCCCATCCAGCTCATGCAGTCTCAGAGACTCTGCTAGAAATGGGTGCTACCTGGATGGCAATTACAAGACTATACACAGAGTTAACTACATTGCCTAAACCTAGTCCCGGTCTTAAGGGCGACCTGGACTATGGAATTAAGCATAAACATATCTAATTTGTATTTATGCAGATCTTGGCCTATCCAAAACTGACCTCAAGGGGTGCAAGATTTAAATTAATTTAAGACTACATAACCCTGGGATAGGCCTTATGAGGGCAGTGTACACTATTAGGCACCCCAATATACACAAAGGGAGGGAACTGCCTTAGAATGTAGTTTCACTTACCCTTGGCCTACAAGGACCACTGACGTTTTGAATTGGGGTGTGACCTGTGAGAGGAAACCAAATATGTAACTTCCAAAATGATAGCTGTACATCTTATGGGTCATCCAGAGTTTTCATATTTCCCTGGCTCTGCTAAAGATCAGAGCCCAGGCTGTGTGTTACCCTGGTGTGCCCAGCTAATTACATTAGCAGCAGTAACAAAGACCACCCCACACAAAAGAAGCAATTAGCAGTACTTTTGCCAGCTCCTGAGGAGGAAAGGGGTGAAGCAGAATTTTCTGTATCAATCACCCAGCTGTACCACGGATGGGCCTGCCCAAGTCTACAGGACAAAGGAGAGTGCTCAGACAACAGGAGCCAACCCACAGGGGGACCCCCTTTGAAATTCTAGTTTGCATGTCCCTGGCAGTGATGTCAGCAAGGGATGGAGCTGAGACCCCAGGAGCTGATGTGACCAGTGGCTCCTGGATGACACCAGTAGGACTATTCCAGCATGCTGTGCAGGAGGGTTGGGACAGGGGTGGAGAGGTGATGTGGCAACATAGGATTGGCCAGGAGTGAATGTCTTCTGGAACTTTCTTCTCCCTTTAAAAAACGTTTGCATAAGGTAAAGACTCTCTCTTGCTTGCAGATTTCCTGACCACTCCTGGGTCCTGTGACTGCCATGGAGAACTGGAAGGAAGAACCCCCTGACCTCTAATCAGGACCCAGGATTCTGCCCAGTCGACCCCAGGACCAGTGGGTCTCCCAAGAACCAGCGAGGCAGTGAGGCTGGCCTCTTTATATGCCCTGAGGACCAGTTGGGGGAGAGCCCAAGACTTTTCTACACCCACCAACAAAGAACCAAAGGAGAACTGGTGTCTAGAGCCAGGAGGACCAGCTTTTTGATTAATGCATTATTTAGAGGTGAGGAGGGTTGCTGCAACTGCGCCTGATGGATAGAACTCCCCACCAGGAGTAGGATGAGCCCAGGATTGTCCAAATCAGCCCAACAGGGCCCGTGTAATGGTATTCTAAATTTTGGCGACCTTTCACTACTTTCCTGCCTTGGAGCATGTGGGGCGCAGCTGATACTCTCTTCCGGGGTGGACTAGGGCCTGAGGGATGGTGCTAAAAAGATTGGGCTTATCAAGGTGGGGAAGGCCCTTCTCTGCTTCCTCGCCCAGGGACCCCAGCCCCTGAGTGAATTCTTATGCGGGGGTCGGGATCATATTCCAGGACCCCTGAGTGCTGCAGTGATGCAGTGAAGGACTGTCACGCTTCTCTGACGTTCCAACTTTAGGGGAAGTGCCATGATGCTCCCCCGCAGGAGGTGGGAGGGGCCCAGGACCCAATCCCTGGGTCCTGGATGACTCAGGAAGATGGGGGGAATGCAGCCGCACCCCTCCACATGCTTTGCTTTCCCCTCTCCCTGTGCCCGCTTCTTGGGGGGAGCGGGAGGCAGCCACACTCACTTCACATCTGCCTACTAGGACGGGCAGACACACATGAAGGCATCCAGCTCCCGCAGCAGCACGTGATCGTGCTGCTGGCATAGGGAGCTGGCGAAGGCAGCTAGGAGTAGGCTTCCCAAGCAGCCCTCCAACAAAGGAGATCACAAAATCCCTGGGCTGTCTGAGTGGGACAGAGCAACCCGATGCACAAAACAAAAAAAAGCGGCGCAAGGCCACTTGGACAGAAACAAGTGGAAAATATCAACACGCCTCTCCCCAGCACAGTGTGAGAAACGCTCTTCAAGTATTCACTCCTTTCCACTGAAGTAACCCCATAATGGTTTGCAGGGCCCCCCATTTGAAATGCATTTTTGCCCATATCTCTGCCTGTAGTGGTTCCAGGATGATGGGACCAGTGACAAACTCTTTAGTAAAATGCAACCCTTCCTCCAGGGATACTTTCTGGATCCTCACGCTAATTTGAGGAGGGCCCAAAATTATCACCACCACTGGTTTGCAATGTTGTTTCAAGCTCTCCCAGGCTTGATGTTTTGCTTTACAGTGGGGAGTGCTTTTGTCCTCTAGGAGCCTGGTGTAAGGTAACATCCTAGAAGGTCTGAAAATGTATAATTGTAATGTTCATGTGGTTACACCTTCTAGGAGCTGCCTGTGTGGTTACAATACTATACTTTTTCACTGTGATGCTCTCTAGGGGCTGTTTCCACCATTACAGTTTGATACTTAAGATATTAAACAAATATACAAACACAAGGTTTATTTCTTATAAATGTTTTATTAGGTTATCATAATGATTACCCATGTTTTATTTGTTCAGCCCTATCGCAATAATGACAATGACTCATAAAGTAATGTGGTTAATACAAAATTACTGTTGGAACTCACTTGATATGTTTGGATGACCCATCTGGGGGGTCACCAGTAATTACACATTGCCATCCATGGCACATTGTACCTGCCAATGTGTACATATATATATATATATATATATATATATATATATATATATATATATATATATATATATATATATATATATATATACATATATATGTATATATATATATACATATATATATATAGCATAGTTTGTGTGATAAATGTACTTATCTTTTTTCTAAAGAAAACGACTGGACAATCATTTATTGAGTGTTATTATTGCGTGCCAGTGATTACTAGCCCACAACACCTCTCGAGTAGGCCCTGGACTGCTGCACTTTGCTACTGTACGAGGGTCAAGAGCTATAATGGGGTGTTTGGTTTAAACTGAGGACAATTGTGGATCTATTGGTTGTCATGGCCACACAACTAATAGCCCAATTTCCAAGACTGAAGAAGATAATCGCCTCACGTCTTATGAATCTGTGCACAATTTTACAAGTTCTGGGATCGAGTTACAATAACAATGCATGCAGTATATGCTTAGATAATTCCCCCCAAACTTTTTTATTACTCCCGTTACCTCTCCCAAAGCAACGTGAATTGGAAAATAGGTTTTTAGATTTAGTGCTTATTTTATCAAAAAGATTAATAGCACAGAACTGGGAAGCAAATAACCCACCTAAATGGGAACACTGGAATTAAAAATTCTAGAAATAGTCGGAGGAGGAGGAGCAAAAGCAGATCGAAGCTCAAGCTCAGATTACGAATTGGACCAGGTTTCTTCGGAATCTGACGACGAAGGACAATGAAAGACCACTGTGAACTTCCCGAATTGATAGTTTGCACCAACTCTAGTCAATCTTAAAGGAAATACTGGCACTTTGGACTTACAATATCTGACTAGGAATACCTCCTCCTAGTGGGACACGTCTCTCGTCTTTCTCTTTTCCACATCACCCAATGATACAGTTCCTCTTTATTATGGACACACTCCATCCCATCATCCACAGGTCACAAAGAGGCATGTTCTCATCTATTTGGCTACTTTGAATAATTTCCCAAATCCACATTTCGATATGTATTGTTCTTTGGTTATGGGGTTCTTTATTATGTGGAATGATGAAGAACAATTATTATTGGACCTAGCATTAAGGCATAGACTGCTTGTCAATTGTTATATAAACATGTTTCCAAATTATTACTGCAAAACTGTAAAACTTCAGTAAAGAAATATCCAAAAAAGGAAATGCTTGATGACATATTATTCTGGGAAAAGAACAGTGATCAGGCTGGTTTATTATAGGATTTAGGGGCAGATTTAAGAGGCCCTAGCGCCTCCTTTCACCACACAAGTGTCTTTTTTTTACGCTAATGTGGCCCCACGAGGCCAAAATCGCCGCACCAAATTTACAAAGTGGCGCAATGCATGCATTGCGCCACTTTGTAACCCTTTGTGCTATATTATGCAAGCTCCAGGCATAATGTATGCAAAGGGGGTGTGCCTCTGTTAGGGGGGCCGAAAAAATGGTGCAAATAAATCTTAGAGATTTTAATGCCTGCTCAGAGCAAGCGCTAAAAAGAAGGAGGAACACTGTTGTGTACAATGGGCCTCAATGGGCTGTGCAGGATTAGCAGAATTTTTTTTTATGCTAATCTTGCAACGCTTCGAACTAGCATCAGAAATGTTGACGCTTGTTTCCTAACTACCGCTATGGTATGCTGTATCTTAGATAAGGTGCACACATGGTAGCGGCGCAGTGCAGCGCCACTTTTCTGAAATTTGGCCCTTAGTTTGACATGTAATAATGTATTCCTATGTTGTTGTAGCTAATTTGCTATCAACGATATAGCTCTACAAGAGTGGAAGATGACGTAACTATTCAGAAAATGGTCTAAGGAATGATAGAGAAGTACATTTGTAATTCTACTGTGTACGTTTGCATGTTGAGACTGTTCAGTGGTTTCCGGGATTATGTTGGGATACTACAATAGTTGCAGGCTTCCAGAAGTGCTCCTGAAAAACTTTTGTGAAGTGCCACGCTTTTTAAAGCTAAGGCATTTTATTCATGTATATTTACACATAGTGTATATTATAGCAGTAAACCTGCCTCACGAGTCCTAAAATTATTTTTTCTTTTTTCTCCATGTAGAAAATATTGTTGCCTGAGAAGCAGCGCCTTTTCTTCTAGTCCCACAATGTGTTTTTTTTTTCATTTGGAGGGGGTCCCTTTCCATTCTGACCCTAGAAGGTATTAACTTCTTTGACAGGAGTAATCTCCAAATCTCCCACCACCTTCAGGTTTCGAATAAATTGATATACATTTTGTGAATATTACAAACAAATATGTTTGTAAATGTTCCTAAACTTAGAGAGCATTCTCTACCCTACTATGCCCACTTCATGATAGATTTGCAACCACTTAACCTAACTCAGGCCCTCATTACGACATTGGTGGTAAGTGCTGCTTACCGCCATGCTGACTGCAGCCAACATACCGCGACCGCTGCGGTATACTGCTACGGGTATTATGACCCACACATAGAAATCAGCCACTATACATACACACACACAAGTCCACCAGCCCAAAGGTCAGTGATAAACTGGCGGTACCAAAACTCACACCGTTTCGCCAACAGAAATACACCCACAGCAGCATG
The DNA here is from genome assembly GCF_031143425.1 of Pleurodeles waltl. Taxonomy (NCBI): domain Eukaryota; kingdom Metazoa; phylum Chordata; class Amphibia; order Caudata; family Salamandridae; genus Pleurodeles; species Pleurodeles waltl. The sequence goes on from NC_090439.1 coordinate 964,501,503, forward strand.
ACCCACGGATCACGGCGGTGGTCATTCAACCCCGGTAAACCATTGGCGTTATAGACCGCCGCGCTCAAAATACACACACACATACAAAACAACACCACATTGGGCAATTCAAAATACACCCACCCGACACACATACACACACCACACCCACACACCACTATAAAACACACACACACACACTACCCACAACCCTTTAAGACCCAAAGATTTTGACAACTGAGAGAGAGACAAGCCAGGAGCACCCACTGAATCTGAGCCACAAAACACCATCGCCCATACACCATCCACGCACCTCACAGCACACACCCCAACAGATCACCCCACACACCCTCACACACACCACACCCATGGCACCACAAAGACACCGCAGATTCTCGGAGGAGGAGCTAAGGGTCATGGTGGAGGAATTCATCCGGGTAGAGCCACAGCTGTTTGGATCACAGGTGCAGCAGATGTCCATTGCTAGGAAGATGGAGCTATGGCGGAGAGTCGTGGACAGGGTCAATGCCATGGGACAGCACTCCTGAACAAGGGAGGACATCAGGAAGAGGTGGAATGACCTACAGGGGAAGGTGCGTTCCGTGGTTGCAAGACACCAGATAGCAGTACAGAGGACTGGCGGTGGACCCCCACAACTAACAACATGGGAGGAGCAAGTCTTGGCGATCATGAATTCTGAGGGCCTGGCAGGAGTAGCAGGAGGACTGGACTCTGGTAAGTCAAATCTTTACTACTATATCCCCCACCCTACCTGCATGCCATCACAAACACCTACCCATACTCTCACCCCCATCACCCCACCACCTCACATATACCCCACCATCACAACCCACCCATCCCAATACCAAGCCCTGCATTCAACACCATTGCATGGACCCCCATCACAGACCACAGCATGCACACTAGTGACAATCACTTAGCCAACCAAATCACAACTCACACAACCTAAAACTGCCTTGGTAATAACAACCATAGAGGGAAACATACCCATGCACAAGATGGCACATGCAGAAACAATACCACTGCATTTAAATCCCCACAGGACCCCACTCAACGTCCCCGGAGAGGAGGTGCCAGCCACATCCAGTCCCCCCCAGAAGAGGCCCACAGTGATGACAGCAGCTCTCCACGCCTGGATCACGATGACCAACCTGGCCCATCAGGGACCTCTGGACAGTCGGTTACCCAGGCACATTCCCAACCCACCACAGAGCCTCCCCCCTCAGGAAACACCACCACAGCACCCACCCAGCGGGCCCATACTTTTGTCCCCAGGACACGTCAATCAGCAGTGTGTCCACCACTACAGGGACCCCAGGCAACCCCACAAACACAGGACGATCAGGGACCTGGGATCAGTGGCAGTGGACACACGGTTCAGGGGACAGAGGCACAGGACAGCAGGGAAGCTGGGAGGACTGCTGTATGACAGGGGGAGGACAGGCCCAGGGAACCGACTCGCCAGGAGGCACTCACTGAGATCCTGGGAGCATACCAGCAATCCCAGGATACGCTGGGCCAGATCCTGGCCAAAGTGCAGGAGAACAGGCGGCTACAGGAGGGACAGTACCAGGGGATCCTGGGAGCATACCACCATTCCCAGGAGACCATGGGCCAGATACTGGCCAAGTTGTAGGAGACCCAGCGGCTGCAGGAGGAACAGTACCTGGGGATCAGGGAGGACCTGAGGGACATCCACACCACCCTGGTCACCATTGCAGGAGTGCTGGCAGACATGGCCAACACCATGAGGGAGGCAGTGGCACACCAATGGGCCCCTGACACTAGCCACACTGATGAACAGCCTTCCACCTCCACCGACGGTAGTGGACTGGAGGCCCCGCGACAGGAACAAGAGGCCACCAGCACCCCATGCAGAAGGAGAACCACCCCGCAAACAGTCCCTGCTATCCAGGCAGAAGCAAGAGAACATTGCCAAGATCCCCACAAGGAAATAAGACTCCCCTGAATGTCACCCTTGTGTCCCACTCTGTCATCCTGTCCACCTTGAACTGACATTGCTCCACTTCATATGCCCCCTTGGACAATGCACCTGTGATACAAATAGACTGAACTCTATCCTGGACTTTCCTCCATCATCAACCCAGCCCATTGCACATCCCCATTTATTTTTCAGCACTGAAATAAACACCTGTGGAACTATTACAAGTATGGAGTCTGTCAATTGTTTGAAATATGTATTTAACAAGCTGTAACCACTGCAATTCAAATGTACTGTAATATTTACATAGCTATGACTAGGTAAACACACCAGGAGCCAGAGTGGGGTACAGATATCTGAACATAGAGATGCCAAAGGGTACATTAAGTGGCCATAGAAATAGGGAAATCAGGCTGCCATGTTCAATGTCCAACCCAAAACTGCAATGGAAGGTGCAGTTACATTGTCTTAGATGTGTATCACTGGAAGGACTGTTAAATTAGTTCAGTTCTGTTGTCCACATCCTCTTCCGCTGCCTCCTTTTCGTCACTGTCCACAGGCTCCACTGCTGCCACATGACCATCGACAGGCTCATCCTCCTGCAGAAAAGGCACCTGGTGTCTCAAGGCCAGGTTTTGCAACATGCAACGAAGATCTGGCACACCTTCTTGAGTGAGTAGTACCTGTTAGATGGGGGCACCGGAATCTGTGCTCAATGATCCTCCTTGTTCGCCCATGTGCCTCATTGTAACGTTTTCTGCCCTTGTCCTGGCATTCCTCACTGGGGTCAGTAGCCATGAGAGGTTGGGGTAACCAGAGTCACCTGTAAATATTGAGGGATACCTGTTAGTCACACACTCGCCCTTAGGGCCAAACCCACACCCATATACCTACATTAACTGGGTGGGGACCATGGGCTCACCTATTAGACACACCCGGTGCCTCTGGAATTGAGACATCACATATCGGATACTGCTATTCCTCAAGATAAAGGCATCATGCACAGAGCCAGGATACTTTGCATTGACATGGGAGATGTACTGGTCCGCCAAACACACCATCTGCACATTCATAGAGTGAAAGCTTTTTCTATTTCTGAACACCTGTTCATTTCTCCGGGGGGGGGGGGACAAATGCAATATGTGTACCATCAATGGCACCAATGATGTTGGGGATATGTCCCAGTGCATAGAAGTCAGCCTTCACTGTGGCCAAATCCTCCACCTGGGGGAAAACGATGTAGCTGCGCATGTGTTTCATCAGGGCAGACAACACTCTGGTCAGCTCGTTTGAGAACATAGGCTGTGACATCCCTGATGCCATGGCCACTGTAGCTTGGAAGGAACCATTTGCCAGGAAATGGAGCACTGACAGGACCTGCACTAGAGGGGGGATACCTGTGGGGTGGCGGATAGCTGAAATCAGGTCTGGCTCCAATTGTGCACACAGTTCTTGGATTGTGTCCCTATCAAGTCTGCAGGTTCGGATAATGTGCCTGACCACCATTGTCGTCAGGCCCACCACGGGTCTTTACATGGGCGGATGTCTCCATCTCCTATTCATCCTCTGGTTGAACTCTAGGGTGAAAAACGGTGAGCAGAAGGTCATATTCAAACATATTCTCAGATTAATATGCAATTTTTGCTTTACAGAAACAGTATGTGACCTCGTAAGTCAGTTGATATGCCAATGTCTGCTGTGACGCAGTTAGGTGCCATGGCCTGTGCCCCCCTGAAATGGCGGCTGCCTGACTTGTGAGGAGGGACAAGTGGAAATGAGGTAATTCCCCTGGCGTTGTGCGCCGTTGCGGTCGATGACTGCCGTGCAACACCGCATTGGTTAACATCGGGACCTATGGGTTCCAGGAACCAATGGCGATGTACGTCGCAGTGACGGTACGCACCACCGCGGACATGACAGCCATTTTCTCTCTGTTCACTCACTTGCTACCTAGCCTTGAACAGGAGAGGACCTACACTGCAAGTGCTGCTGTGACCTTTGTCTGGAAGCGACAATGGCTCAAGTGTCTGCGGAAAGGGCCCCTGCCTTTACTTCGGAGGAGTTGGAGAGACTGGTGGAGAGGGTCCTACCCCAATACCCTTTACTCTATGGTACTCCAGACAAACAGGTGAGTACACTATGAGCATGATGGGTGGGGCATGAATGTATGGAGTGCTGTGTGTGTAAGCCTCGTGTAGGGGGGGTCTGAGGGGTCCTGCCCAGAGTGCTGCATGTATGGTGGTCAATGTATGCATGTAAGGGGATGGGGGGATATGGTGGGCCATGAGTATAACAGTCTGGACGGTATGATTAATACCTTTTCTGCTGTTTTTTTTCTGCAGGTCAGCGCCCATCAGAAAAGGGTATTTGGCGTGCCATCACCAAGGAAGTGTGGACCCTGGGGGTCTTTGACAGGCAGAGCACTGACTGCCGCAAACAGTGGGAGGACCTGCGCCACTGGGCAAGGAAGACGGCTGAGGCCAGCTGGGGCTGACCTCCCAATGAGGAAGGGGTGCCCGTCGTACCATGACCCCCCTGATGTTCTGCATCCTGGCGGTGGCCTATCCAGAGTTGGATGAGCGCTTGAAGGCATCACAGCAGCCACAAGGGGGTGAGAGCAGATTCAGAATCATGAATCATGACGCGTTAAGGTATTCCCTGGGTGGGGGATGTGGGCTGTGGGTGCCCCTAGGCCAGGGCGAACATGGCAGGGTAGGTTCAATGATGGAGAAGCTCAGATGCACTCCAACCCCAATAATGTTAGTGGGCATCTAGTACTGGGCAGGGTCCTGTGGGTTTCAGGTGTGCAACTAATGGCGTTAGGCATTGTACCCCATGGCCTGGTGACTAGCATTGTAACTGGTAGTGCATGGTCTCGTGCTTAGGGATGCTCCCTGTGAGTTGTGTACGCCAACTGTAGTGTTGCTGGCATTGACCAAGTGTATCCTCTGTCTCTCCCCCCCTTTTTGTTTTGTCACCCTGTCCTTGTGTGCATTAGCATCATCTGGCAGAGGAGCAGAGGCACCGGCGATGGAGGGAGCTGCATTCCACATAGGCCTGAAGGCCGAATCCTCCAACGGTGAGGGCACCAGTGGGACGGAGGGCGAGGGGAGCACCACGACGGAGACAGGAGGGGACAGTACCGACACCGAAACCTCCTCCGATGGAAGCTCCCTGGCGGTGGCGGACACCTCTGTGCTCACCCCAACTACAGGAACAGCCACCACCCCTGTACCAGCACCGCCCTCCCAGCAGCCCCTCAGCGAGTTTTCCGTGCCCACTCACCCAGGAGGGTGGGCATCTCCTCCGCCCCAGGCACCTCAGGCCCTGCCCCAGTCAGCCCTGCTGCCCTCAGTGAGGAGGCTATTGACCTCCTGACATCCCTCTCTTTTGGGCAGTCAACCATACTGAATGCCATCCAGGGTCTTGCAGGGCATTTGCAACATACAAATGCATTCCTGGAGGGCATTCACTCTGGCGTGGCGGCCCAACAGAAAGCATTCCAGGCTCTGGCCAACTCACTGATGGCAGCCATTGTCCCTGTCCCCAGCCTCCCCCCTCCAACTTCCTCTACCCAGACCCAATCCCCTCAACCCCAGCCTATCCCAAGCACACCTTCAGACCAGCATTCACCCATATCAACACACAGAAGTGGCTCAGGCAAACACAAGCACCACACTTCATCTCACAGGCACTCAAACAAGCACCATCCAGATACAGACACACCAACATCCAGTGACACCACTGTGTCCTCGTCTGCGTCCACCTCCCTCCCTCGTCTCCACTCACACCTTCATGCACTACATCCTCATCCACTACCTCCATCACCAGCACACCTATCACTACACGCCCCTTACTGGCAGTCACCACCCCCACATCCATGCACACGTCTCTTGTGTCCTCTCCCACTGTGACTGTGACCCCTCCTCCCAAAGTACACAAACGCAAGCACACAGACACCCAACAGCCATCCACCTCACAACAGCATCCAGCCCATGCACCTGCACCCAAACACAGCAGACTGATACCTCCTACAACCACTCCCTCTTCCTCCACTCCCAAACCTTCACCCTCTTCCCGCCCCAGTGTCCCTAGGAAGCTTTTCCTCGCCACCCTTGACCTATTCCCTACCCCTTCCCACCCCCCGTCCTTCACTTCCGGCCAGGGTGGCCAGAACTCAGCCCAGCACCTCAGCCACCCAGTCCACGGCCGCTGTGGTTTCTGCAGCTACTGCAGGTGTGAGAGGCTCCAAGGAGGCACCCGTCAGCCCGGCCAGTGTGCCAGTACCACATGCCAAGGCCAAGAAGGGTCCACGACCTAGCAAGGCCAAGAAGGAGGCACCACTAGCCAGCAAGGGCAGGAAAAGAACACCAGCTGTCAGAAGCAAGGATGCACCACCATCTGCCAAGGGCAGGAAGGGGCACACAACAGCAGGCCATGGCACTGCAGCCGTCCGAGGATGCAGGGGAAGCGCTGGAGCCTCCCCCCACCACTGCCAGCACTGCTACCTGCACCACGGCCAGCACAGCCACCTGCACTGCGGCCAGCACCGCCACCTGCACCGCCGCCAGCAGCACCACTGCCAGCAGCAGCAGCCCCAGTGGGCAGCCGTCCAAGGCTGCAGGGGAAGGGCTGGAGCCTTCCCCCACCACGGCAGCTGTCACCGCCAACGTGCTGTGTGTAGTCGTGACTACATGGGCTGCAGTGCATCCTGGGCCCTGCAACACCTGTAGGTGTGACACCCAGTTGAGAGACTGTGACCTTGCACCATCCAGGATGAAGCACAATGGGCACAAAGCCCCCTCCAGAACCAGTGAAAGAAGGCATCCACTCACTCCCTCCTTGGCAGGATGAAGCACACTGGGCACAAAGCCCCCTCCAGAACCAGTGGAAGAAGGCATCCACTCACCCCTCCTTCTTGTCAGGATGAAGCACACTGGGCACAAAGCCCCCTCTAGAACCAGCGGAAGAAGGCATCCACTCACCCCCTCCTTGGCAGGATGAAGCACACTGGGCACAAAGCCCCCTCCAGAACCAGTGGAGAAGCCATCCACTCCAGAGACCTGTGGCCTTGCACTCCCCAGGACCAAGCAGTGGGCAAACCACCCACTTGAGAGACTGTGGCTTTGCACTCTTCAGAACAAAGCAGTGGGCAAACCACCCACTTGAGAGACTGTAGCTTTGCACTCCCCAGGACCAAGCAGTGGGCAAACAACCCACTTGAGAGACTGCGGCTTTGCACTCCCCAGGACCAAGCAGTGGGCAAACCACCCACTTGAGAGACTGTGGCCTTGCACTCCCCAGGACCAAGCAGTGGGCATGGAGCCCCCTCCAGGCCAGTGGCGTTGTACCATCTTCCGGCTTAGGTGCCCCCCCATTCCCCGTCCCCCTGAGGTGCCTGTGTTTTTTCGACCTGATGCCCCAGCAGTGTACTCTCAGTATTGAGGCAGGAGTCAAGTGTGGCCTTGGCCTATGTGTTATTGCCCCATGGGCCACGGACATTTTGGAGTGGGCATTGTCCCTCCTTTTGTATATATTGTACATACTGTTTATTGATTTAAGTACATATTTATCTAAAAATGTACTATTACACTCATGTCAATAAATTGCTTTTGTACTTGCGTTATTCCTAAGGGTAACGGGGTGTATATGTTATGTTGTTGCATCTGTTTGTGTGTATGGTGTTGTGGGTGAGGGTGGGGGTGTTGCGTGTGTATGTCACTCTCTTTTTCCTCCCCCCCTCCCTTGTGTGCTAGGTGCAGTACTCACGGTGGTCGTCTTTGCTGGTGTTCGTGTTCCTGGTGTATGAGAAGGTACACCAGAATTGGAAAAATTTGCAATTCGGGCTCAAAGTCGTTGTGGTTCTTCCTTGAGTGTCGAGAGGTGAGTCGTTTCCCTTCAGAGTACTGTTTCCGCCGTGCTTTGGATGGTGTTGGTACTGCCCCAGAAAAAGCTGGCGGACAGGCCTGTTGTAATGCTGTGGGTGGAACATTGTCTTCTGCCTGGCTGTTGGAGGTTACCGCCGCGGTGTTTGTTGCTACCGCCGTGGCGGTTGGAGTGTTAAAGTGGCTGTCTGGGTTGGCGGTTTCCGCTGTGGTCATAATTCTATTTTTTTACCGCCGGCATGTTGGCGGTATTATCGCTGCTTTATCACCGACTGCCAGGGTTGTAATGAGGGCCTCAGTTCTGGGGTAATGTAATGTGGGAGTAAATCTTTTCATGAGTGTAAATCAGTTTTTTACGTATAGCAGAAGTGGCGACTTGGGATCGTAAGTGGATCTTTCATGATCAAATGATTTAGCCCTAAGGCAGGACGCAGGTAATACCTGACAACCACTCACCAGATGTTACAACACGCTAACTGCTGGAAAATGTTCCATATGGTGACAACTGCATTTGGTTTTCTCTTCAGTTCTTTTTTCCATGTGCTGAATGCCAGTGGCTAGAAAAAGAGTATATTTATAAAACTTAATTTTTAGAAAAAGGTTTTAGAACTCCCAATAGAATTATATGGTTACTTATTCAACGTTTACTATGCATACCTATATTCAACGGAATTCAGTCTGCCACCATGCCATTATACATATAAGAGTTCATTAAGTGGAGACAGTGCCAGCATGCATAATATGCCTGTTCTTGAATCTGTGCTGCGGAGTTAAAAAACACAGACATATTATAATAACGTGAGATATTGTTTTTAATGTGATGTTTTACGGTCACAAATGACCGAATAAACAATACGACTGCAATAACACTGGATCTTTCTTCCATTTCCATGGCACATTTAAAAGTTACTCTGATTACCCAGGGTTGGATACTCCACGTTCTCCCGCAGGAAGCATGCCAAGAAAATCGCTAAGGGGTAACTAAGACCTGATGGTTAAGATCAAATGCTGGGAGAGGGACAGGCAGGTGAGGCAGAGGGAGAGAGAGTAAATGAAAAGTCAATGCGAAATTTAGAAATGGGGCAAATGCAAGGAATATGTAGGCGGAAAGAGAAGAGTTGTGAGGCAAAGTGAGAATAGAGAAAATAAAAAATAGAAGAATTAGAAAATGTAGCAATGATTCACAGGATAGCACAAAGCCATGGATGGGAGCACACATGGGTCAGAAGAAGTCAGGTAGATGCTTCCCGGCTGTAATGTCCACATATACAGATAATAATAAAACCTCTTTTCGACTTATGTTTCTTTGGTTCTCAAACTGCAAGGCGGCTTGAAGGCTAGCTAAGTCAAGTGCTTATATTAATATCAGGGGCAAACTGATAGTTACAAGCTCAGGTTACGGCAGGGCCAACTAACCTTTCATTTTTATCAGGCCGATAATATGAATACATTAAAATTGGAGAACAGTAAACACTAATATGTGCAGCGCGGCAAAAACTGCTGCAATGTGCTGCATAAAACAAGTCATTATTTTGCATTATTGTTGGTAAAAGGCACTAAAACTTTACTTTTATAATTTAGAACCACAATGCTTTCCATTTTATTGTAGTTCTGAAGACACTATGGACTACATTCCAACTTCGAGAGCAATGCAACTTTGAGCTCAATGCGGAGTAGGAATTATAGGGGGAAAACCTGAGCTTGTCATATTTTCCCCTGATACATTTCGCCAGTGAGAACATGTGGGATCATAATTGGAAAGCAAAGAATAGTTTATGTAATTACTCCCAAGCCATAGGACAAAGCATGTGGTACCACATATGGCAACATCTGACAAATAGTGCACCCCCACAGTACCATAAATTCCAGCATCTGCATACTTCAGGATGTTTTGGGATGACTTCATTGGATAAATAAAGGAATAGCCGAATGACTCCAGGAAGATCTTCCTTTTTGACTTGGGCTCACAGCACCTCATGAATTTCTCGCCGATCCCAATTTGGGCGGGAATGGTAGTTTCAACTCAAATCGAGATTACGAGATGTGCGGTAAAACCCATAATATCCAGGTTTTCCATATGCACATTTGACTCGTTAAAAGCAGGTGGAATTTGTCCAGGGAAACGCCCTTGTAATGAGGAGAAAACCAGAGGACATCGGTGCAACAGAAAATATAATCTTACACTGTGTAAATTAACGAACCTCATGGTATCTGTAATTCCAGGTGCGGTATTAAAGCAGGAACGGCCCTCATACCTGGTAATGAGGGCCGTTCATGTAACATGCAAAGCTCTCCGTTCTTAGAACTGATACATATGCATAAATATCATGCAAATCACTTCAGGCCACGAGGACGGGTGAACGTGCCCTTTACAAGCCTGTCCTAGATTGACGAAAAAGACTCTTGACAGACTAATGGAGGGAAGATTATGGAATGAATAATTAAACTGTCCTCACCCCAGCACCGCCATAAAATTATCATACAATGTATTGCTCTCGTAAAATACTAGCCTCTTTTATTCCAGTTATTAGCAAAGAATATTTTTCCCGAGAGATTTATTTTGTTAAAAAGCAGTAAAACTGCTTAGAGCGCTGAGCCACAGCGCAGCCGATACCCACATCAATCTTTCGGCGAGGAAATAAAAAATAACAAGGAGACAAGCATGGCAGCTTCAGACTTTGGGGATGTTCTAGTTTGTTCGTAATAAATCGTACCCCTGGCGCCATCTTTAATCTCCTGTTTCAAACTCTGGCGCATGATTCACATTCCCACGGGCCATTTTCAATTTTTTTAATCGGTATTTTGTTGATATGAAGATTGTCGAAGATTGTGAATCGCATCCAAAACTAGTACATAAATAACTTCTGTTGTTGTTCCAGGTATACAGAGAACCCATCCTGATCCACGAGTTGACAATATAGCTCAGTGAACTAAGCGCCTACTGCTGACGTCTGTCTCTGATGTGCAGATCATGGGTTTAAACCCCGGGAGGGATGTCGCAGCCTGTTAACCCTTTTGGGATAACTAAGTGAAGATCACTCAGCTGGGTAACAATAGCCCTTGCTATTTAAAGCGCTACGAAATGGCTGATCCCTTAAAGCAAACGCTAAATGAAATATGGGCTCCTTAGCACTTTCATTATTTTCCGTAACCACTTTGACACTAAAGAAGGATGATCACACCATGATAAGCATCATCCCGAAAAAAACTGTTGGCTACTTCTATGACGGTATAAATTCTTGGAGATTTCGTTTTTATTTATTTACTTAGTTTTTTGATAGAGGGCCTGCAAGTCATGATTTAAACCTGCGTTGCTTGGGTTACACAACATTGTGCATTCGTTGATCCAAGCATAAACGAATAAACAAACGCTGAAATGAAGTGGCCATCAATCTGGCATAGTAGTGCTAGCCATACACCCGCTGCTGCCCAGTGATACATCTAAACAGCATCAGTCCTCTGGGACATATCTTTTGGCCCCTTGGAAGGGAGCCCTATATTGATGGAAACTCATCCTGAATCCTTCCTAGCTCCTGGGGGCAACTCACAAAAAGCATTTATGAGTAAGGGAAATAGTACCACAGGAGTACTCTAAATAATCTCACAAGCCTTTGTGAATCACTGCTGAAACGTTCAACTTCCCATTATAGCAGTGCACATAGAGCGCAGTCTTTTCTGTCTTTACTAATAGCATATGGATATTCCCATTTTAGTCAAATTTCAGAAGTTTTTAGTACAATTCACAAAGGCATGAAAGAATAGGTACAAGAAAACGACTTCACATATTGCAATATTCTTTCACAACAACATAGTTCATAATCGAGGCACCCACATCAACTACAGTAAAGCAGGCAGCAGGGGTGCAATTCAGAGAGCACCCCAGGTTGGGGGGTGCTGCAGCGCAGAGAAATCCTAGCTATTATCTCAGACCAAATGGTGGATTTCGCGCCTTAGGCTGATGGACCTATACAACATTGATTAGAAGGGATGTCAATAGTGTATGTCATAATCATCACAATAAACAACAAAAACAATCAATTTAAACATCAATTGGCAATCTGATTACACTACAATGTCCACACCAGTTTATTAAGAAGATTTGTAAATTTATTTCCCTATATTAATAATGCTAAAGTCACGAAGATAATTCTCAAACATAAATGATACATATAAAGAATCATCAATGGCTGGTTAGAACACCTTATATACCTGAGTTTAATCAACACAAGTAAACAAATTAACTCAAGAGTTACGACACAACTTGATAGCACCAAGATTTGCGCTGGTGAAATAATATACATTGAAGCAACAGATCAAAGAACATCTATCCAAATCATGGGCATGTAAAGACAGACTCCCTCTCTAACCACTGATTAGCATTAACATGGGATTCATGTAAAATTTTTAGAAACAAAATTTAGAAAACATACTAACTCGGGTTATATGAAAAATAATATTATTAAGCAGCAATTAATTAACAAGTTGCAGCTGATACCTGTAAAATAAAAGACACATAACAATTTACATTATACATTACCCATAAGGTCAATGAATAACAACAGGAATCACTTCAGCAAGGGGACACCATCAGTAGGAACAATCTGTAAATCCCCCAAGACTGCAAAACTGCAAAACACTCTCTGACAAATCTGAACACCTGAAAATCTGAACTCATCTGCGAAAATCTCTCTCTCTCTCTCTCAAAGAATACGTCACAGAATGTTAAATTGATTCTCACAAAGCCCATGATTGGTCAGGGTGTTATACATTCAACCAATAAAACTACTGTTAGATAACTAAAAGTTACACATTTATAGTACACTAAGGCCCTCATTACAACCCTGGCGGTTGGTGATAAAGTGGTGGTAATACCCCCAAATTATGACCATGACGGAAAGAGCTCAGATAGACAGCCACTTTACCATACTGACCACCAGGGCGGAAATAACAGTCACCACGGCGGTAGCCGCCTACAGCCAGGCGGAAGACAATGTTCCGCCCACCATATTATGACAATCCAATCCGCCACCTTTTCCGGGGCGGTACCAACAACATCAAACGCCTGGTGGTGTTGCGCCGCGGTGCACGGCGTGAGCTGAACATTCGGCTCGGGCTGCGGCGCGCGACACAGAGACACGTCATTACTTTCTATGTGTTTTTCCCTATCTAATATGGTGTCCTTGCACTTCCTGTTGGTCGCTTCCTGTTTTTGGGTATTTAAGGGCTGTGATTCTTTCCCTCCTTGCGCTGCAACACTTTCTGTTTGGATGGTGTCTTCGCTCCTTCTTCCTTGAGTCAGATACTGGTTCACATCAGTTCCAGTGTTTTTCCTGTTCTTTTTTGATCTTGTATTTACTTTTTGAATTTTGTTCCTGTTCCAGGAAATTTACTTTTTTGGAGGTTTTTTCCCCTTATTAGGGTTTTTTCCCCTTTGGCACTAATTCTGTAGGACACGGCCTGCCCTTGGCATTCCTATCGCCTGCAGCACCGTGGCTACCAGAAAGAGTCGCCCCTACCTGGGCCAAGGCCGAACATTCAGGAACAAGAACCTCGCCACTCGTTCAGCGGACTCCAGGTGAAAGCAGCGCGTAAGTCGTGACAGATTGCAGCGCCTAATACACCCAACGTCGTCTAACACCATGGATGATACAGTGGCGGCTGCTGCAGATCCTGATCAGTCCCTTCTGGCAACCATTCAGCAACAGGCTCAGGAAATGCAACAACTAGGCAATGAGAATGCTGCTTTACGACAGGTGCTTTCCTACCGTCTCCACCTCAACTCCTCGTTACTCCGGTGAACCAACAAAACTGCGAGAGTTCCTAGATGCATTAACTGTTTACTTTGCCTCCCGACCCACACAATTTTCCCACGACAAGACAAAGGTGGGTTATCTTATCAGTGCTCTATCCGGTCCTGCCTTGGCCTGGGCAACTCCAATGGTATCATCCAATGACCCAGTATTGTCTGATTATCCAGCCTTCGTGAATCGGTTTAAACAGATGTTTAGTCGTCCAGGATTGGAGGCCTCTGCTGAAGAAGCACTGTGTGACATCCAACAAGGCTCTCAAGATGTTCTCCAATATATTACACGCTTTCGACAGCTTGCGGCCGAGGCAACCTGGGTGGAACGAACTCTGGTTCTGGTTCCTCCTTTAGTCCTCTATTCCGTAGAGGACTAAAGGAGGAGATCAAAGACAAGATAGTGCACTCCACCCGAGTTGAAGATCTTCGCGGTCTGATGGATCTAGCCGTTTCCATCGAATATTGTCTCCAAGAACGACGTTTGGAAAAAAGGAGAAACAGAGGACCTTTCCAGCCAAGAACCTCACGTGTCGTATTGCACCATCCGGAGGAACCTCGCCCTCCCGTTAGAGAAACCGAAGGTGAACCTATGCAGGTGGATACTACTCATGGCCCACTTTCCGTCAGTGAGCGGTAAGAAAGACGTAAAAAAGGATTGTGTCTGTATTGTGGGGCTGCCAGTCATATGCTTCGTACCTTCCCCGTTCGTCCTCTAAGGCCATCGGGAAACGCTACTTCCCGTCCTCTGTAAGAAGGGAGGGGACAGGATAATCTGCTATACCTTCCATTAGTTCATTCAAGGACCATGTCACTACTTTGTTTATGCTTCCTGTGACTTTGCTGTTACCTGATGGTCGCAAAGAAAGAACAATGGCCTTACTTGATTGTGGTGCTAGTGGCATTTATATGGATACGTCTTGGGCCACAACACAACAAATACCAACACGACCCAAGGAAGTCCTGGAACAAGTACACATAGTGGATGGGTCCTTAATATCCTCTGGTCCAGTCGATACTACCACCCTGATTCTAAGTTTACAATTTGAGAACCACCAAGAAAACATCTCATTTGACCTAATATCATCTACCAATCATAATATCATCTTAGGAATTCTGTGGTTCATAAGACATCATCCTTATGTAAATTGGGAAACCAGGACTATTTCTTGTCCTCACAGTTTTGTCATGAAAATTGTTTTGCATCAGACACATAGTGGTCACCCAAGAAGTTGATGCCTACTGAACTTACTACAGGTTGTTCCATCAATACAGTCCAAGGAGTCCTCGATCACTATCTAGAATTTCAAGATGTATTCCAAAAACCATCCAGACCTGTTTTACCCCCACATCGAGATTATGACTGTACAATTCCCCTGGAACCTGGGCAGATCGTTCCCTTTGGGAGAATGTATTCTCTCACAGAACCTGAAAAGGAAGTTCTCAAAGATTATCTGCAAGAAAATCTGCACAGCGGTCTTATTGTGCCATTGTCCTCTCCGTTGGGGGCTCCTCTCTTTTTTGTACCCAAGAAGACTAAAGATCTTCGTCCCTGTCTGGATTTTTGTGGTTTAAATAGGTTCACTATAAAAGACTGTTATCCTTTACCCCTCATAAAGGATATTCTGGAGGCAGTCAGAGGGGCTCAACGATTTACCAAATTAGATCTACGTGGAGCGTACCACCTTTTGCGCATTAAAGAAGGAGATGAGTGGAAGACTGACTTTCGAACCCCACTTGGTCATTATGAATACAGAGTTATGCCTTTTGGTCTCACTAATGCCCCCGCAATGTTCCAAAGATTTATGGACTCTGTGTTTTCTGATCTCTTGAACCATACTGTAGTAATCTACTTAGACGATATCCTTATATATTCTAGATGTCCTGAACTTCATGCTACACACGTGAAACAGGTCCTCAAAAGACTCAGGTTACATAAACTGTCCTGTAAACCAGAGAAATGTGAGTTTGATAAGACCGAAGTCAAATATTTGGGTTATCACCTTAGTCCCACTGGAATAGCTATGGATCCAGAAAAGGTACAAGCCATCCTAGACTGGCCTTCCCCTTCCTCCATTAAGGAAACTCAGTGTTTTCTAGGACTGGCCAACTTTTATCAACAGTTTATTTTTGACTTTGCGGAACAGACCAGCCACATTACGCAAACATTAAAGAAGGAGAATTTAAGTAAAGGATTTGTCTGGACAAGGGCGGCTGAAACAGCTTTTCAAAGTCTAAAAAAGGCCTTTACTCAAGCTCCAATACTGAGACATCCAGATACCAACAAACAATTTGTTGTTGTTACTGATGCTTCCGAAAGAGCCATCAGAGCTGTCTTACTCCAACAACAAGATGATGATGGTCTAGAACATCCTGTGTTCTATTTGTCTCATGTACTCTCTGTGTCGGAACAACATTACTCAGTATTGGAAAGGGAGTTATTAGCCCTGAAGACTGCCTGCCAAGAGTGGAGACAATTCCTTATGGGTTCCAAAGAGCCCTTCGAGGTGAGAATGGACCATCGTAATCTACAATGTTTACGTAACTTTCAATGCCAGAACAGTCGTCAGGCTCGTTGGGCCTTTTTCTTCAGTCAGTACGATTTCTATGTCACCTACATTCCTGGATCCCAAAATATACTGGCCGATGCTCTGTCTCGCCGTTATCCAGATTGTACTCCTACCCCATCACAATATCTACTTGAGCCCAGCAAGATCATCGGTGTAGCTCCATCATTCCTGGATGAGGTACAACTGGAATATTCCAACCTTTCTGCACAAGAGCTAGAGAACTTAAGACCCCTAATACATAAACAGAAGGAGTATTATTATTATAGGAACCTGTTGTTCCTCCCCACTAGCGGAGTAAGAGAAAAGGTGCTTCAGATGTGCCATGATTCTCCGGTTGCTGATCATAGAGGCATCAAGGCCACGCAGGAATTACTCTCGTGATCTTTCTGGTGGCCTACCTGGAAATCGGATGTCAAAAAATATGTTCAGGCCTGTCCCATATGTGCCCAAGTAAAGATACCCCGTACCAGACCTGCGGGATTACTACAACCGTTATCTGTTCCACCTGCTCCCTGGCACACCATTTCTACCGATTTCATGTGTTCACTACCTCCATCAGCAGGAAACCGGGTTATCATGGTCACAATAGATTCCTTTACAAAGATGGCTCACTTCACTGCCCTGAAGAAATTACCTACCTCTCAAGAACTAAGTCAGATATTTATCCATCATATTTTCCGTCTCCATGGACTCCCACACAGCATAGTATCAGACAGGGGACCTCAGTACATCTCCCAGTTTTGGAAACATTTCTGTGGGACTTTGAACACCAGTATAGCATTGTCATCTGGTTTCCATCCCCAAACCAATGGGCAGTCCGAACGTCTCAACCAAGGACTAGAGCAGTACCTTCGCTGCTTTTGTAACTCTACCCAGAGTAACTGGAACACTTACCGTCCTATCGCTGAATTCCCTTACAATAACACTGTCCATAGTGCCTCCAAGGTCACCCCTTTTTTCTGTCCCTATGGCTATCATCCTACCTCTTTTCCTACTACTCATCAGTCTACCTCTTCTCTTCCTGCTGTCACCTCATTTTCCAAACGACTTCTGAAGATCCATAGATTGATTTGATCTCACTTGCTGAACACTAAGAGATACATGAAGAGAATGGCAGATAAGAAGCGCAAGGATGCTCCAGTATATCACATCCAGGATAAAGTCTGTCTTTCTTCAAAATTTCTGCCTTTGCGTCTTTCTCAGAACAAGTTTACACCTTGTTACTACGGTCCTTTCCGTATTCTTCAGCTGATTAATCCTGTCACTGTCTGTCTTTATTTACCTCGTACCTGGAAAATCCATCCAGTCTTTCATGTTTCCCAGTTCAAACCCTATGTGCCTGATCCTTTCTCTCAGCAATTTCCTAGTCCTCCTCTCTTGTTGGTGAATGACGTACCAGAATATGAGGTACTGGAAATTTGTGGCTCTCGTATCTTTCGCAACCGTCTTCAGTATCTGATTCATTGGAAGGGTTACCCCCTTAGTGAATGCTCTTGGGAAGATGCGTCTTCTGTTCACGCCCCTCTTCTGATTCATCACTTTCACCGCTTGTTTCCGCACAAACCTGGGACTTCGGGGGGGGACCTACTGTTGCGCTGCGGCGCGCGGCACGAGCCGAACATTCGGCTCGGGCCGCGGCGTGCGACACAGAGACACACCGCACCTCCAGCCTGTCGTGCTGCATACGAGGCCCCAAATTGGGCATGGGGCCTCGTTTCTTCCTAGCGCGGCACACATTTGGGGATGTTTAACCCTCCCCCACTCACCTGCTATTGTGTCCTTTTCTTTCTGTCGCCTTCATTTGTGCCTTCCTTTATGTTTTTCCTTCTTTCCCATTATTCCCCTCTCTTCCCAGCATGCTTTGGTTCCCTACTTTCTATGGCTCCTTGTTCATTACTTTCTATGTGTTTTTCCCTATCTAATATGGTGTCCTTGCACTTCCTGTTGGTCGCTTCCTGTTTTTGGGTATTTAAGGGGTGTGATTCTTTCCCTCCTTGCGCTGCAACACTTTCTGTTTGGATGGTGTCTTCGCTCCTTCTTCCTTGTGTCAGATACTGGTTCACTTCAGTTCCAGTGTTTTTCCTATTCTTTTTTGATCTTGTATTTACTTTTTGACTTTTGCTCCTGTTCCAGGAAATTTCCTTTTTGGAGGTTTTCTTCCCCTTATTAGTTTTTTTTTCCCTCTGGCACTATTTCTGTAGGACACGGCCTGCCCTTGGCGTTCCTATCGCCTGTAGCACCGTGGCTACCAGAAAGAGTCGCTCCTACCTGGGCCAAGGCCAAACATTCAGGAACAAGAACCTCGCCACTCGTTCAGCGGACTCCAGGTTAAAGCAGCGCGTAAGTCGTGACAGGCGGAAACACTGCACAGAAGGGAAACGTCTCACCTTTGGAGACACAGGGAAGAACCACGCCACCATGGAACATATTGTGCCCTGTGATCTTCACCCTGGGGAGGATGGGGTGAGTGGGTGGCTTCCCCACTGGTTCTGGAGGAGGCATTGTGCCCTGTGATCTTCATCCTGGGGAGAATGGGGTGAGTGGGTGCCATACCCTCTGGTTCTTGAGGGGGCATTGTGCCCTGTGATCTTCATCCTGGGGAGGATGGGGTGAGTGGGTAGCTCTCCCACTGGTTCTGGAGGGGGCACTGTGCCCTGTGATCTTCATCCTGGGTAGGATGGGGTGAGTGGGTGCCATACCCACTGGTTCTGGAGGGGGCATCGTGCCCTGTGATCTTCATCCTGGGGAGGATGGGGTGAGTGGGTGGCTTCCCCACTGATTCTGGAGGGGGCACCGTGCCCTTTGATCTTCATCCTGGGGAGGATGGGGTGAGTGGGTGCCATACCCACTGGTTCTGGAGGGGCATCGTGCCCTGTGCTTCTGATCCTGGGGAGTGCAAGGTCACAGTCTCTCAGCTAGGTGTCATACCCACAGGATTTGCAGGGGGCAGGCCGTACACCAGGCTATGGAGGTAGGTCTAAAGAATGTCCGCCAGCGGTGATGGCTGCTCAGCGGTGGCAGAGGTGCTACTGCTTCTGCTGGTGTTTGTGGGGGAGGCTCCAGCCCATCCCCTGCAGCCTCGGATGGCTGCCCACTGCTGGTGGCGGTGCTTCTGCTGTTGGTGGTGGTTGTGGGGGGAAGCTCCAGTCCATCCCCTGCAGCCTCGGACGGCTGCACAACCATGGTTGGTGGTGGGGGCTCCGACTGAGTCCCTGCACCATGTCCCTTGTCATTCCTGCCTGCTGGTGCAGGCCCCTCGCCCTTCCTGGCTGCAGCTGGGGATGGCTCCTTGCTCTTCAGGGCAGCAGCTGGTGCAGGCCCCTTGCCCTTCCTGGCAGCAGCTGGGGATGGCTCCTTGCCCTTCTGGGCAGCAGCTGGGGATGGCTCCTTGCCCTTCCGGGCAGCACTTGGGGATGGCTCCTTGCCCTTGCGGGCAGCAGGTGGGAATGGCTCCTTGCTCCTCCGGGCAGCACTTGGGGCAGGCACCCTTCCCGTGAGGCTGGAAGGTGGCCTGGATCCTTTACCACCACGAGTTGCTGTGGACACTACTGGGCCCGTGGACTGGGTGACTGAGGTGCTTGCCTGGGTTTTACCCACCCTGGCCAGATGGGAAGGACACGGGGGAAGAGTAGGGAAGAGGTCAATGGTGGAGAGGAAAAACTTCTTAGGGACATTGGGGCGGGAAGAGGGAGAAGGTTTGGGAGTAGAGCAAGAGGGAGTGGTTGTGGGAGGGAGGTGTCTGCTGTGTTTGGGTGCAGGTGCATGGGCTGGATGCTGTTGTGAGGTGGATTGCTGTAGGGTTTCTGAGTGCTTGCATTTGTGTACCTTGGGAGAGGGGGGACAGACACAGTGGGAGAGGACACAGGGGACGTGTGCATGGCTGTTGGGGTGGTGCCTGCCAGTGAGGTGTGTGTTCTGTTAGGTGTGCTGGTGATGGCGGTAGTCGATGAGGATGTGGTGCATGCAGGTGTGAGTGTAGATGCAACAGGGAGGGAGGTGGAGGAGGAGGATAGGAACACAGTGGAGGCAGTGGATGTTGGTATGTCTGCATCTGGATGGTGTTGGCGTGAGTGCCTGTGGGATGGACTGTGGTGCTTGTGTTTGCCTGAACCACTTTTGTGTGTTGTCTTGTGTGCATGCCTGTGTGCTTGGGATAGGTTGGGGTTGAGGGGAATGTGATTGGGTAGAGGAATTTGGAGGGGGGAGGGTTGAAACAGGGACAATGGCTGCCATCAGAGAGGATGCCAGAGCCTGGATAGATCTCTGTTGGGCCGCCAAGCCATTGTGAATGCTCTCCAGAAATGCATTGGTTTGTTTCATTTGGGCTGCCAGCCCCTGGATGGCATTCGCAATGGTTGACTGTCCAACAGAGATGGATCTCAGGAGGTCAATAGCCTCCTCTCTGAGGGCAGCAGGGCTCACTGGGACAGGGCCTGAGGTCCCTGGGGCAAAGGAGATGCCCACCCTCCTGGGTGAACGGGCATGGGCAACTCAATGAGGGGCTGCTGGGAGGGCGGTGCTGGTATGGGGGTGGCGGCTGTAGCTGGAGGGGTTACAGAGGTGTCCACCACCACCAGGGAGCTTCCATTGGAGGAAGTATCTGTGTCCGTACTGTCCCCTCCAGGCTCTGCCGTGGTGCTCCCCTTGCCCTCCATCCCAGTGGTTCCCTCACCGTCGGTGGACTCTACCTCCTGGGTCCTGTGGGATGCAGCTCCCTCTGTCGCCAGTGCCTCTGCTCCTCGACCAGATGATGCTAATGCACGTAAGGACAGGATGACAAAACAAAAGGGGAGGGAGAGACAAAAGAAGCACTTGGTCAATGGCTGCACCAACACCACCGTTGGCGTACACAGCACCCTCACACACAGCGAACAGCGCTCCGCACTATGCAGTGCACTACCAGTAACAATGCTAGTCACCAGGGCATGGGGAGGGACACATACCGCCAACTGCAGCATACCTGGGACCAACACAGCCCTGCCCAGTAGTGGATGCCTGCTAGCTAGGTAGGAGGAATATCACATCAGAACCCTGCCCAACATGGAACCCACTCTGCGATGTCAGGCCTGGCCTAGGGGCATCCACAGACACCCTTAGGTTATATTTGCCCTGACAGCTTTCACTTGTGTGAGTTGGTATGTGCTGGGCTAGCTGATTATCTCCAGTGTGATTGCTTTAGTGATAGGTGTCCATGCAGGTCTGTGAGTGGTATCCATGCATTGGTGGTGCATCCAGGGCTTGGCATTCGGATGGGTGAGATGTGATGGTGAGGTGTGGGTAGTGGTGGAGTGATAGGAGTGAGGGTGGGGGTATGTGATAGCATGCAGGTAGGAGGGGTGATAGAAACAGAGAGTTGACTTACCAGATAGAGTCCTCCTTCCTGCTACTCCTGCCAGGCCCTCAGGATGCATAATTGCTAAGACTTACTCCTCCCATGTTGTTAGTTATGGGGGAGGAGGTGGGAGTCCACCACCAGTCCTCTGTACAGCTAGTTGGTGTCTTGCTGCAGTGGAACGCACCTTTCCCGTAGGTCGTTCCACCTCTTCCTGATGTCGTCCCTTATTTTGGGGTGCTGTCCCACGGCGTTGACCCTGTCCACGATCCTCCGCTATAGCTCCATCTTCCTAGCAATGGATATCTGCTGTACCTGTGCTCCAAATAGCTGTGGCTCTACCCTGATGATTTCCTCCACCATCATCCTTAGCTCCTCCTCAGAGAATCTGGGGTGTCGTTGTGGTGCCATGGGTGTTGTGTGAGTAGTATGGGTGAGGGTGTGCAGGGTGATGTGTTGGGGTGTGTGATGTGAGGTGCGCGGGTGGTGTATAGATGATGGTGGTGTGTGGCTCTGGTCTTGTCTGTGGTCTTGCTGTCCCTCTCTGGTGGAAATTGTTTGTAATGGTAAAGGGTTATGGGTAATGTGTGTGTGTGTTTTATAGTGGTGGGGGTGTGGTGTGTGTATGGCTGTCAGGAGTGTGTTATTTAAATTGACCAATGTAGTGGTGTTTTGTTTCAGTGTGTGTATTTTGAGCACAGCGGTATGTACCGCCAATGGTTTACCGCCATTGAATGTCCACCGTGGTGATTCATGGGTCATAATGTGATGGGCGTTGTTCTGTTGGTGTAATGGTGTGGGTTTTGATACCGCCAGTTTATCACTGACCTTTGGTGTGGCGGATTTGTGTGTGTGGATAAATAATGACAGATTGGTGTGTGTGTGTCATATTATGGTGAACGGATATCCGCAGCGGTATGTTGGTGGCAGTCAGCATGGCGGTAAATGGGATTTACCGCCAATGTCTTAATGAGGGCCTATGTTTTTATTCATTAATGTCTCATTGACAAAATTATCAACTAAACGCAATTTATAACAATTTCTTTTTCTCTTCTGTCTGTGGTTCCATTGTTCCATCACGTCAAAATCTTCAGGCTCAGGAAGAAACATCTAACAATGTGGCATCTACTTCCATTTTGAAGGAAAAACCACACGTTAGTAACATTTTCTAAACAATAGGACAGTCAAACTCTAGCAATGACCTAATAAATCTGACCTTGTAAGGCATAACATAAAGTTCCACTATGGGTAGTTGTTTACACTTCTATAAACTGTTAAACACACTCTTTTTGAGTAAGCAATGAGTAATGAAAAACAATTCCATTATAAACTAAAGATAGTCTAAGTAGACTAATTATGTCATCACACAAACTCTCAAATACATTTATTTATTTGTATTTTCCAAATTTAAAATCTTGTTTCTTTTACCTTTCCATGAATTCTCTTTTTACCTGTAGCTTTCCCATAAAATGCATCCATTTGAACATAAAGGGGGTCATTACAACGGTCTTTGACTGCCAGGGCTGTTTTGGAGGAAGCACCGCCAACAGGCTGGTGGTGCTTCCATGGGGGATTACAACCGCAGCGGAAGCGCCGCGGTCGCACTGCCCGGACCAGCGGTTTTCCGCCACTTTTGTCCCGGCGGTTTTCCACCACTTTTGTCCCGGCGGAAGTAATCCTCCAGGGCAGCACTGCCCAGGGGATTACGAGTCCCCCTCCCGCCAGCCTTTTCATGGGGGTAAGAACCGCCATGAAAAGGCTGGCGGAAAGGGGAGTCGCGGGGCCCCGGGGGGCCCTTGCACTGCCCATGTCACCGGCATGGGCAGTGCAGGGGTCCCCTGCCATGGCCCCATGGAGCTTTTCACTGTCAGCTATGCAGACAGTGAAAAGCGCGACGGGTGCAACTGCACCCGTCGCACAGCCGCAACACCGCCAGCTCCATTTGGAGCCAGCTCCCGTGTTGCGGCTGAGATCCCCGCTGGGCGGAAACCAGGGGGGATCTCATAATGGCCGCGGCGGGAGTGCGGCTGCATTGGCAGCCGCCCGGCGGTCCAACCTTGGCGGGCAGCTTCAGCCGCCCCCCAAGGTTGTAATGAGGCCAAAGTCTCTTCTGATTCTTTTCAAACCTTTTCCTTCTCATCAATTTAAATAATTTATATGATCTCCAAATTCCAATTAAACAAAACACAATTATTGGAAACTATTTGACTATTTTTAATATAATTCCTTTTCCCAAGTCGCCAAATCAATTTCCCACAGTTGCAATTCCCTTGTCAGCTTTCTCCCAGATAGTAGTTTCAGTTAGTTCTTTTAAATCCTCTTTATTATTTGATAAATTATTAATCAGCTCTCTAACTTCTGTAGAATTGTCTGGTATATACGTACAACAATGACTCAAACCAAGTAATTTACAAACTCCGCCCTCTTTCGCCAAAAGAATGTCTAACACAAGGCAGTTCTGAAGAGCCATAGCTCTTGTAGCAGCTAATTTGGTATCTAGGAGTATAATAGCTCCAGACTGGTGGGTCCTGTCCGTTCATAATAAAATCCCATTTACTCCGAAACATAAACACGTGTCTACATTCACTCGTACCCACAAACAGTCTATCAATACTACTCTGTGGCCTATATATACAAAGCTTTCCCACATGCTCAGTACCCAGTGTTAATTTTCCTTGTTTAGTAATGTCAGTATAAGCATAATCAATCCCAGGTCTACGATTGATCATTCCCTTATTCATTTTAGCCTTGATTTTTCTTCTTCTATATTCTGTGTTATCTAAAAATTTATTTTCTACAGATGTTAGTAAACATGTTAGATTATTCCTATGTGCAAAAGCAGTACCAAAGGTTATTGTAGGCTCAAAGACATCTCTGACAAGGACTATGTTATTATCCTTGGCCATTTTATCCAAATAACTAATGACAGGCACAAACAAGAATGTATCTTCTCTTTGTATACATTTTAGCTTCACCCTATCTCTGTGCTCTTCTTCTGGAACATTATTTTGTAAAGCTTTCAACTCTTCCAAAGTCTCAACAATTTACATTGTAAAATTTGTATACGCTTCATCATGTTCAGGCATCAGTTCCCACTTTCCCTTGGAAGAGATACCATTTAAGGCACAGAATTTTGCAACTTGATCTGCATGAGCATTTCCCAAAGTCACATAATCCTTTCCTCTTTGATGTGCACTGCATTTAACCACAACAAGTTTCTCAGATTTCTGAACATCTTGTAACAATTCATGTATTCTTTCACAATATCTTACAGTTGAGCCAGATGAAGTTAGAAAACCTCTCTGTGACCAAATCTGGCCAAAATCATGCACAATGCCAAATACATTTTGGCTATCTGTATAGATCGTTACTTTCATCTGATCTGAAATTTGGTGTGCCCTAGTAAGTACCATCAATTCTGCTATCTGAGCAGAAAACACTCCTTTAAGCCATGAAGCTTCCAGTATGCCAGTAATTGTGCCTACCGCATATCCTGCTCTCAGTGTACCGACGTTATCTCTCAAGCAGGAACCATCAACAAAGATAATTTGATCATTGTCTTCTAGGCAGGTGTCTCTAATATGTGCCCTTAGTTTTGTGCACAATTCTGTAACTTCCAAACAATCTTGTTCAATATCATACATTTTATCTGAATCAATCCTTTCAACTGGTAATAAAATTGCTGGGTTAAGCACTGTACATCTCTTAATTGTTACATTTGGTGATCCCAAAATCACTGTTTCATAATGTGTCAATCTTGGGGTCAAGAATTGCGTTTTTGATCGTGTCAACAGAATTTCTATTGAATGAGGTACCATTACTGTCAGGTGATAACCCTTCACAATATTCTCACTTTTGGTTATACTCTGCTTCACTGCTGCAACTGCTCGTAAACATCCCAGTAAGGCTGCTGTGACTGGATCCAAAGTAGCTGATAATATGCTACTGGTCGGTTGACACCACCATGTGTATGTGTCAAAACAGATAAAGAACATCCATCTCATTCATGACAGAAAAACTGAAAACATTTTGTGTAATCAGGCATACCTAAAGCTGGAGCTTGGCACAAACTCTCGTTCAACTCAGTAAATGCTTTCATACGGTCTTCATCCATCACTATAGGATCTGAAAAATCTTTATGTGTTAGCTTTTGTAAAGGTCTCGAAATAGCTGAAAAATTTGGAATCCATTGACGACAATATCCTACCATTCCTAGAAACATCCTCATTTCTTTGTGACTACTTGGTATTTTCATTTGCACAATCGCTGCTACTCTTTCCCTTGAAGTTCTCCTAGACCCTTTCTCAATCAAATGACCTCTTTTTGACAATAATGCAATTTTGGAGGGGACACTTTGTGCCCATTGTCTCCCAGAAAATTCATCAATACAATTGTATCCTCCTTGCATCCTTCTTTTGTCTTCGATGCAATCAGTAGTTCATCTATGTTCTGCACTAATGTTGATTGGTGAGGCATTACCAATGACTCCAGGTTTTTTTTAAAAATTTGATTGAAAATCGATGATGACTCTGAAAAACCCTGAGGAATTCTACACCAACAATTGACTCTGGTTAGGAATTTGAAAGAAAAGAGATATCTACTGCCCTTATGAAGAGACACAGTGAAAAATGCTTGGCATAAATCTACCACAGTAAACCATTCAGCATCACACGGAATCTGAAACATAATGACAGTTGGATTTGGCACAACTGAACAACATTTAACTACAATATCATTGATCTTTCTCAAATCCTGGACAAGACAAATTTTCCAACTTGGCTTTCTCAAACCCATTATTGGTGAATTACACGGACTTATACCTTCAGTTACTTCATTTGTCAGCGGGTATTGTGCAGTCTGTGGAAATACCACATTCTCCTTTTAATTAAATTAAATTTAATCAAATCAGCCGAATTCTCCTCATCTTCTGGTTCATTGAAATTAATCAGAGGAAACTCTCTGGACACTGGTTCATTGTCAGCAGTAAACACTGAATCTTCATCATCACTGTTTGTCTCAATCTCTATTCCTTCCTGAACAGGTAACTGATAATTTTATTTTACACAACAGATCTCTTCCCAGAAGTGACACTGGACTGGACTCACAAACAACAAATCTGTGCAATCCTTTAAAATTACCAATTTCAACAATAACTGGTTCTGTAAGGGTTTTAGTCAAATGTGTGTTCGCAACTCCTACAATCTGAACTGTCCTTTCTGATAAAGGTAAATCTGGAACCTCTACAAATCTTACTCTTGAGCGTGTAGCTCCTGTATCAACCAGAAAAGAAAATTCATGGTCATGTACTTTATCCTTTATATATGGACCCTTCCGATCCACATCTAATGATGTTGCCAACACACACTCCTCCTCATCTGACCTATCCAACGGCCATTCATCGTTTATTTCATTCTCACTATGTAAGGAAATTGATCAACTGTTTTTTCACTTTTGTTTGACTTCTGATTTGTGAGCACCTGCGAAAGCATCACCTGTTGTTGATCCATAGGACCCTGTGTTATGTGAATTTGTCTCGGCATGTGAATTTGTTGTGCAGGCACCATCTGCATCCGCACTTGTGGCTGCAATTGTTGTACCTGTGGCATTTGTACTTGTTGTACCTGCGGTTGTAAATTTTGCATCTTCTGCACTGGCTGCAAAGGTTGAAAACCCACCATAGTATTTACATTAATCTGCAAATTCTGGTTTTGACCTTTCCCTCTAGGTCCTTTAATGCTCTGATAGGAATTGACATCATTTGTCTGTTGAACAACACCACCTTGATTTAACAACGGACACTGTCTTTTCAAATGTTCAATTGCTCCACAATTATGACAAGGTAACTCTTTTTCTTTGCTGCTCACCATGCATCACCACTGAATTCAAATCCACATTTCTTTTGACAACCGGAAACATCATTCCACCTCGACCTCTACCTCTGCCTTGACTCTGAAACACGTGATTCCCTTGCAACTGTTGTTGAAAATTTCCTTGCATTCCTGTCTGTGCAGTCTTGATCTGCATCACCATTGCTTCCTCCTTCAGCTTTTTCTGCTCATTTCAATCTCGTCAGTATAATATTTTGCATATTGCAACACCTCATCAATTGGTTTAGCTTGCCAACAGATCAAATTATTATTAATCATCTGGCTAATCTCTGGTCTCAATCCTTCAACAAACCTGAACACAAAATGATACATAGCCTGTTTCTCATTTGTCTCTGTACCACTGAAATATTTGAATGCCTTCAACAACCTTTCATAATATGCATGAATTGATTTTTTTGCTTCCTTTGCTGTTCAATCTATGCGTTGCGAATCAATATTTTTCTGCAAAACTTTCATTTTTAGGAACTCAACAACTTTATTGTAATATTTCATTACTTCTGGAGATTGTGCACCTGTTTTCAAATCTCTCTGAGGTTCACTTGTCGGCCAATCTACACTCCTTTTGCACTCCATCCACAAATCTGCTGGAGCAACAATATTAAAGAGAGTATTCAGGTCCTCCCACAGACATTTCGCAAGCTTCACAAATCTATCTGTCTGCTGATACCATTCTACTGGCTTTTCTCTTAACCTATGGTAATCATTTGTAAAACTTAAGATATCACTCCTACTCCAGGGTATATGTACAAAATTCCCTCCTGGTGTTTCTCTCATCGGTAACATCTTCACTGATTCTCCTGTTCGCGTCACATCTCCTAAGAGAGTTCCTAATTCTTTCTTCGGTCTTTCTCTTTTCTTGACCCATCTTCCTTCACATTTATCTAAAGCTCTCCAAACTTGTACTCTTTCAAGCACCTCTCTAAGATGTGTCTTCATCCCTGCAGACCTCATGTGTGCAAAATCATCTTCCTCAAGATCTAAATTATAACTTCTCTTCAAGTTTTTCAATTTTGTAAGGTCGATTTCATACTCATCTGCTATTTCTTGTAACTGCTGGTGTACCTTTCCTGCTCCCTTTGTAATGATCTTACACAAGTATCTCAATTGCGCTTCAGTATATGACTTGAGTCGGTTCACACCCACTGTCCCTTCAAGAAGCTCATTTCCTTCCATTGATAGTTTCACTCTGTTTATTGAGTCTTCCTCCCTATTCTGCTTCTCTAGAGTCTTTCAACTACTTAGATCTTTTAACCATTTGTTTTCTTCTTGTGCAGATAGACCTTTCAAAGAAATCTCATTTGACTGTGCACTTGAGCTTTGTTGTTGTACTGTACTCGCACATTGTTGTGGAGACAATAATCTTCCCTCCTGATTACTGCAGGATCTGATCCCAGAATTCCCAACAGGAGACAAATCTATTAAAGACCTAGGGGGTCATTATGAACACGGCGGGAATCCCCGCCGTGTTCATGCTGACGGTCTTATCACAGACTGCCAGCCCCCTTGAGACCCCGCCGGCCGAATAATAAACAGTCTGCTGGGCCGGGTCATTGCCGACAGCTCCACATGGAGCCGTCGTCTATGCCGATGTGCGGCAGGTGCAGCAGCACCCGTCACGCAGGACATGCGCCCCTGAGCACCCCTACCGCCAGTCTTTCCCTGGCGGGCATGGCTGGTGGAACAAGGGTTCTTTATCTGCAGGGCAGCGCTGCCCTGTCAGATGAAGAATTCCACCATCGTCAGGTTGCCTGTCGGCAGTAACCTGATGGTGGTGGAAGGCCCTTGGCGGTCCCCACTGCCTTCATTATGTGGTGGTCGAGACCGCCATGCCAGTGGTGGTAAATTCCGCCACCACCGGCATGGCAGTCTCGACCGCCAAGTTCATAATGAGGGCTCCTGTCTCATTCTGGTTTTGTTCTTGCCCTGGAATTGATTTCTCCAAAACCCCATTCTGAAACTGAACCAAAGAACTCACTCCACTATTATTACTCTGGACATATAGTGGCATACGCAGTCCCATTGTAATAGGTACTGAAATCGCATCCGGACTAACAAGAGGTCCAGCATTCTGTGTCTGTATTGTTTTCATGCTCTGCATTTGAGGAATCTGTATTTGAACAGGCTCTTTCTGAATTAATCTCAGCCCTTGTTGACCTGGAGACAACACCAAATTAGTAGTCATCCTTACAATCGGAGCCTCTGGATAAGTCTAAGGAATGTTAATCTCTAACTGCTGCCCATTGTTAAAACTACTCTGCATCTGAACTCGATCACTCGAACCATAATAAGTCTGATATAAACTTTGTGAATCTCTCTCTCGAAAATTCTCATTCAAATTTGAACTAATCTGGAATGGCCTTTCCAAAGTAACTCGATCATTGTTCAAGCTATTCTGTGATACCCACCTGTTGATGGTGCAGTAGGACTCACATTACCAATCCCAATCCCACTTCCACTGGTTCCACTCTCCCTAGTTCTACTCTCACAGGTTCCATGACCTTCCTGAGCTGCATATGGTGGTGGATGATTTCGCATAAACTCATAAATTAATTCATCATTGCCTGATTCATCATCATCATTAAACATAACTCTTTTCAGTTCTTTTAATTTTTGTTCCTTATTTACTAAAAAACTATTTTCCTTTTTCTTCTCAGCTGTTGACTCATTCTAATCATCTTTTGTTCTTGCAGGAAATAACCTAATTCCCTGTAAGGTAGGTAGTCTCCACTCCTGCTCCTCATCCCATCTAGCTTCTACTAGTGACTTTTCTACTCTCCTCATTCTTTTCTAGAGTTCCAAAGCTTGTTGCTGTCTAGCTCCCAAATCGCTAAAGCTTCTAACTGAGCTGGTCTTGGAGGAGGTTTTAAACTGTACATTTTCTGCCTCAAATTCTCCCAAATAAAAATATTTTTTTTTGGAAAAGCCAAACAAACTTCTTTCTTTGTGATCTTAATCTGGTGTTTCAACCAAAGGCACGCTCCCATACCCTTCTCCTCAATCACAGTATATGCTGGAGTATTTTCTGGTGGACAAATTTCTCCCTCCCTTGCCAGAATAGTCATCACCTCTAAAGGCACTTTTTAAAGCTTTGAAAAACGTAATTTTTCTTTTCTTCAACAAAATCCGTTCAAAAACAATTTTACCAAGAAGTGACTTACAAAATCTATTCCAAACAAACAAAACAACGAATTCTGTTAAAAAATAACCAATCAGAAATAGTGACTACAATACCACAATCCTCTTTGATGCTCCTGCCTTCCAATCTCACTACACAACATCGGACTGATGGACAAATCTGTGCGTGACCCTTCTCACTAACCAACCTATCTCAGCATGGCACAAATTTACATCACACTAATACTCACCCCCTTTCTCAGCGCGACCGCTGAGACGCTGACAAAGTCTAAGGCTTGTCTTTCACACAACTAACACACCAAACTAATGCAATATTAGTTTGCAGGCAAACCTTAATACCAGGTCTATTTACTACAGGTAGGGCAATCGCTTCAGGAACCTTCCAAATTTCACCTTCAGCTTTTGCATCTACAGTTACTCTTTTTCAAAGCTCCCCGCGTTCGTAAGCAAAATTCGACCTGCAAATTCCACTCCTCAACTGGTCAATTGGATTATTGTCCTGGTGCACATAGAACTCACCATATCTAAGTTATAATTTCAACCACACAAATTATCTCACAAACTCGACTTACCAACCACGCCGGATCGGTCTACTAAATAGACAAATTACAACATATACCAAGTGTCTCTGTACACCTGAACCAAGTGTCTCACTACACTTGTCAATACACTCCAGAGTCTTAGACCTTTCTCATTAGGTCCGTCTCATCAACAACCAAGTGGACAATTTTTCCTGCACTAAGCGCCACACTCAAATGAAGAATGCCGCTTCCCTACTCTCATACCTATTGGAGTACGCCCACTCCTTCTAAACTCATGAACACCTCAGTCATCTGCAAATTAGCTCAAGCTGTGCAAGCGCAAAATATTCTAACCTCACTCGATTAAATCAAACACCGCTAACAACATACCCTTCAACCTAAAGCATCTCCAAGGACTGGGGAAAGTCACTTACGGCATCTAGCAACTCATTTTCTCAGATCCGTAAAACATTTCAGAAAAAATTAGTAAAAACAAAATGTCAAGATAATTCTTTCACAAATTATGGCATCACCATGACATCATCTAATAATGACGTAACCGTAACTCTGCTACCAAAAATCTTCTGCTGCGCGTAGAAATCCTAGATATTTATTCAGACCAAATAGTGGATTTTGCGCCTTAGGCCGATTGACCGACACAACATTGATTAGAGGGGATGTCAATAGTGTATGTCATAATCATCACAATAAACAACAAAAACAATTAATTTAAACATCAATTGCCAATCTGATTACACTACAATGTCCACACCAGTTTATTAAGAAGATTTGTAAATTTATTTCCCTATATTAATAATACTAAAGTCACGAAGATAATTCTCAAACACAAATGATACATATAAAGAATAATCAATGGCTGGTTAGAACACCTTATATATCTGAGTTTAATCAACGCAAGTAAACAAATTAACTCAAGAGTTACTACACAACTTAATAACACCAAGATTTGCACTAGTGAAATAATTTACATTGAAACAACAGATCAAAGAACATCAATACAAATCATAGGCATGTAAAGACAGACTCTCTTTCTACTCACTGATTAGCATTAACATGTTGGGCTTCATGTAGAAAGTTTAGAAACAAAATTTTGAAAACACACTAACTCGGGTTACATGAAAAATAAAATTATTATGCAGCAATTAATTAACGAGTTGCAGCTGGTACCTGTAAAACAAAAGACACATAACAATTTACATTATACATTACCCATAAGGTCAATGAATAACAAGAGGAATCACTTCAGCAAGGGGACACCATCAGTAGGAACGATCTGTAAATCCCCCAAGTCGGCAAAACTGCAAAACTCTCTCTGACAAATCTGAACACCTGAAAATCTGAACTCATCTGCAAAAATTTCTCTCTCTCTCTCAAAGAATAAGTGACAGAACATTAAATTGATTCTCACAAAGCCCATGATTGGTCAGGACATGAGATTTTATACATTCAACCAATAAAACTACTGTTAGATAACTAAAAGTTGCACATTCATAGTACACTAAGGCCCTCATTCCGAGCCAGGGCCGCGGGTGACGGAAGCACCGCCAACAGGCTGGCAGTGCTTCCTGGGCCAATCTGACCGCGGCGGTAAAGCCGCGGTCAGAAAACCGGGTCCGGCCGTTTCCCGCCGGATTTCCCCCGGTTGCACAAATCCACCATGGCGGCGCTGCAAGCAGCGCCGCCATGGGGATTCCGACCCCCTTCCCGCCACCCTGTTTCTGGCGGTCTTTACCGCCAGGAACAGGATGGCGGGAACGGGTGTCCAGGGGCCCCCTAACAGGGCCCCAGCCTGCTTTTCACTGTCTGCTTAGCAGACAGTGAAAAGCGCGACGGGTGCTACTGCACCCGTCGCACACCTGCAACACCGCCGGCTCCATTCGGAGCCGGCTTCAGTGTTGCAGGCCCCTTTCCCGCTGGGCCGGCGGGCGCTAACTTGGCTAGCGCCCGCCGGCCCAGCGGGAAAGTTGAAATGGCCCCAGCGGTCTTTTGACCGCGGAGTGGCCATATAGCGGTTACCGCGGTTAGAATGAGGGCCTAAGTTTTTATTTGTTAATGTCTCAGTGACAAAATTATCAACTAATTCCTTCTTCTCTTCCGTCTCATCTATGGTTCCATTGTTCTATTACGTCAAAATCTTCAGGCTCAGGAAGAAACTTCTCATAATGTTTCATCTACTTCCATCCTCGAGGAAAAACCACACGTTAGTAACATTTTCTAAACAATAGGACAGTCAAACTCTAGCAATGACCCAATAATTCTGACCTTGTAAGGCATAACATAAAACTCCACTAGGGGTAGCTGTTTACACTTCTATAAATTATTAAACACACTCTTTTTGAGTAAGTAATGAGTAATGAAAAACAATTCCATTATAAACTAAAGATAGCCTAAGTAGAAAACAAAATGGATTAGGGTGTCCATTTACATAAGTCACCCGTTTTGTTAGTATTTATTAGAAAATCACACATTAGTTCATCAAGATCAGTACATATTTAATTATAAATTTAATTAGTAAAATCTCTGATCATGCAGGGGCACAACAGGCATGTGTGCCCCAGGCACATTGGTATTAAAAAAAAGGGGCTACAGAAGTGGTACTTCCCTCACTGTTACTGTAGCGATAAATGCTAAGGAGCTTTGTCTCAATTTCGTTCTTTAACAAATATGAAATTAACATGGTCAGTGATTTATTTTGTCACAGAAGGAAAACTATACTGATTCCTTCTGCTGGGTTCCTAATCTCCTTCAGCATTGCAAGAGTTAAAGTGCTATATTTGTTTTTCTTTATGAGGTTTTATTGTAAGATAACAGGATGTTTTAGGAGCATGGTATTCTCCATACAGAAAGGAAAGTTGTACCTCTGCTCCCCTGTGTAATGAACTGTAGCAAACAAGGGGGGTTGTTAGCACACACAGCTAACTCTATGCAGTGCTTTGGTGTATGTGTTGAGCCTAAAGAAGGTGAAACCAAAATCCTTTTAAAGCCATCTGTAGTGAGACCGCAAAAATGGAACCAGTGTCCTGAACCATTGAAAAAAATAATAATGGGTGAGCTCCAAGCCCTTTCTAAGTTTTTTTAATTAACAAAAAATCTTGTAATTGACAGGACATGCACTATCTCAGGCGAGACTTTAAAAATCTGAACTGATTTAAACTGAAATTGAATAAAGAACTTTGACCAGAAACTGAGTTTTTCTTGGTTTGGTGTAAATCCATTCAGTAGTCTCTGATATATTAGCACTTGAAAAAGGCACAAGGTGTAGTTTGAAGGGTTAATACTGCTGTTCATCTTGACAGACCAAAATGCATTTTTTGATTTGCTTATAACTTTGGCACAGTTTGGCAAATATGCAAGAAATGTTGCTTAACCTTACCATATTTTGCCTACCCTTGGAAATATAAAATTCATGTAAATCCATCAAAGGGGATGGGGGGCACTTAAAAGGGGAAGGAGAGGCTAATGTTGCTATTGCATGACTAATCAGTATTTCATTTGGTAAAACTTAAGAAGACAGATTAGGTTTATTTTTATATGGTTTTATCAAGTTTTATGCCAATCTGCCTAAGGGCCAGTGTGGTTAAATGGGAGTGGGAAAATACAATTTTTATTTACTAATAACATTGGTGTTCTTTAAGGATTCAGAAAGACATGTGGCTGGCAGTTAGCTTGTTACATGCTGGTCTATCAGGTTTTGTGCAAATCTAATGTGGGAGGGGCATAATGCAGACCGTAATTCATTTTGCCTCCCAGGCTCAATAGACCGCAATAGTATAAAAAACACACTGACTACCAAAGCAAAACATGACAAGCAGCATGAGTTAAGGTGTGCGTTGCATGCCATACCTGGTGACCTTCAGGGTTTTCGACAACCACTTTCACTTTGTTCCCATGTTGATTCTCCCTTTCTGTGGTTTTGAAGCAACTTCTCAGGGCATCATACCCTCTTACCCATAGAGCCTTGGTCAGACCCTTGCATGGTAATGAGACTGTTCCTCTGGGCTTCTGAGGGAGATGATGTCCTTTCAGTAGAGGATTATTGATCAGATTAAGTGAAAAAGAAGCTCTCAGATACGTTGCAAAGAGCATCAAGCATTTATTCTGAACAGGCTGATGCAGGAATCAAAAGTTTGAAGTGAGCTACATATGCAAATACTTTTAGAAGATCCTGATCACTAAGGCCCTCATTATGACTCCGGTGGTAAATCCTGCTACCGCCACGCTGACGGCCTGCCAACTTACCGCGACGGTGGCAAATATCCGTTCACCATATTATGGCATACACACACCAATCTGACAGAATACAGCCACATACACAAATCCGCCAGACCAAAGGTCAGTGATAAACTGTCAGTACCAAAACCCACACCGTTACGCCAACAGAACAACGCCCATTGCATTATTACCCACAAATCACCATGTTGGACATTCAACGGCGGAAAACCATTGGCAGTACGTACAGACGCGCTCACAATGAACACCCACAGACAAACATCACTACATTGGACAATTCAAACAACACACACCTGACACCCATACACACACACCACACACCCACACCACTATAAAACACACAACCACATTACCCACAACCCCTTACGAATACAAATCATTGGCACAAGACTGACACCAAGACCACTGCAACAACTGGACACACACACCACTCACACCCATACACCCCTCACGCACTCCACATCACACACCCCAACACATTACCCACCATACCCTCACCAATACATATCACACAACACCCATGGCACCACAAAGGCACCCTTGTTTCACTGAGGAGGAGTTAAGGGTCATGGTGGAGGAAATCTTCAGGGTAGAGCCACAGCTCTTTGGAGCACAGGTGCAGCAAATATCAATAGCCAGGAAGATAGAGATATGGCGGAGAATCGTGGACAGGGCCAATGCCGTGGGACAGCACCCAAGAACAATGGACGACATCAGGAAGAGGTGGAACGACCTAAGGGGGAAGGTACATTCCATAGCAGCAAGACACCAGCTCGCTATACAGAGGACTGGCTGTGGACCCCACCTCCTCCCCCACAACTCACAGCATGGGAGGAGCAAGTCTTGGCAATACTGCATCCTGAGGGCCTGGCCGGAGTCGGAGGAGGAATGGACTCTGGTAAGTCAACTTTCAACAATTATCACCCCCCACACCTGCATGCCATCACATACCCTCACTCCCACTCCCATCACTCAACTACATCCCACACACTCCACCATCACATCTCACTAATCCCAATGCCAAGCCCTGCATGCTGTACCAGTGCATGGACACCTCTAACAGCCCTGCATGGACACTCATCACTAAAGCATGCACAGCATAGGAAAACTAACAATCCCACCATACACCAGTAAAAGCTGGAAGGGAAACACCAACCATAGAGGGGAAGCCAGGGATGTACACTATGTCATACACATGAAGCATAACACATCATTTACATCCCCTCAGGTACCCCAGCCAATGTCACTGGAGAGGAGCTGCCAGCACTATCCAGTCCCCCAATGGAAGAGGCCCACAGTGATGACAGTAACTCTGGTCTTCAGGATCTGGATGATCTACCTGGCCCATCAGGGACCACTGGACAGCCGGTTACCCAAGCCCAGTCAAGAGACCACCACAGAGCCTCCCCCATCAGGAAACAACACCACAGCACCCACCCAGCATACCCAAACCTCTGTCCCCAGGACACATCAATCAGCAGTGTGCCCACCTCTACAGGAACCCCGGGCCACACCTCGCCCCCAAGACAATCAGGGACCTGGGGTCAGTGGCAGTGGGCACACAATATAGGGACAGAGGCAAAGGCCAACAGGGAAACTGGGAGGATTGCTGTGCGCCAGGGGGAGGACAGGAGCAGGGAACCGACTCTCCTGGAAGCGCTCTCTGAGATCCTGGCAGCCTATCAACATTCCCAGGACACGATGGACCAGATCCTAGACAATGTGCAGGAAAACAGGCGGCTTCAGGAGGGCCAGTATCAGGGGATCAGAGAGGACTTGCAGGCCATCAACAACACCCTGATCTCCATAGCAGGGGTGCTGGCAGCCATGGCCAACATTATGAGGGAGGCAGGGTCACACTAGCAGGCCCCTGCCACTAGCCAGTCATCTGAACAGCCTTCCACTTCCACTGCTGCTAGTGGCCAGGATGCCCCGCCACAGGACCCACAAGCCACCAGCACCCCTCCGCCTGCAGAAGGTAAACCACCCCGCAAACGTTCCCTGCCATCCAGACAGAAGCCAGAGACACTTGCCAAGACCCCGCCAGGAAATGAGACTCTCCTGCTTGTCCCTCTTGTGTTCCACTCAGTCACCCTGTCTACCTTGAACTGCCATTGCTCCCCTTCCTATGTCCCCTTGGACAATGCACCTATGCTACGAACAGACTGGAACAATACCCTGGACTTTCCTCCATCGTCACCCCATCCCATTTCACTTTCCTCTCTATATTTTAGTACTACAATAAACACCCTTTGATATAAATTGATTTCGAGTATGTCATGTATTTCAAATATGTATGGATTGAAACAGGTACAACTATTGCAAATTAACTGTACATAGAATGAGCATAGAATCAATGACCTGTAGCTGGCTGTTGTGGTCACACCAGGAGTATTGATCAAATCACCAACATCTGCAACATGAATAGCCAGAGGTAACAGTAAGTGGGCATAGAAGTGGTAAATACCAGCATGCCAATGCCACACAGAATACAACCAAAGTCATTGAAATGTAAAGTTGCACTGTCT
Source organism: Pleurodeles waltl (assembly GCF_031143425.1). Classification (NCBI taxonomy): domain Eukaryota; kingdom Metazoa; phylum Chordata; class Amphibia; order Caudata; family Salamandridae; genus Pleurodeles; species Pleurodeles waltl. The sequence goes on from NC_090439.1 coordinate 964,539,355, forward strand.
CACCTGTGATTGGAAGTACTGACGGATCACCGATGTTCTGTTGTCCACATCCTCATCCTCTGCCTCCTCATCCTCACTGTCCACAAGGTCCACTGCTGCCACAGGGGCATCTCCAGTCTCCTCCTTCTGCAGAAAAGGTACATGGCATCTGAGGGCCAGGTTGTGCAGCATGCAGCGTGCCATGACTACCTGGCAGACCTTCTTGGGTGAGTAGCACAGGGAGCCACCTGTAAGATGGAGGCACCGAAACCTGGTCTTCAGGAAGCCAAAGGTCCTTTCAATGATCCTTCTGGTTCGCCCATGTGCCTCTTTATAAAGTTCTTCAGCCCTTGCCCTGGAATTCCTCACAGGGGTCAGCAGCCATGATAGGTTTGGGTAACCAGAGTCACCTGCAAATATTGAGGAACAACATTTACTCAAACACTATGCTATATGACCAACACCATAGGCATACACCAACATGTACTGGGTGGGAACCAGGGGCTCACCTATTAGCCACACCCTGTGTCTCTGTAGTTGGGACATCACATTTGGAATGTTGCTATTCCTCAGGACAAAGACATAATGCACCGACCCAGGATACTTAGCACTGACGCGGAAGATGTATTGGTCCACCAAGCACACCATCTGCACATTCATGGAGTGGAAACTCTTACGATTTCTGAACACCTGTTCATTCTGGTGGGGGGGGGGGTACACATGCAATATGCGCTCCGCCAATTGCCCAATTACTGGCTTTCACAGTGGCCAAATTCTCAATCTGGGGGAATGCAATGTAGCTGCACATGTGTTTTATCAGGGCAGACAACACTCTTGTCAGCACTACTGAGAACATTGGCTGTGGCATTCCTGCTGCCAAGCCCACTGTCACTTGGAAAGAACCAGTTGCCAGGAAATGGAGAACTGATAGCACTTGCACAAGAGAGAGTATCCCAGTGGGCTGACTGATAGCACATATCAGGTCAGGCTCCAATTGGGCACACAGCTCTGTGATTGTGGCCCTGTCCAGTCTATAGGTGAGGATAATGTGCCTGTCCTCCAGTGCAGCCAAGTCCACCAGGGGTCTGTACACGGGGGTATGTCTCCATCTCCTATTCATCCGCAGCAGTAGGAATCTAAGGGACAAGAGAGTGAGGAATCTGTCACAAACTGAACAATGGAGCCACAACAGTAGTCCGCAATCTGCAAACATGTTATGGGACCGTGTAATTTGTCAAGCATGTGCCTATTTATCCTGTGACACAGCATTAATCCATAGGCCTGTCCCCCTCCTGAAATGGCATCCGCCTTTCCTGTGTGGAGGGAGAGGTGGAAGTGAGGTAATGCCGCTGATGTCCTGCGCCCTGGCGGTAGGCGGTTGGGAACCGCCCTGCAACTCTTTATTGGTTATAATTGGGTCCTATTGGGTACAGTGGCCAATGGTGATCTACGCTGGCGGTGACAGTATGCACCACCACGGGCGTGACCACCATTTCTATATGATTCCTCACTTGTTTCCAGACCTTCCATGGGAGAGGACCTTCACTGCATGTGCTGCTATGACTTGTGTCTAGAACCTTCCATGGCCCGTGTGGCCGGGGAAAGCGCCCCAGCCTTCACTTCTGAAGAGTTGGAGAGACTGGTGGATGGGGTCATACCCCAGTACGGACTGCTGTATGGGCCTCCAGACCAACAGGTTAGTACACTGTGGGCACAATGCAAAGTGGCACGAATGCATGGAGTTGTGTGTGAAGGCATTGTGTAAGGGGGTGGATGGATGTCCTCGTTGTGTGCTGGGCTATGTGTGTGCCAATGGTGATGGAAACGGGTATGGTGGGCCATTCGTGTTACTGGCTGGACTGTTTGTCTAATGGTGTTCTACTGTCAGTGTTGCCTCTGCAGGTCAGCGCCTGTCAAAAGAAGAGTATATGGCGTTCCATCACCAAGGAGGTGTGGATCCTGGGGGTCTATGGCAGGCGGAGCACCTACTGTCAGAACGGGGGGAGGACCTGAGACACTGGGCACGGAAGACCGCAGAGACCAAGCTGGGGATGGCCTTCCAACGAGGAAGGGGTGCCCATTGGACCTTGACTCCCCTGATGATCCACAAGCTGGCGGTGGCCTATCATGAGCTGGATGGGTGCTTGAGGGCATCACAGCAGCCACATGGGGGTGAGTACAGTGGCCATCATTGAAGCTCACAACTTGAGGGGTGGTATCCAGGTGGTGGTTGTGTCAGTGGGTGCCCCTAGGCCAGGCCAGACATAGCAGCGTAGGTCTTCTGGTGGCTAAGGGTCTGAAGGGGAAATATTGCCTACCTACATTGTTAACATCCACTACTGGTCAGGGCTGCGTGGGTCCCAGGTGTGCTGAAGTTGGCGGTGTGTGCTCCTCCTTATGCCTTGGTGGCTAGCAATATCACTGGTAGACCAATGCATAGTGTGTAGGCCTGTACCCTGTGTGTGAGGGTGCTGTGTATGCTAAAGGTGGTGTTTGTGCAGTCATTGACCCAGTGTATCCTTTGTCTCTCTCCCCCTCTTTCATCCTGTCCTTATGTGCATTAGCATAATCTGGCAGAGGAGCAAAGGCACCAGCGACAGAGGAAGCTGCATCTCACAGAACCCTGGTGGCAGAGTCCACCGACGCTGAGGGTACCAGTGGGATGGAAGACAAGGGGAGCACCACGGCGCAGATAACTCCTCTGATGGGAGCTCCCTGGTGGTGGCAGACACCTCTGTGACCACCCCAGCTACTGATACAGCCGCCAACCCCCGTACCAGCACCGCCCTCCCCACAGCCCCTCAGCGAGTTGCCCGTGCCCGCTCACCCAGGAGGGTGGGCATCTTTTTTGCCACAGGCACCTCAGGCCATGCCCCAGTGAGCCCTGCTGCCCTGAGTGAGGAGGCTATTGCCCTTTTGAGATCCATCTCTATAGGGCAGTCAACCACTGTGAATGCCATCCAGGGGCTGGCAGCCCAGATGCAGCAATCTAATGCATTCCTGGAGGTCATTCACAGTGGATTGGTGGCCCAACAGAGATCTATCCAGGCTCTGGCCTCCTCTCTGATGGCAGCCATTGTTTCTGTTTCAACCGCCCCCCCCCTCCTAATTCCACTTCCCAGTCCCATTCTCCTCAACCCCAACCCATCCCAAGCACACAGCCAGACGAGCATGCACAAAAGACAACACCCAAGAGTGTCACAGGCAAACACAAGCACCACACTTCATCCCACAGACACTCACACAAATACCATCCAGCTGCAGACACAACAACATCCACTATTTCCACAGTCTCCCCCCTCCTCCTCCTCCACCACTTCCCCCCCAGTTATGTCCACACCTGCATGCACTACATCGTCATACACTACCAGAATCATTACCAGACCAAGTAGAACACACACCTCACTGGCAGACACCTCCACAACATCCATGCACACGTCCCCTGTGTCCTCTCCCACTGTGTCTGTCCTCCCCTCCTAAAGTACACCCAACTCAAGCACTCAGACACCCAACAGCCATCCACCTCAGAACAGCATACAACCCATGCACCTGCACCCAAATCCAGCAGACAAACACCTCCAACAACCACTCCCTCATCCTCCACTCCCATTACTTCTCCCTCTTCCCACCCCAATGTCCCCAAAAAGCTTTTCCTTTCGCAGATTGACCTCTTCCCTACCCCTCCCCCCTGTCCTGCAAGTATGGCCAGGGTATCAAGGACCTAGCCAAGCACCTCAGCCAAACAGTCCACGGGCCCAATGTTAGCAACACCTACTCGCGGTGGAAAGGATTCCAGGCCACAAATACTGAAGGGGAAGGAGCCTGCACCAGCCACAAAGAAGGGGAAGGAGCCTGCACTAGCCACAAAGAAGGGGAAGGAGTCTGCCCCAGCCACAAAGATGAGAAAGGAGCCTGCACCAGCAGCTGTCACAGAGCCCCCACCACCAGCCATGGTTGTGCAGCCATTGGAGGATGCAGGGGCTGAGCAGGAGCCTCCGACAACCACCACCACAGTGCAGCCATCAGAGGGTGTAGGGGCTGAGCAGGAGCCTCCCACAACCACCACCACAATGCAGCCATCGGAGGGTGCAGGGGCTGAGCAGGAGCCTCCCACAACCACCACCACAGTGCAGCCATCACCGCCGGTGGACGCCATATAGTCCAGCCTCCATGGGCTGCTGTGTGGCCTGCCCCCACCAGAACCAGTGGGGTATTCACCCACTTGAGAGACTGTGGCCTTGCACTCCCCAGGACCAAGCACAGGGCATGTTGCCCCCTGCAGAACCAGTGGTCTTGTTTCCGCATCTGGCTGAGGTGCCCCTCCCTCCCCCTGAGGTGCCTTGGACTTTGCCATGTGGCCATCTGGCCCCTGTGAACTATGGATTGGGCAGTGTCCCTCTTTTGTACATTTGTACATATCTGTTGCATTGCCACATCGACTTATTATTTTTGATGTTGATCTTATTACAATCACTTTAGTCAATTCCTGTTGTCCTTGCTTTATTCTGCTGATTATAGGAGACACATTGATTTTCTTGTGCATATGCATGTGTCTATGGTGTGTGTGTGGAGTGTGTGTTGTGCGTGTGTGTGTCACTCTCGTTTTCCTGCCCCCTCCAGTGTGTGCTAGGTGGTTGTACTCACTGTCATCGTCTTTGCCGGCGTTGGTGTTCGTGGTGGAGCATGACGTAAAAGATCATCGGGAAAGCATGCAGTTCGGGTTCCATGGTGGCAGGTTCTTCCCTGTGTCTCCAATGGTGAGTCCTTTGACTTCTGTGCTTTGTTTCCGCCAGGCTTTTGATGGTGTTAGTACCGCCCCGGAAAAAGTGGCGGATTGAATGGTCTTAATATGGTGGGTGGAACTTTGTATTCCGCCTGGCTGTAGGCAGCTACCGTCGTGGTGATTGTTGTTTCCGCCCTGGCGATCAGTGTGGTACATTGGCTGTCTTTAGGAGATATCACCGCCATGGTCATTATTTGGCGGTAGTTACCGCCATCCTGTTGGCGGTATTACCGCCACTTTATCACCCACTGCCAGGGTCATAATGAGGGCCTAGGTTTGTTATCCAAATTGCACAACAAACATAATTGAGATCTCTGAGTTTAGTAGACACATTTACACATAGGTAAAGGCTCTATTAGGAAGACACAGTACTACAGTTGTGAACTTTGATACACAGACGTGGACATAGTATTGTGTATAGGGACATGTTACTCACCTATGTCAACCACATAGTATGACAGCATGTGGTGATGCACATGTGACAGTGTCATATGTGTACGTCTACACTGCTACACATATGTATAACCTGCATTGTCATCCTTCCCACTACTGTTCCACAATCCATATACCCAATTGGTAAGTTGTCCAACTCTTTGGTCTCTGATCAGTCCTATTTCACTGGATCTAACTCTATGTGCAACACAGGGTCTGATAGATGAGTAACAGGGCCAAGTAATCCTGTGTCCTGAAATCATTGAGAACTTCATGTGAGGCTGTCATCCCAAACAGGAATGTGACATGGCATACTTACTACACCTCCTCCAAGGTGTGAGGAGGTATCCCCTTTGTTATGTCTGAACTATACATTGGCAAATGCGAAGTTTGATCAGGGCGGACATCCTGCATAGTGAAAAGCATGGTGGTAATAAAGCATTAACAGTACAAGACATATCATTGACATGTGTTTTCAAACATTTTGGGGGTCATTATGACCCTGGCGGAAGGCGGAAAAGCAGCGGTAAGACCGCCAACAGGCTGGCGGTCTTTTTTTTCGAACTATGACCATGGCGGTTACCGCCATGGTCATCCGCCGGTTCTCCGTTCCGCCCGCCAGGGCGGAGATTACCGCCGGGCTGGAGACCTGGGTCTCCAGCCCGGCGGCCGTCACTGTACCTCCGGCGGTATTTGGACCCGGCTGACCACCATGGATTTCATGCGGTTTGAAACCGCCATGAAATCCATGGCGGTAAGCACTATCAGTGCCAGGGAATTCTTTCCCTGGCACTGATAGGGGTCTCCCCCACCCGACTCCCTCCCCTACACCCCTCACCACCCCTGCCACCCCCCAAAGGTGGCAGGGCCCCCCTCCCCACCCTGACCCCAACATCACATCACTCACTCACACACGACACGCACGCAGGCACCACCAACACACATACACACACCGACATACATGCCAACATCCACACACACAGTCAGACAGGCACACCCACATTCAAACATACACGCACACATCCATACAGACATACACACAGACATACATGCACTCATTCCCATACTCAAGACACTCCCGCAAGCATACAGGAACTCAGACATCCCCACTACATACACACACGCACACCCCCATGCACGCACACAACACACAACAGCCCCCTGCCCCCCTCCCCTCACGTACGAACGACTTACCTGGTCCGACGATCCTCCGGGAGGGGACGGGAGCCATGGGGGCTGCTCCGGCGACACCACACCGTCAACAGAACACCGCCACGCCGAATCACAGGACGTGATTCAGTGGGCGGTGTTCTGTTGGTGTGGCGGTGGAGGTGGAGCAACCTCCACTTCCCCGCCACCCGCCAGTATGGCTGTTGGCGGCTCTCCGTCCGAAAAAGGACGGAGAGCTGTCAACAGTCATAATAAGCAGAGCGGCAAACCGCCACCACTGGCGGTCTTCCGCGCGGTGGTCCCTCAGCGGTCTTCACAAAAGACCGCCAAGGTCAAAATGACCCCCTTTGTACCATGTATATGGTGTTGAGAAGGTAAGTGGCTAGCCTGCTGATCCCTTAGGTCATGTATTTTGTCCATGCTACATAGGGCTGTACCATGCCTATATGGGTGAAACATACACTGTTTTGTGCCTGCAGCATGTGTCAATTGGTACTTCATGCCTATTATGTTGAGGCCTCTACTTTGCCAGACTTACCTTTGCTGATCTGGGGCAGTTAAGATAGTTTTTGTAATAGATCAGCTAATTTCTGCCTCACTTAATAGTGTAGCTGGGGTTCCATTTGACAAGCACATGTTGGATGCAGTGGTATATGTTGTCAGTCAATTTGCTGGACTCTAGGTGTATGTGTCAATCATGGTTACATTAGTAGTGGATTATGTCAGTGCTACTTTAGTCCTAATATGTTAGGTTACACACGTCTGGACATTTGTTAGTAATGTAGGTATTTTGATGTATACATGTAGAAGTTTATATTCAGCATGAGTAGTAGAATAGTATGTTTTTATGCGCATGATTAGTGTCCATTGTATTGAAGGTGTTGGTATGCTCCCTGTGGTTGCCTGTGGGTGTATCCTGTGTTGTAAAGAGGCCCCTATTGGTGGACATGTAATTGTTGTCTATGTGTCAATGAGTAAGGTCAATGTGTCGCAAAACTCATTCTAACACTTTTTTAGATATTTTTGATAGATGTTTGTATGACATGCTATGTTATTTTATGAGGCTCACAATCTGAGATTGCCACATGTAGTAATTTCATCTGAGGTATTTGACACTCTGAATGTTATGGAAAGAGCCAAATGTTAGGTATGTGATTGCAAAGCAACATTCTGTGTTGTATTTGAAGTGAGATGAGTTTACTTTCATGTAACTTGACTATCGGTGATGGACTGGGCAAGTGTGAATTAGGCGTAGGCATGATCTTGTGTTGTCAGTTAACAGCATTTTTGAAGGATGATTTGTTGATTTCCAATGATGGGAGAGATTTTTGATGTAGCCAGTTCATCTTGTGCATGAATAGTTTGTGTTGCAGCTAATATGATGGGATGGTGATGTAGTGGTCAGATGGTTGCCTTATGTTGTGGTGATACTGTTGTCATAGGATTGTTGGAAGTCTGTAGTTGTGACATGATGTAGGCTCTACATGGTTCCTACTTGGGGCTTTATTAGACATAGATGTGTTGTTAATGTGGTGTATTGTGTAATGTATATGTATGTTAAGAATGTGATGACCCTCTCTCTCTCTCTGTTTCTCTGCATCAGATTCGGCAGGTGAAGGAGACAGGGCACAGCCTAGTGGGGAAGCTACTGGCCACGGAACCTGCAGTGCTGATACCACCCACACCGAGGGACCGAGTGGCCCCGAGGGTGAGGGGAGTGCCAAGGGGGAGACAGGATGCACGTCTTCATCTTCATCCAGTGAACACTCCGTTACAGTGGCGGGCCCAATTGGGACTACCCCAGCTCCATCTTTGTCTACCACCCCCTTTACTACCACCGCCCTCCCCGTAACTCCCCACCCAGTTGGCCGTGCCTGCTCACCCAAGAGGGTGTGAGTCTCCCTTTCTGCAGGCACCTCTGCTCCTGTCAGCCCTGCTGCCCTCAGTGAAGAGGCTATTGACCTCCTGAGGTCAATCTCTGTGGGTCAGTCGATCATAGTGAATGCTATCCAGGGACTGGCAACTCAGATCCAACAGAGTAATGCGTCCCTGGAGGGCATTCACAGCGCACTGGCTGGCCTACAGAGATCCTTTCAGGCTCTGGCCTCCACACTGATGGCAGCCAGTCACCCTTTGTCCACCGTCCCTCCTCCACCTTCCTCTTCCCAATCCCAAACCCCTCTTCCCAGACCCAGCCAAAGCACATAGACAGACAGGCATGCATCAATCTCAACGTCCAAGGGTAGCTCTGACAAACACAAGCACTACAAGACACACCACTGGCATGCCTACAAGCAACATACACCTGCACACCCAGCATCAGCAACAACCTGCCCTGACACCCCCCACAAACCCCAGCATCACAAACAGGACACCTGACACACCTGCAGACACCACATCAACATTCACAGATCCAGCCACTACATCCATCCTACCCACAGTTAGCACCACAACAGACTCTCAGATATCCACCCCAGTCACCACATCCGCCGACACCACACCCACAGACACACCTACATGCAGCACATACACCATACCTGCAGTCACCACCCTAACATACACTCACCCACCCACCCACCACAGCATTGTCCAGAGGTCGAGAAGTCCAAAAAGTCCCAACTTTTCAGAGGTGTTAAAAGTCCAGTTAGAGGCAGCCAGTGGTCTCATGTCCTCAGGGTCAGGACTAACTCCAGCAAAAGCCGCCAAGGCTCTAGGTCCTGTTGCAACTGATCAGGTTAAAAGTTAAGGAAAAGGCTTTCTGATGTATGCTGTGTTCCTGTACCCACAAAGGGGGTCAGGCAAGTGGTCAGCCAACTGACTCCTGGAGTCCACTTCTTTGTCCTGGGTGTAGGTGGGAGCAGGTCCAGTCCCTCAGGTCTCCTCAAAGGTTTCAAACAGCAGGTGCAATCCTTCTTCTGTTTTTCTACAGGGTCAATAAGTATTGTGAGGATATTTATTCTTGGCACCAGCTAGTGCTCGGGGATAACTCCTGGCTCTTTGCTCACCAATGAAGTAAAGTTATCCAAGAGCAACGCTGCCCACTTTTGCAGCAGTTCATGTTTGCTTGATTGCAAAAAATCCCACAGTGAACCTTATTCCCATAATCCAAAGTGGAACCCATTTCCCCTTATGAAAAGCCCATGAGCCCACCTAGAAGTGTGGCCAGAGTAATGAGCAGTACCTCCCTCCGTGGTCACTGAAAACTGGTTCTGGAAATAGCTCTCCTCTCACTGGGTTATGTGCCAGCCTAACTAGAGGGAAAAACGCTAGTCCTCTCCAGGAAAAGGCTGGTCCCATCCCAAATGGCCTTCCTGTCAAGAAAGCAAAACACCTCCCCACACCCAAGCCATTGTCTCGTGTCTGGGGGAAGTTCTCACACCTCATTAAGGTCAAGCACTTGATGGACATTTGCTGGAGCGCTAATGTAAATTATCTACCAGGAGCTTCAGGCAGGGCAAGGTAACTTTCTAAAAGTTACTTTTCCTAAATATTTATTAAAAATAGGACTTCACCATTCAATCGAATTTTTAATAAATATTAAAAAGAGGGTTGAATAATTTTTCTAGCTGGTCGCAGACTCGAGATACAGAATTAAGAATTTATTCTGTACTCTAGTTTCTTTTTAGGAGACCCAGGGCCTTCCACAGTGAAAATAGATTTTGGGGACATGTCACTGCAGGGACTGCAGGACATGAGACATTAACCTCTTCTGTGCTGAGGATGGAATGGTTCCATCCTCAGACACGGTGCTTGTGTGCTGAGGACTGAACTATTCCATCCTAGGCACATGAACAGGCAGCAGAGAGATTTCCTTTCTTCAAAAACATCCTCAGGAGGTAGGAAACAAGTTCCCCATGTTTTGAGGCTGTTTTTGGTTTTCACTGAAATGGCGATCAGCTCGCACGGCGTGCTGACCGTCATTTAAATAAAAACGAAAGTGAAATAAGCTGATCGGCTCATTTCACTTTCCCTGCCTCAGGGGCAGAACGCCCACTAGCATAACAGGGAATAGTTTCAAGTCAGGCATAGCAGCGTGCAAGCACTGCTTTACCGATATCTTGGTATCTATGTAGGCTTTTAACCACAGCCACCTCACGCCTATCACTATCTCTTGTTCGTGGGCTTGCCTTTCAAAAACCCTTTATTATTGTTGGTAAATGCTTTACATTTGTCGCTCTTTGGGGCGGTTTTGTTACCGCGTTGGGGACCAACCCTGTTACATGGATAAAAGCACGTTTGGTGATATGTTTGACTGCGAGCAAACTTCTTTTTCCTTTTGTGTGTCTCCTTCGCGAACATGCTCATGGCGGCTGTGGCGCTTTAAATTGGCTCGCTTATGCCAACTAATGTTTTACTTGTAAGTTTCAGATTATTTGGCAAGTAAAGTCCAGTCATGAATTTACAATGCCAATAGCTCTAACTGAAGCAAATGCACTTTAATTTGCAGGCTTGAACAGTGTATCTGAGTGGGCCTTGATTGAGTTGTGCCTCCGTGTATTCAGGGTGAGTCTTGCACCTGTGTGCATGCGGTGTGAGTCTTGTGCTTAACTGCAAGGCAAGCGGTGTGCCTGTGTGAGTGCAGGAGTAGGTGTGCACCTACTGGTGTACAATAAATTGTGCCTGTGTGAGTGTATGGTGAGGAATATGGCTATGTCAGTGCAGGGTAAGCCTTGTGCCTCTGTACTTGCAAGGCTAGAAAATATCTTGTTCAGTCCAGGATGGGAATGTGTGAGTGCGAGGTTTGCCTGTGTTAGTGCAGGGTGTGCTTGTACGCCTGCAGGTTTATAGGTGTGCCAGTGTAAGGGGTGGCTCTGTGCACGCAGGGTGAGTCTTGTGTTTGTGTGCATACAGGGTCAGTCGTGCCTACACGTAGAATGGGGTGTGCCTGGGAGAGTGTATGATGAGCAGTTTACCTATGTTACTGCAAGGTAGGCCTTTGTGAGTGCAGGTTGAACGGTGTGCCAATTTGAGTGCAGGAAGATAGGTGAACCTACATGAACGAAAACTGAGAGGCTTGCATGCAGGGTGAATCACATTAAAGCCAGAACTATTGGCATTGCCAATGCTTGTTTCAAAGGTATGTTTATGTTACATTGGAGTGTTTTTACATCACAGGTAAGTCCAATGTATTTTCTAAATGTCAGGTAAGTACATCAAGGGGCATCTTCAGTACCTTTAAATTATGGTACTTTACATTGCAGGTAATGCGTTTTTAAATGTTTTAAGTATCTATCTATATATCTATCTATCTAAAACATATATATACTTATATATATAGTTATATATAACACATAAATGTAGGTTTTTATATATAAATTAATATATATATATGTGTGTGTGTATATATATATATATATTTATATATTTAAATAGAACATTTCGGCTCTCTCCTTGTGCAGCACACTGTGTGGAGCCTATCACAAACCCAGGCACCCTTAGCACAAGGGTGCAGGCATTACAGGCATATTGGTTTGTGCAGGAAAGAAAACCTTCTTGCAGAAAAATAATCCTTATAGGCTTTTTCCTCTTTCTATGTGTGCTGCAGAATGCAGCACATGTGGAAAAAGGAACTAAGAAGGTACGCCTCACTAGGGAAGGTATAGCATTTTAATGCATTGCCAGGTTTGCTAGCTTTTGTAAATCTGGAAATGCACCCCAATCCATGGGTGGGTGCATGGAAGTGCCCATGCTCCACCCATGGAACCCCTACCAACTTGAAATTTAATGTAACACATACAAGCAGCTACATTGTGTTATAGTTCTTTACAAAGCCATGCAAGACGGCACAAATGGCGATGCAAGGACAACACAAAGTCTTGATAAGCCTGGGTCTTAAGTTTTTTCTTTTTCACTTTTTCCCAATTCAGGTTGTCAGTAGTTGCACCTTACTTCCAGAATGTGTACTCCCCCATCCCCGTTTTTAAAACATTTTTACCAATCCAGTGAGACTCTTGTGGGAGCCAGCACAGCGCCTGAGCACCCGTGAGACTACCATAGGAATCTGGGGTTGGGGCACTTTGGGTCCTGGAGGACACCAGCAGGATTGAGGAGAATAAAAAAAAAAATGTGGCCCCAGGTACCCCCCCCCCTCCCCAACAAGGTCCAGGGTGTCAAGGTACCCCTAACCTGCCTCCTCATACCTTATAGTTTTTTAATTTTCAGGACACAGGGGAGTGTGTTTCAATGTGTTGAATCATCTAATCAGAGCACGAGCTCCCACTGGAGTGTGCCGGTCTTCTCACTCCCACAGAAGCGAGGCAGCCGTTGAGAGAAAAACCCCTTAGCCAATCAGATTGCTCTATTTTTGAAGGTGCATGATCGCAGGACTCTTTTGAGCTTCCCACAAACCTAACTATTCAGATAAACAAATATTTTGAACCTTAATTTCTCAAAAACTACTAGACTGATTTACAATAAATCAATAAATCACAAAAAGCACGCTTTCTAGATCAATATCCATATTTCTGACTTTTTTGCAGTATTGCTTTTCAACATTCTTATGACAAATTGCATGGGTAAAGTGCATTTTGGGACATCACTTTAGTCTTGGCTTCCGCTTGCCAGATCACCCCAAAACTATGTAGGAAGGCGCTGAGGTGGACGAACTTTGTTATGAAAAGTTTTGGGTAGATTAGTCAAATTGTGCCAAGCTTATAAGCAAACCAGAAAACACTTTTCCTATGGTAACTAGGTCCTAACTATAACCAGGGTCACTGGAATTATGTGATTCTGCGACCGCAGTGTTTTTCGCATTATTATGTATTTGCTGCTTTTGCCACATAATCCATCATCTGCTGCATAATATGTAGGTTTTTACAAAAATAAATGTTTTCCCTAACTTAAACAGATCAAAAGTTACTAAAAACGTTGCAGTATGGGTTGCGCCGCCCTCCCTTTTCAATAATTTTCCTGGTACTGGGGAATGGGCTCCCCAGGGCCAAAAATAACCTGGGATGGGGCCTGCATGACGTCCTCCCCTTTTTTTAAATATTGGTCCTGAGGGATGGGTGACTCAGGCCTTTACTGGCTCGGGAGGAGGTGCATTTTTTTCTATATAGCCTTGTGGGATAGGGATCCAGGGGTGTTCTGAGGCTCAGGAGGGGGGAGACGTTCCTCCTACCCTTTATTAAAATGTCAGCCCCAGTGAATGGGGTCACCAGGACCTCCCAAGAGCTTGGGGAGGGGGGGCACATGCCCCTCCACTATATATTAAGTAGTACCCACAACCCTGGGCCCTAGCACACCCTGGGGAGTGTTTTTTTAGAGAGTGGGATTCCACACCTTTTTGTATTTTGCTGCAGATTTGTGGCTTCTCTGTGCCAAATAAAAAAAAATATAGCCAAGGGGGAAAGGTACCCCTATACTAACCTCTTATATCTATTTTTTGCTTTTTTGCAGTCCTGAGTCCTAAGTTGGCTGCACCACATCGTTGTTGATGTGGTGGCAGCCAATCAGATCTCAGTTTGAGATCTGTCAGCTCTGTGGATCCTCCATGGCATGAAATATACAACATTTTAGAGCCTTAACTGCTCAAAAATTGCTGAACCTATATACACCAAATCAAAAAAGCATGCTTTATTGACCAAGATCTAGCTTTCAGCCAAATTTGGTCTACATCCGTTCAGCCATTTGGACGATAGCTGTCTCTAAGTTTCCTATAAAAATGAATGTGGAAAACATATTTTCAGCCCCCCATTTTTCTTACCCCTGCATGACAGATCACCCAGAAACTTTCCAGGAAGGAGCTGAGGTTGAACAACATTTTCTAGTGAAGATTCATTGAACTGTTCCAAAGTTATTAGGAAAACTAAAAATGATGTATAGGGATGTGGCTCGGGTGATTGGCAGTGGCTGAGAGTATTTCAATCACTCCATCCATCACTTTGTTGTTCATGCCAAAAGTGTGACGGGTGTGGCCAGACATGGGTCTCGTTCCAACTGTGCCGCTGGAACCAAACAATACCTGGCTGATGAGTCCTAAGAAGGGCAAAATCGGTCCTGTTTTGCTTATGTTCTGGATCTGGGAGGATCTGGCCTGGTCTTGGGTTGCTGTTCTAACTGGAGCACGTTCAGGACTAATTTACATATGGCTCGGTTCAAAATGAGGTTGCATGGTCGGCAAAAAATGATGGATTAGGATGCCTTATATCAAAATTAATTTAAGCATTCCATCCATCACTTTGTTTTGATGCCCTAAGTGTGACGGATATGTCCATACATGAGTCCTTACTCACTGAAACCAAGTTATACCTGACTGATGAGCCCTAACAAGAGCAAAACCAGTCCTAGGTTGCTTCTGTTTCAGTTGAAGGAGGAGCTGGCCTGGTAGTAACTGTTAGTGGGATGCTATTCCTATTGTAGCAGGATCAGGACTGATTTGCATATGGCTGGATTCATACTGAGGTGGCATGGTGGGCAAAAATTATGAATTGGGATGTGGCCGCAAGCAATTGCAGTGACTGAGATTAATGCAAGCATTCATCCATCACTTTGTTTTTGTGACCCTAAGTGTGACAGGTATGCCCAGATGTGGGTTCCATGTTCACTGTGCCCCTGGAACCAAGCTATACTTCGCTGATGAGCTCTAATGAGGGCAAAATCCGTCCTGGGTTGCTTGTGTTCTGATTCAGGAAGGGCCTGGCCTGGCAGAAACTGGTCCTGGGTTGCTGTTCCAATTGGATCAGGGTGAGAACTGATTTGTTTATAGTGGTGTCCAAACTGAGGTGCCATGTTGGGTGAAAAACAAGGGATTGGATGTGGTATTGCATGATTGCCAGTGGCTGAGATTAATTCAAGCATTCCATACATCACTTTGTTGTTGATGATGGCCTTTGATTAAAATACGTAAAAACATAGACTGGGATATTTGCATGGCATTTGCAACTCCTTCTTATAATGGACCATGAGGTAGAAAAACAGAACCAACAAAAATGTAGATAGTGGATGTACAGCTGTATGGATGTTGTTGAAGCCATCACTTTAGATTTCATGTGCTTCAATATGTTATAAGGTCATGTGAAATAACTGGTGACTTGAAGATTCTGTATTTTATTTTTTTCTGGGCATAGGGTTGCTTTGTGCACTTAGGTCACCAATATCTTTTTCGGATCCACCATTCTTTTGAAGATCCTTGTTTTTCCCCTTTGATAGATAGTGCAACAACAACAGCTGCTATGATGCGCTCCCGACAGCAAGAACCAACTCCAACAACCTTTTGCGTCTTGAAAAAGTTGTAATTACATGCCTAAACACCATCCTAAAACGAGTTAGTGCATGCGAGCTTGACTCAATCTTAATTTATGGAAATTGTCTACACCACCAGGTCACGTTGCTTTTGAATGACGGATACAATTTCAAAAGTGTTTTCAATGAAGGAAACAAGTCGAAAGTAACATCTGGCAACAAATTGCTAACTAACAGATGGTTTTATAAATACGACCTCTAGCTACAGAAACGGCAGATATGAATACTGGAAGCCAACAAAACCGTACCTTTCATTTTCAGCATTAACATTCCTCTGACCTAGGACTCTGATAATGATAGTGCATAGCAATAAACGGAATTATGCTTATACCCATCCCTCAAGCCATCCACAAAACCATCTACAGCTATAAAACCCCATCTGCGATGAAACAGTCCTACAACAGGACATGCCATTGGACATTCCAAGCAGGCCTTGGAGGGGGACATATGCCACTGAAAGGAGTAGGGGGTTGCGATGCTCATCTAGTGATTTCTGCTGGTGCTAATGGGTCTTTGACAGAGTGAACAAGCAACGTCTGCCAACTGCAGGCAGGAGTCAGCCGCGCACTGCGAACATTAAGCAAGAGAGCATCACCCGCAATGGAAATGACTTTCGATTACCAGTAATTACAGTGGCAGGCGTCCTGCTCGCCGCTTTTCTGTTTTAACTCTTATCAAGGACATATTTCTGAGGCAAATTTACAGTTTTCTTTCAAAGGCAATATATTTTACGCACAATTGTGTTTGTGCTTCATTAGGGTGATCAGTTTAACAAAGCACACACTGGCGGGTGACCTGCCGATTCACAATCTACTTCACAATGACAGATCTTCCGGATGGGTAATGAAATTTGGTGTCGTGTGTCACCATAAGAAGTGAAGACATAGTTACTGCTGCCAGATAAATAAACCACACCATGTTTGACCCTCTGTGACGCACAGGATGTTTGTCAAAAACAATAACAGCCTAAGCCACGTTTCATAGTGCAGCTGTTTCCAAAAATCACAAGAGTATCTGCAGAAGTGCATTGTTATTATTATTATTATTATTATTATTGCTGCTGCTCTGCCTACTCCTCCTACCACTAGTAAGAATGATAATAACATTAACACTAGTCAAGTAGTCTCTTTACTAACATTGGCTTTTCCACATTTCACCACAAAGCATATTCACTCTTTAGCAAGTTCCTTTCTTTTTTCTTTGAATAAGCCATAGAAGAACTTGTGAAGGCTAGACAAGACTTGGAGTATCTATAAGACTCCTGTTGTCTCCTCTTGCCAGGAACTCAGTTTAGAGGCAGCTGGGGACAGAAAGTTTGCCAGACTCTGCTGAGGATACTCAGGCCTTACTGTTGCCAATATGCTAAGAAAGTTGTAAAGGCCCACACTATCAAATTTTGATGGTTGCTGAGAAGCAAATAGTTGGGTTTTACTAGGTGATTGCTGATGCACTTCAAACCTGCTCTCTTTCTTGAGCCTTCTGGGCCTCTTGGGGGCTCTCCACTAGACTCTTGTTTATGTATGGCAAGATGATGGGCGATGTGAGCTCTTGCGATTCTCCTCAAGGAGCGTTACACAGCTGCCACCTCTCTCAAAGTCATGGGGAATCCTAGGGATTACATGAGCCCCCTCAAATAGAGCTCCTAGAAGAGGACCATCAAGCCCCCTCCCAAAGGAAATACACATCCATCTCCCCATCAGAAGCATACCATTAAGACACCTTCCAAGACCAAATACTGACAAGCCCTAGCAGGCCCCAACCAACCTGTTACTAGGAAGCCACATCTAGCTCGACACTACAAAGCACAACCCTGGCCACATTCTTCAAACGTACCATTCAGGCATCCATTGCAAAGCCCCACCGAAACCCCAGACATGCTCCTTAAAGCTCAATCTGAATTGGATTATTATATCCTCATTCTCCCTCCCCACACCCCTTCACAGTGCCATTTGAACCCCCCTGAACAACGAGCAAAAATACCACAAAGTAAACTGTTTTCTTACAAAACGGCTCAGAAAGCGGTTTATTGTTTCAGCCTTCCTGCCACAATCCCTCTCGGCCTATCCAGATCAGCTGCTATTATTTTTTTTTTAGTTAAAGTGCGTGCGTCTTTGCATTTTGAATGACCAAGCAACACAAAGTGCCAGTTCACATAAACTTACAACAAGCTAAATACATACTTTGACAGTGACAGATTATACCACCGAGTAATGTAAACCACTACTGAGTTCTTTGTTGCAGGACTTGCACATCTCCTCAGACACGCTTGCATGCCTGCAAGAGGGATTGCACACACCAGGGTATGAAGATTACACTATTAAAGTGAAGCTTATGATAACAATGTCACAACCCCTTCTCTGAAAAAGTTACACTGCTGCCTATTGCCTATGCTTTCCTTCATAATTACTAGGGATTTTTCCTGCTTTCTGTGTTCAAGGGAGGGCAGCTGAGACGTCCATCACTGGTTGCTTAGCACATTACAGCATGAATGAGTGAGTGGTTTATGCATGATTCAGAGGTTTGAGGGTATGCAGACACGCCATGCCTTTTCCAAGGATTATCATGCCCATGTATCAGACTATTCTTTGTTGTCAAGTGCCAAATACAGTGAAAATCTCTCTTGTTTTCTTCATGATCACTTGAAGAAAGGGCAACTCCTTCCATTAGCCATGGTGCTACCCTACGCTTAACATAACATGAATGCTGCCAGGTTTCTCCAAAGGAGGATCCTGGTTAGGCTGAAAAACCCCAGAGTAGATCTAAAAACCTCCTTTGCAATATGGATAGGTTTTGAATGATGATGAAGAGGTTTGGGATCATTTTTGGGACGCAAGACTCCAAAACAACCCTGAAACAGAGTAGCATAATCATCCAGGATGAAGAATCTAACAATGAAAAACAGCTGCAGAAAAAAGGAGCAAAAAACTTGAAACACAACAAAACAACGGGGAAGCAGGAGATTTGAGACATACTGTATTTGGATCCAGGCTCCATTATGAATGAGTACAACATAATATTACTTCACAGGAAAATATCTGAAAAAATTCTTGGACATGGCAGTTCTGGCAGGTCTAAAACAAACGACCATTCTGGATAAGCAGAAACATCACCTAAAACACATCCACAATTATGGGAAAATAGTGTTCTTCTTGGATGTCAGATGCAAGAAGGGAGATCTAATGTCTGACATTCTGCCCTTTCTCTGACTGGTATCTCTGATCCTCCATTCTCCTTTCCCTGAAAGCACAGAGTGACATCATGGACCATGTATAGAGTAGCCCTCTGCCAGCAGAAACCCTTCAGTGCAACTATGATGCAATAATGTCAATGTTGACTGCAGTCCTGGGAGAAGCAGACCTGGAATCCTTCCTGCACTTCAAGTGTGTGACCACCTTGAAACTAAGACCTTTACTTAGTGCTGGATGTAACAGCATAACACCCTCTGGCAGCTCTGAAAGAAATGTTGAAATTGCAAGGGGGCATGGCCTGAAGAAACATCTTCCTATGAAATTTCATAGGATAAGCAGTCTTTCCAATGATTCAGCAAATTGAAGATGATTCCTGAAGATTTGAGAGTCACAAATTTCTTGAACCTCATATTCAGGTTGACCTTCTGTCATAGCAAGAGGTGGTTCAGAAAGCTAATTATGATAGGATCAGAAAGATAGGATTCAAGTTTGAAATTGGAAAAACAAGATGAATTTCCCAAGTGAAAATTACAATATATTGTGGTTAAAATTTCACTGGTAAAGTATAAAGAAAGCAAGAAGCTAGCCAAACTTTGTATCACTAACAAAAGATGAAGAAACCAATCTCAACTCATCAGTATATTCTTTTGTCCTGTCTTTTGAATGATGTAGACTTACAGAAAAGGTGTCTTTGTTCATGTAAGCCCTACACATAATACATAGCAGTTGGAATTAGAGAGTCCGCACAAGATAAACAAGGAAAAATCATTGGATGAAAACCTGCCAGCAGAAGAAATGTGAAGTTTTAGTGGTGCCATGAGTCGCATTGTTGTAAGTGAAATCAGCTAATGGTAGATAGGAGGCCTACTCATATTGAGAAGCTTTGCAATAACTGTGAAGGTGCTGTTAAGACACTGATTGGTTTATCTGTTTGCCTTTTGGTCTCAGGGTGGCAGCAAGCTGAAGACAGGGCTTCCTTGATTCATAGCACCTTACAAGAAGCAATCTAAATATGTGATAGATTTGAGTTCCCTTTTAAGAATTTATATTGTGTGTGGCATACCGTGAAGGCAAAAGACATCTGTCAAGAAAGGCAATTTGGATAGAGAGAAAAAATGAACCATTGCTGAAAAGATTTGAACCATTACGATAGTGACTTACTATTCTTTTGTCAACGGACAAACAGTTATGAAATCAGGTAGATATCAGATGCCATAGTCCTGGAATGCAATGTAAAGTTTTAACCATAGATGGGACAAGATCTAACATACTCTTGGACACATAAGTTACCTGAAGGCTATGCAAAAGAACATCAATTCATCCAACATGGGGCCTGATTTAGAGTTTGCCGGATGTGGTTACTCTATCACAAACATGGCGGATATCCAGTCCGCCGTATTACTATTCTATTATATCCTATGGACATTGTAATACGGCGGACTGAATATCCGTCACATTTGTGAGAGAGTAACATATTTGCCAAACTCTTAATCAGTCCTATTGTTTTGAATTCTCTATTACCTGAAACAGATGAATCATGTCACATATGCATTACCTCAAGAAACAATTGCTTGATATGGGTAAATACAGCTTGATGGCCAATAACCAAATCATTAGGTCTTATAACAGGCTTCTCAAGATCAAGTTATTCTTGAGCCACTTCTTCCAAGAAACATGAACAATACCAACCACATGGTGTGAAGGTATAATTGTTTGAGCATAAGTGATGATTCAGGATAACAATGAGGCAAAGAATAACTGTTGAACGAAGAATATAAGTGATAGTCAATTCAAATTGTGAAAAAATACACATCTACCTTGGTGACTCTTTTTATACTGCAAATTCCATAGACATTGTACACTCCTATGATTGCCCAGACTTCAGAAGGTTCCTTGGTACCATCAGCAAATGTCTCCACTCACCACAAGCCTTTTTCCTAGCTTGTAACTCCCTTTCTAACACTGAATAGCTCTGTTCACTTTCTGATAAGACATGAGACACACAGGAAACTGGATGATTTTGTACATAGTTTACCTCTATCAATTGCAACATTTAAGACCCCACAGTGCCCTTTCAAAAGCATTAGTTTCCAACGCATATATTTTTGTGATATCAGGATGGCATAGAATAGAAGCTTGAGTGGATACTATTTTAAGCATATTAAATGCTTCTTCAGCTTGAGCGTCCCAGTGAAAAACTTCTTTCATGTTTTCCTTCCTTAAAACACAAACAATATCACAACTAAGGGCATAAAATCCTTTATAAATTGATGATAAAAATGTGCAAATGCATGAATAACGTAGTTTAATTCACATTGGTAGATTGGGAGCTTTTTAAGAATGGCTGAACCATATAAAGCCATTTGCATTCAACATAAACCCGAGATATTCAACAACTTTCTTATCAAAGTCTGATTTCTCTGGTTTACAGGTCAATTGATGTTGTGAAAGCAAGACAGGACTTTAGGCACAGGCTATCAATATCCAGTAATAGCTTTAGAAAAAACTAAGGCCCTCATTCCGAGTTTGGCTGGCGGCTAAAAGACCGCGGAGGCCATTCTGGCTTTCCTGCTGGGCCGGCGGGCGCCCGCCAAAGGAGTGCCCGCCGGCCCAGCGGGAAAGGCCCTGCAACAATGAAGCCGGCTCCGAATCGAGCCGGCGGAGTTGCAGGGGTGCGATGGGTGCAGTTGCACCTGTCGCGATTTTCACTGTCTGCAAAGCAGACAGTGAAAATCTTTCTGGGGCCCTGTTAGGGGGCCCCTGCACTGCCCATGCCAGTGGCATGGGCAGTGCAGGGGCCCCCAGGGGCCCCACGACACCCGTTCCCGCCATCCTGGTTCTGGCGGTGAAAACCGCCAGAAACAGGCTGGTGGGAAGGGGGTCGGAATCCCCATGGCGGCGCTGCAAGCAGCGCCGCCATGGAGGATTCTCCCAGCCGGGGGTAATCCGGCGGGAAACCGCCGGACCCGGCTGGGCGACCGCGGCGTCAGAATACAGAAGGAACCACCGCCAGCCTGTTGGCGGTGCTTCCGTGGTCGTCGACCCTGGCGGTCGATGACCGCCAGGGTCAGAATGACCCCCTAAATGTTTATGTATATCAACACAAAATGTTTCAAGACATCAGAATAATTGAATCTATGAAGTGTTGAAAAATGTCAGGCACATTGCACAATCCAAATGGAGATACTCAAAATATGAATTCACATCTACTTGATCTCAACACAGTATTTGAACCGGTCATCCTTTCAGCCCAGTTTTGACTCAACGAAGCGGATGTTGTGTCAGCCACAGTGCAGAGCACCTTTCGGTTGGATTGTCAGAAGGTGTCAGACTCAAGAGAGGAGCCTGCCACCAGCTTCCTCTGCAACCAGGATCACAGCTACGGAGTGGGCCGACTGAGAGGCCACAGTAGATGTTCTAGGTGGCAAGTGGCAACATACGGCAGCCCATGGCAGCCACAGTGGCTGTGGCAAGTGCAGGTGAGCGCAGGCAGCAGTGCGACCTGGGTGGAGCTAGTGCTAGGCACCCCTAGGAGCCCTAGCCACACCAGCTTTGGTTACACAGCTGCGTTCCTCGTGTTCTTGGACGTCGCTGTCAAGGGGTGGGGACGAGTGTGGCAGCGTTAGTCTGGTGCTGCAAGAGCGTGCCCCATGACCCTCCAGAAGCAGCTTGGTTAATATGGAGTGTGGCTTGCAGGGAGCCCGATGTGTTCCACTCACACCCCACTCCCCATCCCCGGCGCCAGTACCAACACCCTCTCTGCCGCACTAACCAGGTATTAACTAACCAGGGCAACTGGTATTGTCACACACAACTTCAGCCCGTTTGCCCACTCCCTGGGTCACTCGCTACAGCAGCCATAGCTACCTGCTGCTAAAAGTGTCATCAGTATCATTAGAGCCTGTAGCCTCCATGTAATGGCAATGGAACGCATCTTATAACAGCCCAAGAGCCCCAGAGGTGAATAAAGTAAATCCTGCCTGCAGTGGTCTATAGCAGACGCTTGTGGGCACAGGCTTATAGGCTACAGCAGATAGTGCTGGACGGCAAAGCAGAACAGCAAAGCAGAACCCTATCAGTAGCAGCTAACCACACTATCCACGCAACCCAAGCTACTAAACAAATGCTAGCAAACAATATGCCTGGATTTGGCCCTGTACACTGCCTTGGACATTGCCCAATAATCCTTCAAGCGCTCTAACTCCTAAACTGCGTGCTTGTGCCCCTCTGCTCCCCCATTAATTTGGGGGGGCAACCAGGGAGGAGAGGTGGGGCAGGGGAGCACTGAGTGGTGCAAAGAAGTTAGCCTATGCTCCAGACCACAAACTAAGCTCATGCTCAGCTCAAGGCTGCGTGCTGGTGCCCCGCCACTTATTAACACAGAGGGGGTCATTCTAACCCTGGCGGTAAAAACCGCCAGGGCAAATGACCGCGGTAGCACCGCCAACAGGCTGGCGGTGCACCGCTGGGCATTCTGACCGCGGCGGTTCAGCCGCGGCCAGAAACGGAAACACCGCCGACTTTCCGCTGCCCTGCAGAATCCTCCATGGCGGCGGAGCGCGCTCCGCCGCCATGGGGATTCTGACACCCCTACCGCCATCCTGTTCCTGGCGGGTCTCCCGCCAGGCACAGGATGGCGGTAGGGGGTGCCGCGGGGCCCCTGGGGGCCCCTGCAGTGCCCATGCCAGTGGCATGGGCACTGCAGGGGCCCCGGTAAGAGGGCCCCAAAAAGAATTTCAGTGTCTGCCTAGCAGACACTGAAATTCGCGACGGGTGCTACTGCACCCGTCGCACTCCAGCAACTCCGCCGGCTCCATTCGGAGCCGGCTTCATCGTTGCTGGGTCTTTCCCGCTGTGCTGGCGGGCGGCCTTTTGGCGGTCGCCCGCCAGCACAGCGGGAAAGCCAGAATGGCCGCCGCGGTCTTGTGACCGCGGTGCGGTCATTTGGCGGTAACCGCATGGCGGGCGGCGACCGCCGCCCACCGCGGTTAGAATCACCGCCAGAATGAGCAGTAAGTCTGGAGGTGTGGCGATGCAGTTGATCAACCAGGATTCAGTGCATAGAGCGCATTAATCTACTGAATCGACTGGAACTAGCAGGAACTAAAGTGAAGCATGAAACACCTTGTGTGGAACCTAGCCCCTTAAAGCACTTCCTGGTAAGGAATGACTAAAAGGAAATATAACACACGCCAGTAAGGGCAGGGAGGCACTTTGACCCCGCAACCTACTCACGAGGGGTTAAGTCCCCTTTGCCACTGAAAGTTAAGGTGTTCGATGGGGATAAGGAGAAAACTCAGAGTGGAGACCATTCAGTCACTCAGGACCGCCCTAAGCAAAGAACTCTATAATACGATTCTTTTGCAAGTCCACAGCAGTGGGATCAGAGCGTGTCCAAGAAGGGTTACAAGAAGTGGGAGGCCTAGACAATCAAATAGAAAACCTAGTTCCTCGTACATCGAATGACTTTGCACCAGTAGTGGCACCTCTGAGGGACCTCAGAGTGCAGAGGTACTTTTCTTGCCCCACCTTCACAGCAATCCATCAAGATCCTGACATTATTAGTGAGACCATAACTCAAGTATGGTCTGCAACTTCAGTACTCAAGAACAGTGATGGAGGCATGACTGAAGATAAAGTTAACCAACAACCAATACCACTTGTGGCCTGCTCACCTATACTTGGATTTGAAAACAGAATAGATCAGATGATGACAACCGCCAAAGTAATTCATGAACTTAAGAGGACCCCAGAACAGGGGCATTCGGCGATGGAAAGAAATCATTTGCATCCACTAAACGACCTCGCACTAGAAACAAAAATCTTGCCCACTAATTTGAGGAGGGTGAGTTTAATGGACCAGAAACTTGGGGTGCTGTCAAAGCATTTTCTTAACAACATCGAGGCACAGATAGACAAAACATTCGGTCACTCCTCAATAGCAAGGATTCCCTCAGGTGGAAAGGGAATGTTTTTAGCTCCTAAGAGAATGCCAGAAATGCAAGAGCTGGTGGCGATTAGAGCCTCACAAGACACCATGGCAAGGGCCCTCCTCTGACAGTCAAACAAGATGGAGCTGCAACTTGACCTGAATCAATCCCTGGCTACACACCTACTCGACATTGGAGTGAAGGTAAAGCTCTTGGAGAGTCACTTCACTGCGATAAAGAAGAGTACCTAGTGCCCATGCTCCCCAATAATTGATAAGATAAGTTCCCTACCCGAGATATTGAGTGAACTAGTCGGCGTGGTCAAGGCAGCTGTAAAGAGGGAAGAGACCTCTGCAGTGACAACCTATCCCCCTCCCCAAGGCTGTTATGTTGGTCAAGGCTCAAACATCGCAGTTCCAGTGGTAACATCAGGAATTCCTTCTCAGCTATCCTCAGAGGCTGAGGGTCTAATGGCTCTGGAAATTCCCTGTACTATAGAATGCCTGTCACAAAACAAATGGGGCTGGACAAGGGCAACCCTCAGTCTGGGAAGGTGACAGAGACCTACCTGCCATAGCTGAAAGAGTGGAAACAGACGCCCCCTTAGGAGCAAAAATTTGCAACAAAACATTGAAGACTCTTTAGAAAATCAAGGAGACATAGCAAATGCTTTCAACCCGCCTGCAAAGCCCACTCAAGCTTTGACCACCGGCCTCTCAAGGAGAGCAAAGTAAAGGCAAAAAAAAGCAAGCTAGGAAACAGAGATGCCAAACTAGATTGGCCATAAGACGCAAAGTGAACAATGCCATTGATGTCCAGGAAAGCAGCACCAGCTAAGTTGTTCCCAATTTTCTTGCCTCGGACAGCTCAAAAAGGCCTGTCTCAAGAACAAGCAGCAGAGTCACTGTCAGCTTCCCCAATGGGGACAGTGGTAGCTGAATTCACTGTGCAAGCCCCATCACTTGAAACAGCCAGGATAACTCAAAAGGTTCAGCCTCAAGAACATGCAGCGGTGTCACAGTCAGCTTTCTCAAGGGGGCCAGTGGCACTGAACTCACCAGGTCTGCTCCACTATTCGAAATCGCCACCGAGGGAGCGGTAGTAAGTGGAGAATTCCTCTGGATCAGGGCTCCCAAGCTTCTGGGAACCACTCTGAAGTAAAACCAGCAACAAAGATAGCAGCCTCACTTTCGGGTGGGGCCTAAAGGAGCATCCTAGCCCATGCAGTGCACAAGCACATCATCCCGCACTGCAAGTTGGCTTAAGTATCGAGCAAACCCAATAGCTCATAGGGTTATCTCTCAACACGAGCTGTAGGGAGCCGGTCAATGGCCCAGTGACAAAACAATCTATAAAAACCCTTGTAGCACGGATGCCCCTTCTCCGTCCAGAGCTCCCAGCAGTGTGCTGGGGGTTGATCAGGCCTCGCCACCCACCAGATATATTACATCTGAAATAGTAGGACAGGACCCTCTGGAATGAATGTTTATTCCACGCTATACTCCAAAGGGTCTCATAGACACTTTAAACAGGGGAAACTTACTACGGCTCTTTAGTCATATTTCAGCACTCAGGTACATATCTTTGGAGGTTATTTACTGGGTCAGATTTGAGCCACCCTTCCTAAATGCAACTGGAGAACTTACAAAAAAGAACCTGGAAAAGGGCAGCTCGGAGAGCCACAGTATGGGCTGAAAGAGAGTCTTTCACAGAATGGGGCATCGACCTATACATCCCCTGCCTGTGAATTATCTGTTTGTCTTATTAAAAGCCAGCACCAGTTGAAAATTGTCTTAAGGGGTGTAAATGGGGGGAAGAATGGCTGGACCTCCATCCCAGAGGCGTTGAGGGCCTTAACAATTGTTTGTACACAGAATCAAAGAGAGGTGCTCCCGGACGTGCATTTAGTCTCATATTGCCTGCTGAGCAAGCAGGAGCCTCACGTGCCGGGTGAACTGAGGCATAGGTCCTAGCATTACTCCCTGGGATCAACTAAATCCCTGTCAATTTTGTCATGGAATGTGGAAGGTCTCAGGGGCATTGCTAGGTCCAGAGAAGCGTGGTCCTATCTTAACTCAAATGACATCATCTGGGTGCAGGAAACCTGGGAACTTGCACCATCTCATTTATCAGGCTATTATAACATCTTCCTGCCAGCAACTTGACCAAGTATTTTCGGCCGCCCCTCTGGTGGTCTATCCATTTTTATTAAGCACTCAGCTAATCTGGTGGCCATTGATCTCCCAATTAATAGCAAACTGGCCCAAGTAGTCTCCATTAGTGGCCTGAACATAGATCAGGAAAAAGTAGGCTCGATACAGGTCAATTGTTACATAAACACTACAAAAAAACTAAAGCCAGCCATAATACATGGACTTCTGGATAAATTGAAATCCATCATCTTTGATCATCCCGGTCATGAAATAGTCATGCTGGGAGACTTCAATGTTAGTGGGTTAGGAGCCCCATCAGATGATACCCCCCAAGACAGAGGGTGCCAACCAATACAGAATTTTTTGGCATCCTTTAAACTCACATTGTCCTTCCAGGAGTTCTTGATTAAACTGAAGGTCTGTGTATTTCCCCCTACTTTTCAAGGGGGCTCAACCATTGACTATGTGTTTCTGTCAGAAAAGTTGACTCCGTGGCTTGCCCACTTAGAAGTAACTGAAAGGGCGAAGAGTGATCACAATCTGTTAAAATGCATCATAGACTTTTATATTCAACTCCCAGAAAAGGCCACTTTGGTAGGGGCATCAACGGGTACAGAGAAAGTCCACTTAGTAAGAAGAATCGAATAGAGACCAGAATATTCAACTCATATAACTTCCTGGTTAAATAACCATCTCCTGGAAACACACTTGAATTTTGAATGGTGAGAGAAGTCAGTGAATGACCTTATATCTCTTCTACAAGGGAAACATTCTAGCATTCACCCAAATAGACCTTCTTTGTCGAGAAGTATGGTGCCACAACTTGACAAGGCAGTCACCAAAGCAAGACGAGCTCGATTTGGAGCTCAGCGCGTGCACAAACATGAGCCCACAAATGGCCCAGCGGCTCAGATAATAAACAGTAGAAGAATCCTTAAGAAAAAAATATGGGAAAGCAAGGTTGCAAAAGATCAAAAAGAATGGGAAACTTTATTTTAATTACTAAAGGACTCACATCACACCCGCTTCTGGGAGCATGTAAACAAGTTAAAGAACCATAACGTCTGAAAGGGAGAATGGGTCATTCACATCACAAACTTATATACGATCACCCAGTCAGCCTTTGGCACGACCTGCAACAAGTAAGAGATGATCCTGAATTAATTTTCTCCCTACTATGAAGCGCTCTCCTTGGAGTTAGAAAAATGCCCAGAGACCAAGCAGCCCCCGGGCTAG
The DNA here is from genome assembly GCF_031143425.1 of Pleurodeles waltl. Classification (NCBI taxonomy): domain Eukaryota; kingdom Metazoa; phylum Chordata; class Amphibia; order Caudata; family Salamandridae; genus Pleurodeles; species Pleurodeles waltl. The sequence goes on from NC_090439.1 coordinate 964,567,469, forward strand.
AGCAGTCAGTTGCTTTTGATGAAGTAAAATGTGCAGATCCAGATTACATCTCCCCAGAAAGACAGAAAATGTTATCAAGTCTGTAAGGAAGGACGGTGCCCCAGGTCTCAATGGTCTGCCAACATCCTTGTTTAGATACTCTCTGGTAGACTGAGCAAAGAGGCTGTCTCTGCTTTTTAATAGTGCGTTTCAGTTGGCTGCAGTTCCAGACTCCTGGAGTGGGTCCAATTCACAAAAAGGGGGATCGCACAGTTGCCTTAAACTATTGTTTAATAGCTCTCTTGGATGTGGAGGCTAAAATGTATGCCAGCATATTGTTGGACCAACTGGAGGCTTGGGTCCAGGAGCACCAAATCCTGATGTTCTTTCAATCTGGCTTTAGACCAGGGCCTCGACAGTGGATAACATTGTGGCACTTTCATATTTGTGTCAGCAAGCGGTTAAAACAACCACCTTCCATTATTCTGCTGCTTTGTGGATTATAGTGAGGCTTTTGATAGGGTAGATTGTGCAACCCTATGGAGGAAGCTGGCGGCATGGGGCACCCCAACATGGCTCCTAAGTGTCATTATTTCATTGTATACAGACACATGTGTTCGAGAAACAAATGGTCCTGACACAATGACCCGAAAAATAGAAACCAACAGAAGCCTAAAGCAGGGCTGCATCCTTGCCCCACTGCTGTTTAACTGGTATACAGCTGATCTAGTAGGGAAAAGCCTGGAGGATAGTGCATTGGTCCCACCAAAGATTGGTTCCACAAAGCTTCAAATTATTCAATATCCTGATGACATCGCGATAATGGACTGTACAAGAACCGTCTTACAGCGGGCGCTAAACGCTCTGAACACATTTATTGTCAGCTTCACTAAACCAGGAAAAAGCAAAGGCTCTCATATTTGGAAAGTGTAAAAACAAAAAGACCATAATCTGGAAACATAGAAGGCAAATCATTGGCAGAGCCAGGAAGTATAACTACCTAAGCGTGTGGCTCAGTGAAAACAATCTGGCAGGGAAACAGAAAAGTGCAACCAGAAACAAATCTGCAGCAATCAAATACGGGATTGCCCAATTGTACAATCAACTAAGAAGTGCATCGGTAGCCCCAATACTGGGAGTAACAAAGGTGACTCTGCTTGTCACCCTGCAGTATGGCAACCTGGCATTTCCTGGATCTCTAGAATCCACTGTGGAACAAGCACACTGTAGGGTGTACAAAGAAATCTTACAACACCCAAAAGACGACTGACACTACAGGCTACAATTGGAGTTGAGCCTTGTGTCCCAGAAATTAGACTGGCAAGCATCCATCTTGAAGTACTACATTAGGCTCAGGAAGGCAAACATGCAGTCATTAAAATACCATATGAGATTCATTTTTGAAACTCCAGGTAACCCCTGGAATACACAGTAAACAACGCACTGAAGACTTTTTAAA